>NC_052956.1:12854601-13532101 GCF_013358895.1 Oreochromis aureus | reverse complement strand
ACCGTCATTTTGCCAGTGTGAGATTTATTCTACAGTCCTTCAGTAATGACCTGCTAAATACAACACACAAACAGCTATGTGGCACCCTTATTAGTCACTGAACCAAATGCTCTGGTATTAACAGCCAGTGAATATTTAACACTTTTGATTTGCATAGATTTCGTGCAGTCACATCTCTGCCGACTGCCTCTTGTTGCAGAATTGAGTTTTGCTATACCAACCCTGTGTGCACGCAAGCGTGTAGACTGTGTGCATCTATGCACAAACTATTCTCACTTTGTGTCTCTGTTGAGCACTTTTGCACGAGATGGTGCTCAACCTAAGGAGGAGCTACCAGCTTAACAGACAAGTTTGTTCCTATCACAAGTACAGATGTAAAACAGATGACTGGATAATAAAACACAAAGATGAGAAACTGGTATTTAAACTATAATCACTGGCTGCTCTTAGAACACTTGTTACCACTAAAAGACAAAAAAAAAAAAAAAAAAAAAGGTCCATCACAGTTATACAAACTCACCAGGGAGCATAAAACTCGACCAGCCACAGACTGTCACTCTGGATCACCTCTCTGTTAAAGTTGGATGGGGTGAGCTCGATAACATCATCACTAGCCGAGTACAAAGCTTGGACAGCCAGAACCAGAGAGCAGCCCAGTACTCCTGAAACAAAACATGAGGAAAAGGATGACTCCTAGCAATGCATGCTCATTCATCGAAACAGCCACACTGGTTTAAGTAAACAGCGAAAAAATGTCTTACATCTACTTGTGTGCAGTTTATAATGCATATTTATTTAACAGAGAAAGGAAATGAGTTTTATTATTTCATTCAGTAGACGATAACGAAGGCCTGGCTCGGTTCTCTGAATCTTAACTTAGCTATTCAAGCTAACAAGAGGAGCAAAAAAAAACCCCAAAAACGCCGCCAAATTCACATTTAGTTAACAAGCCCACAAACCTGAACTTTAGTATAAGCAGAAAAGCTTCTACTGTTGTCACTCACCGAGTAAAAGTGGCTTCATGATTTCAGCTTCTCTATGCTCGTCTCCTCACTTACAACAACACAGTCCGCTGCCGCTGCGTCGCTCACAAAAGTACATAGAAAAATCTCACCGTGGCCCACCCTGATTGGTCCGCTAATGCCGACGCTTGAGCTCAGCCAATCAGCGCGCGCCGTGTAGTTTTAATGGAACCGGTACACTGAAGACGGGAGAGAGTGGACGGAGGAGAAAGGAAGCAACACATGTAACTGCAGCAAGAGGATGTGATCCGTGAGAAGGCTGACTCATTACAAACAGATGGAATGCGAGTGTACATATTAAACACATTATCGTACAGAGTTTGCTTATGCAAAGGCATGCAAAGATAAGCCAAACTTAAAAGCTAAGTTATGCTTTTCAGTGTAAATAATACATAACCTTTACTTCTCAATAAGTTTTTAGACAGCTACAAAGATATAATAATACTAAAATAAAAATAAATGGTATCTATTTGTTACTATATTATTATCATTGTTTATTGAATTGTAATTATTTTAATGGTTTAATATTAACAATGCATTATGCTTTGCCTTAATGTGAAACGCCAACAATCTAAACTACATTTTTTTTGTAACTTTTCCTCATCATAAAGTGTAAAGAGACATAAAACTGATGCGCACACTCCCTGACAACTTCATTAGGTACACCTGGTTCTTAATGCAAATATGTAATCAGCCAATTACATGATAACAACTCATTGAATTTAGGCATGTACATGAGATGACCTTCAAACTGAGCATCAGAAATGGTAAGAAAGGTGATTTAAATAACTTTGAATGTGGCAGGCTGGTCTGAGTATTTCAATATTGCTGTTCTATTGGCATTGTTACTATGTGGAGTGGTATATTGTGATTGTAAATTTGTTGTTTGGTTTGGGTTAGGACCGGAGATAAATGTTAATGTTAGTTTGTTCCCTGATTTTTGGTGCCCACTTGTAATATAAGTTGGATTGTAGATAGGGGGCAGGGTTTAATAAGAATATTTTCTTCTTCCTGCTCCTTTTCACACATGGTTGTAGTTGTAGTGCTTTATTGATAGAAAGTGTGGTTGGTTTGTTTGAACTGTTGTACCAAGTGTGAAATAAATAAATAAATGAAATGAAATGAAATGAAATTTTCCTGCTCAATCATCTCTAGGATGAAAAAAAGGTACCTTTGGCTGCTCCCTTATTTCCTAAGAGGTTCCCACATGGAATGAATTCACGTGCTTTCATTTGGCATGGATTTTACACCAAATGCACTTCCCAATGCAATCCTCCCATTTTTAGAATTGATCAAAAAGGAGAAAATATCCACTGAACAGCAGTACTCTAGACCAAAATGCCTTGTTGAGGTCAGATGAGAATGACCAGACTGCTTTGAGTTGACAGGAAGGCAACTGTAACTCAAACAACCACTCTGTAAACTCACACTAAACCGTTAAGCAGATGTATTATAGCAGCAGAAGGCTACACAAGGTACCATTCTTGCCAGCTAAGAACAGGAAACTGAGCCTATGGTTTGTAACGGCTCACCAAAATTGGACAACAGAAGATTAGAGAAACTGGCCTGATGAGCTTCGATTTCTGTTGCAACATTCAGATGGCAGAGTCAGAATTTGGCATAAATAACATAAGAGCATGGATCCATCCTGCTTTGTGTCAATGGTTCAGGCTGCAGGTGGTGTGCATACTTTCTTTTTACAGTTTGGCCCCCTTATTACTAAGTGAGCCTCTTACACATCACATCATACCTCAGTATTGTTGCTAACCCTGTCCAATCCATTAAAACTATGATGTATTCATCTTCTGATCAGCAGGATAACACACCATGTCACAAAACTCAGATAATCTAAAACTGGTTTCTTGAACAGGGCAATGAGTTCACTGCACTCACATGGCCTCCACAGTCACCAGATCTCAATTTAAAAGAGCGCGTTTGGGATGAGGTAGAATTGGATATCCAATGGAAACTCAGCTGATAAATGTACAGCAGCTGTGCGATGCTATCATATCAATATGGACCAACACAGGAATATTTGCAGCACCTTGTTGAATCCATGCCATGAAGAATAAAAGCAGTTCTGAAGGCAAAAGGGGTCCAACCTGGCACTTGCAAGATGCACCTAATGAAGTGGCCAGCCTGTGTCTGAAACCGGACATTTACTGCACGTAAATGACATTTACATCCTAACTATAGCAGTCAAAATTTAAATGCAATATATTTTGTCATATTTTCTTTTTTCTTTCTTCCTTTAATTTTTCTTTAAAAAAAAATTAATAATTTAGAGGAAATGTGGTCAAAATTTAGTTCTCCTTCCTATGTGGCTTTTCTTCCTCCCACAGTCCAAAACTATGCATAGTCATTCTAGATTGACCACAGGTGTGAATGACTGTCTTTTTCTATGAGTTTGCCCGGTGACAGACTGGCCACCTGTCCAAGGTGTATTCCACCTCTCGAATCTGAATTATATAAGCGCAAACATGGGAAGTGATTCGATGATAGCTTAAGATGCAGTAGTTCAAAGATATTGTCAGTAGGTGGAGACAAAGAACAAGACATGCTGAATGGTTGCTGAAAGCCATTCAAGGCGTTAGTGCAGTGATCTGGAGGTCTGATCAGGTGAACTTGGTGTTCGACTTGTAAAAAGACAAGAAATACATAAAATAAACACACACAAAATAAATATTCTGGAAAATATCAAAAAAAAAAAAAATGTATAAATAGGCCAAAAACGCATTACAGTAAAGCTGCCACTGATTGTAATTTCCAGCCATTTCTGTCAGTTCAGCTCATAGGAGCCGGTTACGTTTTTTTCAGTTGGTTTTTCCTTAAAAAGTCTCGATTATTCCTCATATGAAGTTCTTAATAATTAGCTGTTTGCTGAGCTGTTGCGCTGCGTGATAATGAATTCAAAATGGATGATGGATAATGGATCCATTTGGGTTAAGATTTCATCCGCTGTTAATGTAAAAATGGATGATTCGATTAACTGGCACTTTAACCAATTGTTGTTCTCCTCCAACCCAACCCAGAGGTACGGCTATGACCCTACCGTTTCACAATTCATCACATGCCTTGGAGATTTATGATCTGCGCCTGGCTGCACTGCGCGAGCGGAAGACACCCAGCGAGCTTTAAAAAATAAAAGCATAAGATGCCAAGATAAAAGGTCAGGTGGGGCTATAGCCAGCTGAGTGAATATTAGAACAAACCATAACTTTTAGTATAATGCGATAATTTATTATTGAACAAATTATACATTGAATTTTGCATTTGCTACTATTAAATTGGCATCCCACAATGAACATAACTTGGCGTACAATTTTGGGGACAACGAGTGTGTCTTTAAATTATACATTAAATAAATATCCTACTCCACTTTCACCTGTCTCATACTGCTATACGTGTTTTATTGTGAAATTTAAGCCTGGAAATCTCGGTTTGCTTTGGTTATGGCGCGCTTGATAGTAGGCGCACTTCAATGCCAACTTTCTCAGAGCGCACAGGCGCAATGATCACTGCCAAACACAGCTGAGTGGAAGTGAGGAGACTTCACGCTGCATTCAGTTTCTGAGCACACACTTTTTTCTAACCTAAAAGAACAGAAATTAGAAGGTTTGTCGGTTTTTACGCACAGCACCAGAGCTTCTAGTGACTTGCGTTTACTTTGTCAGTAAACGGTTCTGTTATAATATCAACTAGTTTGGCTGTTTTCTGGCGGACTTATCAGCATAATGTGGGGCTTCCAGAGGACGCGGTATGCAGACTGCAACGGTTCTGAGGCCAGTGAAGAGACTGAGATTGTGGTGAATATCGGCGGAGTGAAACAGGTGTTGTATGGAGACGTGCTGACTCGCTTCCCGGAGACTCGACTGGCAGAGCTGGTGGACAGTTCACTCAAATCTTCTGAAGAAATCTCATTAATATGTGACGATTACGACCCAGACACGGGAGAATTTTACTTTGACAGAGACCCCGAAGCTTTTAAGTGCATAATTGAGTTGTATTATTATGGGGAGATACACATGAAACGAGGCATATGTCCAATTTGCTTCATGAAGGAAATGGAGTTCTGGAAAATTGGCTCGGATTTTCTGGATGAATGTTGCAAAAGCCACCTGAAAGAGGTAGAGGATGAACTTGCAGAGATAGCCGAGAAAGTGAGAACTATCCTGGTCGACAGAGAAGGCGATCCGTCTGCAGGGGGCTGGCAGCGCTTCCAAATATGCCTCTGGAGGTTGATGGAAAAGCCAGAATCGTCCCTGCCTGCCCACATAATCGCTATAGTTTCTTTCATCTTCATCCTCATCTCCTCCGTGGTGATGTGTGTCGGCACCATCCCCGACCTGCAGGTGGAGGACTCGGAGGGTAAACTCACAGAGCATCCGGTCCTGGAGGTCATCGAGACCGTGTGCATTGGCTGGTTTACTATTGAATACCTCCTGCGTCTGATCTCTTCCCCAAATAAAATAAAATTCGTACTGTCCTTCATGAACATAATCGACTTCATGGCGATTATGCCCTTTTATGTGGTGCTGATTCTGACCTCCTTCGGCGCGGGAGTGATGGAGCTGGCTAATGTGCAGCAAGCAGTGCAGGCTTTACGCATAATGCGCATTGCGCGCATTTTCAAGCTGGCACGCCATTCCTCGGGACTCCAGACTCTGACATCTGCCCTAAAGAGCAGCCTGAAGGAGCTCGGACTGCTCCTCATGTACATGGGCGTGGGGGTATTCCTTTTCTCGGCTCTGGGCTACACTATGGAGCAGAACCACCCGGACACCTTGTTCACCAGCATCCCACAGTCTTTCTGGTGGGCTGTGATCACCATGACCACAGTGGGGTATGGAGATGTCTACCCTAAGACCACTTTAGGTCGGTGTAACGCGGCTATCAGCTTTCTCTGTGGGGTCATCGCCATAGCCCTGCCTATACATCCCATCATCAACAATTTTGTCTTGTTCTACAACAAGCAACAGGTGCTGGAGACTGCGGCCAAACATGAGATTGAACTGATGGCACTGCGCACCGGCGGCGAGCTCAAGGCTGCATCTGACTCCCATAAACATATTTGCGGTGCAGGGGCCTGGGACAACGACATGCGTTCCGGTCACAGCGACACATTCATTCCCTTACTGAAAGATCCCAGGGGAGGGGCGGGCATCCAGACCCCTAGCATGGACACAAGCTTTGAAAGCACAGCCGAGGCCACTGAACATTTTATGTCATGAAAGGGAAACCCCCTCCCATTAAAAAGTCATCAAAAGAAGAAACAACATGAAATTAATTATTCAGTTTTGAATTATTCAAACGTAACTTGACAAATTTGGCATAATGACACCGCCGTGACTGCAGAATGTAAATAGTCTCGTGGACAGAAGAAGGCTTTAATTATTTCCAGGGACCTTTAAATGCATTTGAGGATTTGCGCCTGTTAAACAGACATATGTGTGAGATATTGAATTGATGAGCTGTGCCTTTGCGCAGTGACTCCCTGTAGGCTGAGGGGTTCTGTTCAAACAGCCAATACACCGATTCCCCCATGTAGACATCTTATATAACACGCCCATAGTCCTCACACTTATACTGTAGACCGCATTGTAGCGTAGTCCTCTGTACAGAAATATATACATCACAATAAATGCTTTTAGTAACGCAGACAGGCAGCTTTAGTCAAGAGCACAGAGAAATGTAATGACCCCAGGATTGATTTGTGAGAGTGTATAGACATCAAAACCGAGCTGAAGAAAAGCTGAAGGTGTTTGGATACAGACCACATGCCATACATTCAAATGAGGTAGGTGACTGTATCACTGCAGCGTGTTGCAACCAAAGGTGTATGATGGGGACACAAAGCAACATAAGACTGGGGGTGGGTTTATTTTTGCTGCTGCCTGTAATCGTCATGGCATCATTGTAATTTTTTTTGTAACTGACACTATATGATTGTGAGGTAATGTATCAAACATAAAGCCCGTCTACTGTGCAGGAATTTTAAATGCAGCGTCTGTGTCATTGGACTGAATTTCTCGTTAAGCTCGTGTTGCCGACATCGGAACTTCAGAGGCTTCCTTGCCTGCAAGACATGTTCCTGTAAATGGGTTTAAATTTTTACAGCAGTAGTCACCATCTCTGCAGAGGTTCCGAGGAATAAACTTGACCAGCGAGTTGTGGATGAGGGAAAGAAGCAACAGGCAAAACAAAAACGCTCATGTATAAATCTATACATTAGTTTTTCAGCTAAATACAGTAAAGAAAAATACATAAAAAGAATAAATAAATAAATAATAGACCTGTCTGGAAAGCAGGTAATGGATTTTAAAGAAACTTGAAACCACTTTCGCATTTCCTCCCTCACACGTTCCAGAGTGAACTCTTAAATTGCCCTAATGGGGGCTATTTTTAAAGGTTACATTTTCACGGTTTGAAAGGTGTCAGCTCCTACGCCATTAGTCTGAGTGACATGAAATTTGCTGCACAAATAGACCAGTCCTTAGAAAAATTAGGCGGCACAGTAGGGGGGCTATAATTAAAATCTGGCACGTTTCATTCAGATGTCATGTCTAATGTGGCACAATGCAACCTGCGGGATGATTTATGTCAAGACTGGATATGGTTGTGAAATGAACATATAAGCGAGGGAGAGAGTTTTTGCTGAACCATTATGGAATAACTGAAGACATTGCAGGTACTAATTACCTTAAATATCCTATAGTGACTGTGAAATGGTCTCCTGGATGGCAGTTTGGCTTGCTGATGGGTGGTTATAGCTGCCCTCTAATCTGATATTAATACAGTTTTCAGCTCAGCCTTATAGGTCATCCTTGTTATTAAGCTCTTCTCTTCACTTTAGTCAAACCTTAGTTGAAATGTTTGATTTTTTTAGACAAGCTGGCATTTATAGCTACAATAAGTAAGAGTATGAAGCGATTTCTGCTTTCATTTCAGCCAACGATCTGAACGATATCACACAATCTGTGGTTTCAGGTGAACTTTTAAATCATCACTCCCAGTTGAAAGCCCCTAAAGTTCTATAAGGTAACTTTTTTATTGCAATTTTCTTGTGAGGTGGGTTATTATCTGAATAATTTATGATACATTTTGTCTTGATATTTTATGATATCTGTCCTGAACAACTTTAGATACATAGAGTGATTGCAGTGAACTCGGCTGGTTATGTGTTAGCGTCTCTCTGGATTGTCATAACATGAAATTCTTGCTGCTTTTACAGACAGCGATCATTAGTCCTTCCTGTATGAAGGACTGTAAAGCTCATAGTCTGCATAGTGGATGTGAAAGATAACCCCATGTCTATGTGTAAGAGCAAGAATGTCAGTCTATGACCTTCCAAGGTGACTAAACTAAAATTCACAGCAGAATCCTTTTCAACATATAGCAGCTGTTTGCACCTGATAGGGAGTTATAGTAAATCATACGGCAGGAGAAATAAAACTTGAACAGCTTAGTTTTAGGCATTATAAGGTGACTGTGTGCATATTAAGTAATTAATGAATCATGCCTATTTATGCATTAACAAGATAATTAATTGTGCCTACAGTTTTAGGAGCTACTGTAGGAGCATCCCTAATCAGGAATCACTGAACAGTTCCTGTAGCCTTAACTTAACTTTTCAGCCTTAAAAAATGTATTATCAGCTACTTAAAAGGTTGAAATATTAAGTACAAATAAGTCACATAATGTAATTATTACAAAATAGTCCCAGTTTTCACATTAATCTCTGAAGTCCAGTGCAGAAGTTATGTTGGTTTAGGTTAAAAGTTGGCATTTAAACCTGTTGGGGAAGCTAAAAGTAAAGAGCAACATGTTAATCTTAAGCGCTGTGATTGCTACATTACTACACCACCTGATACATCTTACAAAATGTCAGTTTGAAGAGAAAGAGGGCACTCCTTCTGCACGGCTACATCTTCACTAGTGTTTTCCACTTAGCTCGAGTCAACCTGAAAGAAAGCCCGCGGAGAAGGTCAGGAAGGACTCTCCAGGCTGTCGTCCCACACACATCCTACACAGGGCCGCTATCTCTCCCGGCCAGCAGCAGACTCACGCATGTCAAAGCCTGCGAGAAAGGCCTTTGTTCACGCTGACAGGTGGGACTGGAATGTCAAAGGCATGCATTGTGTAATGGAACAATGTTATTACAGCACACATGCAAACACACACGCATGCTCATGTTCAAATTTAGATGTATAAGCACACACATACGCTGGCATATATAAACATTACCCCCCTCTCTCTAACGCCTACCCGTTCTACAAGTGCTCCCACATAATTGCCCTCACACATGTACATAGCTGTTCACCCGTATGCCCACGGTCATGTGTGATCTACTCTGCAGTGGCTTGCTGTGATCTGATTGCCAGTTGCCAATTGTTACACCCACATGGTGGTCATCCACTGGGTTTTAAAGATAAACATTTGCACAACATTGTACTCATTATCCCATTGTCCAACATAGTACCAATTATAATCCAGCCTGATAACGCTTGTTACTACTGAATCAATATATATTTATATTCTTTAAAATTGTGATATCCAAGAGACATCATGGTATGAAGGAAAATCGTTTTTATTTAAAAAACTGTTAACATTTGGTGGAAAATGGTCAACCAGTTTATCTATACACTTAAAAAAGGCTTGAAATGGATCATCTGTGCCAGTGAGGCTATACAGTACGCTATGTTTGTTTGATATCATACAATATTTATATCACCGACTATTTTATTATATCTAGTATCACATCATGCATTATGCTTGTGTTGCACATTTAGCAAATTAACAAATTAACTGCTTGACTGCCACCTGCCATATCTGCATGTGTTTCAGGAAATCAAAGCGCTTCTTAAAACTCACGCATCCCCTCCAGTTGACTCCCGATTGTTAACTTGTGGCATACCGGCACGCTAGTACTGGGTTACACCCAAAAATTTTCATGACAGCATGGACACACTGATGCCTCTCCCATTTCTCCACTCCTTTGACCTTTAGAACGAGGATCATGCACACGTTCCCCATCTAAAAATAGGGAAGTCTCTGTAGGTATCCTGTATACAAATGGTGCAGACAAATAAAACACAAACTAAAGCTAATTATGTTTTACATGTCCCAAAGCAGCTGTTTGCTCTGCTGTTGTTGTAAAATGTGATTTTAATATGAAAAGCTTTTATTCACCATCTGGGTATCCTGTGTAGATTTCCACAAGGTAAAATAAAACAGAAAACAAGACAGCACTGCCCAAAACCAACAGAAAATTAAGGTGAAGTTAAAATTACTAGAAAAAATGCAAACACAAAATGTAAATAAAATGAATAAACATGAGTAAAAATGAATGGTGGCGACAACAAATGACAATTTAAAGACAGTGTAGCTATAAAAGAAGGTTTTTTTTAAATGAATTCACTGAGTCTCTGACACTTCTCCGTCTCCAGGGGGGTTAATCCGAAGCCGAAGCCGCGGAGCTCTGATGCAAAAGCACCCACTGCAGAGATAAACCTCATGTTTTGAAAAGTCAGGAGGGCTGGGGTCATATAGTACTGTGCAAATGTCTTTCTTGAAGTAGTCTTCAAGAATAGTTTTTCAGGTTTCTTAAAGGACATTCAAAGTTCTTCTTTGGGTGTTAGATGCTGTTGCGCTGGTGTTGGGGTGGAGCCATTTACTTAAATCATCAAATCTACGCTTCAGAGGACAATCTAACGTCACTCCTGGAGTGTGTCTGAAAATGAGAGAAAAGAAAAATAGATGAAGATAAACAAAACAAATGCCATTTAAACTTTCAGGCGTATTGCTGATGCAATAGTACCCAAGATCACACTAAAAGCAGATAATGTCGGCCCTGAAACCGTACAAATGGGATACATTTGAATAGATTCATATCCTGCAGAAGATGGTCAAATGCCTTCATTTGAATAAGAATGGGAGTGCTAAGGCTTAACAGCCCACCCCTGCGAGCACTATCGCTGCTTGAAAGATATTTTCAGCTGCAGGAAAGGGAAAAGGTAATCTCCTGATGTTAGATTCCGAAAAGAGGGAAAAGCATATTTCACAAGATTGTGTGCCCAGTGAGTTTCATCTTTTTTCAGCAGGAATGTTTAAAACGCTGCGTAGGTGTACCCTGGAGCACTTCGATTCAGGCAGAGCTGCATAAAATTGCATGACAATAATTACATAGATTAAATCTGACCTTCAACAAAATAGCAGAATGGGATGATGCACTGATCCCACTCAACCTGTCTGCTAAAATTATTTTCATAGCTTTTTTTCTTCCCCCTCGTGCGCCTTTATCACTTTTTTCCACTTTTATTTTTGCAAAATGTTCTTTTGCAAAACATCTGTTCCTGTGGGTTTATAAGAACACCGGTAAGAAATGTACAGTATTCTGAAGTAAATAACAGACCTTCATTTGGAATGCCAAATAACCCGTGCACAGTCACTGCATTATTTAAAATGTAGCCTCGCAGCTGAATGTGCCAAAACCTTTCAAGGTGTCAGTGCAAAGTGGTAAACAGTGAAAACAATCCCGCTCCTTGCTGGTGGTATATTACAGAGAACTAAAAAAAATAAAAATAAAAATAAAATGGAAAACAAAACTGAAAATGCATTATGAGAAAAATGACTCACCTGTAGACTCGTTCTCATTGGTGAGTTTTTTACTTTTTGTCTAAGGGACTAAGAGAGATGCTGTCTGATGCAAAGCTCCTGCAAAGATATGAATGAGGGTTTTGCAAATGCTATTAATCTGTTTGAAGACACCTGCAAGAGAATACTGAGTGCTAACTATGGGTGCACTAATACATAAGAAATTAGCAATAACTATCCCCATAAATTGCAATGGTACCTGATTACCATTTTATCTTTTCTTTCAGTGAAAGTGAAGATTCATGCTCAGAGAGTGGAAAGATAAACTATGATACATGTTCCCACACATGTCTGTCTACCAGTCTTCACACAACCATTCAGCTGGGAAGAGCTGCTGGGAAAAAAGAACACATGTCAAGAGTTTAATACTGCCCTTAGTTTCAGTGTAAGCTCAGTATCTTGAGATCAGGTAGGGAAGCTATGACCTGCTTTTTTTCAGGGTTGTTAACTGAGGGTGTTTTGGAGTGCCCGTTAATGTGAAATATAGAGTGGGTGGTTCCAGGCTATCACAGTGTAATACACTGAATTTCCAGGAGGCAATTTGCTATGACCTTAACTCACTGAAAACATCTGTGGTGGTCCCCTGCTGCTTCAAAATGTAGGCTCAGGAAAGTTGCATCAGTTTGTTTTCAGGAAAACATCTTATTTGATTCATTCAGTGGCGAGAGCTGATTGTAAATTAGCTGTTTACATTGAGGTTTGGATATGAGAGTGTGTGGTTTACTAATTCTCTCTGCTAGCCCTGTTATGGACTTGCCAGTTGTCCAGCGTGTACCCTGCCTTTCACCATGCAACAGCTGGGATCAGCCCTCTGTGATCCCATACGATAAGCATCTACAAAAAACTGGATGAATGGATTTATACAGCGTATGTTCAACCAGAGGGTACAACAAAACATTTATGAACTCAATATATCAGCTTAATAGTCTCTCATTGGTTTTATTAGTTATTGTGTTGGAATACTAATATTCAAGCATGGCTTTATGATAAACCTGCTCACTGAGCCTTAATCTAAAAATCAATTGCGATGCTCACTTTGTCTCGCTGATGAATATGTTTACTCTGTGCTGTTAATTACACCATTTAGTTTCCTGTGTTACTGTTTCAGAAAACTTAAATGTAATTAAACTGATTTAAATCTTTTGATATTAAAGTAAAGCTGAGTTTGGTCTTGGCACAGGATGCAATCTCAAAGCTTAGTATTATATATCTATATCTATATCTATATATATATATATCTATATCTATATCTATATATATATATATATATATATATATATATACATACATATATATATATACATATACATATACATATACGTATACATATACGTATATACATATATGTATATACGTATATGTATATGAAAGGCAAATATATGTATGTAAAGGCAAAAGGTTCTTTGCTTTGCTGTTCCTAGGACTGCTGATCAGTAAAAAATGATCCCATTATATTAAATTTGATTCTAACACAATAATATAAACAGTAAACCAAACAGTTGCCTTTTCAATTTGAAACTCAAAGTGTATAGCGCCAATAAACAGACTATGCTATGGCCCCTAAATGATACTAGTGTACTAGAAAAACTACTTTCTTCTTTGGGCCCCAAATAAACTCAGATCTTTCATCATCAATAAAAGGGTAAAAACTAAAACTTGTAGTGGTAAACTTCAGTAAACTTTTGAGCGGGATGCCAAACAGGTCCGTGGCATTTATCGACATGACTTCATATAAGGTCATAAGTTTAAAACATTTACTTAACCAGCTCAATAAGTGTGACCAGAGAAAGGCCAGTTACCCCCCCTAGCCTTTATATTAAGCTAGGCTAATTGCCTCCTTGCTTGAGAACAGTATTTAATATACAGTAAAGACCTCTGAGTTGCCTTTTTGCTTGTTATCTTAACTCCTAGAAAACCTTTGAGCCATTCCTTTGAAAATTTAATATAGAACATCAATACAAACAATGCATACATTCAGCCACTGAAGGCTTTGTTTAAACCAGCCTCAGTGAGGGCAGGAAAATAATCTCCTCTTTATATTCCACTGTTTTCTTGCTGACACTGCTGTGTCCCCCAGAGTAAAATGAACATTCATTCAGCAAATATGAATATGTAAATTAAAAGTCAGAATCTTGGTGTATTTATTCTTGTTGTTACCGACTTGTTATGCATTGTGTCACAGTCTTTGAATTGTCATTTTGTGGCTGTGCGCTGTGTTCGGTGTCACAGCTTTACACTTTACTTTTGTGCTGAGTGCTTTGATCAGGGCCTCGGACAGCTTCAAAATACTTTTTCAAAGCCGAAGCTCGTTAAAGCTGCCCCCGTTTGTTTAAAAATCAATCCATCCACTGCTTGATTTTTTTTTTAAAGCGAATTAATTCAATTAAAGCGTTATAAAAAGCAGCAGATAAAAGAAAAAAAAGGCTTTCCTTTGTACCACAGTCAGTATAACAAAGAGGTATGTCTGCTTTCTGTCTGGCACATATTGTTCTTTCTTTGCTCACCTAGTCAATTCGCCGATGCCCTTCACTGATGGTTCTCGCTTCAAAAATGGATTACAAAGGGCATCTTGTAGCGGTCCTGTGTCACTTCTACTGATAAATGTATGGACATCCTATTAAGGAAACTGCCCTCAAGAGACCAGCGCTGTAGTGATAGATCTGAGCTGCCCACTGACACAGTTGCAGGTGCTGATTATCTTATCCAGAGACAATGAAGTTTTATGGAGTGGAACATCCTCGTCTTGTAGTGGGTCCCAACAATAATTACAATCAATTTAGGGTGGCAGGTCATAAAAACAATATTTAGTGGGGGTATTATCAGATGTATACCTCCTCTGGGTTGTGAGATTCGTCTCTGTCATAAACGACTTCAGTCATGCATTTTCCATTTCTCAAAGTGTGACAGCTTTGCAGTATTGTAATATCCAGCCTGGGCTTTCTATCCCTGGAGGCTAACAAGAGGAAATTAGGTAAAGTTTTATACAAATACAATACTTTGCAAAAGTGTTGAGTTGTGCCTAATTTCTTTACTTATATTTCTTAGATTTTGCTTCTATGGATTCAGACTTTTATGTAAGTTTTTTAAAGCGGTCTTGAACAACAGTTCTCCAGCGTCTCTGAAGGTCTTTAAAAGTTTTTCTTTGGGCATCGGCTGTTTTTTCACTCATCACTTATAATTTCTTCCAATTTCTTTAGTCGAATCTATGAAAAATGTCAAAAATAACAAAATTTGACAGGCATAGAATATTTCTGCTCCAAGGGAGATGATTCCCAAAGAGCTATTAGCTGAAAACTTGGAATATCTCAACATGGTGTGTACTTAAAACTTTTTAAAGAAACTTTTTAAAGAAGCAAGTACAAAATAAGAAGTAGCGGGACTAAAAATACTCTCTGCAGGAGATGATGATCAGTGTCCTAAAGTCATGTCCTTAAGAAACAGGAACCTGAGAGATACATCTGGTCATTCAGCCGATTAAATCTATAGTTCAGTGAAGCATCATTAGAAATGGTCTCAGTAGAAGTGTCAGGAAGCCATTTTTTAAGTAAGGGAAACAGGGAGAAAAACCTGAGAAACAGGGGCAGCAGATCTTATGGAGGGATCAGTCCAAATGGTAAATATTTGATTCAAATCATTGGAAGCATTTGGTAGGTCAGGAGAGAGGTACAACAGTGAGTGTCTACAGCCATCTGTAAAAACATTTGAGGCTCTGTCATGGTTTGCATTGCATTTCAGCCAGTGGTGTTGGAGATCTTTACAAAATTGACTGAATTATAAACACAGAAAAGTATGGTCAGATTTTGATCCAGCATGCAATACCATATGGAAGGCACCTGATTGGCATCAGGTTGATTTTTCAGCATGACTGCAAATGCAGTAAAAGCATACCTGGATAGAAATACACACAATGGATTGGCCTCCCTAGAGCCCAGGTTTCAACATTATTGAAGCAGTGTTGGATCATCTTGACGGATAAAAAAAAAGGCAGCCAACATCCAAAGAAGAGCTTTCAATGTCCTTCAAGAAGCCTGGAGATCTTTTCCTGAAGATTACTTAAAGAAATGACAAGAAAGCTTCCCTAGGAGAGTTTAAAGAGTGTTGAAGCACAAAGGTGACCATACCAAATATGTTTCAATAAATCCCTGTATCATTTTCCTATTTTAGAAAATAAAAAGAAATGCGGTTTGAATAAAGACTATTCACAGCGCTGTAGGCAAAATCCATTTTATGAAAATTGCAACTACCACATCCAAAAATATCAGAGTGCTGAATAAGACTGCACTCAGAGGGTAGGGTTATGTGTGCTGGTAATTACCTTACAAAAAATGAAGTAATGAAGCCATTTGCAAATACTGGACAATTATGAGTATTAGTTGATCTAATTACTGAAATAAATGAAGTTTCTAGGGGAAAAGATGCACTTGCGTTTTTTTTGCTGTGAGCATCATGAGAACAACAGCACATAAATACTTCCTGTAAATTCCATTAAACACTTCAGTTCTTTTTTTAAATAAAGGTTTTAGTAAAACAAAGGTTACTGTAAGAGCATTGGTAAAATCCGTGCAATTCTATTATCCCTACATAGAAAACGGCCATGGCAAACCCAAAGTTTTATAGATTAGAAGATTGAGCCCATCATTCTTTAAATATAGATAAACTGTAAAGTGCACAGGAGCACATAAGCCTCCATAAAATGTCAAATCCCTGTTTTTAAACTTTGGCTGTCTGATTTAGTCAGTTTTTGTGGGGGAGTCAGATCTTCTCATCTACATTAACTTTGAGAAAAACTAAGGAGCACATTTCCCAAAAGTTGAAGATTTATGTGTTGAGCCAGGAGAAAGCGAGCCTTAATAGAGCGATTTCAGCTCCTGGCTAATCCTCCGCAATCATGCACAGTCAGTTTCCTTAAAGAAAAAAGATTAAAAAACAGAGATCTATTCAGAAGCTCTCTTATATGTGACAAATGATCTCTTTCCTTATTAGTTTTATTTTTTAAACTTAGAAACAGTTGACTTAAGCTAATCCCAGAGCCTGTCGATGACACATGATTCCTCAGTGGTCTTAACCTCGTTTCTAACTGCTCCGAACAAGTTTCAGTGGCTGCTGGCAGCTCTGTGTGACTCCACTGCAAGCGCCGCAACAACAGGTGAAAGGTCTGTTATAAGCACTGCATAAAGCCCCTCCAGGACAGATGGTGCCAGATGATAATCCATATGAGCTCAGTGAAAGAACATCAGTGAGCAGACATGAAAACTTATGGCAGAGGATGCGAGGGGTCCTCAAGGAGATTTAGATGTCAGACCGTGATGAAATGCCGAGTCCTTGGCTTTGTGCTCGGAGGTAATTAAACTCTCTGAGTGCTCTCCGTTTGTCCTCTGCATGTGTCACGGTGGGTGATTACACATGAACTGTAATCAAGAAATCAATTTGGAAAGACAAAAAAATTATAGAATGAGACATGACGGGAGTAGCTGTGACAAGGTATTGAGATGAAAGATGTTACATCAGCTTCTGATCCTGCAGTGTGTACAGCCTGAAGGGAAAGGAGGAAATAATCTGTCTGTTTTAAAGGTGGAAATGAGCTTGTCAAGGAAAGATCACACACTGCCTATTCACATGAGGATCTTTTTTTTTTTGTATGTCAGCTTTGGAATAACATAAACCTGACTTCCTCTTCCCCAAGTTAAATTGACGAGTATAAAGCATACCAAATCTTTACCCACAGATGTTTTAATGGCCTTACTTGGCCATATCTAGATACTAAAAGGATGTCTTGCCTCTTAAACAGCCATCATGAGTGCAGCTTTATGTTCTTCATCGATTGTGGTGTAATTCTCTTCATATTTTGGTGCCACGGTCACAGATTTCCTCCACCTATGTCTTCATTTTTACTGAGATTTTGATGGATGCTGTTTTTCGTTGTTTTCCTATGTCTGGGGATATTGAGGTAACCTCACACAACCTTTGTTCCTGCAGTAAAACAGCGGTGATTTGTGGCACAGTGTTAAACGTGGCATCCATCTAGGCAGAGCCTCTTAATAGCGAAATTCCCCAGAGAGCATGGGAGGCCATTTACAACAACCAATCATACAGTAGGGGAAGCAACCTCAGTTCTCTTTGCCAATAATGGGATAATGCACAAATACTACATCACATTTCTTTCGCCATGTTTATGTTGTCAAGTAGTGAGGTGATATACGAGCAGGAAAATGACAAGAATAAAATCCACATGAATGATTATGATAAATAAAGCCGCTGGTTAATGCATTTTTAATTATTTTCCCCCAAACCCATCACCTTTAACTGCTTCTGGTATTATTGATCAAATGTGCTGAAGGAATACATGCTGATCCTAAACATGCACAGGTTTCACGGATAAACAAAAGTGCCATCAATCACTTGCAAAAACGTGGGAAGGTTGATAAAGGTTTCAGTGGGAGTGTGTTACTTTTGTTAAGTGCTTGCACAGTAATGGCCTCGAGTTCCTGAAGGCAGCCACAGCGTGACTTCTCTCACCCACCTTGAGGAAAGCTTTTAATGAGTCTAACAACCTTTTCTCTTATTACAGCCCGAGCTCAAACACACTCGGCATAAAAAGGTGAGTACGACCTACGAAATATCATAGTCGAGGAATAAAGGTGAACAACATCAGTACAGGTACAAAACACAAAAACAACCCCAGAGCCAGAGGCGGTAGGAGTAGCAGTGAGCCCCGAGCACAGCGAAGATCAGGCATCGATAAGAACAAACACTGATCGAGTCAGACACAGTGTAAAAAAGAAGACCTAGAGAGAAGGTGGGTTACAAAGTGGATTGGTGGTCTAAATGTAGGCAGGCCGAAGCTGCCTGAATTGTAGTCATTAAATAAGATTGTCCAATAGGATGCATAAAAGGGTTTCAGTTAGCTCATTAACTTATGTGGCCCTGAGATGATCGGCTGGGATTGTGGTTGAGCTTAAGCCCTGCATAAAATAATGGTATGCTTGATTATACCTCAATGTTTTGAGCAGTAGTTACTAAAAACAGAAGAAGCACGAGACTAAGTGAGAACTTCTTTTCTATTGTGAAAGAGGATCAGAATCAAGAACCGGTTCGAAGCTTACCGACCCATCTGAATCACACTCGTACAAACGTATCAATTCATTTTATCAGTGCTGGCATGTTTTACTGACATTGCAAAACAATGACGTCAAAGTTGTGGCAGTGCAGCTTTTGCACATCTGAGTCACATGCAAGCCTTTTTCTAATCTGTTTCTACACTCTGTTCAAACTCGGAGATCATAAAACTCTTTCCCTGATGCTGAAAACTTACCCAATCTGACTCATATGCAGAACTAATAATGACTTTGGTTTCTCTAAAGTCTGAAGAATATCCATCCATCACTAGAACAGTATAATATGCTAACTCACTGCAGACTATTAACCTTCTGTTTTACTTCGGCTCAAATTTTGAAGCGTCACTCGACTCATTGTCGTGGTTTTCCAGTCAAGATACAATATCAGTCCCACCGCATCGTCTTCCTTTTGAGAAAAGGCTCTAAAAACCAATTATTCATTTCCTGCTCATGACCAAAGAGCAGACAGTAAAAGATACTAAGTAGGCTGAATGGTGGAGATCAAAACCACAGCAAAAAGAGTTTACGTTTGCATTAAAAACACATTTCTAAATGAATGACTGCTGCATGTGTGATGTAACCTTTTTGGTTAACATGCCAGAAATACATCAAAATATCATTTACATGTCAAATTTGCTTAGTAGTAATACAACTTTGTACACATAAATCTTTCTAGGGAACTTTTATCAGCAAAATGCACGTTGACAGCTTTTGTATCTATATATCAGCGTATAACATTATGGCATTTTTAATGAACATGTGTTACAGAGGTAGAGCTGAAGCCATTTAATATAAATGGTGGGGTTTCTCAGAGTGCTCTGGCTCCCATCCACAGTCCTAACACATGCATGTTAGGCTACTTAATTAATCAGGTGGGTTTCCTCATTTCCTTGTAGAGGGACAAAAAGTAAGAAAATAGAAAAGAGGACAAAAGATCAGCAGATTATTCTGTCAATTTAATGTGAAAAATCAGTTGTACATAGTCAAAAAACAAATTCCTTTGAAAATCAAGGTATTTCTTTTTGCTCAATTCAGAATAAAATGTGAGTCTCAACAAGCTGTTTTAGTTTATTGATGCGTCCTGAAGAAAAGAAATCAAGACTATTGTTGCCGATTTAAAAAAAAAACCACTGAAATGACTGCAACTCTAATATAGTGAAAAATAAAATAATGTGTTATTTTAAATTTGGCACGTTTAATCCCAAGTAATGTGTTCTAATATGTGGTAATTAGCAGCAATCAAAGAAAATCACATCTCCATTATTGCAGAACAAAGTCAGAAAGGCTACAGTAATTTTCTTGTCTCCAAGCCTCGCATGTGATCTATTAGACTTCAGTGTTCATCATTAGCAGACAGTTAGACAGACTCCATTCCTCTGTGCTCATCAGCACTTAGAAAAGCTTCATCCTCATTTTTCCTTGCAAAGTAATGCCCACCACTACCACACACTTATAAACCTCAGAGCCTGTGGGTTGTAGAAGCACAAGCAGATTAAAGACAAACAGTAAGGGACGTTGTTAAGGTCGAGTTGAATGCACCTGCTCACAACCTGAGAGAATTTTTCATAAGAGGGAATTAGGATTTGAACCACTGAGCCCACTTCCTCAACCTTTAACCTTCAGGGTACAATTCAAAGAGGTGGAATGGAAGACATACATCAATCCATTTGAGTTCTCCTTCCACTCTCTGGGGAACGTTTATGAACAAGGTTTAATTTTCATAAGTAACAGCCTCAAGAGGCTCCAATGTTTTATATGCTATAAAAGTAATAAATTATAGTCCAGTGCACTCACTGTGATCAAGGCGTGAGTATGGGGGTGTGTGGGCATGCAGAAGATATATACCCATACACAATATGAAAGAAAGAGAGAGAAAAAAAGAAACCTAAAGAAAGAAAAAGGGAGATATTTAAACACATCCAGAAGAGGTCAGCTGCAAGACTGAGCCATTGCACTGCCCACTCACTCCCACATGCTCAACATCATTAAAAACAAAAGGGCACAACTGAAACAATGCTGCAATCTGCAACACAACAAACAAGCGAGACAGAGCTGTTGGTGCAAGCGTGCACCATGAGAATCTCACAAGAGCTCTTCTCTTCTCTTCTACCAAGGACGTCCATTTCTGGTCCTAATCTCTGGACTATAAATTGATTATTCATGAAAATATGGAAGTGAGAGCATTTTAAAACCTGGGTTACTTAATCTCAATCTGCGATTATAAATCTTACAGAAAGCAAGCGTTAAAGAAAATCCATTCAGTGAGAATATATTAGTGAATGCATTTGGTTTAACATGTTTTTGGCTGGGATATACTGAGTAAATGAGCCATACTGCCTATTCAGCCCTCTGGGCTGAAAATTTATTGAGTATCTTACGCCACCCGGTGGGCTGGACAATATCTAAACAAAGGGGGGAATAAATGACAGCTCACAAGAAACAGGCTGGTTATATGTGAAAACATGTTTTATTTGCCAGAGTTAATACAAAACATCTGTTTCACAGTCACATCATTAATTGTGAGTCTCTGTTATTTAAGACCAAGCTGACTGTCAGTTAAAGAAACAACTTGTTTATGTTTCAGAGCTTCAGGGCCGTCGCAAACCACCTCATCTAGAAAGAAGACATTTTGAGGATGGTTAGTGAGCCACTTCCACAGATACTCCAGGTTGGCATCACACTGCCAGGGGTTCCCTGTTATGGTCATCTGAAAAGAGGATTTTCTGTCATCCAGCAGACCTGAGGGGAGATACTGTAGCCGATTCTGATTAAGCAGCAGAAGTTCAAGGTGTTGCAGACCCTGGAGGATTGTCACTGGCAGCTCTCGGAGCTGATTCTCCTGCAGAAACAGCTGGGAGAGTTTCAGGTTGTGACTAAACGTTGAAGGCTTCAGGGAAATCAATTTGTTCCCAGCGAGGTTTAGTGTCTCGAGGTGATGCAGGTTTTCTAGTGTGTCGGGCTGTAGCTCTTGCAGATGGTTATGACTTAGGTCGAGATTTTCCAGATGAGGCAGCTTCTGAAGCAGAGAAGCTGAAATGCTCATTAAATGGTTCCCAGACAAATCCAGCCAGGTGAGACTGCTGTTGTCGGAAAACCACTCTCCATGAGCTTTTTCAATTAAATTATTCTTCAGCACCAGACTACGGAGCAAGGAATGGACGAAGACTTTTGGGGGCAGATGAATCAGCTGATTACCTGTGAGATCCAATGTACTCAGGTGAGGAATGGCACCCAGTAGGTCTGAAGGAAGGCTCGAAAGATTAGTGTGATACAGCTGGAGATGGTTTAAAAGAGGCACAAAACTCAGATGTCTGGCTGTAATGAAGCTGAGGTTTGTGGACTGGATGGACAATCGTGTGATGTTGGGATATAAACCATCTGCAGGAAAATATGTGAGGGAGCTTTGGCTGCACACCACCTCTGCACTCGAAGGTAGAAAGGAGCAAGAGCACAGATCTGGGCACGAGTGGGTGCCTCTCGTTTGGTAAGCATATTCAGCCAGAGCAGTGAGAGTAAGAAGCAGCCACAGGTTCATCTTACACTGAGAAGAAAACAACAGTGTAAAAGATCAACAGGTAATAAAACTGTGACAATGTGATTACAAATGTGTTGTTACCTGAAAAGCACAGCTGAAATTCCTTCAGGTTTTGATCACCGACTTGATTTTACACAACTCTGAGGATATTTGATTCCAGCAATGAGTCAGGACAAAATGTTGCAAAAGGCAAACAAAACCAAGCAAACAAAGTGAGTGGTTACTGTTTTCTGTACTTTCTAAAAGTAAGTTGATGTTACCACACATAAATCAATATTTTTTTTTCAGTTTTTCAAGAACAGAATGTGCAAGGGTACATGTGTGATACATTATTAATTAACTTGTGCAAAAACAAGTAACAAAAATAGGCATTAGGCTTAATTTTTATCCCTCAAGTTCACAACCGTATGTTGGTGCTTGAGATTCTTCTTTTAAAGAACTCAGCCTGTTAACGGAATAATTTTAGGAAATGCACGCTTTATTTTCATTTTGGTTTTAGCAGTTTAATGAATAGAGCGATACTATTCCCGAGAATAGCAGGTGATAATACTATAGTTTAGTACAAAGGCTGAAAATGGGTGGGCCTGGTTTGGGCCAAAAAGCTGCCAACAAATGTCATTCATTGTTTGAATAAAAATAACAAACAAACAAACAAACAGGAGGATTTAGAGATCTCTAGATGTTCTGGTGGGCGGATTATTTTCCTTTGTGTGAAGCTAAGCTAAATGCCAACATAAAATCCATGATAATACTGCAGACTTTCTCATTTAAATCTAAACAAGAAAACAATGTAACATGAACTGTAGTTTAAATTTAATGAAATAAAAAAGACAATTCTCGAATTTCTTATTTATATCAGATTTATTTATAGTCACATAATTATCATGTTTCAGTGATTAAAATCTGACAGGCTGAACTGGATTTCTTTTCATGTTAGATAATGACCAGCAGGAGTAATATTAGGACTGAAGGTTTAGTTCATTTGCTGTTAGTGATATTATTGAGCGACCTGCTAGAGGCTGAGGTCCAGCGCATGTGATGGAGTCTGGCAAGAAAGCCTTCTTCTTGTTCTTGTGAAGCCACCTCCATAGATACTCCGCCTTCCCGTCACAGAGCCAAGGGTTAACTGTCAAGTCGAGGCCATCCTCTTCCAGCAAGTGAAGTTCATCCAGCAAACCTGGAGGAATATGGCTCAGCTGGTTTTCATCCAGACTCAGGTGTCCGAGCTGAGTGAGTCCCTGGAACAGGTTTTTGGGCAGCTTGTTGAGTTTATTCTGAGTAAGGAAGAGATGTGTGAGGCTATGCAGGTTCTGAAATGAAGATCCATTCAGCGTGCCGAGCTTGTTGTTCTGCAGGCTTAGCCTCTCAAGTTTGTTCAGTTGGCTCAGAGAATTTGCTGGTATCTTATCCAGACGGTTGTTTGAGAGGTCAAGGTTCTCCAGGTGGGGCAGCTTCTGAAGCAAATTAGTTGGGATCTCTGTTAATTCATTTCCAGATAAATCCAGCCAGGTCAGGCTGCTGTTATAAGAAAGCCACTCTGCATCAGCTTTTCTAATAAGGTTATTCTTCAGCACCAAGCTCTGTAGTGGGGCGTGGCTGAATACATCTGCAGGCAGATTGCTTAGCCTGTTTCCAGTGAGATCCAAAGTGTTGAGGTGAGGAACGCCCCTGAGGAGATGAGAGGGAAGGCTGTGCAGGTGATTGCTGTACAGATGGAGCCCTTGCAACTTGGGTATGGTATTTAAATGGGCCTCAGATATGGAGGTGATGTTTGTGAATTGGATAGTCAGCAGGGTGGTGTTCTCCGGGAGACCGTCAGAGGGGAACTCTGTCAGGGGAACCTCATTACAGACCACTTCATTTCTTCTGGGATAACAGGTGCAGAGAGCTGGGCAGGAAAGAGCTCTGTGGCAGAAACATGACAACCACAGAAAAGCAAGGGCACACCAGGACTTCATATCTAGAAAAGAACACGAGTAGAAGTCTGAGTTAAATACAAGGAAATTATTACATCTGCATTTACTACAAAACAATACTACAAGTAACAAGTCTTCCAATCAGTTTATGCACATGGAAAACGCAAATGACAGTGAAAAAAAACAAAAAATACTTACTGCAGTTGAATGTGTGTCCATCTGCAGACTGCTGCTTATATCAGATTCGCCACTGCAAACTTCCAAATTACTCATTTGTGGAGACGAATCTCCCAACCTAATCATTACTTATTGTGTAAACAAGGACCAGTCACTGCACAGTCATTTGTCAAGGACAGGCAGTTACAACAGAGTGAGTAGCTCATACCTCACGTGAAAGTACAAGAATAAAATATTATAGTTCTACTAAAAACTCCTGATCCTGAAATAGGTTGTTGAAGTCTATTAGTTAATGTCAAAAAATAAAATACCTTTTTGGCTGATTGGTTACTATTGAGTAAAAAATGAAACTACAAAAAATATTTGTACTTTGTTTTTTTTTAAACAGTGGAAAGGGGATGGGGTAGGTAAGGAAGAAAGGAGGGAGGGAGCTTGTGAAAAGGGTAAAAATAAGCATTCTAAAATTTGGTTGATTTATTTTTCTTGAAATGATATTTATCAGCAACACAGAATGTTTGATCAGCAGGAGTGAAAAAATATGTCACGCAAACAGTTTAAAGTCAGCCAAC
The DNA here is from genome assembly GCF_013358895.1 of Oreochromis aureus. NCBI lineage: Eukaryota > Metazoa > Chordata > Actinopteri > Cichliformes > Cichlidae > Oreochromis > Oreochromis aureus. The sequence continues at coordinate 13,507,114 of NC_052956.1, read as the reverse complement.
TCAGGCCTAACAGCTCTAATAGTTTGTAACATGTGTCCAGTTAAGGGACACATCACACCTAACATTGAAATTCAATTATTTTGCATACTTCACTGTTTAAACATTACAGCCTCTTTTCATTTAACAGCCTGCTATTTATTATTATGTTAAAAATATGGAAACATACAGATGCCAGGAGCAACAGTGGAGCAATTAATGTTTTTCCCAGAGGTGAGATCTAACAACCATTTCAGTATATTGAACTCATTTCAACAGGGAGATCTCATTAGGAGGAATTGAACATGATTAATTGATAAACAGAATTCAATTAAGCTATTTAGTGATTAGCTGAATAGAATGCCAGCTGTGATAGGACGGAAGGCAGGAACCCCCGGGGTCGAGACGCTGGTGGTGGAAATAAAGATGGAGGCTTGGATGGAGCTCGAGTAACATGGGAGAGGCAGACTTTGGGAGGAGGTGGGTTGCAGAAGTGTATGCAGGGAGAATGACAAAGGAGCAGTGAGATATAAAGTATGCGAAGTTGAGGTTGACTGTCCTGAAGAAGGCAAGAAGAAAGATGATTGGACTAAACCAATGAGGTCGGCAATGAGTTTAATGGCGTGGGAAAGTAGAAGTGATATAAAGCATAGATTAGCCACCAAACACCCTGAAAAAGTCAGATGTGTGATTATAGCTCTTCCTTATTAAACTTACCCATAGGCTTCACTAGTAATAGTAAATACTAATTACTAAACTAGTTTGGGCTTTGTGATATGGCACAACACTGTGCTGTTAGAAGGATGTACATGTGAACAACAATACTGTGAAGTTTAAATGATGCTTATGTAACGAAGGTCTTCTTCATTCCTAAATAATAAAATTATTTGCATGTGTTTATCTGTTTATTTTTAAAAAGGGGACTTATACAAAAAGTTTGTTATGTTTTTATCGGTTATTTGGCTCTAGGTTTATAATAAAATGTGGGCAATCTTCCAGTTGCTGGTCATTGTCTGCCTAGGAAAAGAAATTTCAATTAGTATGGAAAGTTTGGTTAAGTTGGTGGAAAACATTACTTTAACACTTACCTGATGTGTAACCTAATTAGTAGGAGAGACAACGTATACCCTAAGTTAATATTGTGATGACAGGATAGTCTTACATCCATTTTCTCTTGATATTGCCAAAAGGCCAAAAGCCAAAAGAGTCCCCAGGCATCCCGAGTGCCTTTTTAATAATTCCCAGTGGCACCATGTGATATTAGAGGGCGTTGAATAGCCATATTAGTTTTTATTGTAGATTGTAGTTGGTAGATCAAGCAGGAAAACATTTGCTTTAATAATTGTAATTATGCCTATAGTATTGGTTGGCATTAATAAGGGTTATTAGATAAGATGTTTACTATGTAACGCCAGATAATGGTATGGCTTGAGGGCCAATTAGCAGCAGTCTGTAAAGGGCTGTCAGTTACATCAGAGGCTGTTGCTGGCACCGTGTCCCGCCACTGGGCTACATTGTTTTATGTCATGTTATGGTTTCGTATTTTAATGTTGGTGAATAAACCTGTGGTTGATCTGCACCTCATCTCTGCCTTGAGTCTCCTATTTGAACCCAGCCGCTACCGGCCATTCTAACAGCTCAGTTGGCGCTAAAGAAATATCCTCCACACCATTACACCGCCATCACCAGTCTGAAGTGTTGCTACAAAGCAGGATGGATCTATTCTTCCAAATTATGACGCTTCTGTCCAAATGTTAGAAAAGAAAGACTCATCAGACCAGGGAACATTTTTCCAACGTTTTGTTTAATTTTGGTCAGCCCATGTGAACTGCAACCTCAGTTTCCTGTTTGTAGGTGTGGCACCTGATGTAGGCTGCTGGTGTAGCCCACCTGCTTTAAGATTTGGTGTTTTGTGCATTCACAGACGCTGTGCTGTGTAACTTGGTTGGAGTTTACCAGAGTTTGTAAGGTTGCCAAATTCAGAGTGTCACATTTTGAAATAATGATGTTTTGTGTAAAAATCTACGTAAACGCTAGAGTGTGAAAAAAAGTCCACTTGCCAATCTAGCCTCATAAAGCAGATATACAGGGAAGAGCAGAGGCAGTAAACAGCAAAGTCAGGTCAAAGGAATGCTGTGCTCCAGCCAGTTGATTGACTATTGCATGCTTACTTATGTTTTTCCACCCATTGTTCAAAAACACACAAAAAATCACAAAAGTAAATGAATCAATAAAAAAACCCAACCTTAATTCACAAGGTAATTAGTCTCTCTAAAAAAGCTGTTAAAACATAAAAAAATATATAAAAGAAATTCTATCTGAAAAAGTGTTGGAGAAATGTGAAGTAGGATAAATAACTAAAGTACTTTACATAATGCTTTAGGCAAAAATAATTCATTTTTTTGAATTGCAAATTAAAGACTGGAAATAAATTTAAAAGACTAACTGCGCACTGACGAGAAAGAGAAGAAAAACACCAGGAGGAGGCTACATGCCACCTGAGACCTCAGTGGCCTGTACAGCAGGGTTCATTCATTTGCAATTTAACCGGAACAGTCACACAGCTGATAGACAGAATGGATTAGACCTGCAAGTATGAAGTATGATTTTAGCATCTGGGCAACATGATGAACTATTACATTATGTATGATGAGTGCCAGTTGGCTTTAGGCTGTTCTGAAAGATTTATTTCAGTGGAGCCCACTCACTCCACATGCACTTGTGAGATAAAGACGGACCTATTCTGGTATAGTTCAAATGGTCTCTTAAAATACGCTGTAGTCAGATGTGATACCACTGACGGAGAGATGGCTTCAGTGCAACTATAACAACTATTTTTTTTTTGGTGCTGTTTGGCAGTTTAATAAAAAAGCAAAAAATGTGTTTTCCCAATTACACACTATCATTTCGTATACAGTCAAATGTGAGATGAAGGTTTAAAAATCAAATACTAAACCTTATTGTTTTTAATCCTTTTTCTTTGAAATTGATTGATTTACTTTTAAAGACCTGGTCAAGATAGCAGCTGTACATCACTACTGTTTCTGAGTTTTTAATAACGGACATCAATGAACAACATAAATCAACAGAGCTACTCATTGAAATGCTGTCAATACATTATGTTATTGTTATTAAAGGTTTTTTTTAATGCATCACCTTGAGATTTTAAACATACTGTATATGAACAATCAATGATTATCACAAATGGGAATAAAAACATTGTTTCTGTTGCGTTTAGATTATTCTGGCATGTGTTATAACAGTTGTAATTATAAAGGCTCATGAAAACGCCTTCCAATTAAAAATAAACCCTAAAACTGTATTTATAAATCTATAGGACAACCATATATACTGGATGATGTGGTACTGATTTATAATCATAAAAATAAATGCTAATATACAATCATATACAGCAACACTTTGTGTGGTATGATAAAAAGAGAGATCTTTTAATGTGTATACAAATCTTTACAAACACGCCTATGACAATGATCAGGAAACAAATGAGATTAATCACGAAGGATACAGCGTGCATTTTCCTTGAATGAAATCCCAGTTTTCATGACACCAGTTTTCTGTGCAGGTTTTTGTCCACATTAGTATTTGGATTTTGTCACTCGCAACAACACACGTAGACACTGCTTCCATTACTGCATGTGAATGGAAATATTATCCAGGGTTCACTGTGAAGAGAAAAACACAAGAAAGGAAATGAGAAATCCCAGGATGCTCACACAAAATCCACATCACATTTGCTAGCTAAATGTGTAAAGACAACCCCAATTCCTCAAAAGCTGGGATTCTGTATGATGTAAATAAAAACAGAATGCAAGGATTTGCAAATCTCATAAAGTCCTATTTTATTCCCAACAGGACAGAGAAAAGATATCAAATGCTTAACATGAAAAAAATATTAGCTCACTTTGATGTAACATTGCAACAAAGGGCTGGAAAAGTAAAAGAAAAGAACATTTTACAACTAATTAGATTAACTGGCAACAATTAACATAAAATGAGCACCTTAGACAGGCATTTTTCAGAAGTAAAGATGGGCAGAGATGCAAAATAATCCACTCACAAATTATGGAATAATTTCAGGACAATGGCGTAAGACTTTGAATATGTCATCTTCTGTATTACATAATATCATCAAAGGATTCTGAAAATCCAGAGAAATCTCTGTGCGCAAGGGACAAAGCTAAAAATCAATATTGTGCAGCCATGATCTCGAAAGGCATATATACCCATCCAGAAGGCGTCTTTTTCAGGAAAGGCCTCACATATTTCAGCGAGACACTACAGTTCAAGCCAACAAATGGAAAGTTCGCACATCATGAAACATAAAATATAAAAAAGAAGACACAGGACTGTTGAGCAGCTAGAATTTTAAATGAGACAAGAAGTACATTCCTCATTTTAAACATCTGATATACTCTCTCTGTTATATTGTAAATAAAATATGGGCTCATGAGATTTGCAAATCATTGAATCCTGTCTTTATTGACATTTTACTCAGCATCCCAACTTTATTGGAATTCAGGTTGTACATAAAATCACTCAAAAATCCCAGAGGAATCTTTATTTGTTTAAGTCAAGCTCTCCCTGAAGTCCTGAGTGAGCACGCTGACCTTTGCAGGGTTCAATAATGTTCTCTTTTTTATCCAGGTGGTCCTTGTGGTACTTGGCATGGCAGCGGCGGCATTCGAGCGCTGGCGGAGGCTTAAAGAAGTCCCACAAAGTCCGGCTGCAGACCTCACAGTTGGATGGAAAATGATAGAGCGCGAGGATAAACTCGTGGCCCCTGTGGCTGATGAAGGAGCCGCGATCACCATGTGGCACGGGTTCCAATGGAGTATCCTGTTCATGCCTGATGTCGTCTTCACTGTTATACTGGATCAGGGGAGACAAGAAGGCAAATCCAACATTTACGATTTACTTGAAGCAGATGGGTTAACTGAAGATAGGATGCCTCATGAGTCTTGAAAGTCTATGAAAGAAAGGAAAGCACTGATGGTCCCAACTCATTACCTTTATCTTTGGAATTTCTCTGACATCTGCAGGGTACACATCACTGTGACTTATAGATCTGACACGAACCAGCTTACTGAAACAGGGAGAGAGATGGAGAAGTTAAGTCTAGCGCTAACCTAGTAAGACTTTTACTTTAGGTAAAGAATGATTTAAAAATATTGTAAAGAAAATGCCATTATTTGGCAAATCAAGTCAGTTGAGATTACTTATTTAATTACTAACTGAATCATCAATTTTTGCTGTCGTCTTTCTGTTTAGATTTATTTGAACTATTAGATTAAATTGAAAGCCAACAACCAACATGATTAACTAAAACCAAAAATTTCCAAACAAACTTCCAAACAGTTCCTAGATGAGGGTAATCAGAAGCAAATGTGTGAGTGAGGTTAAAATTTTGAATCAATTGAAGGACGAAACATTTTATATGGATGTCATTTTCCCAGATTCCTTTTACAACAAACATAAGAGCAACGTACATTCATGCGTTCATATCATATTTCCATTCGCGTAACTCTTGGGTTACAGGAGGAAAATGTGAAGATACATGATTTTTCACTATCCTGTGGGAAAGTGAAAAATTACTCATCTTCCACCGACTTTGTGCAGTTATAAGCAGTTTCATGGCCTTTATTGCAGCAGATTTTATTTTCTCTACAGCAGCTTCTATTATATTCCACCAGCACAGCTTTGACTTTGCTATAACTCTTCATGCTCCATGTTGAGTATAACATAAGATGGAAAAGATGATTACAGGTTCACCTGCTTTGGTTGATAGAAGCAGACTCTTAAAAAAACAAAAAAGGGTCTTTTCCTGCAATGTTGAGGTTTAAAAACTAGAACCAGTTAAAATTTGGGATAATGTTCTACATTTTAGACAAAGTTGCATTTGGTAAAACTGTACTGGATGGATTGTGAATGTTTTTGTATAAAACTTAGGGGAATTAAAACACATTTGCAGATTCCAAAGCTTTTCCCTTTGAGGCTTGATAGAATTTTCATTTCTTCAGTATTTTGCATCATGAGGTACACAAAGTACTTCTCACTTAGTCAATGAACATAACAGTTTTGAACGCTGCTTTTAATGACTCACTCAATGTCAGGGGTCATGAAAAGGTTCGCTTTCTCTCGATCCAGCTCAGTGTTATAGAACAGGAGCTTTTTACTGCTCACCACCACATACTGTAGAAGCGAGACAAAGCCGGACCTATTCTGGTTCAATACAAATGGTCACTTTAAATACACTGATGGCTGTAGAATAACATAATTATTTGGTACAGTTTTGTTGTTTACCAATATATTACAGAATAAACTGCTTTTTCATTAATATTAACACTAACAACTCAAAAACAGTCACATGCTAGATATGGTTTGATTCCACACACCACGTTAATCGATATAAATTATTTCCTTTTAGACTCGATCAGGCAGCAGCTGTACATCACCAATGCCACAAATTTTGAAAACTTTTAAATAATAGGCATGCACAACACACAAATACCATCACCAGAGCCACTAATTGAAATGCTTAAGTCTTGATTTTTTTTACGTTTTTTTTAATGTATCACCCCAAAAATTCTACACATGGGATTTTAAACATATATGAACAATCAATAATTGTCACGAAGCGCAAGAAAAAAACAACATTGTTTCAGTCGAGTTCACATTGTTCTGCCGTATGTTATAACAGATGTACTTATAAAGGCTCATTTTCCACTCAAAAAGAAGCCATAAAACCGTTTTAATACATTTACAGGACAACCATATTCACTGTGTGATGTGGTCATAGAAACAAAACAATTATATATACTATTAGCTCCACGTTATGTGCTACGATACACAGATATAGATATTTATCGTATATACAAATGTTCAAACACATGCGTAATCTTTTTACAAACGCAAAGAGAAAAAGAAAATAGTCTTGTCATAATTATGATGACTAAAAAGAAAATAGGGCAGTTTAATCGTGAAGATTGTCACATGCTTTTTCATCGGATGAATCACTGAAATGGGAAGACTGTGCTGATTCTCCTTTTGTTAAAATGACAAAAAAAAAAATCCTTTTTCTCATGACGCCAGCCAGTTTTCTGTCCATATTAGTGTTTTGTGGGATTTTTTTGTGTTTTTGTTTTTTTTGACAGTCTTCTCTGAAAAAACATAACACACGTAGGCACCGCTTCCAGACCACCATTACTCCACACGGATGAAAATATTACCCAGGGTTAACTGTGAAGATAGAGGAAAATACAAAAAAGAAGATGAGAAAAACCTGGTATGCTACCAACAGTATGGCAGGACTTCAAAGGCACGCCCACACAAAATCCACACATAGACTAATAAACAAGGAAGCTACCCAGTAACCACACAATGAAAGTGTAGATGCAGGGAAAAAAGCAGGCAGATAGTTATATTTATTAGTGTGCATGTTTGCCCAAAGAAAAATTAAAGTTGAAGAAATTGTTCAATATTACAGGGAAGACGCCCGTTCCTAGACATGTAACAGCAGGAAAACACGTGTTGCTACTGACTTTACTTCTATTCTTTTTAAGCTAAAGAGCCTCAATTAGTGTGATTAGCAACAGTCGTGTTTCCTTGCTATTTCATGTCAAAATGGCTGCTGTGAAAAGGGTTAGGCTAACTATAGCAATTAGTATAAAGGAAAGAAACAGGGACAAACAACTAGCACCCATCTCACTTGAATATAACCTACTAATAAATATTGATCCCACAAATTATGATAATTGCTCATTTGCACATTAACTGATACTCGAAAGAAATAATCTGAGGTTCATGCTAAACTAAGCTAAGCTAACTAGCCACTTTTTGTCATCTTAAAAGCAAAAAAACCTTTATATTATTTCATGGATTTACTCCTTCCAAACATGTCGAACCAGAATTTTCCCCAATATTTCTACTTTTTGGTGATATTTTCTTAAACATTTTGTAACTTCAGGATTAAACAGAGAGGTGACTTGCATTTAGCCCTAAACTTGGAAATCACACAAAAGCATGCCTCATACGTTAAAGCCACACATCTCATGCAGAGGTCCAGTTACCCTCTGTCCCTTCTCTTTAACTTTCTTCAGAAGAACATATTATCATCATCATCATTATCGTCATCATCCAATGCCCAACTCCAGTCTTTGAGGTCAAACTCAAACAGTCTGAAACATCAAGTATGAGGGTTCAAGGCGCCTTTAGTGGTCAAAGAGCCTTTAGTGATCCAAGGAGCTTGGAAAGAAAAGTGCCTGGACTTCTTTAAGCTTCTTGAAGACATTTTGCCTCTCATCCGAGAAGCTTCTTCAGTTCTAAGAGCAATTTGTGGAGAGGCCCAGATTTTTAAGCCCTATTGGAAGTGTCTATCAGGACCTTCCTTAGGGAGAGTCCTATTGGGAGAGGCGAAACGTCCTCAAGAAACTTAAAGTCCAGACGCTTTTCTTTCCAAGCTCCTTAGATTATGATGACCTGGATGGCTGAGTACCTTAACAGACAGGCTTTAGTGATGCGTTAATCTGCTAGACAACACATGCCACTGTCAGAAGGGTGCACCAGGGGGCATCAGGGATGCTTAGGCGTTCACCAGGTACTTTACGCTGCTTACTATGATGAGTGGGTTAATAGGCACAGCAGCGATGCAGGTGGAGAGGGTCACCAAGCTATGCTACTTACAGTCTCCCAGCATGAGAGACGTTAGAAATGTTGGGGTCAGAGGTGAAGAGATCGGGTGTCAGTGGAGGATGATACGGAGCATGGGGCCAGTGCTGAAGGACAAAAGCAAGTTAGGGTGTGGCTGAAAGTTCAAACTACTAAGTGCATTAATGTTCTCAGAAAACAAGACAGATACAGTTAGTTTTTCCCACAAAAGGTTTGATGCCATTTCCGACTCAGTTAAGTCACTGCTGATGCTTGGTGAAGTGCTGTGTGTGAGCATTAATGCTGTATCATTAATGCAGATGAGAAGGTTCAGAAGTCAGTTTAAAGCAAGATATTGTATATCAGCCAGAGCTTTGGGTTTGTTTCAACTATGCAGAAGCTAGACAATGTAGTTAAGAAACAGTGTTTAAGACCTTTACCTGCATTTTTCATTATAATCAAACAGTTTGGGAAAAAATAAGGTATTTTTTATGCTAACGAAAGCTCAGAAAAGGTTCAGACAATTGAAAATGAGAAGAGAATAAGGCCAAGAAAGCACAAATCAAAACACAAAAGATCTCCTGATGAGTACTAGATTAGTCAAGTAAAATAACAAGCAGCATTTGCTGCATATTTATTTCATTTAAATTGCAAATGCTCATATAATTTTTATTGCGTAAATATTTGAACAAATTGCATTTTTATACTTCTGTTGTTAGTTTCTTAAAACGTCAATGTTGGTGAAGTTTCTTAAACATGCTCAGTTTTATTATTATAATAATAAAAACTGAAAATACATTTTTAGATGATTGTGACTGTATGTAAAATTAAAGCTTATAGTTAAAAATAAAGTAAAATTTCCAAACTTGTTTTTGTGGGTTCCTTACCTTGGCTTCCCTGATGATGGTTGCTGCCGGGTGGATTGGATTTTTACAGCGCCCCGATGGGACATGCGAGGAGAGCTCTTGGGCGAAGGTCGTGGGGAAACTTGTGGAGAGGAATGGAGTGCTTTTTCAGGGGAATTGCGTGCCACAGGGGGAGGACTCAGTGTCGGGTGTTTCGGGATGCGCTTAAGGAGGTGACTGACCCAGTGCTTCTGCTCCGTCTGAGAGCTGGTCAGGAGGAGCAGTTCTTTGGCCGTGGAGATGTCATAGTTCACTGTTAACAAGATTATTAAAAAAAAAAAAAAAAAAAAAAAAAAAAAGATTAAGAGAGAGATATTCCCTTTTTTTTGACCAAGATTAGATTTTGCAGCGTTTTCATACATGCACTTTAGCATTGATCTTTTTTAGACACGTAGACTTGAGAATGTGATTATTGGATGCAGTAGATGGGACATTAAATGGTCTTTAATCATTTAAGTTTTGTGTGATGTCTGATTGCGCCCTAGTGACAATAATGCAGTTATAATAAGGCTGGTCGTCCTGCCTTCTGCCTGTTGTGCACTCCACCCAGGCAGCCTAACCTGTGTGAAGTGGATTATACCCTGATGTGTGCGAGAACAAGAAAGAACAGCTTTGGACCCACCCACCTGTCCCACCCGAATATCAAGTCTATGATGTATACATAAATCTATTATATGATGGTGCCATTCTAATCTTCTGTTTGTTTGTTTTTTATTTTGAATTTTGACAGCAATTAATTTTAATATTTTGGGGCTGTTTGTTAACCAGACGTTTGAACCCAAATGCATGTACTATGTACAGATTCTTAGGTAATTTTGGCGCAACTGTAAAAATCAAGTTTTCTGTTAAATCCTGAGTGAGCATGCTGACCTTTGCAGGGTATAATAACTTCTTTTTTATCCAGGTGGTCTTTATGGAACTTGGTGTGGCAGCGACGACATTCGAGCGCTGGTGGAGGCTTGAAGACGTTCCACAAAGGCCGGCTGCAGACCTCACAGTTACATGGGAAATGGTAGAGGGTGACGATGAACTCATGGCCCTTGTGGCTGATGTATGAGGCGCGATCACCAGAGTTCGTGGGTTCAGCTGCAGGATCCTGCTCACGCTTGCTCTCACCTTCATTGTCATATAGGATCTGGAGAGACAGAAGGCGGCAAATACAATTAAAACTAAAACGTAAAGTTACAGAGGAAGTTTTGTCTTGAAAGTCCATGGAAGCAAGAAAATAAAGAGAAGGAAACTGGGACGGTCTCAACTCATTACCTGGAAAATCCTTGGAATTTCTTTGACATCTGCACGGTACACATCAGTCTGAGTTACAGGTCGGACATGAAACAGCTTACTGGAAGAGGGAGAGAGATGCAGAAATTAAGTCTAATGCCCACCCAGTATGAGAAACCTACTTTATATAGAGTGATTCAAATTTATTAAAAAAAAGAAAAGAAAAAAATACTTGAAATGCAACAACAGATCAGTTGTGGTTGTTTTTATTGTCTTGCATTACTTATCAAATCCCATTGTTTACACTGACTTTAGCTTATACCTATGTTGCTGTTTGCCATTGCAAAGATTGATTATTCCCAGAGGATGAATCCAACAACCAGCCAACATATATCATTTTTAGTTTCACCTTAACTTCCAGACAACGACTGGATCAGGGTAACCATATCTCTTTAAGGTAAAGTGGCATAAAGTGGGACAGTATTGAGAGATGTGTTGTAACTGTGGCATTTAACATTCTATCTGAAATGCCATCGTGGCTCAAGAGTTGGCAGTTCGTCTTGTAATAGGAAGGTTGCTGGTTCGAGCCCCGGCTCCGACAGTCTCGGTCGTTGTGTCCTTGGGCAAGACATTTCACCCGTTGCCTACTGGTGGTGGTCAGAGGGCCCGGTGGCGCCAGTATCCGGCAGCCTCGCCTCTGTCAGTGCGCCCCAGGGCAGCTGTGGCTACAATGTAGCTTGCCATCACCTGTGTGTGAATGCGTGTGTGAATGGGTGGATGACTGAATGTAGTGTAAAGCGCTTTGGGGTCCATAGGGACTAAGTAAAGCGCTATACAAATACTTACCATTTACCACCAAACTTTGAGTTTCAGGAGTGAAAAATGACTGGTCTTCCACCTGCTCTGTGCAGTTCTGAGTAGTTTTGTGGTCTTTATTTGAGCTGATTTTTTCTATGGTAATTTCCATTATTTTCCACCAAAAATCTGCACAACTTTGACTTTGCGGTGAGTCACCATGCTCTCTGTGGAGCATTTGATGGAAAAGATGGTGACTTAAAATGTAAAATGATTTTTTTTTTTTTTTTTTAATTTGGACAAAAAAAAAAGAAAAAAATTTTCTGAGTCAAATTCAGTGTTGTATTTTAGATGATCCCAATAGTTATTTGGGATTCAGATATTTATTTTAGTATGATATTGCAAAGCACCATTGTCTAACAGTGGTTGGTGCTGCTCTCCCAAAGTGTGGGATTTGACAAAGGTTACAGTTATGATGATCACCTCAGAGGGTTAAGCTGCTTTCTTCACAAGTTAGAAGACTGACTTAACGTTGCAACAAAAGGCACTTTTTTTAAGTTTTTAAAACTAGAGTCAATCAGTGTCTCAATATGCAAGACAAGGCACAAAGTGTGGGATACCAGGCCACTTTATATTGGATGGATTGTGGATGTGAATCTTTGTCTTAACACTCAGTAAATTATAGTGAGTGTTAACATTTTAATCTGGTGCCAACCTGTCAAAATTTTAATTTTATTCATGAGGTACATGAAGTTCTACTTATTTAGTAAAGTTAGTATTTAGTAATGTGTTTAAAAGGTGCTTTTAATGACTCACTCAAGGTCCAGGGTCATGAAAGGGTTAGCTTGCTCTCGATCCACCTCGCTGTTATAGAACAGGATCTTCTTACTGCTCACGACCACATACTGTAAAGGAAATGGAAAACAATGTTCAATCTGCGGAAAATGACTCCAAGCTATTTTTTTTTTAATGCAAGAAATATTGGTGGATTCATTACTTTTTTGTCCCAACCAAATCGCTTGGTGTTCTTGGAAGGAAGTGAGATCCAGCCCTCCAGCCAGGAGTCTAATGAGTGGAGGGAAAACAGGAAGGTGTTAACATACAAAAGACAAAAACCTTTAAATTGCGTGAATCACTTAAAACAACATTCTTAGGCTTTGGTGGTACTTTCTTTAAGAAGATAGCATTCAGAAAGAAAATTATTCCTCGCTAATACAAAAGGGCAAGACACAGGATGTCCTGTTCTCTGGTTTGAGAAACAGCAACAGGCTATTACGTGAGAACTACAAGATTTCTAAGGAACTGCAATTCCAAAACATAACATGTGCATAGTAGAGATATAAAAAGAAAGAAACTTAATTATTAGTAGAACTCCACACACAACTTCACTCTCCAAATCTTTTGTAGTGGAATAAATTTCAGCAAAGCCGTGCTGCATCAAGCTGTGCGTGTTTGCATTGCAAGGATTAGAGAGAAACTGTACAGGGATTAGCTACAGGTTCGTGGTGTCAGGCAAGGGTTTGGAGTTATTTCATTCCAAACTCACTAAAATTAAGGAAGAAAATGAACCCCGCATCCATAATTTTATGGATAAATATTGTAAAAAGCTCTTTCAAAAAATTGCTTTGCTTTAGTTTCAATCCACATCCTGGCTTTGAACTGCCATGCAGGGTCACCTCTAGGTTCAGGGTCAGTTTCAGGCTCAGAGGACGGTTCATAGGTAAGGGCCAGGGGAGTTTGGCCCCGCTCCTGACGCCCATCATGCTCTTCTTCGTCCTCAGAGTCAGAGCCAAAGACAGCGTGAGCCGAACGAAGGTTTGGCCGAGTGTCGATGCAGACGGATTTGTGTGTGCGCTGGTAGGTGAAGGACATTGATTCTGAGGTGTGAGAGTGAGTAATGCGCACTGCACCGGACCATGAAGAGAGAAGTTAAGGTGAAATGAATGGGATGAAAAGGAAGAGGCATAATGAGGAAAAAGAAAGGACTCGAGGAAAGGTATAAAGAAGTGCTTTCGGACATTGAATATAAATGTTAAAGCAAATCTTTGTGATGATGACAGCAGGATGAAGGGTCTACCTGGGTATCCTTCTAAGTCTAAGTCGTTGGCACTGCTGATGCTTGTGGTGTCCAGAGAGTGAATGCTGAGGGATGTGAGCTGGGATCGCAGCTGCTCGATGTCGCTCTCTTTACTGTCCAGCGTCATCTGAAGATCTAGACGCATCTGGTTCTCTTCTGCCATCAGCTAAATAAACAAACAGCTTGTTAGTCGCTCCCACTTTTTCACTTGCTGCATTATCAATCTAATTAGGCTTTTAACTCAACGCAGAATATCAGGGAAATAATTAGAAACACAGTCATTACACTACAGATATGTTCTTCCAAGAATAAAAAGCGCATATTTTTTCAGTTTGATCTATGTGGAGAAATGTCCATACAATATTGTCATACAATTTCATGGCATCTTTACATGAAGTTAAAAAAACATATCAAGCTGCACTTCCTTGAATGGCCACCTGAAGCTGACTTGAAAAGAGTCCATCTGCAGAATGAAAGTGCCAAGTTTCCAGCAGAAATAAAAATGATTAGAGATTAGTAGTTAAACTTCCACTGTTTTAAAATAAATACACTGATGGCCACCAGTGCTACTCCTCAGCCTCCTAGTGGATGCACTTACGATATCAATTTGAAAGTCCTACATCACCTCGTTCATGACTTAATGTATTCACAAAGTTGGGTGTCCATGCTGCCGCCGACAATACCCATCAAAACTGATTGACAGTACTGCTCACAAAGTCACTAAATGGAGCTCTTGTCTGTGTTTGGGCTGTCGGTACCCTTGGAAGCATTTTAAATGCAATTAATCAGTCGATTATTTTGGTCTCCGTGTGTGTGGTTAACTGAACAAAAACACAAAACTGTCCAAGTCTGTCATCCACCGAGTATTATTTGGGAATTTACCACTAATTAGTAGGTATTTGTGTCTGTGCCATACAACTTTAAAGTCTATGAATTGGCCATCCTGACCAACCCTCAAACACTTTTCATCCAAATATGGCCATTTCTGGCTTCAAAAAACCAAGATGCTAAGGGAAATAATAGTAAACTTGAGGCTTTTAAACAAAAGTAAACAAACCAATAGATAGTAATAAAGCTTCATCCATCTTCTATGCAGTCTCAGCTCAGGTCCTGTAGAAAGCACTCCAAATCCCTAGCTGACACTACTGCTTGAGAAATATTGAGAAATTCTAGCAAATACAGTGATCCCAAGTCTTTTTTTCCCCAGTATCTCTGTCTGTCTGTCTCCTTCTCTACAGTAAGAATTTTAATTAGTAATCAAAATTCAGCCTCTCTCAGTATCTCACTGATTCTTTCTGGCAAATGTATCTGCTTATACGCCGTGTGTTTATTTTCTGGGAGTGTGGGCGTACTGACCGCCTCCATTTCAGCCAGCTGGTTCTGGTATTTTACGATGGCGGTGCTGAATTTCTGCTTCTCTGCTTTCAGCTCCAGCTGCAGTTTCCTGTTCTCCTTCTCCTTCTTGTGCACCTCGGTGTCGTTGCCTTGGTGGCCTCCCCGCACCTTCTCCCTCCTGTTCATCACCTCAGCCAGTTTGTTCACAGCCTGAGAGAAAAAAAAATAAATCATGTAATATATACTTTTACAGAGATCCATTTATGATAAATACAAATCTGGTAAATTCAACAGGAAAGCCTGCAGCAATATGTTATATGTTTCAGTGACTTTTACCCAGAGTTCAACACAACCCTGTAGCAGAAAATTGCTCTTAACAACTGATGTGACACAAGAGTAGCATGCAAAAAATAAAGTGTAGCAGACTTTCCAGACCTGTGTAGGCACCCAGACACACACCTGAATTTTTAGCGTTCTTTCGTTCTGCAGCAGCTTTTCAAAGGACTCTTTGAGAGAGTTCTCTTCATCTTTTGCTTTCTGGAGGTCTATAAAAATAGCAAATCAAAACTCATACACATTTCTTAACACAATGTTTCAGAAATTTGGTTACCAATTTACAGGACAAATACTCTGTTTTTCGATAAACACAACAGTGGCTACTTTTCTGACAATTTTACATCTTTATCTGCATAAATAATGCCAACTTTTAACACACATTCTATGACTTGGAGGAAATGACTTCTTGATAGAAATTAGCTTTATCGGTTGCTCATTACAGAAGAGTGACGCTCACTTTGTTGCATTTCTTTCAGCTGGTTGTTGAGTTCTTCCTTCTCACTGGCCAGGTTGGCTACGTCCACCGTCAGAGTACGATTGGACTCTTCCAGCTGTGAAGGTGGATAGAGCAGAGGTGAGGCGATGTTATCAGTGGATCCTCTGCATAGCAGTCAGGTGACAAGAATACTTTAACTCATTTCAAAACAAACTGTACTTTGAGCTTTCCAGAATGAATAAAAGGGAACAAAGCCAAGCCGAACATTAGTGACTCTCATTGTTCTTAATAGTTTATGATGTTTTGTAACAGTGGTTGTACAAATGATGGTCTTGAGGGTAAATTGCTACTGACATAACTAAATATTTCCCAGGGCATTAAAGATACCTTGCAGAGTTTCTAGCTACAACCAGTGGTATACAGAAGTGTATAGATTTTCTGAGAAGGTCATAAGTTACAAAAAATGTAGCAACAGCAGGCAAGGACTTCATCCAAAAAGCTAACAAACATTTTTTGGTTCGAACAAACAAAACTTGAGCCAATCTTACCGAGCTGATGGTGGCCTCCTTATCGCTGAGCTCCTGCTTGTGCCTCATCATCATGTCGCTGATCTCTAGCTCCTTCATGATCTTTTCTTTCTCCAGATTGGAGAACTGCTCCTCAACGACGGAACGAGCCAACTTCTCAGTGTCTGCTTTGGTCAAGCTTTCTTCCAGCCGGGTTGTCAGTGACTTCCTGCAGAGGGAAAGAGAGCATGAATTACCATTATCTTATTAATTACCAGAGCTGTATAAATCCTAGAAAGACAGGAAGATCCCTGCTGTTAAACCCTATAAATCAACAGCCTGTAGTGCTACCATGCACTGATATTTCTGGGACCTTTTTGTCTTTGCTGAATTTGAAAGCATTATTTGTCCACAATAATGTTTGGCTCGAGTGCATCTGGGACAGCTGCTAATCTGGTTCAGCTTCATTCAGTCTGTGAAAGGTCGTGTCCTTCTGTTTGGCTGAGATTAATTTGAACAAGGGAAATGACACTAATCTGAGAGGACTGTTATATTCTTAAAGTACAGATAAAATTCATTTTGTGGAAATGAGATACACGTATTTAACTGCCACTACCACTTTAAAAACTGCAAGTTTGAATGGTTCGTTTTTTGCTGCTTATGTCAATTTTCATACTAATCTGGTGATTAAGTGTTTACAGTGTTTTTATACTGAATGCAAAGTCGACCTATCAAAGCACAGCAGCCACAGTTACCTCTCTTCCTGGTATTCTGCCAGTTGCTGCTGCACCTCTTCGTACAGCTTATTCTTCTCATCACGCTCATCCGTCAGCTCACGGATCTGCGTCTTGTAAAGGGTCTTTGATAAAGAAAACATGTAGACCCAATCAGTTTTTAGATTACACTTACAGAGTAAACGTGTGAGGAGCTAGGGAAAGCCAATTCCCTTAAATGTACAATTGAAGTGATTTGGCTGTCACTGCTGTTTGCAGATAGCATGCATAAAAAGGAAAAGAAAAGAAAGAGTTACTGTGAAACAGTGCTGTGCCTCCAGTTGGTCCTTCAGCTCCTTCAGCTGGCCATCAGCCTCCTGCTTTTCCCTGAAACAGGACCAGAAATCTGTCAGTCATTGCTGCAGGCCAACTGAACACCAGAGCCAAAGCAATGTCTTTAAATCAGAGGAAATGAATGAGACTTGCCAACAACATTAAAGTCACTAATACTCTTGCTATATTTGTATATGCATATTATGCTCATTAGATATCATGGGTGCAGTCCAATACTCATACTACCTACTTAGTTAGC
Organism: Oreochromis aureus; assembly: GCF_013358895.1. Classification (NCBI taxonomy): domain Eukaryota; kingdom Metazoa; phylum Chordata; class Actinopteri; order Cichliformes; family Cichlidae; genus Oreochromis; species Oreochromis aureus. The sequence goes on along the minus strand of NC_052956.1, from coordinate 13,489,558 downwards.
CAGAAAAAGATTTAGTACGTTCTAGTACACTGTATTTTAAAAGTACCAAGTTGTGCAATTGCATGTGGTTGCATTCTGCATAAAGCGAGCCATCATGCTTTTCAGGGCATTTTGATGCACAATCCTCTGCAATATAGAGGGGTCAAAAGCAGTATGAAAACTGTATGTGGTATTAAATACTTCCTAAGGGCAGCTACAGTATATACTGAAATTAAAATGAACAAGTATGCAGTATGTGGACATGTGTCTGACCTGCGTAGTTCCTGGTTCTGTTTCTCCAGCATCTGCTTCATGTCTAACAGCTGGTTGAGTTCCTGTTTGAGCTGTTTCTCAGAGGACTGGAGCACAGACACCTGCTGGTTCTGCATCTTCAGTTCACTCTGGCTCATACTCCGCTTGTGCATCTCCTCCTCCAGACGTGAGGTCAGGTGCAACACCTGCAAAGACACATGCAGGGATGCAAAGCTGTGGTTAATCCTACTAGTAGTTGGTTAGACACAGAGGGTATAACTTCAGAACAACTGAGCACCACTTTGTACAAAATGCTTGAAAATAAAATCACATGCTCATTACAAGAGGCCGTTGCTCACCCACCTAGTTTTCCTTGTTCATCACCATAGAATGTAGATATTAAGTCTGTGATAATGTTTTTTGTTCAGTCAAAGCCATAGCCAGGTGCAGAATATGATTTTACCCCCAAATGAAATTTTCTTCGTTGAGTAAAAGCACAATATGAAATTTCGACAGTCTTGAAAGTTTACGTCAAGCAATGTGATGACTATTATACACATAGTATACATACTATAACGATGATAATACCTACTGAATCCTGAATTGCAAGGCATAATTTCTTTCCATGGCACACCTTCCTTGTTGTAGTCATGATCATTGCACACAATGCAACCAGATTTTCTCCTTTATTTGCTACTTTGTTGAATTCTATCCATTCTGTTCAGGTTTGCTTTGTTTTTCCACAGTTGCCATTGCTGAGTGGATTAAACACCCTAATTTATGTATAAGTGCTAATCCTGTGCAAAAAACGAGTGTGTACGAAAAAAGTACTGTTGGATTTATGAAAAGTGGAAAAAAAAAAAGAAAACAAAAGAGAAACTTCAGGTTTAGGAAAAGGTTTTGAGATGCTCGCTGTGGCACAAGTGAGAAAACATTTTTTAATCCTCAAATATTAAATAATAATAATAATAATAAATAAATGAATAGCATCTGTGGGTTAGTGCCAGGAAATGACAGTGTAAGTGATGATATTCAGAAATGACGGAAGTCATTTGCAATGAAAAGATAAGCTCATTTCAGATAAGACAAGCAATACCAGAAACCTTTCTATTTAGTATTTTATTTTATTTTTGAGGATTTTGTGGCTTATGGATTTGGAAAACTGTAAATAATGACCCAAAAGTGGTGTGGTAGTAATAAAAACAAAAAAATAATAACATTAATAAGAATAAGGGTTACAATAATAAGTAGTAGTAGCAGCAGTACTCATTTTAAAGACTTATGCTTAAAACTCCAAGAACAGCCAGGCCATTTGTTTGTATGTATGATCAGAAATATTGTAAATTTGTTCATGCTACAAAAAAACTTCAGATCTAAAAATATTAATACTGATTTGTGTATGAAAAGTTTGTGTGCTCGATTCATGAACAGATTTGTGCATACACGCCATTAGTAAATGAGAGCCGTTGTGAGGTTGTTGTTTTAGAGATTGCTAAAATGGGAAACTTTGAAACTCTTAATATTTGATGTAGGATCATTTCTTCAAAACAATGTCTGAAGTTACCACTTTTTCGTTCATGTTTCATTTGGGACAAACCTCTTCAGAAAGTTTCTCCTTCTGTGTCTTAAATTCATCCAGCTTGTTCTGCGCCTGCTTGTAATCACAGTCCAGCATGGAGTAGTCTTTTTTTAGCTGCAGCAGCTTTCCCTCCACCTGCATCTTCAAGCTGCGCTCCTCCTGCAGGGTGCACTCCATCTCTGAACCGAAGGAAATCGCAAGGAAAGACATCAGCAGGACAATCTACACTGCACTCGTCACTGGAGTATTGCCAAATCATTGCTGCCTTTCAGTAAACTTGCTTGTGGCATGAAATAAATGGACTAGCATGAGAGGGACAATCAGCAGCAAATCTAAACGTCAGTCTGTTCAGAGTTTTCTGTCAACCTGCTGGGAATGAACTAGAATTATTTGTCAGTAATGTTTAACATCAATCTACCCTTCATTTGTTTCTTCAACAGCTTTTAAAAGCAGCAGAAGTCCCCTTTTCCCTTTTATGACTGGCTTTTTCTTAAGGTAATGCCTTACTTTGGTTAGGTGAGTTAAATATGGTGTAAACTATCACTTTTACATTTAAGAGTACTCTCCAATCAACATTCCCTCTTCTTCCCTCCCACTTCCTCACCTTTTAAAGCCTCGGACTTTGCCTCCTCTATGGATTGGTCGGTCTTCTTTTTATCAGCAAGCTTGGCTTTAGTGGCCTTGTGCTCTGCCTCCTCCTGCTCCAGACTCTGCTGGAGGGACTTCAGCTTGAACGTAAGGTCGATCTCTTGGTTGCTCTTTTTCTAAAGGGTCAAAGATGGATATTGGAGTCGTAATGTCTGTTATTTAATGAACCAAAGTTTTTAAGGAGGAATACTTCTTCCTTCAATTTGGAAATTTGTAATGAGTAATCAAAAACAACCTTCTCAAGCTCATTGAGCTTCTCCTGTAGCTCCTTTTTTTCAGTCTGGACCTTGGAGAGAGATGACTTCGCTTCTTTCACCTCTTCTTCCAGCCCTGAGATGCATCCTGTAATGGAGGAATGGGAATTGACTAAAAGAACCGTAACATTCATTACATGTATTCTTTTTATTTGTCATAATGCTACCATAATGAAGCTCTATACAATGTGACAGTGTTGAGCCAAACGTGTAGTAAATTAAAAACTGTGCCTGAACTGTTCAGCTTCAGACATTACATAATATCCCAGCCCACATACATCTTTAAATATGCAGAAAACATTGCACTCAGTGTTTCTTTTCCCTGACTCCACCCACACGGACATTCTGACATGGGGTGGGGGGATCATCAGGCATCATAACAAACAGGTAACACTGTGGTCTACATACATCCCCCCTGACCTCAGTCAGTGGCCTCTCTGCCAGGAGTGAGCATGCTTAAGTTTCCACAAGAGGTTCTGGCTTGGGTTTTCCTTTGGCTTTTACGGCCTCTTGCTTCACTCTCAGGCTTTTGAGCAGATGTTTCCACCTATGATCAGACATTTCCCAGTGCCTGATCCAGAAAAGTGATTCACATCTAATGTTGAGCCTTCAGCTCCAACTTGCATAACATCTTTTTTTCCTGCTCTGTTTACTGCAGTAACTTTTAGGGAGTATAAAGATCACATTGATTACCTGTGGTTAGGGTGAGTAAATCAGTGTTTCACTGCAGAGGTATTCATTCGATGACCTTTTACTATCTGACAAAACAAATCAAAGCTTGATGATGAGGTAACTGCTGAAAAAAGATTAAGCAACTATATCTTAACATAATTTTATTTCTGCACATTGTTAATGAAGGCTGTAGTTTACCTACAACTGGCTACCAACAAGAGAGTCCAAACAGAACTCACATATCCTTGCTTTAGATCTGTTTACGACTATGTTAATACCTCTTGCTGTCAGAGTGTAATAGAGAGCCACGTCTCACCCTGTAGGTCATTAATAGTTTCTGTCCCCATGTTGCGGCCTCTCCTCTCCTCCTCCAGCTCGGCCTGCAGCCCCCTCAGCTGCTTCTCCAGCTCCATCTTGCTGTTTTCAAGCTGGCTGCACTTTTCCTGCATCTCCCCGAGGCTAACCTCCAGGCTCTGGGCTTGTTTCTGCACCTCCGCCTGACTCTTCTTTAACCGCGCTACAGCCTCTTGCTCAGCCTGAAGCACAGCATTGACGTCCTCAAGCTACGGATATTAAGGGAAGGAAAAAAATTAAGATAAGATTATTTTTTTTATGCTGAAGGCATTCAGAATTAGGGATTACCAATTTGGTATGTTTTTATTAACATGAATAAAACACATATTAAACACAGTAAAAAAGTGCAGTGATATGGAAAATTGAAAATAAGAGAAAGACAACACCATGTTAGGTGACTTTAAAAAGCTTCCCTCACTTGTTTTTGCAGCTGGATGTTCTTCTCATTTGAGATGTGCGAATTCTGGTTCTTCTTCCTCAGATCCTCTAGCTGGTCCCTCAGCTTGTTCACTGTTGAGTAAAAACAAAGTCATTTATAGTTAGTATAGTATAAAAAATTTCATCCATCCATACAATATTATACTACTGTCAATCCACAACTATTAATATTTCTGAGCCTGACGTATAAATACACAATTTGACTTGCCTTAGTCAAATATAAAATCAAATGACAACCAAAGATATGGAAAGATATTTCACAAGTTATACATCTGATATTTAGCTAAGTACTGTGCAATAGTCTTGAGCAACTCCTTAGATTTTGGAGGAAAAATGGGTGCAAACATGTACAGTTTGTACACTTCTAACAAGCTTGAAGGTCAGTGCTTGGCGTGATGACTTTTATTCTTCTTCCATGGATGTTGGCTGACTTTCGTTGCTGTGATGTGTCAAGTTTTTGGTTAAAAGCTCTTTGCTTTGCACTTTGTGCAGAAATATTATTTTATACATGTAAAATGCATTTTTGAAATTTTTCGTAGATTTAACTAAAGAAATGAAAACATATGCGTTTTTGATTTTGTGGCTGCTCGTAACAAAGTGGCAACTTAAGATTGGTTCTTTAAGCCTGATGATTCACAGTGTTACGTAGCTTAAACAAAAAAACAAAGCATAATGAAGAAATGGTCAGGTACAACGACTGGACTGAAAATGAGCAAAAAAAAAAAAAAAAGAAGAAAAAAAAAGAAGAAGAAACGACAAAAACTTCAAAACTCCTGTAGTATTGCTCAAAATCACTTTAAATAAAATAAGAAGAAGTCCTCCTTTAAAGCTCCTTTTAAGCAAAGTTTAAAGAAATGAGGGACAGCTCAAGACTTTTGCACAGCACTCTACATTTGTTCATGGTGCTCACGTTCGTTCTCCAGGCTGCGTTTCCTGTCAGTTTCGATCTCCACCTTGCGCAGATTCTCAGCACTCTGGTGCTGCAGCAGAGCTCTCTCTCTCTCCAGCTGCCTCAGTGAGGCCTCGACTTTCTGCCTGCTGTTCATCTGATGAGAGAGGAATTCGCACACAGTGTGAGTGGAAACAAACTCTTTCTTTATCCCATCAGGTACATGGTTGAAATGCACTCGCTCTTACCTCCTTGTCTAATTCTTTGACGAGTTTGTCTAAACGGTTGGTAGCATTTCTGGGTGGGGGGGAAAAAAAAAAGATTAAAATTTTTCACAATTAGTTAATAATTGTCTTTTTTAAAATGTATTTATACATTGAAATTCTTCTTGCTTTATTCTTTTTCTCTGTCGCTTTTGGATTTCCTTTAACATCTCCTAATATTGGAATTTCTAAAAGCAGCTTTGAGGATGGGATGTCACTTCCTGTTTTACAAAACACTTCTATATACTTCTATATAGTAAGTGACACACCATATAAAATCTCTTCTGTGGCTCAGGGCAACCAGTTATCCTTTGGTGATGTCTAATTTAAAAACCTTTTAACCAAGACATTTAATAAGCTGACAGAACACTGATTAACATTTACGTTTCTATAGCAAACAGGATCATATTTCATGATGATGCTCAGCTTTGTCTGTCTGTATGTTTTATCTTACCTGCACTTTTGCTCCAGCTCATCTTTGGCCTGCATCTCATTGTCGAGCTTCTCTTCCAGTTGGGAAATCTTTTTCTGCAGCTGCTCAAATTGACAGATGAGTGAGTACGAAAATAGCATTATTTGATTTTCATTTTCTCCTCAAATAAACCCCTCCAAAAAACAGAAAACTACCTCTTTCTTATTGTCTGAACAATTGTCCTTGTCCTCTGAGATTTCCTCACAGTCCTCTGAATCTTTTGCAGAACTGCTTTTACTTCCCTTTAGCAGCCTGAGAATGAGAGAAGGACGGTTAATAACCATGAATGCTTGTAACTGAGTCAACCTCAGGTGGATTTCCAACCCTGACAGCATCACACACCATCATCAGGTCCACATTTCTACAAGCATGAGATACATTTTGTCCCAACCAGATCCATTAAACGACATAATTTATTGCCCAGTGTTACATGACATTAGAAAGCACTTACAGTAATACCTATAAGCCTAATCCTAAAACCATACACAGTGGAAAAAGCAATAAAGTATGAAGATCTTTTTGGTGTCTTGGCATAAATCTTCCAGCCCACGCACTTTTTGCCAACTGTTAACCATCTCGGTGGGCTTGCAGCGATGGGAATTATTGAGTGACTCGGCCACAGGGGCTGAATAACAACTTCACTATGTAAAGCCTTTTTATGACACCAGTTTTTGCAGAGTGTTCACAATTTTTACAATCAAAACACCTGTGCTTACAGCAGACAAATTAAGGGTGATTTTAGAAAAGGTACACACTAAACGCAATTAGACTGAAGGTGTGAGTCTGCACTCATATACAACACATTCACCTTTCACATGAAAAAAGACAACAATTAAAGATCGGAAGGAGACACAAGCTAGAGTACTCTTAGTGTCGGCCGTGAGGTTGGATAATTGGTTCCAGCATAAAATCTTTGCTGAATCAAACAAGCAGATTCATCTGCTGTCGTAACCTTTCTGGAAATATGCAATAATTATAATTAGCCTGATTATTTTATACTGCTTACGAATAATTTTCATTTAAGTGTTAACTCTACTGTCTACAGCATTTCTGCTCAAACTTTTTCAGCTCCCCTCAGTTAAATGTAATGTGTTATCCAATGACTTTTTTCAAGTAAAGAGTAAAGTAAGCATGCTGCGTTACTGAACTATTTTGTTTGTGAGAGTGTCTCATGACAATGACGTATGAACGTGCGACGTCTGTGGCAGCAACAGACGTGTGTAGATCAACAATGGATAATATGGAGTGCGGGAGAGAGTACGACCATGCAGCGTTTAAAGGTTGGAAGTATTGACATTACTTTGAGTTTTAATTTGTAAAAAGTGACAAAAACCTTAGAGTCCGCTGTCGACTCTGCGTGGGAAGAAAACTTTTTTCTACAGAGAAAAATGAAACTTTAAATCTGAGCAGGCACCTAGCAAGCCGCCACAGGAATGTGAAATTCACAGAGAAACCCCCGGATCCCCCCACTGACATGAGCTCTGCGACACCGGGCAAACCTCCACCCGCCCCACTCCTGCTAAACAGGTGACAATAGATTTAAGAGCGACAGCACTTAGTGCTGCTGAATCTTTGATTTTATTTGTTTTTTGCCGTGTTTTACTATTTGAAAGAGCGAGTGTAAACACATATGCTGGAATATGCAGAAAATAGGTTTAAATGTTCAACAAATTTCTTCAGATTTAATTTTTGCTTGATGCAATGTGCATAAAGTTAAAAGACTAAAACTAATAAAACAATTTTTAAAAAGGGACTTTTTCATTTGATTCACTTTTATATGATGGATTATGCAGAAAAAATAGAACTGGGCTGAAAGGTCTATTGCTTTATAATGTATCATCATGCTTTTTAAAAGTAATTAAGTAATAAAGTAACTAATTACTTTTGAAAATACGTAATCAGTAAAGTAACAGGATTACTTTCTTGGAAAAGTAATCAGTAATTAGTAACTAACTACTATTTTCAAGTAACTTGACCAACACCGATTGTAACACTTGAGCCATTTAATTGAGCTGCTTCACTGCAGAAGCAGCTCCTGTGGTATTTGGGAATCGCTGCACTGTTGTGTAGCCAGATGGAAGCGATGTTGGTCTGGAAAATGACTGGTGATAAGGGGCACCAGCTGGTTAACCACAGAACAAATTTCAAGGCTCAGTCTCCCACGCACAGGACTGGCTCAGCTGTTGTCCACGCTACGAAAAATGATCACTAATGATGTTGCAAAGAGAGAGAATGACATCTTATTCTGGTGGAGAACGCGTTCAGCATACATGCTGTCTGTGTTTATTTTGAAAATGTGCATGTGAGCATAGATGACTCATGTACAGAAGACCAAATCTACCTACGGGTACAAAAAAGATAACCTGAAGCTGATCTAAATGACTAGGTCCAGAAGCGTGGATGAGCAGCTGTGATAAGGACAGGTTTGTTTCTTTATCTGTTAAAGTTGAGTTATTTTGTGAAGTTTCCTTTTTGTTTTTGATTATTTGCTTATTGAGGCTTGACTTTGTGTGGAACGGGAGGAGAGGCTGGCTACTTATGGCAGATCTTTAAAGGGTATAAATTAATCTATTGAAACGGATTGTGAACACGTTTCATGTATGATGATTAGAAAACTGTGTTTTTGATCTTCCCAACCAACTTGCCTTAGCCATTTATGAAGTGAATTTTATCCAGATAATATGTCTTGAACAATAAACGCTGCCATTTTTAACACAATAGCTTCGTTTGGGTGATTGCTGCCTTAATGGTGGTTGAACCTGCAAGTGTTGTTTCATTCTATTTTTTGCTGAACAAAAGCAGGGTTTACAAAGCAGGATTCATCACAGGCGACAAGGGCAGTTAAAGAGGCTGTCAGAACAAGGCAGCAGTGTGGAGTTTTAACAGGCCTGCAGTGTCTGACTGGTGAGGCATGGGCGTGAAGCTGTCTTTTCCTCTCATATTTTAAGCACAGTGTTGTTCTAAAAGCCCGTTTCCTCAGTGTAATTAAGTGTTGCAAAATATCTACACACACGCTGAGCTTTGTAGCATAAAAATCTCAATTTAAAAAAAAAAAAGAAAAGACGGGGAAAACTAAAAGGAATGCAAACATGAATATATCAAATACTTAAGAACAAAAGAAGAGTTAAAGTAAAATAAAAATATGAAATTCAAACACTTACTGATCCTCCTTGAAGTAGGTGAAACCAATAAATGGTAGCTGGTTGCCAACAAAGGCTTTGGGTGGAGGAAAGGTCTCAACATCTCCTTTCTCAACCTCTATGTCATCAAAGTTACTGGTGTCTAAGTCACCTTTCAGCTCTGGCACAACTGGGGCCACAGCTGGAAGACAGGAAGAGAGGAAAAAAGTCATGAAGTGGAAAAAAGGGGAACGAAGGAGGTGCAAACCAGGAGGATTAAAGCAAAGAGAAACTGCTGTTTTACATAAAATCAGCCTAAAAACAATCCTGTGCTTGGGGATTTAAAATTAAAATACATCAAAGACATCTGAGTGCTAATTTTTTTTCCAGCAATTTGAATAAATGCATGTCCATTTTGGCTTTGGTTACTTTAGGAGTCTGCAGGTTGGCGTGAGCCTGACACCACTCCTTTTCCCGTACAGTGCTTGCTTTGTGCCCCATACACAGCGCCTTTCACAAGCCATGCCAAGAGAGAAGGCTCCTTCTGCGCTCTCTTTTCACAGGAGTGACTCTAAAAGTCTGCAGACAAAAATGTGTTAAAGGGCCAATCAGATAAAACTAAGCAATCCCTCGAGCCTATAAATAGATCCTAATTAGAAAAAAAAAAAGCAGCGATTTTGGATCAAGTTCTTCAGACCAGCGCAGTTCTGGCTCTGAGTAAAGAGCTTATTACAGCGGGTCAAGACACAGCCCCCAGTGTGACAAATGTGACTCAAAGATGGTGCAGAAAGCACAGAGAGAAATCAAGCGCAGGAATGAAACAAATGAGGGGGAAATAAAAAAGAAGCGATAGAGAAAAAAAAAGCCAAAATGTGGTGAGACAGAAAGAGACTCAGGGCGCTCCATGGAGGCCCTTGTGGCATGACTTCCCAGAATGCTCTCTGATAGCGGGTGACTAATGACAGGCAGCCACGGCCACAGAGAGAGTGAGAGAGCGGGAGCAACCCTCCAAACTGGGACGCCCCTCTCATTAGACCGGTCCACACAGGCCGCACAGCCTGCCCCACCCGCCGCTAAGGGGGGTGCTGCCTCCAGTCGCATCCATCCATTCATTCATTCATTTATCCAGCCAAGCATCCATCCAACTACCCGTGGTGCTGGTTTCGTTGCGTTCAACCATCCCTGTGCTTAATAAACATGAAGTCAACTCAAATGATAAAGCGCTGAAATCAGTGCCCAGACGCTGCGGGAAGTAATATCACCCTTAGACACAGAGGGCCGAGAGGGACGTGCAGCTCAGTGGGACTTCACAATGGAAGCAAGGTCGTGTTTGGAGTGGTTGCATGAGCGTGCACATGCAAAGATGAAGAGAGCCGAGCGGCACAGCAGTGGTTTCGAGTTCCAGATTGCCAGGCTGTGATCAGAAGTTCTGTCTTAATCGGAGCCAGGTGAGGCAGAGACAGGGCGAGGCAACGAAAAAGAGTCTGAATGTAATTACATACAGACAGAGGTCCTGCTCATACTTCTAATATATCCCTTTTTACTTATTTTTTTCTCCTTCTTGTTTCTTTTTTCCTTCCTGATACAGACAGTGTAAGAAAAGAAAAAATATACTAAAGTACAAACATTGGTACTGATTTAGCAATTATAGTATTATATAGCTAATATACATAGATTTTTTCTCTTTATTCTTTTCCTAACCCACCTGTGAGTAAATAATTATGTTATATTATTGATCTATCTATCTATCTGTATTGAACCTTAAGCTACAACATCGTGTTCCTTTTATCCAGTCACACATGTGGTGCAGGACTTCAATATGTTCAGTACACTGAAGGATAAGGATGAGCACAGTAAAGTATTAACTACATAATTATATAATTCCCATCTGTTTCTCAGTGTACAACAGTACACACTATATCACAAACTCAGTGACAATTTCAGTGTTTTATTGATTTTCATCTCTCACCAATTTATGATTTTGGACTGGTACCCATACGTAGCTGATTATTCTGCATAAAGTTCTCTCCTGCTCTGCAAAGCACCCTGTCATATACTGTCAGATATGAATGGCGAGCATATGGAGAGCATGTGTACCATACAAGTAGATTTAATGACTCAGGAGCTGGAAATAAAATTCTAACTCAGACTGAAGCAAAACAGAACTGCAGTGGAATGGGCTGGAGATGATAAGAGAAGCAAAATAATGGGAACGGCAACAAACCGAGAAAAAGAAAAACACTTGCACATTACCAGAAATGGAAATGTATGATGCTGCTGCATTGTTGCATAATATAGAGAGAAGTTTTAAAGACAAGTATATGGATACACTTACTGTCACGGATGTTGTCAAAGGTCCACTGGTTGTTCTTAAAGAAGGGGTGACATTTTATCTCGTCCACTCCGGTGCGGCCCAGACGAACCTTCCTGCACACAGCGACAGGAACAAGCAGTCAGACGGTGAGCAGGTTTGCCTAAGTGTGACACAGTGCAACACAGTACAGCACACCCCTTTCCTCCTCTCCACCCACCATCACGAACATGTCATCCCAAACACATGGAACTTAGCGGAGTGACCACTCTGCACTGACCACACTGACCAGCATGGAGAGCCACCATACCACTGCTGGACAATGGATACGCCTGAAAACCTCTTCAGTCCAAGTTCTAAGTAGTAAAGACAGGAGGACTGGATACCAGGCAGGAACATCAACAACTCTGACTCAAGAGCTCCTAGATCTTCCCTCCTTCTCTCCTCTCTCTCTCACTGAATCTATACACACACTCATTTTCCCTCTTGCCTCATCCCCTCGCCTCCCTCCTCCACCTCTGGGTACAGGGTTGGAGGGGTGGGGCAGTTTGGGCTTGCCACGTGTGGGACATTCCAGATCCAGCCAAGGGGTGGGGAGGGAAAAAAAACAAAAAAATGAGGAGAGACTTTAAAACCTCTGCGTGAAAAAGTGACATGCAGCCAAATCAGGGTTACAAGCCATGTCTCGATGCCCAGAAAACTGCAAAGGAGAAAGTTACAGATGAAAAGGGAGAACGGAGAAATGGAAAGTGGCATGGAAAAGGTAGAAGAAGACATTTACAAATGAAGCGATGAAAAACACATGGTGAGAAAGGAGAGATGAAAAATTCCAAAACGAGCAGGGTGGTTGTGCTTACACATGTGATTCACCATAATGAGGAGACAGTGATGGAGCATGTAGGTTAAGTGGTGAATGCAGTCAGTGGTCAGTGTTCAAGGTGTGTGTGTGTGTGCCAGCCGTACACACATGCGAGATTCTGTCTGTGGTGAGAGAGCAGTGAGTGAGAAGGTAAATAAACTGAGTGAGGAAAAATGAAAGGCTGCTCTGTACTGAAGCAGAAAGGGCCTGTGTTTGAGCCCTGACGTGGGCGGAGTTACTAATGTAAACAGGAAGTGGTTTCTTCAAGGGGGATGGGACACTATCCGGAAACATGACCCATATGCCCATTCATCCAACTTTTACCTTTACAACTAATTTTCCCAAAAGTATCTTAATCAGCCACGTTTTGACTGGTTGGTTGGTTGCAGGAGGAAAAATACACAAACTGAAACTCAGAAGTGAGGCCTCTCAGTTACTTTGTGAGACATGGGCAGACATCCCTGTGGTTAATAATATATGTCAGGCAGGAAATCTAAAGTGCAGGATCAATCCAAGGAAACAAAGAACAATACCACGATGATATGTATTTGCAGGCAAATACACGCCTTTGTTTTTTATCACTCAGTGCTTTCCTTTGTCTTCCGCTCACCCCACAGGCATCCATGGCAGATAGCTGCTTCTCCCTGCTTCTGCTTCTCCGCTAATCAGACTTCTTGGTGGTCGTTGCATCACATTCAGAATCACTTGTGCTTTTGCTGTTGTTGCTGACATATGCTTCACCTCATTGCTTAAAGGCTTGTTATTACAGTGTTGTGTTTATCACTAATGTAAATTCAGAAAGCTTGTTAACAAGGTTATATGTACTATGCACTATTTGCTTGAAATAGTCCTTAATATAGTATTTTCCCTTTTTACTACTAAATTCTTGTTACATTACAAAAACAAGGGCTTACTGTATAATCTATTGTTCCATATACAAACCTGTCAGTAAGGAAGGCACAGATGAGATCTTTGGCATTTTGAGACATCTCTACATCATCTGGGAATACGAGCGAGTTCTGGTGGTTCATAATCTTTCCGTACGTTCCAATAAGGGACTCGGCATAGAAAGGAGTTTCACCTACAAGAAGAGTGAGAGGTCAAATTCTCAAAACACAGATCCGAGAGCTCGAGCAAAAACTTACATTTTTATAATTACTAATATAAAGGAAGTTACACTGTAATATCCAAACAGCAAGAAAACTGAACATAATGCAACTCTGTAATGTTGAGTTGACCTCTCATTATCTGGTTACAGCCAGAACAGCCTGGGCTGAATTATACATGTAATGGGCACTAAATCATGTTTGCTTTCTTAATAAAAGCTTAACTGAATGAACAGTACATAACTTACCAACTAGCAATTCATAGAGAACTACTCCTACAGACCACCAGTCACACTCCCGGCCATAGTAGCCATCACCACCCTGAGACTGGAGAACCTCGGGAGAGATGTAGTCTGGTGTGCCTACGGCTGTGTCACATTTCACCATACCTGTCTGCAGAAAGATGAATTTAGAACATAACACACGGGAAAGCAATAGTAAAAGGTTGGAAAGGACTTTGGACAGAAAGCAGAAAAAAGTCTTTAAAAAAGCAAAAAACAAAATCACAGTGTGGATCAATGAGCTTATGAAACTAGCTTAAAATTGTTTTACGATATTTTCTTTCAAAATCTTTCGATGTTAGGACAACAACTATGCAAAAAAATTCTTTAAAAAATCTTTACCATGTGGACCACAAACGAAATGTGTTTTAAGACTATTTCAAGTTTCTTTACCAGACTGAGACTAGGGAAGGAAATGCATGACATACTCTGTCTACTGGCAGCTATTCAGAGAGCTCAAATGAGTGAAATGAGCCATTTTGAAATTGCTGTGGTGAAAACAAAAGGATGAAAAACACTTCCTGTCCCACAGCAGCAGAGGCGGGACTGCCGCCTCACTCAAGGGTGGTTGTTTAGCACATAACTTCTGTGGCCTTTCAAAACAACGTGATGTAAGAGCTTCACTTCACCATGTGAACACCTGGTGGTGCACTGAAGCTCTGAAAAATCAAAATGTCATTTTCCTCTTCTTTCAACTAACTCAGAAGGCATGTTTTGTGACACAACTATAAACTCGACATACCGAGTCCATCTTCATGCATGTGCCAAAATCAGCCAGTTTGAGGTGTCCGTGTTGGTCCAGCAGCATGTTGTCAGGCTTAATGTCACGGTGGATGAAGCCCATCAAGTGGATGGCGTCTAGCCCCAGCACTACTTCTGCCGTGTAGAAGCGAGCCCATTCCTCAGGGATGTCGTAGTTCATGGTGAGTGTGACCAGGTCTCCTCCGGGCATGAATTCCATCACCATGTAAAGGTGCCGATCATCTTGGAAAGCACAGCATAGCTACAAAACAGTAACGAGTAATTACAATATCATTGATGACTTTTTTTTAAAGATCTGTGTGTGATTTTATCTCAGACTTAATGCTGATACGGTGCCAGGTTATTACTGAAATGTAGAAACAGAAGGTGCTGTTTTGTGATGTAAACATGAATATCATCTGTGCTGTCTTAATATTATTTGATTACTCTATGATGAATGTTTTATCTCCAGGTCTTTAAGGCAGGATTAAATTGGATCTTATTTAACAAGCACGCTATCTGCTTTTACCTCATCCAATATAACAAGACTCTTACTATATATTGGTTCTATTGGTCTATTCCACACATCATTTGTTTCATTTTCTTATCATAAAAATATTCTTGCACCCCTACCCAACTGTTTTACTGTTCATTTATTTTAATATAATCTCCATATGCCATCTCTAAACACTCGGACCATCTGGTTACATCGCTTGTTTTGACAAAGTGCTTGCCATCTGTACCTACTATCAGTACCTAATGCATGCAATAACAATAATTCCAAATAAATTATTAAATGTTTTACAGTTTGGCGGTGCGTGACATTACTGATGTCCGTTAGAGAAGTTTATCTTTAAAAGCTCAAAAACCAACTATTGTGGTCTTGTTTGTTGATAGTCATCTCTCTGTGCTCTTCTTTTACTCTTTGTTTTCCCTTCAGCCAACCAGCCATGGAGGTAGACTCCCCCTCCGAGCCCGATTTGGCCGAAGGTTTATTCTTTTCTCCCCACTGTCGCTGAATGTAATTATTTGATAACCATCTACAGAAACAACCAGTAACAACCTAGTTTATATTTGACACAAAAAAATATATATCAATATCAACCTATAACAATGTTCTACAGAAAGTTTCAGCATTATGATTCTATGATACCAGTTTTAAAATGCATAAATGTAGCACGCTGTAAATGTGTGAACTTCCTTCATCACTTAGTAGACACACAAAACAGTATGACCGGTTTTCCCACATGCTGCGTAGGGGTGTTACCACTCAGGGCTGTATTGACTACGTCACATGGAGGATCTCATTATCCTAACAACAAGCCAGGGATCGGTTGAGAATAAGTCAAAAACGGGTTATGGGCCTGTGACAGACCATTTTAAATGGCTTTATGGTTATTATTGTAGTGTATTTACCATACAGAATGCTTCAATAAATGCTGGTTAAAGCTAGAGCTTTAACCAGCATTTATTAATGGCACAGTGAACTGTGTTCACAGTCAGTGATTTCTGAAGGTGTTCCTGCGTCCATGCACTTATTTCCATGACCGAATGAGGCCAGTTTTTAATGCAATGTAATCCGAGGGCCTGAAGATCACGGCCATCAATTACAGGTTTGCAGCTTTCTCTCTCGTGCACAGGGATTTCTCCAGATATGCTATAAATATAAATCCTGATAACATATTCAAAGTATTCACAATTTTTTCATTGAGAAACGTTATCCTAAAATTGTTGCACAGTTGGTAGATGCAGTTTGTTTTTTTAGATTGGTGAACTTTTGTCCATCTTTCAGAGAAACTCTGTTCTTTTCATCATGTTACTGAGCCGTTGTTAATTAAGCTAATTAGCTGCAAACTGTTTCTTTTCAGCACCACTTAATTTCCCAGCCTTTTGTTGCCCTCTCCCAACTTTTTTTGAGATGTGTTGCTGCCATTCAAAATGGGCTACTATTTTTCATGAAACGCTAAAAGATTTCAGTTTAAACATTTGGTGTGTTTTCCGTGTTCTACTGTGAACACAATATATCTATGAAAACCTCTGTGGCTGAAAGGAGTTAAAACTTCTCTTCTATATGTTCTCCGATGCTACATCTTATGAATATTTGTAGAAAAAAACAACAACAACAACAAAAAAAAAACACACCTGGACCACCCAGGGGCTGTTGGAGAAGGCCATAATGTGTCTCTCCTCCCAGAAGAAGGCCGAATCTGACCTTTTGATCATCTCAAACTTGCTGAGCTGCTTCATGGCATAAACCTTCTTAGAGGCCTTGTGACGGACCTGCAGAGAAGGACGTGACAAAAAAGGGAGAGATGTGAGAATGTAAATAGTGATAACTCAACAAGAACAATATGGACAAGATGGTAAGAAGGTCACAGTGACCAAGATAACACGGGAGATGCAGAGAAACAGAGACAGAGATGGGAAGCCATAATTGTAGGACACACCCATAGAAAGACATGTTTACACAAGATTTCAAACACAAACATACCATGTCCCCCATCCACACCCCCACACCAGACTTCACATTCATCTCTCACACACTGAGCCTGTCCAGACTTGTTTCCACCCAAGAGACTCAGCAGATACCAGATTCTACCAGCATAAGATGCAGATATATGGGAAACTGAGAGTTAGGGAGAGTAAGAAATGTACTGATTGGCTTAAACTTGGAGTCAGGCACGTTGGCAATTTTAAAAAAAATAAAAAACAAATAAAAAAAATAAAAAAATCAAGTTGTAAAAATCACACATTTTTAAAGACTGTTGCTCCCTCTAGTGGTTCAAATATTTCTGGTAGCTGCTGGATTTAGGAACAACCGGAGAACTTCCCCCTTTAAATCACGCTGCTTTGCTCTTCCACAGAACGCAGTTTAAAATTAAATAGCACAACTCAACAGACAACCTTTTATTGATCCCTTGAACTCACCAGCTGCACTTCTCCATAAGCTCCTTTTCCGATCAGCTTGACTTTCTCAAAGTCATCAAGCTTCATCTGAAGTTCTCGCAGCTCACTCACTAAGTCTTTATCTGCAGATGAGACACATACACGAGATCAGACAAAGATAAAGCTGATTTATCTAACACTTTCCCAGTCTAATGAAATCTACTGCAGCAGTTTTGGAGAAAACATGTTGAACAAATTAACATAAAAGCAGATTTTTTAAGAAATGAAATGTCAAATTTAGCTATAGTCACCACATTCTGCGAGGTTTTCTAGGTTGAATGTGGTTGCACCACCTTAAATAAGAAAATTATTGGGGGGAAAAAAAAAAACAAGGCTATGCAACAAGACCACATATCAATTACAAATGTTTTGGCAGGAAAAATCTGTTAATCTCCCCAAAATGTTAATTTGAATAGCAACACCAGACCAGGGAAATCTCTCATATACCTCTCTTTTTACCTTCTTAAAGAAACAGTGCACATGGTTTATCCCAAATCTGATGCTGGACAAAGGGAAAGTCTTGCATGATTTAAAAAGTCATGGTTTTCATCACTAAGACACACAAATGCAAAACAAACATGAGAACTTACATCTGTTCAGAAAGGACTCTATGTTTTTGTTTTTCCGTAAGGGCGGGTAATTCAAGTCATTGACCAGCGCATTCATGGAATCCTGAAGGACAAGAAAGAGAAGAAGTTTTTATTAGAAAGGAAAATTAACAGAAATTAACGTTTAGAAATAGTGTTTAATTAACAAAAAAATAAAAAATTCTGGGTCTAATTCAATGACAATGTCAGTGTACAGTGGAAACACCAGTATCGTTCAAAAATGGGAATATTCCTTAGGTTGAGGTGAATATTCACGGAAAATTAATGAAATTTAAATAATTTCTTTATCATTACATTGTCAAGGCAATTCATGAAAGTCGGGAAGCTCCGACTGTGCTGGCTAATAAAACCAAACAACTTTAATGAAGTAAAGATGGCGGTAAGAACACTCCAAAATGTAAACAAGTGGGGAAACCAAATCAGACTGCTAAACCAAAACAAACACAAAAGAACAATGGAGGCTGGACAAGGAGACGAAACATGTCATGCAACAACAAAAAAATAGACACGTGTTCATGTTTCGGTCGCTTCCCTAAACACACAGACCCGCCATCAGGCCCACCGACACCAGCTCCAGTAAAGCACAGTGGAGCCGTGGCACCGTCAGAGTTAAAGCTGGAGCCTCAGCAGTGTCATCGGTGCTTAAATGGGCGGTGTTGTGTTTCAAGTTGAACCAAAATGTGTCTGTGATCCACATGCATGAGGGTGGCAGGGCAGAGCTGGGTGGGGGTAGGGTGTGGGTGTGCGTGGGGGGCGGTGAGGCGGGGTAGGTCAGAGTGTGCTATGATCTCTGTTCCCTAAAAAACAGGGGTCGTGTTGAGTCATCCAGCATGTCAGCGAGTGTAGGGGCTGTATCTGGTTGTCTGTTTGTTCTAGGACATATGAGTGAGTGGAAAGGGGCATGTGGAACAATTCTGCACCTTTAAATAGCAGCGGTGAGGAGCGATCTCCCCCACCACACATGGGTGGAAATAGACCTAAAGGCTCAGAAGCTATTGTGGGACGAACAGCTTATGGACCTGGATTCAAGCTGAGAGCTCGAGGATAGGTGATCATTTTACAAAAGATCAGCCGGCGTAACGGTCGTCGTTATCGCGGCACCAAGGGAACTAATATGCAAATCCAGTCTAATTTTAGCAGTTTCAAACAGGGTATGACTGTAGTTTGTTGCAATGTGTGACTAAAATCATGAAGGACTTGTTCAGGTTTTTGCAGCTTGGTATCCGAGTCCTGTTTTCGAAAATAAATTTAAAGTGAGTTCCTGCATCTTTTGTCACTGCTTTTGTTTCTGATACAAAAGGCATACAATAAAAAGATTCACAAAGGGACTTATCCAGCTGAGATCAGGGTATACAAGTTAAAACAAGATTAAAGTGGGAGCCAAGGTCCATCACACCTTGATGGATTAAGCATACAGCTTCAGGTTAAAAATAAATAAATAAAACCCGATTACATATCCATACGTTCATTTTAAGCATGGAAAATTACCAACATGCCGGTTGTATTCCATTTAAGGAGAACTGTAATTGTGCAAGGCAGTGGATCCCCAAGCTAAAGCAGCTAAGCATAACAACATATTTTAACATCTTATTTTCAGCTGGGTTTTTCCTGAAGAAAACAATGGACGCCAAAGACTGGTGTCACCATTTAGGTATCAGACCAAATTCCTTTGGATATAAAAACCCATCACGTCATCGTGTTATCCTGTTAGGTATCATTTTAGATAGTGATCAAATTAGACATTTGATCACTGAGTGTTTTTGTTATCCTCCGCTGTTTAATTCTAGAAAATCACTCTGTGTGATGTAAAGTGACGTAAAGGGGTTAAGATTTAAATGCTTCCTCTCTTATTTTACTTTCAGACCAGCAAAAGGCAAAAATGATTAGACCCAGCATGTTTGACTTTCACTGGAATCTCGACAAATCTGAACATGATTCTCTAGTTTAGTCTTCATGGCTTGTTCTCGCCTCCTGAGAGAGCACCTTCCACCCACTTCAGTGTGAGCTGATACTGTCAACATAGTCAAGCTTCAACAATGGCTTAATCAAGTTGCTCAGGATGCATCAAAATGTACTCGGCCCATCCAGATCCAGCCTCCACCAGACACAAAACAGACATGCCTTCAACTGTTCTACTGATCCCAGATTTAAGGGTTTTTTGTTCTTGTATACAGGGTGTCTGATCCATGCACGTTTTTAATTCTTTACTAAGGAGCTGTCACGTAAACAAAAACAGCACATTTACTGAAATATTCCATGAATATGTTATGAAAATAAGTATGTGATATGTAAATATGCTGATGAGAAAACAAAAATTGTGTTTATGCCTTCCACAATTGTGCCGTAAATTGACCAATGAGACATTATATGGGCAAAAGTGTAGGGCCACGCCTCTTCACATTTGAATTCAGGTGTTTCAGTCCCATTACTACAGGTGTATAAAACCAAGCACCTAGCCATGCAGACTACCTTTACAAACATTTGTGAAAGAATGGATTGTTCGAAACAGCTCAGTGAATTTGAGCGTGGTACTGTAATGGGATGCCATTGTCCAACTAGGTCTGTTTGTGTTTAACTGTAAGTGGTATTATTGCAAAGCGGAAGCATCGAGAACCAAAGCAACTCAGTGAGGAAGTGAACACAGATGAACAGGGCTGTTGAGCGCATAAAGCAAAAATACATAAAGGTCAATAACTGCAGGGTTCAGAAACTCCTCTGGTTTGAACATCAGCACAAAAACAGTGTGGCAGGAACTTTGTGGCAGTCGTTTCGATTGATGTTTCCAAAACATACAAGAAAATCCTGTTTATGCTTTGTATACTTAGTAGCTGATTTGCAATTATTATTTTTGTACTCCCCGAGGGGCTCTTTAAAGGGGACCAAACTTTTAGCTTTGAACAGCACTACAATTGACTCTGCATGATTCACGGTTAAAAATAACCCTTATTTACTCTAAACTGAACCTTGTTATGGCCCATCAGTTCATCCTGTCTAAATCGACCTGTTTAGCTCCTTTTCCTTCGAGATGACTTTTTTCTGATTGGCTGCAGCCTCGCAAACAGAAGGCTTTAGCAGCACATGGGAAGGGTTCATGCACTACCAGCCGGAGGGAGTATATTGTATCTGAGATGACCATACTAGGGATATCAGCGCTCTCTGACAGGAATCAATAGATCAAAAAATGGAAATAAACAGTCTAGAACGGAGTGTTTAGAGTAGTCTGAAACATTGCCTATATTTAATATGACCATCCACTATTGATATATTGACAGAAAAAAAAAAAAAAAAACAGTAACGAGTCCTCTTTAAGTTTTATTGTTTGTGATATTTCTGTGATAAATCTGGTGCCCAGGTGTAGCTGACTGGACTTATTATGCATGATTTATTTATCCATTTATACTCGTTTGTCAAAAATATTCTCATGTCTTAAATCCTTATGTGGATATTTAAGGAGTTTTTCTCTGACAACTTGCACAATTAATTACTCAGTTAATTGACACAGAAAGCCATGACACTGCGCAGCAGCTAACATTAATTTACCGACTGAAGTACATCGTTCTCGATTATAATGATCTCCGACTCAACTACATTATTTTGTTCAGTTACTGTGAACTCATTAGGTTTTCAAAGCATTCCAAAGACCTCAAACATTCAGGCCTTTTCTCTGGGGTTTAGTTTTTTCTTTACTGACCATCAATAACCCAGCAAAAGCACTAACACAGAAATAAAAGACATCAGGTTATTCTATTAAAAGTCTAAATTTGTATCGTACAAAAGAAAAAAAACAAAACAACGTATATACGAAAAATAACTGTGGACAAACAGGAAATGGTGACATGAGGACACAACAGGTTAATTCCAGGAAGTGATTTCAGCTTCCTGTGTGGTAGCTCCCTGCATTTTAAGCAGCATGATGGCCACGGAGATACCTGACACCAGTTATAGCTGAGGACAGTGATAAAAATCAAACATGACTACTAGTGAAATTTGGAGTGATGACAGAAACGGGCTAAAATTGATTTTCATCATTTTTTTTTTTTGCCTGATTATGTCACAGAGTGATGTAACCTGGGTCTGTTGTCGTACATCTGAGGGAGATTGTACTTTTGGCTCATGATTCAGCACTGGGAATAGACATGGACCAAAGGGCTGCTTTGTTTAGGCAGCAGGTGCATACGGCATGAAATCTGGTGCAACTGTCACATTTGTTTGGACAGATGTGAAAAAAATGTAAATCCCTCAGCATGACTTATATGTTTTAATGCTCCAAATGTCACCAAAAGACTATGACTGTAAGCCGCGGATTATGGCGTTCTCTTAATATCAAACGTGTGCGAAGCAAATGAATGACTTACACAGTAAACAGACTCTACTGGCTTTTTGCTGAGTCAAAGCGTGACTGCAAACAGCTTGCAAAAGTTGATCCAGGCTAGACATGTTCTCAAAGCTAACTCTGGGTTGTCAAGATGAAAATATTAAGCCTATTTTAAACTGGATTGTGGCATAAGATCCGCACTACATAGAAATGGAAAACTACAGACAGCCTGCTGTGAGATCCTGAACTTATTCCCAAAGATTGAGGCTTGAGGAGTGTGAGCAGCTGAGCTGAATATGTTCTCAGTGCAGGCCACCACAGCAGACCCCTGAACAGGTAATACCAGACAGGCATTGACTGAGTAAGGGAAAGGGAGGAGTGAATGTAGTTCATAGCTGATCAGATTGTAAATTTCACTGGAATTTCATTCACTCATTTGAATGACTTCCAGCTTCAGTGAGTTGGAAAACTATCACATCTAATTATAATTATGCAGCATTTTCCATTGAATAATTCTGTTGTAAGTTTAGGGAGTGTATGGTATTCCATACAGGAAAGGTGGGGCTTCCCTCTGCTCCAGTAAATGTCTGATTAAAGGCCAAAGGAGCATGATTAGCTTAACCTTAGTTCTTATCATCTTCTGCGTGATTAAGGCTACAGGTCAACAATTTCACTTTTTCCGCTTTCGCTTGTATTTTTTTTTTATTTTATTGTTTTTCCGGTAAGACCTTCCTCTAAAACTTTTTTCTCAGATGACTGACAGACTAATTACTCACAAATATGTGTCTAACTCACTCCCTATCTCTCAGTCTGAAAACCATACTTGTATTAGAGCCTCAGGGTGAATGCAAACTCACCAGCAGGGTTGCCAAGTTTAGTGCCGACTGTGGATTCCTTATCAGGGACTCCAGCTTCTTCAGCCGGCTTTCCAATCTGCTCTCCGCTCCCAGCATGATTACAATGAAGTGTATCCAGTTCAAATGACATTAAAAATATAAGGAAAAATACAAAAAACAAATATATAAAAAAAAACCAAAACAAAAAAAAAAAAAACACCTGCGAGCCTGTTGTTTTCTCTCAGGTAACAGGCTTGCGATAGAGGCGCACTCCGCTCTTGCTTTGCTTCAGCTCCTCATGTCAGCTCTTGAAACTGCGGCTTGAGTTGTCTGGTTAATTATTTATCCGAGGCCCAAACAAACCGTCTCGCCCAAGTTTTCATTAGTGGTCACACAGACACACACGCAAGTGAAAACCGAGCGGGTGTGTCGAGGTAAACTTCACTTTCAGATAAGTGTCGTCTTGCTATCAGGCAGGCAGGTAACACTAAATCAGAGCCGAGCCAACATGTACAACCTGTAAAAACGATTAGTCAAGTAAGGATCACACAAGTTTGACTTCCGGTTGCAACCGTCAACATAAAAGTCGTGAGAAACGGCGTAAATCTCAAGGGGAAGTTGACTTGTATAAGACTAAATAAGAATGAATACATAAAATCTGGGAAGATATCAATCATTGTGAAATGTTCTTTTTCCAAACCTTGCAAATCTTTTTTTGTCCATACATATGGATAGTAAAACAAATGAAGGATAAATCATCTTTCATAAATAACCTAAATAACCTCTCAAGGTCATTTAGAAACGTTTCTATAACGTTTCTATAAATGTTTTATCATTTTAACTTGATTGAATAAAGTTTATAATAATAATAATAATAATATTATTATTATTATTATTATTATTATTATTATTTTCTAGCTTTTTTTTCGGCTGTTTAATGCCCTTATTTTATAGGATAGCTTTTACATCCGGTTTGTGCTGTCTAATTGTGGGTGACTTCCTGCAAGTCCCGCACATATCCCCTGCCTTGTTATTATTGTAGAAAACTTCCGTCCTGCAGTTTCAATCACTAACTTGAAAACCTGGAAGTTGCCCCCCCACGCTGCCCTCCCAGAATCGTCCAGTCACTCCTCCCAGTAGGTCCACACAAAGCCGGAATTCCTGCTCTCTTATCTCATTCATCTGATTTACCGTCTCTGCAAAGATGGTCGACTTCCACTATTTCAGGAATGTTGATGCGCTCCATTTCAGACAGGCTGCCACTAAAAATAGGCATTTACTGACCAGAACCTGTTAGCAGACGGTTTATAAAGCTGTATGATGAGTTTAATTATTACAAAACCAAGATGCTGATTTACAGCGCAGCCTCACAAAAAAAAGATAAAAAACAAACAAACATTTTTTAAAATAAAAACTTAAATAAATTAAAAAACAGCAAAAGTTTCTTTGATCTTAGAATAACTTTTATTTATTTCACTTTACAAAGAGGTCTTCACCAATGCTTTTATTTAATCTTTATTTGAATACAAACATTTTGTGTCAGATAGTGAGTTTGACAGGGAAGGTCAGAGAGTAGCTCTGGGTGTCAGCAAGAAGCAACCAAACTTCTGGTAAAACGGGTTTTCTGTCAAAACTCTGAGGTGACACAGATACTGGGTGAGGTGAGGAAAGGCATTGATTAAACATGGTGAAACTAATGATGGCAGTTTGACTTGTGTGCTTTTTGGCCTCTGCCGTCAGAGTTGGAGATCTCCTTGTGACACTGCAGCTATTTGTATGAAGTGATGTCATCACTGCGCCATACAAGCTGATGAGGAAGTCTCCTTACCAGCCAAGGATGACACTGACTTAAAGGCATGATCTTTGGTGGGGGGAAGTGGGCTGGAATGAGTGGGGAGACGGTGAAATGTGTTGCCACATATACGCGCATGCACACACGCACACCCACAAACTGATAGGTAACTGATTTTGGAATGATGGCTGGGGTGGGCCACATCTGGCGGTATTCTAGCATCAAGCAGGTCAAAGTGACTGCTTAGTTTAACTCAGGGGAGTGCTGAACTGCTCGCTAAGAGGCTTTGAAATGCAGCTGATTGCACCCTTGGTTTGACACTGCTGTGAGTGTGGCAAATGGCAATATTTGAATTCAAGGATAAAATAATGGCGAGATGTGAAGGAAAAGCCGTCTGCTTGGCTTATCAGTCTGATGGCACTGAGTGCAACTGTTTGCAGAGATTGCATGGGGTTTCAGCAGACTGTCTTATGGCCTCCTGTTTCTTTTGTCTCAGGTGCAAAGTTACAAAGGCAAGCACTGCCCTCTAGTGGGGCTACAGCATATTAACATATAGCCAAGAGACGTTTGAGAGTTCAGGCACTCATAAAATGAAAATCGTCAAAGAAAAAGAACAAAACAAACAAACAAAAAAAAGAAGAAATAAAGCATTTTTGTGAAAATCTACAGATGCTTCATCCATAAGTTAATATAACATCAAATAGTATCTGTGTCGACTACAAAACTGAAATCTTACAAAGGAACAAGTGTTGACAAGCTGCTAAGTGATCTAGCTGGATCAAATCTCAATAGGTATCCCCGATAGCGGGAACTGTAATACTGATCGCTGCATACTACAGCATTTGATGCCTTTGGGTATAATACCACATTTGGTAATATTACAAGGTTGCTTTCCTTTTCAGAATCGTCTGATCGAAGCCAATAGCATCCACAAGAAAATCAGAATTAGGATCATTCAGTCATGAATGGCAAGGACAAAACATGCATGGCATTCGGTGCTGAAAGTGATTCAAACTCTGATTTGCTATTAGAGACTTGGTAGACCAGGTGAATATTGAATGAGGATCTGTAAATCACACATTTATTTACCAGCGTCATCAAGACGTCTAAAGTGTTCACAGACCATCTCAGCTACTATGTATCAGTAGGTGTACCCTCATTAGTTTAGCTTTACATTGTTTAAGAGGAGGGGTAGGAGACTCTCCTCTGGGGTTGTTAGGCTGCTCCATCATCTGTCTCAACAGCCCGGCCGGACTCTCGTCAGTGAGTAAACTGGATAAAGTCTTAATGTCAGCAGACTGTCTTTCTTCCCTTGGAGGAAGTGAGCTGAGTAGGGAATCACAGGCAATCACTTGTGAGGGATAAAACCTCAGAACTGGTGCGTACCGTATTTAGATTGGGCGGAAAGGTGGAGGAGAGAAGGGTATACTATATTCCTGGCTGTCGGTCAAAAAAATAAAAAAGCTGCTGAAGTCTGAGCCCCCGTCGGCCAGGTAACCCAAAACCTGGAGTGGGGAGTCAGCGTGGGATATGGGGAGAGGAACAATGCAGCTCTTTGTGCAAGCCGGGCAGAGAAAACAAACCGTTTCCCCTGGAAAGAGATCATGTTCAGGCTCCATCTGAGAAGACCACACAAGGCTGATCGGAGCCCTGTCTGCTGTGCGGAGCAGAGAGAGGAGGAGGAGGAGGAGGAGCAGCTTATCTGGGCTGCCACACTGACTCATGCGCGCATACACACTTTAGGGCAATGTCAGACAGGAAGAAGATCTGAGATGCTCCTTTTAAAGCGCTTGCTGAACACAATGTAACACACACGAGCCAGCGACAGCCTTTTGGTCCAAGACAAAATGTGTGACTGTGTTGTGTTCTTCCCCCATGTTGGCTTGTGATGACTTGGCCATCTGGACTTCTTCCTGGGTTGGCACCCTGCTGGTCTGCAGGCAGAGCAACACTCTGGTGGGCCAACAGGCTGAGGGACAGGCTAGAGGGTGTTAGCACTGGTGTTGTCCACAAGAGGGCATGGCACTGAATCTGGCACTGCCGTACAGTGCTAAACAGGGAGTCTGTTTATTAGATAGACAGGGTAGGAGTACAAAAAAAAAGAAACAGAAAGAAGGAAAGGGAGAAAGAGAGAGAAAGCAAGTTGTGAGATATCATATATTTTATTCTGTGCAATTTCCATTTACACCATATCTTATATCAACCTCTGCAACCCTGGACACTCATTCCTTAATCTGCCCTTTCTATATAAACATTGAGAATGAACCTTTTAGTTATGTCAACACTCAGATAACTGTTGCACGGCGCACAATCAAACTAAGAACATCTGGCCTTTTTTTCTCTCTTACACACACTTACACAGGCTTTCATTCAAACACACACATTAAACACAAACAGACACACACACACACGCACACACGTAAGGGCCAAACCAGGGTTCTGTACTCCCTCTGTCCCATTGCGTTTTAGTTTCAAACGCTCAGCGAATACCCATGTGGTGGGATCGGATTACACGGGGCTATAAAATATCCCAAATAAAGGCAAGGAAAACTGAGACAAAAAAACTGGCTGTTTCCTGAGGTGAAATCCTCCAGTTGGCTGCTGACTCTGTCAGTGTGGGAGTTTTTTTTTTTTTAAAGGCTTTTAGCAGTTCAGACAATATAACAGGACAGCAATGTTTAGCTCAGAGCACAGAGGTGGCGAGCTAAAGTCACTCACATACGACAGCCAGCTCCCATTACACACAACACAAGGCCATAAATCCTTCTGCACAGCACAAGCGGCACACTGTGATTTCATATGTATTGGTTACTAAGGCAATGCTTGGAGCCACAACAAATGACAAAGAGTAAAGTGGGAACTCATTTAGTGAAAGGAAATCTTGTTGCGCTTCAACACAAAACATCTGGGAGTATGAGATAAAGGTTTATGTCGTGTGCCCGCGACCAACAGCTATCCGTTTTTAACGTAATTATGAAGGTGACCCCTGACCTTTTGAGGCTTGGAGTGCAATATGGAGAGAAAAGCAGGCCAAGTGAAATTTAAACCATCTCTGTAATATCAGCGGATTAATCTCGGGACATACAGTAAAATGGTAACATGATCTTGTTATGATGAGATACCAGCTGGTGAGGACGACGGCTGGTGTTACAGCCCTTTGGACTAGTGACAAGTGAAATCAAGAGGGCCTTTGATTGGTCCAAAGTAAGGAGGCTTTCCTGCTGCATTCGAACAACAACATCTGGTTGGCAGAGGATAGCAGTGCTAAGTGAAGAAAAGGAAAAGGACTGAAAAGGGAGAAGGGGGGGGGACTAGAAACCTCTACATATGAGAGGTATGAGCCAAAGCCAGAACAGGGTGTCATTATGACATGTGTAAACGGATCGCTCTGGTTCTGCCCCTGTGTTTTCCTAATGAAGCCCCAGAGCTCTATCACAGCTGAGGGTTTGCTCTCAAATTGCCGCGCCTTGTAGTCTGCCTGACAATCACCTCTGTCTCTATAGCACCCCAGAAAGACGTCTGCACTGTCTTGTAGTTACGGCTAAAGGAGCAACAGTTTGACTTTATGGTCGCACGGAGAATTGACCTATCTCTCTGTCTGAATGTCATTCTGGACAAGCTAACTCATAACCTCAAGGTCACATATTTGATTCAGCAGCAGCCATTTATCTTTGTCCAAGACAATGAACCTACTACTTTCTCACACAGTCATTTTCTCCATCCATCTGAGAACAGACGTATACTCACGTAACTTGGCAAATGTGAGCCTAAAGAAGAGGCTGCGATGCAAACAAAGAATTGTGACTGTCAGTCAGACTGTGGTGAAGTGATCGCCTTTCAAAGTGACTCTCACTGCCTGTGCCCTCCACCTCCTTCTCTGGTGTAACCTTAGAGCACTGGGGAGTGCCAGGTTACTGGGATTCTCTCTCTTTGGCGCCATGCTGTTTAGTGACCATGCGCATGCTGTTAGACCTGTGATTAAGCTTGCCCTCTGTATGTGCGAATGTGTGTGTCCACACATTTTCCAGTCCTTGGTTAAATGGTGTTTAAAAATAATTGCTGGTTTTTATTTAAACCAATGTGGAATACCACAGAGCGTTTAATGCAAATAAAATTGGTGTCAACTTGGTTTACTATGACATTTATCTTGCCGATGTATCAGTAAGTCTGACTTCTGGTCTTTACCAGATATAAATTAAAAAAGCCGTTGAAAACCGTGCTATCTGTATTTTTCCTCACTTTACATCAGAATCTCTTACCTCCAACCTCTACTTATTCTGATCTCGGATTCTTAGGCATCTCCTCTTCAGAGCTGGCTCCATGTCTACTGCACTGGGCACATTGGCAGGGCTCCGCAGACTACCCTTGTCCCTGAGTTTGGGCAAGAGCAATGGGCCAGTGGTCCCACCTATCTTTGGCGCTGTGGGCAGGGCGTAGGCATGGTCCTCATCAGGAACATGAGAGTCCTCTCCTATGTCCCGGACTACTGTTAAGGGCTCTTCTGACAGATTAACTTGCCCCTCAACCCGCACTGGGCTAACAACAGAACACTTGTTCTCTTTGATAGCCTCCAGCTCACTAAGTGAGGGGTCAGGGGGCGGTGCTGGTAATCTCTGGGGTCGGGAAGAGTCCGGAGTGGCAGTTGTTGGTGAAGAAGACATCCCATTTTGACCATGGTCCTGAGATTTTTGGGCAGAGGATGTGGCACCATGTGGATGGTTGAACTCCTTGGGGCTGGCTGGGGTGCAGGAAGGGGGAGTATGGGAGTCCTGGTGCTGGCAGACAGTGTCATGAGAAGGTGATGGTGACAGAGGAGGTGTGGGTCTGATGATATTGTGAATCCCTGACCTGTTAACCTGCCCAGCTCCCGACTCACCCAGCCCTGATAGATCCACCACTCCATTGGTGCTGGGCTCTAACTTCACTTGAGTCCTTTGCAGAACCCTTTGGATGACTTGCCGCTCTGTCTGCTGCTGCTTATATTCATTTATCCCGTCCGACACAGGGGCTGAGCAGGGGGATTCGTTGCACTGGGCTCTGGGGGAGGATGCTCCACTTTGGGGTGTGGATGCTGGGGACAGAAATGGCCTCTCTGATTTAACCCAATCTGTGTCCCTTGTGTTCAGGTCACTTGGTGAGGATAGCCCTTGAGGCAAAGTTCCACCCATTTTGTTCACTACCAGTCTGCTGTCTGCCTCAGAAGTCTCTGGAGAAGATTGCCTGGTAGACCTGGATTGAGCCCTGTCCACCAAATCTGGCACAGGCTGAATAACTCCGCTATGAGTTGGAGTTTCTAGGGATGCTTTAGGTGGGACTGGAATAGGGATAGGAATGGGTATGGGGACAGGTAGGGGTACAATGATGGGATAAGGCACCAGGACAGTGGGCTGGGGCAGAAGAGGGCTAAAAGAAGGAATGCCAAAGTTCATCATTGGAGGCATTGGGACAGGACCTCTTGGCATCATATTCAGCGGAGGGGAGTGTAAGCCAGGAAAGTAGGCTCCTGGGAAGGGGTGTATCAGTCCAGGGGGATTCATGGATGAAGAAGTAGGGGGCTGAAGGTGAGGAGAGTGCGGAGCTCTGTGGATAGGGCTGGAAGGAGGGCCTGGATGTCTGGGAGGAGTGGCAAGGGGGCTTTTTAAGCCCTGAGCATGAAGGGGAGGCCTTATAAAGGGCATGGGGATTTGAGGTACTGGCTTTTGCTCCAGAGGGGGGCGAGGAAGAGGTGGAGGAGGAAGGGAAGCAGGATGGGGTGACACATCCACAGTTGAAGGAGGTGGGGGAGGCTGGATGGATCTCTCTAGGGTCCTTAGACCACAGACAGGGACTTTTGAAGTAGAAGAGGATGCTTCTGAGGGAGACATGGAGGATTCTCCTAATCCACGGATTAGTGCAGGCCCTTTAGGGGAGAGGTTTCTATTACGGGCTTCCCCTGTACTGTTGTTATTGTTCCAAGATTCTGGAGTGAGTAGCTTTTGCCCAGCTACATTGCTGTCTATCCTCCCCTCCTGATTGGTTCTGTTTGGGCTGGAACTGGTGCTGGTGAGAGCGGCGCGGGCTTCCCGGTAGAAAACATCCATCTTGTACTGGTTCAGACACTTGGTGCTGCAGAACTGGAGTCGCTCTTCACCAGATCCAAAGTCCAGGTACTCTTTAGTGTGACGAACATGCTTGCACCAATCGCATACCTGTGGCACAGGGGAGAGAGACTGTGGGGGGTCACTGGAGTGAAAGATTGTATGTGAAAACAGATCTTTGTATAGAAAGAAGATTTTCCCACTATTCCTGCTTGTTAAACCTTGTCATTTTCATCGCGTATTTATATTAATATCTCACAGTGGAAAACAAAAGATGCATTGATAGTGTCCTCTTACTCTGACATTGGTGTTTATCTTCAGCACCAGTCTGGGCGAGTCCTCTGTATGGGGGTGCTGAGGGGATCTCTCACTATGGAGATCTTCATCTCTGGCCTGACAGGGGAAAACCACAGTGTGACAAACATCACATGAACTACTGTCAGTCAGGTTTCAGACAACAGTTCATCTACAAATACTACACTGGAATCATTCTGCGGTGTCTGGTCTCCAAATGTGAGCTTCTTACGTAACAAGTACAAAATATAGTTTTAAATAAATCGCCTTGTCATGAAGCATAGCATTAGTCTGAACTTCATGCAAGAACCAAGCCCTAAAGGTCAGTGCAACAAAGGAAAACCTGTGTTGCGAAACGGATACAATTCTACAGCCAAATGGGGAAATAATGCAGGTGATGTATTGTCGTATTATTAATGGTTCTGCCAGTATTAATATAGGAAATTCTTCTTGATTCGTGTAAGCTGATCTCATGTGGATCTGAGTGCTCCCCCATCTCTGTGACCCATTGAGTCGTGTTGAGTTACGAAACATGAGGCAGCTGAAGGTAAGGTATGCACTGAAAGTGGACACCTCGCCCCAGGCCTCCTGGCCTTCCTCTCAGACAAGCAGCAACAAGCCAACAGAAATGCTTTCCTCCCCGCCTCCGAAAAACTAGAGGGCTTGTTGCGCGCAGTCTGTTCAGCCCCCCCCGCCCTTGTGTCTCCGTTGTTGTGTGAATTCACCCACCACGCTCTAAACAACACTGAGGGTGAAAGCAGATATAGCTACTTGTCACCCTGTACCTTTACAGAAGGTATATCCATGTCGTAATGGAGGCTGAAAAATCACGGCAAGCGCATCAGAGCGTTTCTCTGTCGTTGCAGCACTCCTGTCCTCCAGACCAAAGCCACTTAATGGCTGGTCCCTTCTCCATTAACGCAAAACTGATACTAAGTGTCCCACACAAACTTTGACCTCCCTCCCACCATTCCTAAACTGGATCAACCATACGCACTAGGAATTGTGTTCTTAGAGATCCACCCTTTTTAAATTTCTGTAAATGAATCCATCAGTAATGACCTCACGAGATCAGGAGTATCTGTTTCTGCTAGTTTGTATACCTGCCAGAAACCACTTGATGCCCATTTCCCTTTGTGTGATGGGATGTGCCACGGCTGAGGCAAACTGCATATAGAGTACTGTGTTTGCTTAAATGTATATGGTTGTGTGAGACTGACTACTGAATTTACAGATTACTCATTATCATATAGATACCAAGATTTACAACACCTCACCAAGAAGAAGCCAACATGAAATGTTTTTGACCCTCAAATGTAATGATGATGTGCAGTACATTATATATACTAACCTTATTGCGTTTGAAGTAGGCCCGTCTGCAGGCAGCAAAACACTTCTCACTGCAGAAGCTCTTGAGCTCTGATCCCATACACAGAGAGTAGCGTTTTACACCTTCCTTCTGGCACCACACACATACTATCTGCACATTTTGTACATCTTCCACTGCAGGAGGGAAATCAGAAGAAAAGCTATGTTAGATGATCTTGAAAGCACGAGAATAGTGTGAAACAGCTACAACTGAGTGCTTTTTAGTCTAACAAAGGAGAGCGCACTAAACAGCGCGCATCCAGCTGTGATCTAAACTTCCTGTATAGATGTACCTCACACTGAATGACTCTCAGATTAATATTCTTCCAGGGAACACTGCTGCATCCCTCTTATAACCTTGACTATGACAGCGCTGTTATTTATTTATCCATCTGTAATGGGTGAACCCATTTTATGCTCCTGTACATTTTAATAGTACAGCAGAATACCGACAGAGTTACAATTCAAACATTTTTAATCAAGGATGCCAAAAACCTTCAAACTAAAAGCAAAAGCCGCAATTTATTACCATAAGTAGTGTTTGTTTTTCAGAAAAACAAAGTCAGAACAACAGAAGAATTATACGGTCTATACAGTATAAAAAGGTGCAGCAGCATTAGTTCTTCTGTTTAACTCACTTTACTCTTATTAGGCTACAAATTTTACTGCATTGCACCATAATTGCATGCTGAGTTATCTCAGACTGTTATTACACAGTTATTACCTTTGCGGCAAACGTGGCTTATCTCATGGGACACTTTACAGGTTATCTCTCTTTTTAAGAGCTTGTAGCACACAGAATTTCCCTTTATTTTGTAAAAGAATAAAAATTTTAATATACAGAATTATTATATATGTATCTATAATAATTTTATATATAATATAATTACAGAAAGAGGCACCAAAGCAAGCTCAAACTACTGCACCTAGTAGGGATGTCTCTTTATCATTGCTCAAGAGTCTAGTAGGTAAAAACTGAACCTTCACCATCTTCTGGAGCTTGACACTACACTCTGACCTGTTAGTACATGAATATCAAACTAATCATGAGGGTAGTACTACTACAAAGCAGAATCAGTATAAGGTATAAGGAATGCACAACAATCAACATTTAATCTCCTCATGTTTGCTCCTACAGCCTGCTACCTGCTGATGGCTTTATAAGGGGGACGATGACAGGGGCACTCTTGTGCTCCTTCGGGGTCGTCAGGGATGAGCTTGTTGAGGAAGAGGAGGGTGACGAAGACGGGACGCCGGAGGACTCTCTCTCTCCGCTCTTGTTCGGCAGGACCAAGTGGCTGACTTTGGTGTCCAGGCTCTTGGGTTTTGGCAAAGAGTTTTCTGCAAGACACAAACAGATTCCAGTGTTAACTTGAATTTGTCGTGTAACGTTACACCGTGCAGCAAATCTGCAATACGGCCTACATGATACTATAATAACTTTTTCACAAACAACAGTTGTATCTGAATGAATGAAACTCGAGAAGTTCTGACTACAGGAGGTTATGTTTAGCAAATTTGTGCAGTGACTCAAAGTCTGCATTACAACCTGCAGAACCTGTTAGTGTAAATTTAAGAACACTGCACCAATAGTGAACCCTCGACGGCTGCCCTCACCTTTCAGCACAGACACATGCTGACGCCGTTCTCTGTAGTTTCTGATCTCGTTGGCCTCTGAATCTCTGAGATCTACCTTGTCGTACCCGTACCATCCAAGGAGTTCATTCATGGTGCTTTCTGCAAAAGTCTGCATGAGAAAAGAAATCAGTGATTAGTGATAATCTGCGCATATGGATAACTGAGCTATGCCTGCCTACAAATAGGAAATTGTGAGCATGCATCTACGGGTTATTAATGGAAATTTTTATCCTATGTTAAACATAATCAAACCTTCCTTCTCTGAATCAATGTGAGGGATTCTTTCTCAGCCCCAGCCTGGTTGGAGAAATGAATAGGGGCACAGTGGAGTACAGTATGACGCTTTTTCCATGATGTATTCAAGTTGTTTACTCTTGCTAAATCTGAGACGGAAAGGTTTAAAACCTAACACCAGTGTGAAATCTATGAATCATCCTTTGTTTATCTCTTTTAATTGGAAAAAAGAGGGAGAAAGAAAACTTTTCTCCACAGATGGGATGTGTGGTCTCAGTTTTTTTTTTTATTACGACCAGATGAAAAAAAATACAAAGGTCTCTCTCTTTATCCACCCACCTCTCTCTGTGGCTTTGGAAGAACTGGATTGGAGGAGAAACCTGATCCGGAATGGGCAGAAATCAGAGCGGGACACCCTACACCACAGCCAGGTCCCACGGTTCTCGGAAATGCCCCACTCTGCTCTCTTCTTCTCTTTCCAATGTCCACCACTCTCTCTCTCTCCGTCTCTCTTTCTCCAGCTTTCCCTGTCCCTCCCTTTGCCTCTTTTTCTCTCCTCTGCCCCCCCACCTTCCATCTTCACCATCCTCCCCTCCATCCCAGCACCTTCCAGCCCTGACACCCGACACAGCACGGCCTCTCAGGTTTCACCCTTTTCCAGCACAGCCAGTCTGCTGTGGTGGTGGTGTTGTAGTGCTGTAGTACTGACTGCACATTCTTTCCCCTGCTTTCCTCACTCCGACCTCTGTTCTGCACTAGGGCCTCAAAGAAATGGATCTCTCCCTCGCTTGCTCACTTTCTGCTGTGTGTGTGTCTGGGAGAGTGTGTGGGTGAGTGCAAGCAGAGGTATCATATCCAGCTAAATATGCCTAACGATGATTAAAGTCAAGTATCCGGTGTCTGGTGCCGTGCTCGGGGTCTGACGTGGAGGGAGTAGGTCCGAATGTGGTGTTGAAACAGATGTATTACAGAGACAACACTGGGACGGACCTCAGCTGAGCTAGAACTCAGTTTGCCAGCCTTCCTGCCTGTATTTCTTCCACAGTCCCCCCCCAGCCCCCTTGCTTTTTCATAATTTGACCAGTTTTTAAGGTGCACATCTTATGGGATTTTACCCGATAATTTGAATCTTATATGCTTCCCATCATGCCTAATTTTGGTATCTTGATGTTCTCCAGAAGTTCGACACTGATGGCAACTCTCCTACCGTATCTGCACGCACAACCCAGTGCCACTTCTTTCTTTTTTTTCTTCTTGTGAACGAAAAGACGGGCAATATTTTTTCTTCACCCACCCCTCCACTTCCCACAATGTTGTTTTTGTTTCTTTTTGGCAGTTTAGACAAACATCTGCTTTGCGAGAGTGACAAGCCATATCCCAAACCACAAAGAGAGTTGCAGCCAAAGGCAACAAACTGGGGCCGACCCTGAGATTCAGCCCAGGCAGGCTTACATCAAGCGGGGATAGCGTTTCACATGTTTTGATTAAAATTAGTTAAGATGTAACTCTACACCTCCCCTGGATATCAAACGCTACAATCCAAACCACTTACACAAAAAGAGCACATTTCCTCTCTCACGAAGGCCAGAATACCCCCTTAAGAAAATGACTTTTTAAAATTTTATTTCTCAGCTTCAGCTTGAAGAAGCCTCGAGTATCCCTTACCCCACCACAGTCAACAGTCTCAAATAGCCAGTGTCCAAACCCAAACAAAGCAGACAACCCATGGATTAGTTTCCATGCAGTAACAGGCTCATAATAGTGGGAGGGAATCGTGCCTGTTACTGTGATTTAACTTATTACTGCCTGTGCAGTGGCTCTCCTTCTACACAAAGAACAGTGGGGAGATTCTTAAATGACATGTCATCAGTGAGCACTTCAAGCGGGAGCTTTCGTTTAATGTGATGTTTGCATTCTTTAACAGTCTGTGACAGTGATTTTAGAGCTTTCCCAAGGAGCAGGGCTATTTAAAGAATATAAATGCCCTGTCTCTTTTTCATGGGGGCAAGCCTCTGTGGTACAGCAAGTGAGCGCACCACAGGAGGGGGGAAGAATTGACGCACATCTGGATCTCCGCTGGACAAGACTGCGCGTCCGGCCACAGCTGGCCTGACATGGCGTCACAAGAAGGCAGAGGTCAGACTACTCTTCAGCACTAACATTTATATAATCAAAACGTCCCGTGTCTGTCTTTGCGTCTGTTTCAACTTGGATTTATAAACACGTTTATTAATATTTTCCTGTTGTCTTCTTAAAGATGAAAACTTTCGAGGTTTTTCTTATTTTGCAACAGCTTCAGGCAGTAGGATATAATTGCTTAATTAAAAAACAGAAAGCGAGCATTCATTAAAAGCAAATATAGTTTTTGATATTATTCCCCGCACTGATTTGTGCGCAGCTGACTCACTCGCTGCTGCGTACTGGAAGACGTTGTGTGCGCAAAGAAGTTATCCCCCTGTCTCATCTGATTACAATAATAATAGTAATAATAATTTATCAGTGGCACACAAACCGACTCTCACCTTCATCTCCTGGTTGATTTCCCTCTTTACGGGGTGCGCGGGTTTCCTGCTGCGTTTATTTTCCGGTGGTCTCCCTTTCTCCATCTCTGGCATAGTCCCGGTCTGGCTGGATCCGATGCGGATCAGTGTTGAGTGTCGGTTGGAGTAGTTTCAGTGGAGTATCTCAGAATGAAAGCTGTCACTCCTGGTGACAGCGGCTGTCATTCCCGGACGTCCGAGTCCCTCATTTGAGGCTTCACACCACTCAAGTCCACTGAACATGCGTGCACTGTGCGCTGGAGGCTCCGCCGCTGAGCAATCTCAACTCCCTCTTTCCCACTTCTGTCAAGTTTCTACGGAAAACCAACATACGTCTTCCGCTTTGGACTTTCAAAGTATGACAACTGTCAACTGGTTCTTGAACTGACAGAAACGAATCCAGAATTAAAAACAAAAACACAATTATGCTAATGATTTGCGTCAACGCGCAAAATTTGGTTTCCAAATTTTAAACACTCTTGCGAGAAGTATTTTAACTTAACTGAAACATGAACCAGCAAAAAGTTTGCCATCAAAATTTAATTGCATTTGCTGGTTTTTGCAATATTTGAATGTTGCAGTGTTGGTATGATATAAAAAAAATAATGACATCATAGACTCTGTAATGAAAGATGAGAATGCTCTCTCAAAGCTCATTAACTCTGTTTAAAACCTACTAAGGTTTATTATGTCATTTGTTTTGTAAAGTTTAATTGGCCAAAATTATATGTTATCAGTTAATGTTTCCCCTTCAGCTCTTATTATGAAAGGTGCATCGCCTGGTTACCGGTCTCATTTGTGCGCTCTCTGTGAGGGGAGGGCTTTGATTTGATGTAACCCAACACCTGGCGCCCACCCCTCCCAAATCTCAACAGATACATTTCATAAGGAATGCAAAGACTGTGTTTTATCTGAGGGGGCACAGAACAAACACTGTCTCTAGACTCTTGTCTTAAAATACAGAGATGAAAAGAGCGCTGCGAGTTAAAAAAGATACCAGAATGTTTGGAGCTTTCTCAAATGGCATCCGTCTGATCCGCGTCCGTGTGTGTACGTGCGTGTGCCCGCAACATCTAAAACGTCCACATTTGGCCTCTGAGCAATCTTGGCTTGAGGAAAAGTGCCAAATGCCCGAGGACAGGATTTACACAAAAAAGAGGCGTTTGTTCGTGTCTGTGTGCGCACAGATGAACATAAACATTTCCCACATGTTTATCGCTAATGCGAAGGCCACTGAACTTATTTCCGTATCACGTTTCTCTGCTGGTAATGAAAGCATTGAGGATATCTAATTGCTTTACGCACATAAACAAATTCAATTCCTTAGCCGTAACAACTTTTATTTTATAACTTTTACTACAATTCTCCTCATTTTGTCCATTATTAACATGTTAACAGTATGCAGTATGGCCTACAGCAGGAAGGTGGGTTTCCATTGCTTTTCTGCATCATTGAAAGCGTCTGTCTCGCAGACCTCACGGTGTCGCCGAGCTCTGTGTAGAGAGACAGACAGGTACAGACACAGCCGTGACAAGAGGGATAATTCAGAATTTTTTTCCCCCTCCTTGTCTCGAGTTTACCTCTGGTCTGCTCTGGTTTGAGGAATCCAGGGACCACGCTCGTGTAAACAGAAATCCGACCCACTGCGCAGGGCTTGGGTTTCGCCCCCGATGATGATACTCGATCCGTCCCGGCTTTGGGAACAGGGCTTATCTGATGCCCCCCCCCACTCTCCATAACAGCGCACATCTGGTGCCTCTGCAGGGAGCGTTGTCCCTTTAGGTTCCTCTGGTGGGGGTGAAAGCTGGAATAAGAGCGCCTCACTATTCCCTCAAGAATCCACTTACACAAATGACAGAGGACTAGAGAAAGTCTTTAGGTCTAAAGTTACAATCCTCAACATCTGGAGAGAATCATAAAAAGTTGTCCACTTTGTGTACCATTACTTGCATTACCGTACACGGTCACATGATTACAGCGAACGTATACCCTGCAATTTAGAAAACGACAATTTTGGTGTCTGTGTTCAGCGTTAATGGAGGGACATAAAAGTTTGATCCCCCTTGTGGTTGAGCGGTGTGTCCTCGCCGACAGAGGGCGACGTCTACCCATTAGTCTTGAATAATTGTGCAAGTGAATATAGCCCGGTGTTTTCCCTGCATCAAATTACATGCAAATATAGTCATCATGATAGGGGCATCTGTGTTACAAGCCTGGCTAAATACACCGACTTGTACCATGGAAAATGACTTAATTTGTCATTATACTCACATTTGCCTAAGCAGTTAGGGTAATTATATAGATATAGATATTCCAGCATTACTTTTACTCTGCATGGAGAAGCAAAACAACAGCCATAACAACAAAAACTTCATATATATATATATATATATATATATATATATATATATATATATATATATATATATATATATATATATATATATGTGTGTGTGTGTGTGTGTGTGTGTGTGTGTGTGTACACTGTGAAACAACAGGAGGATAGGTCTGGGTTAAGGATTTGATTTTATAGTCTACAACTTAATACAAAAATGCAAGAAATAGATAAAAAAAAAAAAAATCATCTATCTATTAGAACAAAATTTCGAGAAGTCCAGATATTTAATAGTTTTTTCTGAAAGCTCTGACACGGCCTCTATGAGGGAAAGCTTTTACCCTGAACACTAGGCGTCGCTGTTGCCACACTTATTTTTATCAAACGTGCAGCGACTGCTCAACAGGTTTGGACACTATTCATTTATCAGTTTGAATTTTTTTCGCTTCTTTTCCCGGGAACAGTACAATTCTGAACAAAGCACCACATTCTTCAGCTCAAAACAGACACCTCAATAATCAAAAATCAGGGAAAGCCCAAACCGCGCTGATCCCATCAGCAGCCCGTCACCATGGCAACATGCAGGAAAAGTGTGGAGGTTTATTCAAGTGTTCAGAGAGTTTGTTCCCTGTGGTGGTAAAAGCGAAGTATGTTCAACAAGCCGCTGAGCAAGGTTTTTACACATGCACACAAAGTAGGCAAACTCGGGATCAGGACGGAGCATGCGCGCCAATCCCACCTCTCCGAAAAATACTGTATTTATAATAAGCTTAAAACGAGCCATTATTGTGTTATTCTGGCCAAATTAAAATATATTAAATTTTTTATAACACTATTCCCACCACGTCCGGCACACCGTTAGGAACCTTATACGTCACAGACCTGCAGCTGGTATAAAAAGGTCCGTCTGATCCAGCCTCCACATTAGAGAGAAGCAGCATCTGAGAGCATCGTAAACCATCTGGCCAGGTTACAAAGAAAAAAACAAATGTGCAAAATGACGAATGTTCAACTAGGAGTGGTTTTGCTCGCCATATGTTTATCAACACAGGTAAAATGATCTTTATGTTGCATTTAAACAGCATTTTAGATGTGGGATTGATTTTAGTCAGCAGGGAGTGGTGGGAGTGTGTTTTTTAAGGGCTTGGGGGATTGTGTTTTTATTCATTAGTGGGGGTGAAAAATAATGGTGTAGTTTGTTTAACTTTAGTCGTGTTTTAAGACATTCTATAAAGCGGTTGATAGTCTGGATTACAGCCGGCTAGACATGGAGATCTCTTGGGAAATTAACATGAGTCAGTCATCTTCCAAATTTGTGGCGTATCTTTAGTTCATTAAACTATAGTCCTTTTTTATTTTTATTTTTCCCCCTTTTTCACTTTTTACTTCTTGATGAGCGTGTGCTCGGGTGGATTAATGATTCAGGTGCTGCTTGCTGTCTACATTATGCAAAGGTGGAAGAAGAATCTAAAGTTTCTTTTAGATGCAGTCTGCCATACGAAACCTGACACGCAAGCACAGAACCTTGGTCTCTCTTTTCTTCTTGGTCACTAACCAATCCTGCTATGTTGTAAAGAAGAGTAAAGTGTAGTAAAAGAAAACTTTTTGTAAACACGGACTTACATTTTAATTAATTGATTTTGCCATAAAGTTTTTTTTCTTTTGAATCTAACTTCCTTATTTCAATGTTCGTCAAAAAACCTGAGGGAGTTTACATTTATTGGAAAAATAAATTCCTCACTCTGCATCCTCTTTTTTCTACTTCTCCTTCCTCCAACAGATGGTCTCCTGGACTGCAATGGCAGTCAGCAACAACAGCACAGCTATGACAGCAGGGGGGAACTCCACCTACAACGGTACCACTACCACGGCCACAGACACCTTTAGCGGTGCAACCAACTCCACCTCCCCTACTGGAGCGGGCGTCTCACTGCACACAGGCACCTTCACTTTCTTGATCCCCTTCATCATGGCAGCCTTTCTCCTCCAAAGCTACTGTTGAAGCCCGGAGCCCACAGCCCCCATCTTCTCTGCCTCAACACTCCTCCTCACCTCCCATCCCATTATCCCACGCAGTCCAGCCTCTCTCAGAGACCACAAGACTAACATGGATGGGCTCTACAACCTTTCTACGTCCTCCTTAAGTAATGCTAAAAAGTATGTAAGTCAAGACATTTCTTTTAACGAAGGGGTTTAGCCTACAGCGGGAGATCATCACCAATCCAACTTCCTTCAGCCCCTTGCACGGATTCAAAAGGAACAGTGGTGCATCCAGCTTCCCCTTTTTGGCTTGCATTTCCTTAGTCATGCCATCACATTTTGGAGATGCTCAGGGCTGCGGGTTTTCATGTCACGTGTCTCGATTGAAATGCGGACCACTTGAGTGTACAGAGGTTCTTTTTGTGGCTTCTAATCGACCTGGCAATCAATATCAGAATGTGTTTTGTTTGTTAAAGTTTGGCCGATACAGTAGGAGGTTTGAGAAAAAAGTATGAGCCAGATGACCTCTTTAGTTGGTTTTACAAACAAAACAAAACAAAAAACAAAAAAATGGCTCTTCAGTCTTTTTATTAGAAATGTCATTGAGATGTATGTAGCAAAAAAGTTGCCACACGATGTGTCAGTTTTGCCTTGTGATTTTTAAAGAGCTGTGGTCTTTTACAATGAGGGTTTGATTGACACCTTTGCTCCCTTCATCCAACGGTTAGGTGCAGGAAATGAGTGTATGTGAAACCATATGGGAAGGGTTGATGTTACAATTCCCCCTTATAGTTTATATTTTGTATAAATGGAAATGTTGTACTGTTTATTAGTTTGCGTAAAGATCATTGAAGAAACGACAATGTACAATAAATTATGAAAAACTACAACTGTAATCGCTTCTTTGATTCTCATTTTGTTTTAACATGGCTAACTTTCCTGAGGAAACATTTAACCAACTCTATCTAATCCTTTGGTTTTCCCACCTCCAAACGTGCAGGCCATTTATCATCCTTGTGCGTGTATAGAATTAAAGGGTGTGGTGATATTTTATTCATCATTACTAAGCTGCCAGGCAGTCGAGACAGGCAGTTGCTGAGCTGCAGGCCAGAGAGATGGACTCAGCACTCCCTTGTGCCCCTAAAGATCTACTCTGGATTTGTGCCAGAGCAGTACTTACCGACTGGATACAAAACAATATCAGCCCCTATGGTGCTCTAGTGACGAACAACATTTAGACAGATGGATGATGAGTCTTCAATTTTGAGTTTAGAAGAGGGAGAGAGGCCATGCAACAGCTGATAACATGCGCAAATGGGTTATTTCAGTCTGAAGTTTGAATACCATTATTTTTATCCTTCAATATCTGAAAGAATAAAGATGATGTCAAAGACCTCTCCAGGGAACACAATGTCAAACTTGATTATGTACTTAAACAGGTTTGGCCTTTGGCTGTTACTTAACACTGTCTAGTCTTGTCTGTGGCTTAATTCACCAACAGCTGCAGAGTATAGAATAATATCTGTGGAGGCACGAGATCAATTGAAGTTCATATGATTCTAACTGAAATATTTTCTAAATATCTAATGTATTCAATACAAGAAATGTTTATTTTTTTCTAAATATGCTCTCTTGGGGAACGAATGAACAGCAGATTTAATTAAACTTAATTAAACCTAAAGTCAGCTCTTCTATTATCCCATTTGTAATAGTGCGTTTAGGGGCGTCATTATTCGTACACGGAGCCTCAGATTTATCCCTCATTATTCCATGCATCCATTTCCTTTTTGGGGTTTTGGTAGCTCTCTGTTATTCACTGCTAGTCTAGCAAACAAAAAAAAAGCTACCAACAAAGGGGAAAAAAAATCAACACATCCCATACGAGCGTGCCCCTATGATGACAGAGAGTAGCGTGTGGCTCGGAAATGCCTCAGCAACAGTACAGCCAGCCGCATGACTCATTAGCCCAGTCTATTGTTTCTCAATCCTCTCTGCACTATTAACCTCTCCTCACGCCCGGTCTCCCCTCTCTTTTAACATCCCTGTTCCGGATCTATCTGTTTAATATCCCCCAACAGACTAGTCTGCAAATGCAAGTTCTCAAAAATGAATGAGGCTTTTTCTTCCCATAATGCAGCTGAAGTCATGATTTTACAGTGACGTTAAGACTTTCAATGATACATTTCCACCAGTTATACTTTTTTAGCACCTTCAGTACTTTTTGCACACTGCTGCCTTCATATATAGTATTGTCCCAAACTCAGTCTCTGCCTCATTTCTTTATATTTTGCCAGGAAGAGGTGAAATTAGTGCAGTAATTTATTGAAAACTGTGCAAACATACATAAAAATATAGCACACGATGCAAAAATAAAGTCTGTAGGATTCTAATGAGCTTGAAAATCAATATTTGGGACCACCTGGGATCTTTAACAGTGTGTTTGGGATCAATGTCATGATACTTTTCAGGTGGTATTGCATGGTGGATCATACTCTGATGGTACTTTTCTGCATTTGTAATTCTATCAATTTTAACAAGATCTCAAAAACCACTTGCCAAAGTGCATCCACAAACCATGACAGAGCCTTATTTTACATGTTTTATAGATGACTCAGTCATTCCAGTGTGAATAGATTGGCTGAGTCATTACAGCCTCAAGTATATTTATATGCATATTTGGCTCTACTCTCTTTTTGTGTCTTAACCGATTCCCTAAGCTAAAACCAAACATCTAGAAAAACATATGCCAACCTTATTCCACAAAAGGCTTTTTATTGTTTTTTTTCCCTTTCATTACTTGCCTATCAGTGGTGACTAAGCCACTCATATAAAGCCCTTCCCATTTGTGAAAAAGCAAATTTGTTTTGATTTATTGTTCTGAATAAATCCTTATTATTCTGAATAAGCCAGGATTGCTGCTTCTGATAACATCAAGATCATCACTTTGATTTTATTCGAAAAGACTCTTTAGACGCAAGCTATTACCAACATTAACATCATGTAAGCTTTTACCATAAAAATACTATTAAATTTTGTCAATACAGCAGTGATTAGTAAAATGAAATGTTGAGAAATGGAGCAAATCTTCAAAACAAACAAGGCACAGGGAAAGACTATTATGGATCAGACCAGATGCTTCAGTTACATTCATTTCCTCTCAGTTTTACTGCGTATTTTCTAAGTAAATGTTTGACTCACTGTTTAATCTTTTAGCATACAGTCACCTGTGTCATAGTGTAAGGTGTAACACCCAGCAGACATTTAATCATTGATTAGGCTGATGAATTATTCAGACATCCACCATTGTTGCAGGGACAATGTCCCACACTCTGCCCCACTCCTTACCCACACGCACGCTCTTCTCTTTCATGTGTGTCTTTGTTGTGTAAAAGCAACTGTTGATATCACATGGAACATTTTTCACTATGCTGCCACACCGGATCCAAGAGTTTATAAATGAATAGTCACGACTGCTTCTGAACACAGATAAAGGTGTGCATTTTTGTGTTTTCATGAGGTAATGACTGATATTAGATCCCCTTTCTTTTATTATGGTCTCAGCCTGGCTGCCTTGT
Organism: Oreochromis aureus; assembly: GCF_013358895.1. NCBI lineage: Eukaryota > Metazoa > Chordata > Actinopteri > Cichliformes > Cichlidae > Oreochromis > Oreochromis aureus. The sequence continues at coordinate 13,444,803 of NC_052956.1, read as the reverse complement.
GTCAGGTTTCAAACGGATCTCATAACAAAGGGAGCAAAAGAGCAGCTTTTCAGAGGTTTGGTATTTATGCCAGATAAAACTTAAGTTATTAAACATTCATATGACTTTACTATTTTTTTCTAAGTGAAAAATTTGGCTCGGCTCTTATCAGGAGACTGTTTTGAACCCATGATGTTTTTAACCTGAGACTAATATGCAGATAGGTGTTACACCTGTACAGCCCAGGTTTTCTTCCTGATCCACAAAATACACCGATTGAGATATTGGGTTTATGAATGTTTTTGAAAGGTTTAAGTCAACACACACCGTTTTCACAGTGCAGTGCCTCAGTTTCCATAGAACCGGCCTTTAGTTGGCTTAAACATGAAGAAGAAAACCATCAGGTAGCAGATTCAGTAAGCTTCAAAACAAGCTTTTGGGCATGAGAAAAAGTGAGAATAGTGTTGAAGTGAAGCCTGGTTTGTCCTGTATCTTGAAGCGAGATCGATCAACTGCAGACCAGACAACAAACGACGGAGGCACCAGACAAGTGCAATCAAACGATGAGTTTATTAACACAGGAGAACAACCATCAGCATATGGCCTGTTTTGCTCTGACAAAAATACACTGGGTTCTGGTTTTATAGTATAGAGGATCACGCCCCCACGTACACGTCAAATACAGATCAAAAATACATTGTGTACAGTCATTGTTTACAGACAAGGGTACATCTTGTACATCTCTAATAACTATAAACAGACATATAACTTCTCTTTTTGATAACACCTTCCTTTTAAGGTAATAACTTCAAGCTTCAGGGCCTCTAAGGGCTAATAATTGACCCTCGTCACCAATCACTAAGTAGACAGAATTGGCGCAGGTCTCAAAAAGAAGCAGAAGACACTTGGGCCTTCGCTCAGGCCTGCTACTAGATTAATATGTGTATTGTAAGCATGCATGCAATTAACCTGCTATGTTCTCATCTTCCCTCAACATGTATCACCTGGACACTCTCACCAGTGAAGCTTAAAACCCTCTTGGATGGAACATCAACTCTAAACAAGCACAGATATGCAATGTGTATAAAATGAACTCAACCTGTGAATAGAATGAATGTGATGACAAACATATTCAATGCAATATGAACCCTGTAAGAAATATTACTGATAAAATAATACTGTAAAACATGTTATTAATGCATTTATCATAAGGCAGGTTATATGGCAGCAATAAAAGAATCTCTAAATCCCAACAATCCGTAGCATTGAAAACAGTGGTACAAATACACGATGTGGGCAACACACATAAAGAAACTGCATAATAGTACATTATGGTGTATAAATGTAACAGTTAATAAACACTTACCAGTGTATTAGCCATTTAATTTTGACCTTCCAGGTTAAAAATACTATTAGCTGGTGTTTTTGGGGGGATAATAATGTTAATAATCCATTATAGATAAAAATATAATAAATAAAATACTTTCAGTATAGTTTCAAACACTTTCATACTCCCAATAATACATGTTGATGTACATAGTACTAACACTTTTTTATGCATATAATGTGCTACCTGCAAGACACTCAGTTCCACTCTCTGGGACTGATAAATCACTGGTGAATGATTTACCATTGAAAAGTCCTTTAATTATTTAAACATTATTTAACCAATTACAGCATATGACACTATTCTAAAAGAGGTATACAAATAAATGTGTCGAAAACATGTATCTTAAACAAATGTTTTTTGGCAGTGTGTATCTATTTCTTGTTTTGTTTTTTTTAATACAGCTAATATGAGCATCACAGTTTCATTGAGATAAAATTTATTGCCTTTGTGCATTATCTTTGTCTGTCTCTCTCTTAATTAGCACATTTTTTCCCCCCACAAGGCATCTCCCAGCATGTCATTGAAATTAAAACCTGGTTGAAAATGAAGCAAAAAATAAAATAAAATAATAATGATAATAATAATAATAAATATATTGTAATAATGCTCGTCTTATTTCATGTGTGCAGATGGTTTAGGAATGTAACTTCTGTTGAAGAATGGTTCCATCTTAAATCCTACACTCAGTACAAAGAAACAAAAGATGTGGAACACACTCGACATCCCACACCCACTTATACAAATCAGATTAAATCCCAAAGCCAGAGAACCAAATTTATTAAGAACAAAGAGTCCAAACACACAACGAGCACCTCTGAGGTTTCAGTTGCTTATTTCTGGGACAAGATGATTTACACAAATTTAAATTTTTTGCAAATGTAAATTTCTGATTTGTAAATGTTCCATTTCTTAAGCTATGAAGTCAAGGTCTGTTATCATTGTTAATATTACCTCTCATTCTCACTCTCACATTAACAGTGTATTTAAAATAGGATGATTATGAGTGCTAGTGATATCAGTGATGATGAATGAAAGAAAAGCTTGTGTATTTTAGGAAAACTTATATTTGCTAGGCATATTAGATATATTATTATTATTATTTATTGTTTTTAGATAGATATAGATATATAACTTCACGCCCACCTGTTACATCTTATTTAAATGCATGCAAAACACTTCTTTTACTGTAACAGTAATATGTTATGCAGTGATTATTTTACTACTTTTTTTTAATATTATTTTCATCCTTTCTCAATTGTACCCTGTTTATGCAAATCATCTGTTCCTGTCAGCATTTGATATTCATGACCAGAACAAGCTGGACATGAATGTCGATGCCTTGATTTTTTTCCCCAGCCATTGTGTTGTAGTTTTATCCTTGTGGTTTGATATCATTATCCTCTTGTATGACCCAATTTGGGCTAAACTTTATCTGTGGGACAGACGACCTGACATTTGACTGTAGAATACTTTGGTATACTGAGGAGCTCATGGTCAACTGAATGACTGCAAGGCTGTATGTAGCCTTGGCTGTGGCTCCAGAACAATCACCATCCTTGACAGTTCTTCTGAGGTGTTTGTCCTGATACGATGCATTTTGTTTTCGCCAAATGTGGCGATATGCATTTTGGCCAAACATCTCCACTTTGTCTCACTTGTCCAGAGGACTTTTTTCAGAAGTTTTTGGTTTGTTCAGGTGTAATCTTACAAACCTCCGCTGTGCCGCCATTTTCTCTTTTAGAGAGAAAACGCTTTCTCCTGGCAACTATCGTAAACAAGTTATGCTTGTTTAGTCCTTTTCTAATTTTACTGTCCTGAACATTTATTATTCTAGCTGAGGCCCGTAGACTCTGCAATGTAGTTCTTGGGTGCTTTACAGTTTCTATTAGCATTACACAATCTGACTTTGGGGTTAATTTGCTCTAAAATGTTTTCCACTTGTGAATAATTTTAGTCAATACAGAATGATGGACTTCATATTCTGAGGAAATAACCTTATAACCACACCTATTTATACAAATCAGATTAAATCCCAATGCCAGAGAACCAAATTTATCATGAACAAAGAGTTCAATCAATTGATCACAACAAGGACCTCTGACGTTTCAGATGCTTATTTCTGGGACAAGATGATTTACACAAATTTACATTTTTGCAAACCTACTCTTTCTGATTTGCATATTTTCCATTTCTTATCCATTTGCCATGAACTTTGAGATCAAGGTCTGTCATCATTGTATCAGTTTGCACTGGCAGACTGTGTGGCGGGAGGAAGAGGACCCAAACGCAGACACTTAGAAGAAAAGTATAACTGAACAAAAGGTGAGATGTTTATTTATGGCTGGGAAAAGGCACAAGACACAGGGCAGATGCACACTGAGGCAAAACTAACTAGAACTAAACGGGGAAAAACTAAATGCTATACACAATAGACAAAGAACAAATCCTTTAACATGGAAAAACCTTGAAACACAGAGGCATGGAAACATGACGAGAACTCATCAGATGACCGGACAAGGAATTAATGAAAACACACAGCCTAAATGCATACAGGAGGTGACCGGGGGAAGTGGAAACACATGGGGAAAACAGCTGATAGTGATGCTACAGGGGAAGTGAAACTAAATCGTGACATCTCATTCTCACTTATAGATTAATAGTATATTTAAAATAGGATGATTATCAGTGCTAGTGATATCAGTGATAATGGAAGCAAAACAACACACTGATATGTGCATTTTTTAAAAAAAGCTTATATTTGCTAGACATACAACTTCACGCCCACCTGTTACATCAAAGTTAAATGCTTGTAATCTAAATGCTCTTTGGATTTTATAGTATGCAGTGATCAGATTATTTTCATCCTTTCTCAATTGTACCCTGTTTATGCAAATTTATCTGTTCCTGTGAGCATTTGACATTCATGACCAGAACAAGCTGTTGTCATTCCTGTCTCTGGGTACATCTTTCTTGTGTGACTAGACCAACAAACACCATTTACACCCATGATACCACAGACATGTATACACCCTCATTTCCTGTCCCTGACAATTAAAGAAAAGGACAAAAATTTCAAATTTTTCCTGGTTATCATTTGTCAATTGAATCAATCATTTCATATCATTAGACTGGGCTACAAACGGCTATTAATTTGATGAAATGTACCCTGTGACATTTTCTTGCTGCACTGCGATCTATTTGTTTGAGCATTCAAAGATATTCCAATTTCAAGTAAGACTAAGAATACAACGACAGGTACAGTCAGGGCCAAAAGAAAGTACACCCTCAGTCAGTTCTAAGGTTTTGCATTTCAGGATGTACCAAAAAAAATATCCAGTTCTTACCAGGTCTAAAAATTTGGTAAAGAGCAACAAAACTATGCAAAACTTTGCACATGTTGTCATTACTTGTTCAAATAGTGAAAACATACGCCTCTTTCTTTTCTCCAAATGTGGTGATGTGGATTATGGCCAAACATCTCCACAAACTCCAGAGGTTTTGCGGTCTTGGATGCTTTACAGTTTCTATGTGCAGTACACAAACTAACTTTGGTGAATTTGCTCTTGAATGTTTTCCACTTGTGAATAATTTTACTCACTACTTCAAATTTGGTGGATATAATCTTATAACCCACCTCAGATTGACGGTATTTCTCAGATCAGTGCTGACATCTTTCCTGCTTGGCATTGAGCTAACATGCACCTGAACGCTCCAGACAAGCAAACTGCCAAAACGTCTACTTTTACAGAGGAGCTCACACTTGCTGATGATCAGTTAATCAAATGCATTTGATTAGCAGCACCTGGCTGCTAGTTACCCTCTCAATTCTAATGGAAGCAGCAAGGATTTACTAAGTTTTTTACACACTGGTTCTGCGTCTTGGCTAATTTTCTATCGAACATGACACAATAAGCCACAATAAAAACAATAAAATAAAATATATATATATTTCACTTATGCATCATGTTGTTCCTAGTAGGGAGAGCACAAATATAATTTTCCTTATTCAGCACCTCAATTAAAAATAGCATCTAAAATGTACAAAACATTGTTGATCTATCTAAATATAATCAATTGTAAACTAATTTCAAAGAGCCACAGGAACAATTTAGTAACATTATGTCCCTATTAGGTTGAAATAGAGGAAGGTAAAAGGAAAAAGCAGGCAAAAAGCTGTGCATCAGCTGAAAGGTCCTTCCTGCCAGATGGTCAGCTGTACTCATTTTTCTTTTACAAGGAAGCTTTTTCTTCTTAGACACAATGAAGCGTTGCCTTGCTGTACTGAAGCACAGCAGAAGTGAATCAGTTAGCATAGATGGGAAGCAGATCTTTTCAAGCTGCTTGGTTTCTCTTATTTTCAGTAATCACATGTAGCTCATCAATTAGGTAGATAAAGTGATCCCCCGTTCCTGTCTCCAGTTTCAGTGATTCATGTCCAGTGGCTTTGGTTGCTATAGAAACCAAACAATGGAAAGATTTTTGACACCAGTCCAGTACAGTAAATGTGCCCCTGTTAATTTGTGGTTGATTTCTCCTTGCTTTATTAATGCTGGTCACACCGAGTGATTAGACAGACATGGCTTTTATTTACTAACCCTGAATGCAAAGGTAACAAAAATCCTCTTCATGTGTGAGCCTTGAATGACCTGTTTAACATAACATAGGAGTGAGAGCCCACATAACTAACCTGATTCCATGAGCAAATCAGGTTATCCCAGATTTACACCACCACTGTCCCGGCTGTCAGGGACAGTGGTGGTGTCCCTGCTGGCTACCAAACTCAGAGTGCCCTCTGAGAGCGCCTCTGATCTAACTAACTGCATATCTAGGACAAACCACCCTCTCCTCCCTGTGTAACCTCTCGGAAGGACACCTGATGCCACATGATGGCACCTGTTTGCTGAGAATAGCTTCCATCCACTGCGTGTGTCAAAGAAAGCTACACGAGAAGCCCCAGCCAGAAAGCTGTGATGTACATGAACTAATCATGTATACAATGACTGCTAAATAAACTGATGGCTCACAGGGAGAATGAAAGAGAGACTGTGTCTCAGTACCATCTGCTCTTCGAGGCTTTTTATTCAGACTGCACTCACTTGTCTGAGACATCTGACAAACTGAAAGCAGATCACAAATATAATGCACCATGATAATTTTGGTTTTCATGGCAAGCATACCCTTAAGGAATCTGTTTCATAGAAACTGAAAATCAAAGCATGTTTTTTAATTATTTGGCTATTTGTTTTCAGCTGCGCATAGTTCACAAACTACATATGTTATGTCTGCACTCATTTTTTTTCAGGCAGTGAGAATTATGATGTTGGTGATTTGAAGAAGACTTTGACAAACAGGATATTTTGAAGGCCAGTGGTATTGGCATTTGTGTCATTAAATTTAATTTAATTTTCAACACCACCAAAACAATCAGTTATTATTTTTGCCAAAATAGCTTACAGGATCCCGTGACAAATATCACGCTATTTGTTGTAATCCTTAGATCCAGTCACAAATTTAGATTAGTGTGTGTCACACAGACAGAAATAGTTCCAAATACTGTCCATCTTTTTTATTGATCTCTGTTTAACTTCATTGTTGTGTGTCTACACTCTGTCATATTTGGAGTGAGTCACATCCCTGGCACAGGAAGCAAAGGAAATCAATTCCACAGCCACAATTTGTGAGGCCAACTGGAAATTTTGACAGTAGATCTGCTGACCATGCTGCTGTTGGCGAAAGAGATGGCGCTAACTTCCCAGGATCTTATTTCTTAGATAAATAAGGTCCTGGGTATTTTTTTCTTTTAATTTCCTACATTTAGCTGCAAAACTAAAAAAAAGGGGGGAAGGTTTTAAGGCTTCTAATAGTGTTTTTTCATTGTGTTGTTTTGCCTTGTTCATTTCATATGACATCACGGGCGTATATTAAATATCACGTTGGTTAGCTTAGCATAGTCTAGAAAGGAAAAAAATACAAAAAAATAAGTGGAGAAAGCTAACCAAATATCACAAAATCTACCCACAGCTCTCCAAAGCTTAATTAACTGTGACTTGCAGGACTAAGAAAGTCATCTGCCAAGAACTAATCCTGCAAAACCACAAATTGTTGTTTCTGTAATGAGGAAAATATTTTTCCTGATAGATGTATTCTTTTTTTAAAAACTCAAATAAACATCGGAAATGCCCTCACCTTCTGCTAACACAAATATATCTCATCCACTGCATGTAAACATTAAACATTTGTGATTTTAGTGGCAAAAGAGCATTTTGTTCAAGTGCTCGTGTGGAATTCTTTTAAACAAAGGAAGGAAGCTGAACATCTTTGACAGAAAGCATGGTGAGGGAACATGTGGGGATGGAAATGTTTCATAGTTCCAAAAATCTGCACGATAACACACTAATTTCTTGTGTGCTGTATTATACACCCAACTGCTATGTAAAACTGTGCCTCTTAAGTGGACCGAGGAACCTTTTTTCTTGATGATATCTCATTAGCAGACTGTCGGCTTGATTCGCAGCCCCTCCACACCTCCTCCCAGCTCTCTCTTCTTCCTACACTCCACCAGCAGGCACTGACATTTGTATAATGAATGTGGTTCATTTTCAGATGGCTTCCCAATTAGGTGCGAGACACTGTGGGCTGAGCCGAAAGTTTCGTTTTATTTGTGTAAGTGCAGTGTTCCATACTAATAGAACTGTCCAGATTACGCTTAATCCCTACAAGAAAACATAAAAACGTAAACAATTTGTAAACTGAGGTCATTTCCTAACAGCTCACACTACGTGCAAGCAAAATAACAAACACCTAATAGGGCTGAAATTAACGTAGGACACAAAAAATAACGTCCATCTATTCTAAAGATTAATTTGTAGAGAACTGGGATTATGGAAGCACTTTAGTTTTTAGTTTAGTGGGAAGTTTAGTGAGACCTGCCTGACTGATGCTTGGATTGAAATTTACAAATACTATCATGTGAAGAATAGTTGTTGATACTAACATAAAAATAGCCAGCTATAATACACTGAACTGATTGGTCACCAGTGATGTATGGATCTAACAAGTTACAGAATTCAGGGTCCTGGGAAGCAGCATTAAAAACATGCAAAATGCAAATTTATATAATATAATATAATATAATATAATATAATATAATATAATATAATATAATATAATATAATATAATATAATATAATATAATATAATATAATCAGAGCTGTTTTGAAACCTGGAACATTAAGTGTGACATGTACAGTGGAGAACAACAATTACATACAGTAATGACAAAAATGAAGAGACTCATGATTTCGTGTGATATGTGGTGTGAAAAAAACATGCAAAATGAGCATGAATCAAAGATAACTAAATGATGTAATTATATTAACAGTGTGCTTTTTACTTATGGCCAGGTGTGACATTTATATTTCAGTCTTTTTTGTCTAAATAACAAGTTTTTGAAAATCTTACTTTATTAGCGAGTACATATTATTGAAATTAAATTGTTACATTTTATATTACTGGAGTTTTGACTTTTATTAATACTGGAGATGATGTGTTTATTAGCATATATTATTAGACAATAGACATATTTGTAATGCATAGACATTATAGGCATTCTATCTACAAAACCATACCAAAATATAACATTGTGTATTTTTTTTCACTGACTTACTTACATATTTACTGCAAATTAGAACAACAAATAAAGAATAAACAAACAAACAAAAAAAACAGAGGATCTCTTTCGAAAAAGTCTTTTTAGAAATATCTTACTCCTACTTTTAATTTCTTGGAGAGAGCAATGACAGGATATAAATAAATATAAATATACAAATGAAGCCACTTTTATGTTAGCTTAGCTTAGCACCATTGACTGGTAACGGTGATGCTAGTTTTTTCACAATAACATGTAAATTAGCAAAATGTTGTTTTTACATTTTCATTTTTCTAAGTTATAAATAACCAAGATATAATTTCTTAAGGGTACTCTTAGTTAGCATCCTTTACCCCCTCCACCCCAATTCATGTGTTAAACTACATGAACTCATTAAGTGTGGCTTCATATTTTTATATTGTGTGTGAATGATTTTTCCAATCACATAAGTAAACTTGGTTGTGCTGTTGAGTATTCTGAGAAGGGAGCCTTCCAGTAAGGTATAAACCAAAGAAATGCTGTTCGTGCTTGTGAATGGAGAAAGACTTGTGTTTACCTTTAGAGTCTGGGTAATGTCCTTAAATAGAGGCTGGGGGTGTAGAGATGGCATGGATGTAATAAAAAAGTCTCTGCCAAGAAGAAGCTATTGGCATTTACTAAATTTATTGGATGGGCTTCTTTTTGTATCCTTAGAGAGAAGAAAAGCAGAAATATAATAGATCACACAGCTTACAGTAGAATTTTGTATAAGTGGTTGTTTATGTTCTAGTGGTTATTAATTATGCAAATATAAATAAAAGTACAAAAAAAGACTGTATGTGCTCTGCTCATTTTTTATGACCTCTCCATTTCAGACTGTGCACAGTCTAAATTAAGTTAGTTGGATGGCCATCAGTTCTGAAATGAAGTAAAATGGTTAAATGTGGTTTTAGATCTAATAATCAGGATGAAATTTGGGTTTAGGTTTAGTGAAATGGGCAGGACATCATGTGGGTTTAAGCTGGATGTCTAACACTGTGTGTGCGTGTGCACATGCAGGTATCTAAAAGTGTATTTGCTTTGTTGTTTTGCTGTATCCACTGGTGATTTAAATTAACAGCAATTTACTCTGACATCAACATATGGTATAGTTCATCCTAATGCACCGGATAAACAGAATAAACATTGTATTACTTTCTCAATGCTGTCCTTGGAGCATAGAGGAAGGCTGAAGATAAGATGTTATCTATAAGATGGACAACAGAGCACATTATCTTTCCTATGCCACTGCTTTGAACTGACTATGGTTCATGTGTAAGTGTCTAAAAAGCAACAGCAAAAAAATATATTAGTAAATTTTTATGCTCTGATGCATATCAGCCAATCTTCTTTGTTTCGCTGGAATCAATCTCTAAATGTTAATTGCTCAAGGATAAACTATTGCATTTAAATACTGTTAGTTATATAGGAAACAACAATAGCAGTAATTCTAAATCAATAACACTCCACATATCTGGGGAAAAATAGGCTGCGAGCTATGATTTTAGAGTGTCCACTCTCCTCTGTAAATTATTCATAAACAAAATATGTCTACAAGCAAACCGTCAAACTGACACCAAATACTGCAGTTGATACAAACCTCTAAAGCCTTTGTGCCTTTAACAGTTACACTGTTACTTTGCAGGCACAGAGAATGCTAGATGTTGCGAGACAAAAAAGGAAACAAAAACCTGTCAAGTTGGCAGATGTAGTTATGTAGTTATATACAGATATGATTAGCCCCCGACACATAACTCTGTGAAGAGGGAGACAGCCTTCATCTTTGGTTGTTACAGCTAACAGGAGCTTGTTAATACCATCTCTTCACTTTGATACTGAGTTATCATCCAAGGTCAGAATAAAAGTACTTTGGGGATTCTATATCAGTGAACAGCACTTGAATATGCATATGTTGATATGCATCTCATAGCCTCTGTGTCATGATTACTGTGAGATGGACATTAGAGCCCTCATTGTCATTTTTCGTTAATTAATAGTAGTGAAAACATAAACCCTTGGATTACTGGGTGCAATATGTATATGTATATATGCTTAATTTGTATGTGTGAAAATACAGTGTGCAAATCTTAGAATTTATGTGTGTTTACTGAACCTTCTAACCAATTAAAATAAAGAAGGCAAATAAAAATTTACATATATAATCAACAATTTGTATAATTCTTGCAACATTTTGCATTTTTGTGCAATTTATTGCTCACAGCCTGTTCATCTTAAACAAAAACATTTGCATGGGTTAGGTTAAAATGGTCTCAAATCCTCATGTAATGAATTTGATACACTTAGCATTAGAGGGTTGATTTTGGAGCCTTGCATGAGATTTTCATTCTTTTCTTCTTTTTTTTTTTTCCAAAACATGTCTCCTGATTACACTTAACTCCATTTCTTTCAGTGAGACTCATGTGAGTACAGGATTCCTAAAACAGAATAACAAGCTTGCAGGCTTTAGGTGTGTTTGCCCTGTGTGTTGTCCAGGCCCCTTGGTGAATACATCACATCACTGATGTGCCTCAGATGGATACATGAACTGGAAAACTCTGTCAACTTGCACATAATTTGGCCTCTAGAGTGGTCATAAAAAAAGGGAGATCCCTTGAGTGAACATGTGGTCAAGCTCATTAAACACAGCACAGATACTTTTGTAAACATTGCAACAAAAGTTACTTTATACCTGCAGAAAATAAGAATCCAGTTAATTTGGTACAGTTAAGATGATCTTAGATCTAGATCTAGGACGGATGATAAAGAAGCTTAATATAATGTATGCATAACATTTAGCTTCCTCTACAACACCGTTAATGTCTGGCCTATTCAGGAAAAAAAAAGAAAAAGCAGCAGTTACCAAGGAGAGAATCCAGTCGTTCATTCTATAAATAATCTCAGACCTCAGCAAGTGCACAGGCCTTTTTTCCTTCTCTGTTGTGTCTCAGAAGGAGCTGGTTTGTCAGGTAATGAATAAGCCTTGTGTGATCGCTATCCAAGTAACGAGTGGCCGTTCATGCCCAACCTAACCATGGGCTCACTGTTTAGCTGTGTTTTGCCAAGCATCGGGAAGTCTGTCTGCAAGCTAATTTATCTGACTCTGGGATGTAGTTTAAAAAGAGAAAAACAGATACATACCTTATAGAGCTACTTCTTGCGTAGACAGATGACCTAAAGACAGGGTTCATGTGTCGTTAGTTTAAAAATTACACGATCACTATATTAAATTAGAGCAAAGCAATAATTTTTAGAGCAACCATGTGATTTAGGCCACATGTCCCAATATAGAAAGGAGGCCTAGAAAAGCTACACTCAGAGGTTCTGTGAAAGAATGACCCTCCTGAAAATGCAAATTTAAAGCAGATCCTTCTCAAAGCCTGAGCAAACACTTGTCTTAGGTAGTTGATCCCATAAAAAATAAAAATTAAGCAGTGATTGTTTCTGTGAAGATGAAAGATGACACCCTCTACTTGCGCTAACACAGATTTGAAGTTTTTTTTGAGCAGCAGCCAAAAGTATAATTCATTAGACAGACCCTCTATAATGAGCCAACATAGACAAAGCACCCAATTTCCACTGTGTCCTCTTTCCCCTGGGAGCTGTGATCATAATGACAGTGCTGTTTGTTGCCTGGTTTCATGCTGAATCATGATCGCACAGCCACAGGCCCCCGTTCTTTCTTTTCTCACCTCTCTCCCATCGTTTTCTGGAACATTGATTATTTTTGCAGCTTGTGTCACTTGCATGAACAGTGTGATCTGTTTTATCTATTCATTTCATCAGCCTGTTACGAAGACAGCATGAGTTGACGAAGCTATTTTGTTGTTTTATTTTTCAGTGCCTTACGAGGGGACTTAGTTCGAAACTCTGGTAGCAGCTCTTGTAGATGCAGAGACAGTGAAGCTTGATGGTAAACAGCAAGGCAGCCTGTTTGCTGTAACCCTGTTAGACCCTAACCCTAAACCTAACCAGTGTGCTATCAGAATATGTAATGGAAAAAATAATAGTCGTTCTCCAAAGAGGCAATTACAGAACAAGAAAGTAATCAATCTAACTGACACTCATCAAAAACTATTTGTTGAACATCATAACAAACCAGAGTATACCCCCATGTGTGCCGTTGAAGAATAAACAGATAATCTCTTCTATCCATTTGCTTTATGTTTCCAACATCGATACGTGTGCTCTCCATTAGGCCTCTACACTGGCATGTATTCCACCCATTTGGCTCCAGCTGATGGAGCACTCAACAATCACTTCAGTGTCGAGTGGGCCTCTCAAGTATATTAGGTTATAATTTTTTCATGTACACTTGCATTTTTATGATAAGAGGCTATTATTGCTATTTGATGGGTTTTTGGTTTTGTAGCTAATGCATTTTAGCTCTTTCTCCCCTTTTTGCTGCCATTGCTAATGTGTATAGGACAATAAATGCTGTAGGTGCCATCAAAACTGGTTGATAATACTTAATAATATAATTATAATTGATTTATTTTTAATATGATTTAACAACCAGGCCATGTCATCATTAGACTATTGTAGTCAGTACATCCATAACTGCTCAAAATAATAGGTAATTCCCCCTCTCCCATCTCACTGTGGTTTGCACAAACCTCCTGCCTGTTATTAATGAGTTATTAATGAGTCTCATCAGAAAGAAATGTAATCCAAGCTTGAGAAAACAAGTAAGGGTGTTTGTAGTCTTTTTTTTCTGAGTTTATTAAATGCCAGTTTTATCATAATGCACAGTATAGCATCAACTGTCGCACACAATTAAGCAAAGCACAAAACCGTGACTTCATTCTTTGTTTACAACTCTTATTATAGTGAAAGGGATATAACTTGTAAGGACCTTAGAGTCTCCCCACAGCCTACTTTTCTAAACAACAACAGCAACAGTGCTGTAGCAGTTAATTTGATATTTAAATAATTTCTTGCAAAGTGACTATCCTCTGGTTCAGTGTTTAGTTCTGTCACAGGTGCTGGAACGTTTTTAGTTCAAGTCTGATCTTTTCACTAATAAAGCCACATTCAGTTGTTCCCTGATTTACAAGAGGTGACCACAGTAGGTAGCTCCACATGGTGGAATGTTTACGCCAAACTCACAGGTGCAAACTAAGAGGGATTTGTGTCTCTTCCTTTTCCTTTTTAGACAAAAGTGTCTAAAAACTTATCTATTGGTGGCTCTGATCTTTGTGGATTTTTGTCTTGAGTATTTTATTAGTTTCCCCCTTTATCTGTTCAAATTAGCAAAGTAAGTATTACATAATTATTGTGCACAAGGGTGTTTTTCGTACATAGATAACTGGTAATCTCTCAATCTACCCAAAACATGGCAAGAGGTAGCTTAGGAACAATCAAAAGACAATTAAATGTGCCCGATACATAATAAAAAGACGAATTGTTAAATTACATAATAGCAGTCTAGGACACTGAAAAGCCCAGTAGCCTTTGCTTTAGTTTTCTGCTGTTTTTTCTAGGAACTACGACGAAGAGCTAAACAAATTACGTCAGAGCCTAAGAGCCTAAGAGCCTACGTCAGTGCTTCTATTGGCCATGATGTATATGTTCTGGAAACTGATTGGCTGCCGTTGTGAGTTCAGAGGTTAGCTTATTTGGTAATGTTGTTATGTACCCAGCTGCTGAGATGTGTGTTATCTGTTCATTATTGTAACAGCTGTTGCTCTTTGAGACTTCTGTTACATAAAAGTAGTGCACGAATGTGCTATCGCTTGATCATTTGATTCGTTTTGCACTTTTACACATTTGTTTTGATCGGTGATAACTTCGACATGCTAATGCTAGTTGTATAGCTACGTAGCTTGGTGAGAAGTCTCCTAAATGTCATGTTGTATCGAAACCTGACCTTGTAGTAGCAGTGAGCTGGAAGGCGACTAGAATGGCTTCTGCCAGAGCTATGACATCAACCAGGCTTCTGTGTTTATTCAATACTACAGCAGCAGGCTCCATCAAAACATTAGCCAGGACAGGGTGCAGAGTGTGTCTTACAAGAAATATGAGCAGTTCACCTCCAAGGCTGCAAGGCTGCATGTCAGCATGGATCATTGATCAGTATGGCAGTAATGGTGTTCTGAAGTACACAGAAGAAATCACCGTTCCCACGATTAGTTCTGCCACTGAGGTGATGATTAAAGTCCATGCAGTGAGTCTCAACCCCCTTGATGTAGCTATGAGGGGTAAGTGCTGCTAACCGAAATTAATAATTAACAAAAAAAAAAACTAATAACTTACATCAATAAGCCAAGTCAATTCTCAATTTCAGGTGGCTATGGGGCTAAACTGCTGAAGTTAAGAAGAGATCCATTATCTGTGATGGACAGTGACAGTGAGTTTCCTCTCATTCTTGGTCGTGATTTGTCTGGTGTAGTAGTGGACTGTGGATCTGGGGTTACCCATTTTGCCCCGGGAGATGAGGTAGGTTCTGCACTGCACAATCATCTTTTAAAAGATGTACTGGAAGTTAGTGACAGTACAATGTCCTGTGGGGACTACTTTAGCAGAAATGCCTCAGCTGTTATTATAGCTGTATTCATTGCTGAGGTTATACTTTGCATCGATGTTAAAGTTGGTGTTTAGTGCACTTTATTGACATCCTCTTAAGGAATATTAGAAACACATCTAAATGCATTCTATTACAACAGCTACAAGCTTTCTCACATTGTTAGTGAAAATTTTACCATATTCTCATATTGTACTCTAGTGCCTCTTCTATTCATTTGGAATGCATTGAGTTGTACATGTGCCCTTAAAAAGCGACTTTGTAATATCAATCCACCAAATACTTTATTAGTTGCTATTTTGTTGTTAATGCCTGGTTGGAACCTATTTTGCCTTCAGAACTGCCTTCATTCTTTGTGGCATAAATTCAACAAGGTGATGGAAACATTTCTTGAAGATTTTGGTCCATATTGACTTGGACAGTTGTTGCAGATTTGTCAACTGCACATCCATGATGTGAATCTCCCGTTCCACCACGTCCCAAAAGCCCACTATTGGATTGTAGGGCATTTGAGAACACTTGTCCTTTTCAAGAAACCAGTTTGTGATGATGTGAGCTTTCTGACATGGTGTTATCCTGCTGGGAGGGATCAGCATGGTCAGCAACAGTACTCAGACTGGCTGTGATATTGAAATGATGCTCAGTTGGTACTAAGGGGTCCAAGTGTGCCAAGAAAATATCCCCCACACCATTATACCACCACCACCAGCCTGAACATTTGATACAAGGCATGATGCATACATGCATTTATCTTCTTTTCACCAAATTCTGACCCTACAACCTGATTGCCACAGTAGAAATCTAGACTCGTCTGACCAGGCAACGTTTTTCTGATCTAATGTCTAATCTTGAGGAGCCTGAAGAAATTGTAGCCTCAATTTAATTTTGTTAGCTGGCAACTGGTGTGGTCTTCCACTGCTGCTTTACCTGACTTGCATCAAGGTTCATTATATTGCACATTCAGAGATGCTCCTCTGAAATCCTTGGTTGTAACAATTGGTGACTTGAGTTACTTTTGCCTTCCTATCAGTTTTAACCAGTCTGGCCATTCTTTGACATCAATAGGGACTTTTTGACCAGAGAACTGATGCTCACTGAAAAATTTCTCTTTTTCAGTCAATTCTCTGTATACCCAAGAGATGGTTGAGTGGGGAAAATCCCAATAGATAATTTGTGTCTGAAATGCTTAGACCAGTTCATCTGGCATCAACAACCACGTCACATCCATTAAGTCCATTGAATTATCCTTTCCCTCCCCGTTCTGATGGGGAACTTCAGCAGGTTGTCTTGACCATGTCTATATGCATAAATGCACTGAGCTGCTGCCATGTGGCTGCCTGATTAGATATTTGCTTTAACAAGCAAATGATCTGGTGTACCTCGCAAAGTAGCCAGTAAGTGTCTATTAGTGATCAGTTGACAAACTGAAAAATAACTAGACAGGATGATCTTTTTAATATTTTCTCAGGTTCAAATGCAATTTGTGATTGAGTAGATGATTGTAAAAGAAAATGCATGAAGCAAGCAAAAAGCTTTGTTTGCTCTTGTAATACATTTATAATATATTATTCACATAATAATATAGTCACAATATTCATAGACAAATGGAAAAAGTACTGAGGGGTAAGGAGTCATAAGTCATAAAGACTGGGCACCCTGGTTTTAGCACACTCAAAAATCTTAAAGTGATAAATACCATATTAAAAATGCGGAGGCAAATTTGCTGATGTTACACAATTTTTCTAAAGTTAAATATGGTTATATTGCTTAGCCCACTTACATGCACCTCCATAGTTAAGTCATTCAGAGACATTTTCTTGTTGGAAAGATCAAGTGCTTTCCGCTTGGTCTCCCAGTCAGTGTGACTCATAATAATTTGAGACCTTCAACCCTGCTGTCTCCCACATATCTACATTACTGTCTTCCTGCAGAGAGAAATGCAATTATGCAAATCTGGCCTAAAGTGAATGTAATTAAATCACAGAACAATACACCAGTAAAATTTTCCACATGCACTATTCTAGTAATTGTGTTTCACCAGTATAAAAATATCTTTGGAAGCGTCTAATGATGAGAAAGGACAGGAGCAGTTGTGTGAGACCCTAATAGCTGATTAACCAGATTCAGAGACTGAGAGTAGGTGGTTAATTTAAGTTGTGTTCCGCATGTTAAATGTCATATTTGTCTTCAGGTGTGGGCTGCTGTTCCCCCATGGAAACAAGGCAGCCTGGCCGAATACGTGACTCTAACAGAGTATGAGGTGAGCAGAGTCTGTGCAGCAGTTGGATGGCGGCGCATTTTCAGAATTAACTGTGAATAATTTAACTAGTGTCTACACAAAGACTGACATTAAAGTAATTGTATTGTCAGTTTGTTTTTAAACTAATGGAAAAAGTTCATTGAGAACCCTTATTTAAACTGTAAAATACATTAAACAAAAGTTCGGAAGAAGCGAACCCTGTTTAGTAATCCTTCACTGTAAAATGTAATTAGGATTAAGTTTGTTTGTTAGCTGTAGCTGCCGTGGCAGCAATTAAAGGGACATACAAATTGCCCTGTGTTTTCTTGCTGCATTGAACTTCATTTATTCTCCGGCTCTGGCTGTCTGCCCTCACAGTAGCTGTGCTGATTAGACACAGCTTCAAAATTTGTAAATGTAAAATATTGTTTACAAGTGAATGCAATTCTAACATTGTTAACACCCTCTGTGTGGCTGATTTTTGCAGGTTTCCCATAAGCCAAAAGTACTGAGCCACATAGAGGCAGCATCCATTCCCTATGTAGCCAACACTTCTCTGTCTGCACTTGTCAATGGAGGTGGTCTTTGCAGAGACAGTTCTTCAAATAAAAGGCAAGAATCAGCCTGATCCAGAATAATTTTATGTTGAGCTCCTTTCACCCTGTTGCCATGTACGCTTATTAAAAAACACATTAAAAAAGTGTTAAGCTCCCGAATGCTATAAAAGATTTAATAATGTCTTTAGTTTGCGACTTGGAGAATTGAATATGCTCTTTCCTTGTTGAGAAATCAGTCCGGTCATGTTGACTCAGAATGTAACGATACCCGTTTCGACACTTTCATTTCATTTTAATTGGCAACAAGAGTTTTAAAATAACGCATTTAACCTGCAAACGTCAAAACATTTAACCTAACCCGAATTTTAATAGAACTTCCACTTTTCCTCTAACGTAATAGCTTCCAATCCTGCAAATCCCTTTGTACCCCCTGAGGCTTCCACTTCTTCTCGTAGCTTTGCATAAATGAGTCACACAGTAATTGAATGACCCTCTTGTTGCTGGGGTTTCTCCTTCTAGAGTTTTAATCACTGGAGGATCAGGAGGTGTTGGAACATTTGCTATTCAGGTAAGACAGAGTGTCTTCGTTTGGCTATGCCTGTATGTATATTTATGCCTTTTAAACCCTGACAAAGTAAGATCCCTTGCTGTGTGCATACTCCCTGTTTTTTATCCTGTATGTTTCACCAGCTGTTGAAGGCTTGGGGCGCCCACGTAACGGTCACCTGCTCTCAGAACGCCGTGGGTCTTGTTAGAGGGCTGGGAGCTGATGAGGTGCTGGACTACACAGCAGGAGATGTGGTTGAACAACTAGAAACGATGGAGAAGTAAGAGCTGCGGTGTTTGGACTGTATACATTGAAACCTGTGTGGTTACATTGTACTTTGTTTAAAGAAACACTGGAGCAAAATGTTGCTCACTGGTCCCAACGCTGGTGTTTACTGAAGTATCATTAGAGTCTGTGCCAATCCAGTGAACGTGTTAATTAAAAAGGACTCATCTAGATTTGCTAAATTTGGTGTGTTTCGCCCTTTAAAACCCAAATGTGGTAAACATATTCCTATCAGCTTGGCACACCTGTTCGCTGACTCTCTTTCTAGTTTCCATGGAAACCACAGCTTAAGGTCTGAGTGGATGATGGTTCAGTTATTTTCCTGTCCCTAAAACAAAATTGGTAGTCCTTGGGTTGGTTTCTTAGAATTCCAGCGAGGGGCTAAACCAGCACAGTGCATAGTGTACTGACATAGGATAATTTGTTTTGAAAAAGTTAATTTTGTTTTTTTTAACCACATTTCCAGCAAGATGTTTACAAGATTGTCTGTCTCTTTTTCCACCTCAAGATTTGACGTTATTTTTGACGGCGTGGGTGGGGACACAGAGGAGTGGGCGATGGGCCTGCTAAAGCCCTGGTCTGGTGCAAAATACGTCACACTGGTAACACCTTTGCTTCTCAACACCGACTCTATGGGCCTTTTGGATGGTACATTGAATGCTGGTTGCTCTCTGCAGAGCAAGGCCATTCAGGTAAACACCAGTAAAACTGACTTTTGATTCAAAGAAAAGTGGATGTACACAAAAAAAAACTTCCATTGCAGTTGTTTATTTTTATAACACGGACTGAGGTTTGTTTTTCTCATTAAGGCATTATTCTGGGTGTGGCCTGCCAGTGCTTCCAAATTGAAATGTCATACTTGATCCTCAGTTTCATGGAAAGAAGACATGGATATTTTTTTCCATTCAGTTAATTGAGATGTCATACTTGATCCTCAGTTTCATGGAAAGAAGACATGGATATTTTTTTCCATTCAGTTGATTATATGGATTGGAGCTGAGGTGACACAGGGAGGGGAAAAATCAAGTGATGACTTGACTGAGCGTCACAGTAAATTCCTGCGCTGCCTGTATTTTTTCTCATGTTTTTATGTACTGTGTGCAGGTGAAGAGGGAATAGCATTAACAGTTTGAGTCCCTGCATGCGTGTTAGGTTTGTGTTGTTGTGTTTCCCTAATAGCTGGTGTTCATGTCATGAAGATCATGGCCGAACAAACGAGGACAGGGTGGACAGGGTGCTCTAGGGACTGAGTGAACTTGTCCTGGGCAGGGTAGGCACTGGTGACAGCACAGCTGGCAGTGTTAGAATGGATGAGACAGTGTGTGTGTGCGTGCATGTGTTTGCTGCTGAACCAGCAGTATTTGGTGTTTGTTCAGATTGTGGCCAACCATTTCCCCCCCTCCCGGCAAATACCACTGTTTGTGTGTTTCTTGCCAAGCCTCCGAGGCCCTTTGTCCATGGGAGCAGCCAGCTGGTCACTTTGGCGAGGCTCTGCTGCATCAGTCACACCCTCGGTGCCCAACGCTGGACAGCTTGCCGTTTTTATCTGTGCAACTGAGCCCTCTAGTGTCAAACTAGAGCTGTCTGTTTTTTTTCCAAGCAAGTCAGGGTGGTTTTACCAGAGCAGTGTTACATAATAACACAATATTATCAAGTATAAAGCAGTGTTATGTTTTTGTTTTGTTGTTTTAAATGAATTATTACACCAGCGCTTCTGTCTTATTTACAATTTGTTTTTTTTATATTTTTATTTTTATTTAGACATTTCCATCTGGAGCACCTTTTACTGACCTTTTTTCATAGCTGGCAATCCTGGTCTTTTTCACATATAGCAGGAAAAATATTAGTGAAACAAACCATTAGTGGTTTCTCTGTTTAATTTAGATGCCCTAATAAACTAGTATGCCATCAACCAACGTATTTGGGCTCAGAATCCTGTATCTCTCAAAGAAACGTAGCTCAGATTCATGCGATATGTGATGGTCAGAGGTCCAGTTTGTGTCCGTGTGTGTAAAACTAAATGCTAGCTTTCAGGTTATGTATTATCTTTAATAAATGATAATTATATTACTAGATGTGAACAATAACACCACTAATATAATCCAATATTCCTGTTTGTGCTCATCTCATCATCAGTTAGTAATGACAGTGCGTCTAAAAATTCACAAAACCAAATCATTAGATAGTAATCTAAACATAAATGTTTAAATTATGTGCTTTAAAATTTTTAGTAACCTTCAGTAGTTTATTGAAAACTTATCAGGAAATTTGTGCTAATTAGTCCTTTCATACAAAATGTGGTTTCTTCCTCCTAAATCCTTATGGTGCTAATTACTGTAAGTCAGGGTAACTGCCATGTGTGTTTTAGTCAGCTTAGTTGTCTTTTTTGGTGTTCTGATCCAGATCTTAATTTTTTTTTAAATACTTTTTACATTTTCCTTGTCTTTTTTTTCCTAACAGATAACTCTGTGTGTTTATTCATGTGTATGAGATGCAGACAAGCCTGACTTCTAATTACTGCCTCCCGTTTGCTTTCTTCTTAGAATTTATTATCCAGTGGAGTCTTCTATAGGTGGGGATTTTATGCACCAGATGGACCTGCCCTGGATGAAGTCAGCAAGCTGGTAGATGCAGGGAAGGTACTATATGGCTTTATTATTCATAACATGCACACCTGCCTTTTAGGACCATTTGTACTGACAGAATTAGGGCGATGTCTAATTTGCAAATCCGTCACAGGCAGAGAGTTGAATTTATGCAGAGATGATCATGCAACTCACTGAATATTGAACATACCATGGATTCCCTATGAGTCTGTATCCGAGGCTCCCATGCGGCTTTGTGAGGGAGTCAGAATCACATTCCTGCTATTCTGGTTGGCTGGTTGGTGGTGTGCACGGTTGGCTGCTGGGCGATTGAGTCAGGCGCCATCAGACGGTGAATGGATTTTTAAACAGTGCTGAGCAGCCATTCGCAAAAGCGTGTGGGACCTCTGTCCTTTTGTGCTGGGGCTTACAGCAAGCAGCAAACTCAGGCAAGCGGCGGGAATCTATGGCCTCCGGTGCCCCCCCACCCCTCCTCACAAAACATACACGCACGATCTCTCTGCTCTCTCTGTCCTATTCGCAGTCAGAAGTGTGGATGGTTTCCAGTGACGCGACTGCCCTCCCCATTCATTGTTAAAGACAAGAGATGCTGACCACAATAACAAGCCTGGCTGCTTGTGTTCTGGGACTAGCACAGGATTGTCCAGCCTCATCACATTCTAAACCCCTCCCTCACGTTTTCACTCTTGCAACTATGAAAGCAGCGATGTTGTAGCATTAGGAGTTTGTGGTTATTTGCTAGACTAAACTTTTTTGATAATGGGTTTGATTATGGGATCACTGTAATTTGCAGTGCTTTGTGACTTGCAAAAAAGCCTCTTCACTAAGACGTGAAAGTGGAAATGGTTCCAGTGCTGTTAAGTTTGGACAGTTTCTCATTTTGTCTTATTTGCTGCTCTTAAAGCATGGTGCTTACCTCACGAGTCGGATTTGCATAAGCTGCCACATTCATGACAGACTGTCAATACTTATTCTGGTGTTTTGCTTTTTTTTTTGTTAGCGCCATTAAAACAAAAGCCGAAACTAATTTTCATAATCAATTGAACTCCTGCCTACATGTGTAAATCTGATTTTTTTTTAATTTTTTCCCATTTCTGCTGCTCTGTCACAGATCCTGCCTGTTGTGGAGGCCCAGTTCTCATTTACTCAGGTGCCTCAGGCTTTTCAGAAGCTGGAGAAGGGCCACGCCAGAGGGAAGACTGTAGTCAGGGTGGCTGAAGAGGACGACAGACAGACTGAAGAGCTGGTGCAGGACAGCAGCATGGAGACTGCAGAGTCAGTGCAAGAAACAGCCAAGCAAAGCTAAGTAGAGGAAAGCAGGTGCCTAGAGAGTTTCTGTTATGATCCTTCTCACCTCCCCTTCACCATCAGCAGAGTGAAAGGTAGTCTGTTTTGTAGCAGACTGCAGTCGTGACCTGCGCTTGTAATTAGAAGATACAGAAGTTGTATCTCTTGTTAACGCGCCTTCTGTACTGTACTTGAAGTTTTCACAAAGTTCTCGAGGTATGCTAATATTACCAGCTAAATGCTCCTCATGTCAACCATGCAGCTGGTTATGGTTACCAGACTTTTGGTAATTAGCTGGCCGGTACAACACGCAGTTGTATAAAAAAGCTTTTCTGTTACAAATGGGGAAGAAACTATTTGTTTTTCTTTTTTGGTTTAGTTACCCATCATTACCTTGTATGTGAAATTATGTGGACATCCTGTAAAGCTACATAATCTGAAAGGAATATATCAGTGTAACTTTCAGGGAACAACAAACACACATCTGAAATGTTTTGTTTTTACACTGTTGCATGTGCATTCCACTCAACTGTGCACTGTGTTCAGAAGTTCATTGACAAAAATAGTTTTATTATATTGAAAAGAAAAAAGTTCTGTGTTGAATAGTTTTGATTAAACAAAAATAAAAAACATGATATTTGTTTCCTTGTGTTGCATGCAGCTGGAAAAAAAGCAATATGTACTAAATAACAGCACAAATTATTTAAAAAAAAAATCCAAAAAAATGTTTTAACACTGTTTTAAGTTAATAAAAATAAGGCAGAAACAGATTTGTTCAATGGAGATACAGTTCAAAAAGTTTGGGGTCACCTAGAAAATGTCTTGTTTTTGAATGTACAACAATATTAATTTGTTCTGGTAAAACATTTACTTGATCAGATACCTTGTAAGTAACAATGGAAAGTGGAATCATAAATCACACAAAGGATTTTTTTATGGAATATTTGCATATGTGTAGGCTAATGTACAGTCAGGCTAAAAGGCCAGTTTTTGTCTCAAAATAGCCAAAAATAACTTTACACTAAATGAGTCAAACTTTCCTTTTCTTTCAGCAGAAATGAATCCTTAATTGCATCTTAAAACATTCGCAATCATTTAAATATTTTTTCTTTCAAAAGCAGGACTTTTCAAATTGACCCCAAACTGACAAAGGTGTAAGAATAACATGTTAAATATTTCAAGTCCTGAACGAACTGTTTGTATGTTTGTTACGTAGCAGTACATTCTACCAAAATCCTTAATGTCTCTCCAACTTGACGTCTTCATCTGCCTTCTCATGGTTCCCCTGCAGCAAAATGTTGAGAACCTCCAGCGGCGTACCTCGTTTGTGAGCACTGTGTGTCACTCCATTAGTGTGTCAGGGATCCAGTTCAGCAGACTTTGTTTTCATATAATCTCCACATCCCACCTCTGATGTAGTTTACTTGCATCAGGTGTGTTCAGAATCACTTGGTTTTTGTCATAAAGATGACCACCTGAAAGAAACAGATGTTTTTATTAAGTGGATTTTGTATACATATTTTAGCATTATTCTGGCACCTGGAAAGAGATTGTGTTGCATACTATTGTTTATTTAAGATGGATTAAAAATAGAATTAAAAATGTTTTGCATATATTTAATTTCAAATACAATAATGATAACTCCTACAATAGTGTTCAGTACTCCTTTTGCAGGGAATAATTCAGTCCACAAGGGGTCACTAATTGACAATGATGCAAACAAAGTGACTAGACATAAATCCCCAGTTTTATACTGGGAATATTTAAGAGCTTTAAGTGCTCGAATTAAGTAGGAAGGCACAATGTAAGTTCATTTGCCATTTAATAATAATTGTTGCATTTGCTCCGTAGTCCATATACAGGCAGCTTGTTGAATTTGACAAATTTCATAAGACTAACCATGAAATCTGAATGTTTAATGTATGGAAATCAAACTGAAACTTGTTATGTAACTCTGACATTTGAATCCTCTGTGGGAAGCTTGTCCCAGATGGTGCTGGTAGTACAAACTAACAAGGCTTTATATACAAATCATCTATCGGAACAATTTTACTGTTGGTGTTGTAACACTGGTGAGGCTTACCTTTGACTTCCAGGACTAGATCAGAGTTGAGGACATAGCGAATAAAGCCCTCCGGAGTGATGCTCCAGAGGTGGATTTGGTCATCTGGGTCTGGAGTGAGACCCACACGGCTTCCTGCAATTGTCACGCTACCACTGGGACTTAGGCAGCACTCCTCCAAGAGCTGGAAACATAGAGAGGAGTCAGTTAGAGATATTCAAATTACCAGCTGCTATTGTATTGTCACTGAAAAAAGGCAGAATGGTGAAAAAATTAATCGATAATATAATATATGATCAGATATAGTGCAGAAAACACCTCTGTTTGACCTGTCGTCACTTTTCTTTAACCTTGTTTTGATTCTCGTCTGAGATTTGACCTTAGGATCTAAGATCTTGATCTTGGTCTAAGGGCTGCTATTCATCAAGCTTTCCCTGACCTTTCTTTATCGATTAGTTGCGTAATGAAGGTACTGTTACCTTGCAGTGTAGGTGTCCATTCTGGTAGAACCAAATCTGCTCCAAACCATCCGTTTCTTCTGTTTCTTGTATCCGTAGCAGTTTGACATCATCTAAATCCCCGGTCACCGACATCATTAGCCCCGTCTGTCTGTTCCTTAAACGGAAGTGCACTTGCTTCTGCTCGGAAAACACATACAAATAGTTGGTGCTTCTTCTCAAAACAGGATTCACAGCAAGGGAATTTCAAATCGACTCGACGTAGCTCGTAACTATCACAACTAACAGTCAATCAAGATGGCACTAGTTGAAATGCACATGTGTGGTATCTAAAAGTGCAGCTGTGAGCATTACCACCATTGTGGTGTAGTAATCTAATACTAATTGCATAGCTTCATTGTATACCTGTATAAGAGGGCGGAGCGATCCAATTTTCTGCCAGTTGCTGTGTTTCCGCCAGTCGAGCACCTCTCCAGGCTTTAGCAAAATCTGAGCACCCCGATAGTTGATTCCCTCGTATAGCACCCACCTGATTTTTTTAAGACGAGACAAAAACATAATCAAGTCTCAGATATTCAACAGCAAAAATGAAAACAACACTTCCTTATCAGCTTTTATTGCTGTCTGGAGACTGACTGTCAGTCACCATGAGTGAAATTTGGCTTGAAAATGCCAGTCCTTGTTTTAATATATTTCAATATCCTCCTTCCTCGTGTGATAGGATATTACAGGATGCTCAAGAGAGCACAGAGACAGGCAGACATAAACAAACATCATTTTTCTCTACCTGTTTTTTTATTTTATTTTATTTTAATAGCACAAACTAGAAAGCAAGCCTTTGATGCTGGTAGATCATTGTTTTATCTTAAAAAAATAGCTGAATTCTGAATCCTGGCTTCCATTCAATGCCTAGCAAAAGATAATAACACTGCTGAGCTTTATAACAGTCCAATTTTGCTTTGAGGTTAGATGTTGCTTTTCACTCGTTGCTTAATGGCTCATCTCTTCTGCAGCAAGAATGTGCCAGTCCAGAGGCAGCTCTGCCTCACTGCGAGCCCTTTATTTCCTCAGTGTTGGCTCACACCTACAGTCTAAATCTTGCACATCAGCAGCAGGTTTCCACCATCGATCCATCTGTCAGTACTGCCATTCTGCAATATTAGATGTGCTGACCCTGCACTGCATTCAATATTTCTGAATCTACAAAATGCCATCTTGGAGTCTATATGGTAGGTCCAAACTAATTCTTTAACTACAGAGGAATCTTAAAAAAAAAAAATCATCTTAGTTATACCAACAGACATCAAATAAGTACAGGTTGCACAGATAACTATGGAAATGGCACCAGAAAGTTCTGTTGACTAAAGAGATAATAGCGTCTGAATTTGAAATAAAACCAAATGGGATTAAGAGGTGGCACTGCTGAGTAACAACAGGCCACTGTTGTGTGAGTGAAAAGTAAAGAATTTTATTTAGTGTCACGCTTAGCGTTAAAGAAATATTTGGGAGCAGAGGAGAATGAACCTGTTAAACACAAACCACAGGGTATCCTTAGTAACGGCTTAGTAACGGCTGGATAACCACACGGGTTTGAAAAGCACTCACAGGCCTCCTTCCACCAGCACAGACTGGACTCTGCCACATCCTCCGGCCAGCTGGAGGTTGACTGATCCGTCCGTTAGGACCACCCTCTTCCCACGCAGACCACATCGCTCAAAAAGAGTGATGGATGGAAGTGAGAACTCCTGCCAAGAGTGAGAGAAAGGACAAGTGCATTAACAAGCGCTGAAAGCTCCAGGTCATACAGGTTGACATTAAGGTTATTTTGAAGTTACCCTGGAAACAGGCCACACACACACCTTTGTGCTCCCTGGCATTTTCACTCCCTGTTTACTGTAAAAGACAGGCTGCCTTCTAAATGGACACTAATGTCATGGGTCAACGCATTTAATACTGGATGGTGATGATGTTGATGACAGGGAAAGAAATAAGCAGAAATGTGTGAATTTTTGCCTTCTGATACAAAATCACCATTATTAACAGTTATATTTTTTTTATTTTAACACTTAGCAGTTTCAGTTTTGGGATGATTCATCCATTGTTTTTTGACAAGATGTCACAAAAGTGTTAGTTTTTGGAAAAAAATCAAAGAAAAAGATGGAGATGCGGTTTAATAAAAAAATCAAAAGAATACCAAAATTGAACAGAATTTGGGATAATTGGAAAAAAAAAACATATGCCACATGACAGAGATGTGTACTTTGCACATATGCTCAAGTACGAGTCATTTATCATTAAAGGGTGAACCCAAAACTCCAAAAGGATGTCCAAGTGGTGTCCAACTTTAGTGCAACTGTGCAGATTACAGGCACTATTCATGCACCCTTCAGACAGACTCTCAACAAGCTTGAAAAACTACAATAGCAATGGATATTTGTCTGTGATGCCTTCAGCTGTCAATTACAAATTAGTTTTTGTAGCTTTGCAAGACCTAAATACTGATGAGAGCTAATTTAATGCTTAATCTCCTCCTTAAAGAGTGTTGCAGTTCAAAAATGTATTTAATTCTACAAAACTTAATGTCTGCATCCCAGGGTTTAATGACCAAAAATAACATGTTTCAGTTTTAGGCTGGCAATCTGTAAAAAGGGAGTGAGTGTTAATTTGTTAGAAGAATTAAATTATAGACTTACAAAGCCAACAGTTTGTAGTGACAGGATGGAGGAGCTTGTACTGACACAGCCCATTGATCTCAGATCTGGGTAGTTTCCCACTTCTAACACATACATCCTGCAAGTGAAGTCTTGGCCCTCAAAAGCTATCCAGCTGCAAGAATACATAAATACAATTACACAAATATACTGACACACACACATGAAGAACAAAGGCACAAAAAATGTGCCCATATTCTGCACTGAATAAGATAGATGATCACTGTGTAAACCTACCTGCACTAAAAAGATTTTCAATTTTAATACTATTGAAGCTTGAAGGTGAACAAGAGTTTTTACTGAGCTACTGAATTCTTACTTATTAATGGGCCAAAGCAAAATAGTATATTAATATTAATGATGCATTTTATATTATGTAATGCAGGCAGTGTATCGCTAGCTACTGCCATATGGCATTTTTTTTCTGTTTAGAAAGTGTAACAGTGACAGCCTGAAGCGGACTGTAAATCACAGAAATTGCTTTTTAATGTGACCGATACGCAGTTACAATTGTAGCAGATCACCTTGGGACATCTATCTCTAAAATCTGCTATTGAAAGGCTGTTGCAAAGTGTCTTTAGTCCCAAAGATTCACCTTACAGCCCCGCACTGTGACAGTTTCTTCACAATGTACAGTATTACTCACCTGCCAGCTAGAACCTTGCAGGAGGCCACAGAGAAACCATCCTGCAGGGAGGCCACACTGTCCTCCAGAGTGAGGACAGAGCCCTTAAAACCTGGATCAGAGAAAAGCTGCACCTGAGGCACACACAGCAAGAAAACAAGACTGAGTCATCCACTCTGAGCTCCTCACCTCCTCGTCACATAATAATTGCAATAACGCTGCAAGATTAGATGTGCTTTTTTTTCTTCCTTTTTAAATGCCTACCTTAAATTTGGATGTGTTCTCAAAATCATCCTGAAATGAAAATGAAAAAAAAAAAAACGATTATTGAGACTGATTCACATGCACTGAACCACAAAAGAGAGTGGCGCTGATAGGAAAGGAGAGATGCAACATTGTGGGTGGTATTGCTTTAACTTGTGTGTGTGGGTGTGTTGTGTGTGTGTGTGTGATATGCCCTCCCTCCACTCCGTTTTCCTGGTTTTACCTTTCCTCATGTCTCATTGCCTGTGTTTTTTTTTTGTTTTTTTAATCTCTGTGTAGTCTGTGTGTGTGTCTGCCTGGGCATTGCACTCCATTCCTGCCCCTTTAATCAACTCACCTCATCCACTAATCAAGCTCCTGTAGCATTCTTTGGCTCGCTTTGAATCGTTCATTCCCTTATGTGAGCCTAACACTACTCCCACTTCTGATTTAGTTTGTTACTCATGTTATCTGACCCTTTGAAGCAACTCTTTGTTTCCGTGTGCATCCTCATCAGCCAGCCTGGCTCTCGCTCACTCTGCCTCCAGCAGCCTGGCTTGCTTGTCCTGCTCTCATAACAGGCAGCACACAGCAGCCAACAAATCCATCTAACAGAGAAACTCGACCGATTCTTTGCACAGTTTGACAAATAATAATCAAATCAAACTCCAGCCGGTCACAAACCGATAGCAGACTGGAAGGCATTCACAAGGTGCAGCAGACACTCTTCAGCACTTCTGCATAAAAAAAGAAAAAAGCTGCGTCCAATGATGTGCAGGGCTGTGCTGACAAACTGTCAGAGGTACTGACACACATTTCGAACCTCCCTTAAAACCACCATTGGGCTTATTCCCAGAAAACTTTACTGTAACTCGTTTGAACAACCACTAGTCAGTTGATCTAACCTCTGTCATCTCAAAAGCCTTTGAAGGACTGATACTCACATCAAAGACTCCATCGTTGCTGATCTAAACCACTATTGCCTACCGGGCAATGATGATGCCATCTCTGTGGCTCTCAATACAGCCTTTTATCACCTTGACAAATACGGCACTTCTCTGTTGACTCCAGCTCTACATTTATCACATCCTTGACAAGCTGGTGGACAAACTCAATGCAGTAATCCGACTGCATATGCAAGTGGATACTGTTTTTTTTTCCCTCCCTCAAACTGTTAAAGGGTGCGTACTGAGCCCTTTTATGCACTTTTCACTCATGCAAACCCATCCACAACTCTAATTCCATCGTTAAGCTTGTAGATGATAATGATGACAATGAGACTGCATATGAGGTTCAGAAGCTAAGTGCCAAATCTGGCCTTAAACACCGCAAACACCATGGAGATTATGTTTCAGGATGAGACAGCCAGACATACACTTGTATACATCAAAACAAAGGCTATGGAGAGAGCTCCCAGCTTCAATGTAATGGCAGTTACCATCACAGAGGACTTTTCCAAGGCTGGCAGTTGTGAGTAAACCATAAATGCATCTTTATTTCCTAAATGTAAGGATGTAAGTCACCTTCCCAAAAGGCTGCTTGTATACTTGGACAGATGAATATAGAGAGTACCCTCACAAACTGGGTGACAGCTTGGTAAGGCAGCTGTGACTAAGCCGACATAATGTCCTTCCACTGTGTTGCAAAAAGGGTACAAAACATTGTGGGCACAAAGGTGCCATCTTTAGAGCATCTCTACATCACTCCCTGTGTGAAGAAACCCAAGCAAATCATCACAGACACTGCACACCATGGACACAATTCATTCAATCTCCTACCTGCGGCAGGCGCATTAAAGCTATCCATGCATGCGCAAACACACTGAGCTCTGACACTGTTGACCTCAGTCTGACAGTAAGTTATGTAAAGTGTTAACATGAAATATTTTATACTCGATTTTTGCCTTGTGTATATCAAATATTTTCTGTGTAGTGCTGTCCTGTTGCAGACACACTTGCACCCTTGTTAACTGCCCTTTTATAACAATGATAATCCAATATTTTGCTATTTCTTGTGAGGTTGCTATAACTAGTTTTGTTGTACTTGCATAATATCAATACCCTGGTTACTTGGCAGCAAGTTTCAGTAAACTGTGTTTTACTGCTATACTAACTTCCCTGTAAGTCTAGCTTCTGAGTCCGTTTTACATTTAAACTCCACAGGAATGGTTTACACAAATATCTGAGACAGACCATCTTCACTTTAAAGCTGAAGCCAAATGATTAATTTTTAATGACTGGCCTACTCTAATTGGGACCGATCATTACAGCATTTTACCGAGTCTTGTCTTGTGTATGCCTCTTTGTCATCATCCAGTTTGTAACCAAAGCAACTTCACGATGAGTCACTTTTGTGATCTAAGATATTTTTGCTTTCAGTCTAATGACAAGAATTTTCCTCTCTCACGCTGGGTAAGTAATTTTATTCACATTTCTGCTCTGCTTCATGCTCCTAGAGTTAATCCACTGTAAAGCCTGGTATCTGTCGCGTGTTATCCCTGACGTTCATTTTCCTTTTTTAAGGATTCCATCTTAAATTTTGATTTATTCTGCAAGTGTAAAAGTTGCTGGTTACAAGCAGAGAAACCACATGGTGAGTCACCCTACTACCTCAAGAGGAAGTGAAAATTCACCGGCAGTTGCGCAATTATTCAT
The DNA here is from genome assembly GCF_013358895.1 of Oreochromis aureus. NCBI lineage: Eukaryota > Metazoa > Chordata > Actinopteri > Cichliformes > Cichlidae > Oreochromis > Oreochromis aureus. The sequence goes on along the minus strand of NC_052956.1, from coordinate 13,412,974 downwards.
CGTGCAAAGCTGATCGAGCTAATCGTGCAGGTCAAGCAAACACACTGGCTGCTGCATTGATTAAATGTAAAATATCACAGTCGCCAGACCATCTGTCTAATAACCAGACAATGTTTCCACCCTGTGAGTCACCACTCTTACCAGCATGACAGGCATTGTTGAGCCAACTCTGTGCTGCAGTGCCCCCCAGTCCTCTGGGCTTCCATACAGGCCTTTTTCCAGGACATAAGGCTCGCCACAAAAGCCTGGCTCTTCAAACACAACCCAGCTGAGAACAAAAACAAAAGAGGAGCACCCTTTACTTTTGACATGACATTCTTTTTTCATTTTCATTTCATTTTAATTGGTAAAGAAACAGAGTGTTTGATGTGCCCTGGCTGAAACCCACAAGAATTCAGGCACAGTTGTGCTCATTCAGCAACAACTTGCGGTCAAAATCCAATACCTTCCCACATGATAGCATCTCAGCAGCTACTCTGTTAAAAAATGTGGCATGTCACGAGTGGCTGTGGGAGTGGGTGTTGCATTTGCAGAACTGTGTGTCCTAACGTGCAAGACTGAAAAACTGACAGTTCTCTCCCAGCAAAACAAACGGAACGCAAATGAGCCAATCAAACAGCAGAAGAACATGGGCGAGGCCGCGCAGACTAATAACAGACTAGCAGCGCAGCAAGAATAACCTTTCAATGTCATGAGAGTCTTTTCTCATAAAGAAGGACGTTATGTTCCACTCCACATTATTAACCATTTTCTTCCTCTCCCTTGGGTAGAAGCAATCAGGAAAGCATGCCCTGCACTTCATTATTCTCGTTTGCTTCCTGTTTGTTTACTTCTGCATTTTTTTTTCTAGCTGATCATACCATAAAGAGAGGTTGAAAGTCAAGCAGTGATGGAACACTGCCACTGCTCATTCCTACAGCATGTGGTTAAAAAAAAAAAAAGATGGTGATAAAAATACCTCAAGAGAATAAAGAATTTCCAAATATAAACAGAATTCCTTGTTAACTAAGTTTAAGGATCTGAGTCTGCCTCCTCCACACTCTCCAAGAAGTTACAGAGTTGTTTCTCACTGCAAAGAGTCTGAGATAGTCCTAAGGTCAGGAACATATGTGAGGCAGACTAACCATTAGTGAACGAGGTAATCTGTCTCGACCTGTCAGCAAAGGTGCGGCAGTCATGCCGCCACGCTCCTGAGAAGCAACGAAGGGTAATAAACCAAACAAGACTTCACAGGAACTGTAGCCTCAACTAATCATCAAGCTGGCAGGAAGGAAAGCATCTAAAAACATGTAGAGTCGTTCTCCATCAAGGTAGGTAATCAAGCAATATTTGTTAGAAAACATACCTAAGCATTACACCACAAGTCTTGCTGAAGTTGAAGATGACTTGCAAAGGAAAGTGTTTAACCTATTTCTAACAGCCGAAAATCTGTTTTTTTTTTTTAATAAAATACCCCAAACTTTTATTTACCCTTAACGATCACAAAACAATAAACCATAACAAGTATGCTACTTACACACCACCGACAACATCAATAGACTGCGTCTTCATGCCATAGCCCGTCTCATCCACGTTAATAACAGGCACTGTGAGGTCAATGTTCATCCCCAGCTTGCCAAAATCTCTGTCGCTGAACATTTTGAGGTATGGAGACATGAAATCCTGTGACAAGAATAAAATCATCTTAAGAAAAGCTGCAGACAAACACACAAAATCTTGCCTTGAAGATCAAAACAACAAATATGAGGGTTAGGAATAAAGTCAATTTACTCTAGGGAGTTATTTTTAAACTGTTATACATTTTTCCAGTCACACCAATTACAAAGAATATGATTACACAACAGCTTATAGGTTTCTGTTGTTCTTGCACACCCTGTCCAAAAAATGAAGACAGTATTAGCTTAAGCATGACACGAAATGTAGCTCAGCTGCAATCCTGGCATATCAGCATACCATCTTACATCAGCTGACGTCTCAGGTGATATCCTGATATACATCCAAATAGTAAATCTCATATAGGGTTCTCTATTTAACTTGCATGCACAACTGCACAGCTGCTTTGCAACCCGCCTCTACCACTCCTTTTTCATGCTTCTATCTGACTTAAATAGTATCTTATCTGTTATGACTGATGTCTGCTCTGTTCTTTATGGGAGGTCTCACTGCCTCTATCTTTCCACTTATATACAGGGAAGGGAGGTGAGGTCTCAGAACAGAGAAAGGCCAAAAAAATACATCACTGAAGACAGAAAACACAATTATCCTTCGATTAAAGTGGTCCTGACTGAAAAGCTGTTTCTAGACAAAAAGCACCATAATGAAAGCGCCCTTGAGCAAAAACTGCTTTGGGGTAAGATTAATATATTATATGCAAGATGTTGATTTGTTTATAGAATCTGGGGCTTCCAAAAACTGTTTATGCCTTCGAGTTGCTATTAACAATTTGTATATAACAATTTTCTGCAGAATTTATACGTTTTTTTTGTACATCCAAAAGTCAGCCATGCCCACTGGGGATACAGTGGAATGTATTTCTTTATAACAGCTTCTTAAAACAAAAACTTGTTTTTGCTTTCTTTCTGTTTAAACCAATTCCCCAACAAAGACTTGGAAAATTAGCATTTTCTCTACCATTTAATAAATATGTCTCCCTGCTTGCTAATGCTGCACACTCTTCATAGTCAGTGTTTATGTGGAACGTTTTGGTGTCAATAGTTTTTATTATATTATATTATATTTTTACATTAGCTTGCAGTCTAAAGAAGAAGAACAAGGTACTGAGCCCTGAATCGACCCCGATGAATCCACTGATGTGTGTATGGCAGAACTAAGCTTTGTCAGAATGGGTGAATGCAGATTATAGTGTGGAGCACCTTGAATGGTCTTAAAGCCTACAAAAGCGTGCTATTTTTATTTTCGACAATCAGCTGCAATCTGAATTGTAACCTTCATCAACTCAGAGTGGTTATGCAAAATTCAAGCATCAGTTAGCAGTTGCTATTAATCACACACTGGTATATGCTAAGCTCCTTGGTAGTTTTTTAGTGTCTGCAGTACTCACAGACAGTATCGGTCGCAATGACAGAAGTTCTGAGCCACCCCAGTCACTGCACTCCAGGTACTCTCCTTCCTCCAGGATGTGCTGCTGACCCTCGAACCCAGACTCGCTGTAGCCCACCCAGCTGATGCAAGAAACAAAGTGCAGCAATGTCACTGCTTAGAGCTGCACTGGTAGCTCCTGACTAAATTATTATATATTATAATCATAATACATCAAAATCACTATCTTAGTCTAGAATAAACTTTGCTCCAGAGTAAGAGTGCCATTTAACTCCATCCTGTACAAGCAAAGGGACATGCACAAGAAGACTCACAATCCTCCAATGATCTTCAAAGAGCCCACGGACTTCAGTTTCATTGTGTCAAGGTCTGCAGGAACATCTCCTTCACTCTCGCAAAAGCTGAAAATTTCACCGTCAACTTCCATACAGGAGCCTTCAAAGCCGGGCTTCTCATATAGAACAGCCTGCATCAAAGAACAGACAGCTTACGTTAACACACAAGTTATATTTTATTTCATTTTATTATATTTCCAAGGAACTAGAAAATATATATTAAAAGTCCTATTTGAATGGCACAGTATTAAGACTGTGTGCATCTCAGTGGTTTTCGAATTGCTGAATGACAGAATGACGTGTTCACCCTAAAAATAATCTGTTTATCTGATTCTCACATTGTTAGCTGTGGAAATTCTTCCTCTTAAAATAAACTGTGGTTAGTGTACTGGAACTTCCGTTACTCTTTGTGGTCTTAAATGAAATAAGCCTACAAGTCAAAAACATTTGGGCACTTGTGCAATGCCTGAAGGCCTTTCATAAACATGTTTTTCCTAAATACTCAACACGGATATTACAATTTGTGGTTAGATTATTTTATAATTTCCAGAATTTAACATTAAATTGCTTTTTCCCCACTTTTTCTTCTTTTTGAGATCAAACAAAAGAGAACTGTGCATACCTTGACTTCACTGGGATTCTCCACTTTGAAACCACCCTGGAACAGAGAAGTCATCATCATTAACAATGCTCTTCTCTAATTATATGCACACAATTTAACACCTGCCAGCAATTACACACATTCATAGTTCAACTAATTTTCTCAAAAATGTTCATAATTCCCTTGGCCTGGTAGATGGAAGGTTGAGCTGAGCTATTGTCTCTGTGGGTAATAACAATAAACACTGCCTTTGGACATAGAGTGACCCTTCACAATGCAGAAAAGGCAGAAACAGGAATGCCAGCTTTTGGTAATTATTACTGAACACAACATGAAGCTGTGGCTTAAGGGGATGTCAGCAATTTTGCATAATTCCAGTTACATTTAATTTAAAGTAAAACTTCTGAACTACTTAAGAATTTGACCTTATGATTGCACTTGGTGAAAAATCTGGCTCATTAATTTATCTGAAGGGGTGGGATGTTTGTAACAAATGGCACGTCAGTCCAATATGTGTCTGCATCTCCCATAAAGGATAAATCTCAACCTAAGTGAATTACCAGAGGAACAGTGTCAGGAGAATCAAGTCAGAACATTGCTGGCAGTCACCCTGTCTCACATAGTCTTAGGAAAAAAAAGGGAACAGAACAGAAATAGAAAGAGATAGTCTTCTTTAGAAGCTTTGTCACTATTGGAAATGCTGTTTGGTTTTGTGCAGGTGAGGGTGCTGCGTAATAGAGCTTGCAGGAGCCAGGACACGACACACACAGTAGCTCGCTGTCAATTCTCTAGATAATTAATTAGCTCCACTATTCTTACATGGGCAAAACTGAACATCATTTCTCATTTTTAAATAAATGTATGATGGATCATTTTTACAAAACTTCATGACTGTAGCGTATCTGCAAAAACATGCTACACTCATGACTCATCCTCTGGGAACTATAAATGTCTATGCCATGTTTTCAGCAGGTACTTTCCACAGTAGAAGGATATGCATTTTGATTTGAGACAGGGCAGGTGAGCTGCCCTTCCTGACACAATCCCATTTATCTGCACTGGGACCAGCACGAGGAGTAGACTAGCTTGTGACCTCCTTAAGATTGCCTTTGTGTCTCCTCCCAGAATCAAATCAAGGGTCAAATGTGTTAATGACTGCACCACAGTCTATGTCACATTTTTAGTCCATTTACAAAAGCTCTGATGTAAATTTTTATCTGCAGGAAGGACACCATAACAAACCCTGGAGATCAGCAGCATCGCTAACATTATAGCCTCTAGAAACCTTAAATACATATAACAAATTTTATAGCAATTGACCTCATGGATGCAGAGATTTTACTAAAAAACAAAATCTGTATGCTTCATCCTTTAGGGATCACAAATGACTGTTCCAAAGCTTTTGGTTGTGTATCCAGTAGTTATTTTATGCCTGGGCCACATTGAGGGAATGATCAACAGAGATCATTTCTCATTTTTAAATGCATTTGATGTTATACATTACAGTAATACGAACCATTTTAAGTGGCCTAAGAGATCCCACGAAGGGTGACGGGAAGCCCCAGGTCTCAGGAAAAGGGTATGTTCCTGTTTCCAGGACAGACACCATGCCCTCAAACCCTGGATCACTGAAAAGCAGCCACCTGAAGAAAGGAGGAATTCATGTTATTTAATTATCAAAAACCTTTATTTATATTATGCATAACAACAAAACTGTTGGTTGTTTTAAAACTAATGTAAGTCAGGACCTTAAATACTTCCATAAAAGAGCTGTAAAAAAAAATCATTGTCATAAAAATAACAAACTTTCTGTTCCCTTTTTTTCCTCAACACATAAATAAGCAGCAGCTTTTTCAGTCGTGGTATCAGCAGAAGTGACTGATGCTTTTTCCTCAGTACATTAGGTATTGTCAAGGCGGTGCTTTATTTAGGTTTAATTCTATATCTACCTCTGCTGTGAGCCAAAGAACTAGAGCTAGGAACAAAGGCTATTTGTTTAAGAGCAAAATATCTGGGGAATGGCATGCTTCGGTTCAAATCACTTTTCTTCACTATTCATATTTATAGCCCAGGCAGCCTTTGTGGGAACAATGCCCCCAACTTTGGTATTTTAAACCATGGTGTGGCACAGCACAATGCCTCATACCAACAACCAGATGCAAGCCTCTGTCAGGAAAAATACATCCAGCTCATTCAGTCAGGACTAAAAAAAAAAGTGATTACCAAGAATTTATGTCAACCTTAACTTGCTAAATCCACAGAGTCTATCTGTTCAGTGAAGTCAACTGGGATAACTGCACGTTAGGATAAATGTGTAAAACACAAAGCTACATCTGCTGAGCAGCTGCCTTCACTTGTCACAGACAGACAGGAGAAGCTACAGTGGCAGAATTTGCAATTATGTGTTGAGATGAGCTGGCATCTGACAGCAATTAGTTTTGTTTTTGCTGCTGACAAATGCTGAAAAAAATCCTGTGCGTTAAGTATTGTAGGTAAGCCTACAATACTCGCTTTAGAGGAAAAGTTTTAACTAACAGCATTCATTTCCTTCTGCTGTAGGGCACAAAATGTACCGAATAGCTACACCTATAACCAAGAAAAACATTCTTGTGCCATTTTCCAAATTCTCTCCACACCTTTGCCTGTTTCTCACTTTCTGTCAATTCTCCTCCTCTGCTACTCTGCTTCCCATGTGTCCCAACTCCCGCTCTCCCTCATTTCTAACATGCAACAGCAGGACAGACATTCCTCGGCAGGCAAATGAATGAGAGTTAAACCGAAGACCAATATAGGCACAGCGGAATGTAGTAATGATTATTATCACAGTTATATGTCAGAGCAAAACACAGAGAAGATCTTATTAAAGAGACAGCTCTGATTTGAGCGCAGCAGGTAAGAGCTCGTCAAAAGGGGGAAAAAAAAAACATTATTGAGAAGGACTGAGATTGTCTCATTTTCTAAAAGGTGCATTTCTTGTATCTTCATGGACTACATGCATAAAACAACAATACTTACACCCCAGAGTGCACTTGAATAGAAGCAGTACTCAGTGGGATGCCGAATGAGCCAGTTTCTATTGTGTCGTCGTGGTATGGTGTTACTCTGCCGTGGCCTTCGGGTTCAGTAAACAGATCAATACGGGGGATGCTGTAATCCTACAGAGGGGGGGAGCAAGAAAAGCCATTATCAGCAGTCGTCCACACAAGATCTTCAATAATTCCTCCCAATAAATCCAAGGAAGATCTTAACTAGCTGACTTGTATTCTTTTCTGCTCTGGAGTCTGGATTGAATATCAATAAAACAATGCAGTCTGTTAGCTACATTTCAGATCCAATGTGAGGTGAAGATGATGTCAATACTGAAGACCAGGCAAGGTGGAGTTAGTGTACTCACCCTGACAGCAAGTCGAATAGAGCCGATCACCATTGGCGGGCTGTTGTGCGGTTCTGTCCCCACTTGAGGCTCTGCCCAATCGTTTGCCAATTCTGTGCTCCCCTCCTCCAAGGCGATGGTGCGGCCCTGAAAGTCAGGCTTCTCATACAGCATCCAGCTAGTTATGAAAACATAATCATCATAATCACAATCAGATAGCTAATGATCAAGGTTAAAAACTGTGGATTACATCACTAATTTGGTTTGCTTATTTGGTTGCTTGTTGAAAGCTAGATGAGTGAATCAATATCGTTCTACTGCTATTTTAAGGATACAGCTGGCAGCTGGTTAGCATAGCTGGCTCTACCAGCTCCTCTTTAGCTCACAAATTAACACATTGCTTCTTCCCCGACTATTTCATTACAAAGTGGAAAAACAACACATCTTTGCAGAAAGTCTGGCAGCCATGCTGTGAATGAGATGAAATCTGTGTTTTTAAAAGGACAGGACAAGAGCTTGTTACAGTAGTCCTTGCTGCTGGAACTGAGGGCGCTGTACTTTTTCAGTCTCGCTATTTGTTGAATATGATAAAATGCTAATTTAGTGTATCTTGATGTGGCCGCTGAAGGTCAGATCTGAACTCATTTCTAATTTGAATTTTTTTTTATCATTTTAGCACCAGAATCAAGCTGTGCTTTTCTCACCCAGCACAAAAAAAATATTTTTTTCCTTAATTGAAAAAAGATTTGATTTTTTTTTCAACGCATTTAAGTGTCAGCATTTTCAGAAAGTGCATTTAAATGTCCATTTTTCATTCTTTTTTTTCAGACAGCATCATTCCAAACATCTACCTTGAATATCAAAAGTAGCATCTGACCACTACAAAGAAGTATAAAGAACTACAAAGCTATTTTTTTGTATAGAAGTGCAAGCCAGAGGATGCACCTGCACACACACAAGCACATGGCTGGTGTTTGGCACATTCCTGCAATTGGTATTACAAACTTCCAGTGATCCACAAGTGCCTGGACCACGTTAAGAAAAGCAGGAATGGTAAGGGTAAAAAGGAGACTGATAGCAAAGAAAATATGAATGTAAAGCATGCAGGGTTCTAAATAAATAATAAATAAGTTCAGTTATCAAGTAAGACTCTCTCAGTGCTCATACTTCATTAAATTAGCTTGGTGTAGAACCTCAACAGGAGATTTTGGCATCTCAAAACCACATGACACTAATTAAAGCTATATGGGGCATTTTCTTTCCATCATCTGACATTCTGGCTGAATATTTGCTACTTACCATCCTCTAACAACCTTCACAGATATGAAAGGCGAGAGCTGCAGAGATGTAGCATCTGGCATATCCCTGTAAATCTCATATGCCTGGCCACTGAACTGAGGTTTTTCAAACAGCACCATCTGCATAGAGAAAAGAAGGGCAGTGTCAAAAAAATAAAAAAGTAAAAAAAAAATCAACACATCAACCATGAAGAGAAATAATGGCTTATTATTATAATGCATTACTTGCTAAATCTATTACATTAAGCAGGATTCAGTGAGTGCAAGGACATCCCATTTTACTCTCTCCTTTTAATGCTACAGTAGAAGCAAAAAAACTTAAAGGTATATAATTACTTCAACTACCAGGACACCATAATTTTGATAAAAAGCATAAATTTGAAAGTTTTTACTTTTAAAGCCAAACAGAAAATTGATAGTTATGAATAATGAAGCAGTAAACCACAGTTGTGGAAAAAGCAGCTTCTCTAGAAACCTCTTTGTTATGTTTTGTTTGTTAATAAGCCTGCTTAAAATTCTAAATCTTTACATATATTCTCTTCTGTTTGTTTTGTTTAATCCCAGTCGTCATAGTTCAGGCCCCTCCAAAGGTAACGCAGGAGGTAAACTGAATTAATGAAAACCTAATATGTAGGAAAGCAACTACAAATGCTGAGTGCCCCGGGAATTACTCGTTCGTTGTAACAACTACTAATGAAGTTCTGCAGTAATGAAAAACCACAGGATCTGCACTACGTTGGCAGAACTGAATTCTGTGATTGCACCCAGCTGAGCAATTGCACAAGACTTTTTTTTACTTTGTTTACCCACGAGAACACCATATGAAAAGCAGATGTTTTCACAGAACAGAGACTTGTCTGTTCAGATTCCTCTCTCCCATCTTGTTTCTATTTCATGATGGTAAAGTTGTGCCTACTGTACCTTTCCAGGGCGTTTGTGAAATCCCTTCACAGTTCTTATCTGGAATGCAGAAATACATAATTAAGATCAAAGTAAACATCTCAACAATACAAAAGAAACTGATATGAATTTGTTTGTGAAGAAGCTGTGCCTATGACCTTTCAGTTTTACTCCCAGGGACATAGTGGGCATGTGGAGAGGACATTCCTCTCATTTCATATTTAAGCATCCAAAACCAGAAACCGGCCAAAACCAGAGTGCAATCAGCGTTAGCTCGTAATGTTGATTGCACAAAATGGCAGTAAAATTAAACTAAAAAACATAAAATCAACAGCAACTAGAAACATCAAGTCCAGACTTTTGATTATAACTGATTTACAATTTACATATTTTTTGCTGTTTTGTCGCTCCCTCTCTCTCTCTTGAGATTCATGCTCAGAAACTTGTTATATTTATGTATCATTATATATCTGAGTCTTTTCTTATATACTCAGTATTGAGAACTGTCAATTGAATCTGATAAACACTTTAAAAACTGTAATATACCAGCTGGGGCTTTGTAAAAACACGCTTTTACCATTCACAGAGAAAAGCAGTCATCATACAAATTCCATTCATCTCAGCATCTTCAGCTTTATGTATGCAGTCATTGGCCACTTTTTTAGATACACCAATTCAACTGCAAATATATAATCAATCAGTCACATGACAGCAACTAATTGCATTTATACATGTAGACATGGTGAAGACAAACCACTTAAGTTCAAACCGAGCATTAGAATGGAGAAGAAAGATGATTTAAGTGACTATAAATGTGGCATGGTTATCGGTGCAAGACAGGTTGGTTTGAGTATTTAAGAAACTTCTGATCTACCGGGATTTTTGAGGCTAGCGTTCACACTGGCTCACCAAAATTAGACAACAGAAAACTGGAAAGACGTCACCAGGTCTGATGAGTCTTAATTTCTGCTGCAACATTCAGATGGAAGGGTCTGAATTCAGTGTAAACAAAATGAAAGCACTGATCCATCCTGCCTTATATAAACACTTCAGGCTGCTGGTGCTGTGATGGTGAGGGAGATATTTTCTTGGCACACTTTGGCCCCATCAGTACCAACCAAGCTTCATTTAAATGCCAAAGTATTGCTGCTGACTATGTCTATCCCTTTATGACCAAAGTGTGCCCACCTTCTGATGGCTACATCCAGTACAGTACATGTACAGTTGACAAATCTGCAGCAACTGTGTGATGTTATCATGTCAATGTGGACGAAAATCTCAGAGGAATGTTTCTAGCACCTTCCTGAATATGAGATTTACATTGGTTCTGAAGGCAACAGGGTGTCTAACCAGGTATTAGCAATGTGTACCTAATAAAGTGGCCGGTCAACTCTGAGCAAATTAACTTTTACATGGATTCCAGTGGAGCAAATTCCAGACACAGTGTTACTGAGAATAAGAAAGCTTCCCTACTTGCGATGACCAAAAAGAAAAAAATGAAAAGAAAATGTAATTTTTTCCATGAAAACCATATGTGGTGTAGCTCCGAGAATATAAATAGTATCCAACTCTCTTACCAGCACAGCAAGCTGGCTTGTATCTGGCTTGTCAGAAAGTAAGAGCTGATACTTATGCACTTCAAAGCAATCCACAGCTTTAATTTATGACAATAAACTTTTTATTCATCCTTCAATTAAACGTTTGTAATGAATGCAGAACACTTACATTACTTCTAAGTACTCCCTGCGGCTGAGCCGGAGGCTGCTTTAGTTCGGGGAGGGTTGGTTGTTTTGTTGGAGGAACAACAGGAAAGCATGGAGCAGCAGTGTCAGGAAGCACCGGACCTGGTTTTGCAACGCTGTCTGCTTCATCTCCAGCAACAGGAGTGGCCATTTTCTTAATTAACTGGTGTGTGAAAAGAAAACAATGGAGTAAGGATAAACGTTTTTAACGTGTTTGCTTATGAAATATGCTGTGGCAGCGTCTACTGTGGTTTATTTACTAAAGTGCCATTTCCATGTCTCTCCTGTCAGTCGACAGGAAAGCAGAGTTCTATGCTTTAGCTAAATAGCTTTGCTCTGCTTCAACTCTGCTGAGCTTGCAAGACGCATTGTGTCTCTGTGCTAAAAGGACAACTACACTGACACTCACAACTTTTAGTTACATGCAGAAAAACTAACCTCTGGTTTGACTTGATCCTGTCCTTGTATGCTCTGCATTGGCTTTACTTGATCTCTTGGGAGGTACTTCTCTAAATAGTCAGGCAGTTTGATGTCGTTAAAAGAAGGAAGTGGAGGACCTGAGTCACTAACCACAGCCTCTGCAGCACGGGTTTCCTCTTCACTCTGCTTGGCTAGAGTGTCTTTGATTGAAGCTGTGGCTGACGGGCTTGGTGGGGGTGGCTGGGACGAAGGTGGAGGGCTCAGCTCGGAGGCTTCAGTAGGCGATGCATTTCCTGAGCCAGTGCCCTCTGACTCGGCTTGAAATCCATTTCGCTTTCCTCTGTAAAGGGAGGTGAGACTACTCAGAACGCAGCTCCCCTCCAAGCGAGACTTCACCTTGATTTGATCATCTTTCTGTTCCTTCACGTCCTCCTCTTCCTTGACAGGGGTTTTGTCCCTGAGGCGAGAGTGTGTGTCTAGGCTATTAAGCAGCATGCTCTTGTCTGCAAAGCTAACCCTGGCAGGCTTCAGGACAGATTTTGTATCTGTGTTTGGGTTCTTGGATAAAAGGCTCAGTGATGTGTTTATGTTAAACTCAGGCTTTTTTCTCAAGCCAAATGTAAACTCCTCTGGGTCAAAAGTCTTCTCAAAGCGGTCCTCCTTAATGGCTGGCATTGCAAATGGGGGCTGAGGTGGTCGGAGGTGGTTGTGCTTCCGTGGTGGGAGGGAAAATGGGGCACAAAGTTTCTTGATTCTCTCAACGAAATCATCATCATCTAGCTCACCAGGAGTGTCCAGAAGATTGCTCTCACTTCCAGAAGAAGTCAGCTTTTGCTCCTGGACTTTAAGTTTCCATTTGGGGAAGTCCACATCCAGCCAGCTAGAGGGGGCATCTTGCTGTTTCGAGGAGTCATCTTTGCCTAGACCCCGTGGCAATTGGAGCTTCTTCATGGATGAATGCTGTATTGAGCCTGGGATCAGCCTGTTAGACTCTGGGGAAGTGGGTGCTTTTGAAGACTGTCTCAGATTGTTATCAACAGGCTCCTTTTTAACTGGCTTGACTTCTGAATGTGTGGAAATGTCACGATTGATATGAGATGAAAGTTCATTCACTGGCAAATGCAATGCCACCACAGCTGAATTCTCGGTCACATTCACTGTGGAGCTAGCAGCAGTGCTATCAGGGCGGCTCTGTGTTATGTTTTCAGCATCCTTGAGTGAAGTAATATCGCTGCCATTCTCTATATTTTTTGATTCATCAGACAGTGTGTGGCTGGAGGCTAGGTTCGTTATATCTCCAGAGGTACTGACTTCTGAGGCCACTGATTTGACAGTTGAGCTTTTTTCCCCATCTTCCTGCCCACCTCTCTCTGTGTTTGCAGATTTGCAGACAGAAATAGGAGAAGGCTCTTCCACATATGATTCTTTGTTTTGCCCATGTGTCATGTCAGTGAGTGACAATGGAGTGTCATTAGAGACTTTTCCCTTCACTTCCTCACTGGCCGTAGCTGCTTTGGTAATAGGATTTGTGCTGGAGAACTCTGAATCATTAGCTCCATGTGTACATGAGTCATCCCGTGAATTCTCTGCTTTTTCCACAGATGCAGAATTAGGCTGTGCAATCACCACTGGCTCTCCTTCTGTTCTGGGGCTTTCTGCAGAATGAGTCTGCAACTCAGAAGGCCCATTTATTAGCGTCTCTACCTTCCCAAGCTCTTTATCACTCTTGGCGCCACTCACAGCCTCATTAGCCTGGGTGATGGTACAAACAGCAGCTTTTTCTGAAGGTGTAGTCACCGACTGACTGAGATGTTGTGTTTGAGCAGGGAGATCTGATGAGCCGCTGCTCTTTTCTGACTGAGAAGCTGGTTCTGGTTCTTTAGTTTCTGGTCTTATCATGTCTTTAACCAGTTGTGTCTCCTCCTTTCTTTCAGGATTTTTTCTTTCATCATCCCTTGCAACACTTTCCTCTTTCCCTGTGATCGCCTGCACACTGTGTGAAACCTTGGCCTTTGCAGTACTTTCATCTAGAGGCAGGCGCTGCTGTGGTTTTTCTTCAACTTTCTCCTCAGTCTGATTTGTTTTTTCACTCACCACCTTCTCTAATCTCACCACATCTGCAGGTTCAGTGTGAGTTATTAGTTCTGTGTCCTTGTTCTGAGGTTGCTGTGTTTCTTTTTTACTAGGCTTCTTCCCTTTTTCTTTATCTTTTGACTCAAGTTGCACTGAAAATTCTTTATCTAATTTGGGAAGTTTAGCAGGTGACTCCTGCTCCACTGCAGAAGGCTTCCCAATAGTTGGATCAACCAAAGGTGACTGGGGGGAAACTAAAGGTTCTGTGACTTCCACAGAGGCCTTTTTTCTTTCCATTTTAAATGTCAGACTTTGTCTCTCTGCTTTTTCCTGTTTTTGGGGTAAATCAATGGAGTCCTTGTTAGCAGGCACCTTTGTTGTGCTGCTACAAGCAGCAGTATCAGGTTCATCTTTGCTGACAGATGGTTGAGGTAATCCTGCTGGTGTGTTTACTGACTGGTGAATATTCGCCTTTTTAAATGAAGCATCTAACTGTTTCTCCTGTTTATCGGATACCTCCACTTCCTTTTTAAATTCCTTCTGTTGGCTATCGCTCAGTGGCTGTTCGTCAGATTTTCTTCTTTGAACTTGAGATGGCTCTTTTTCTGAAAGCTGTTTGGGAGCAAAGGCAGTCTCATTTGTTTCATCACTCTTATCAGGTTTTGTAGTGGTGACTTTTGACTTACTCGCAGAGCACTCTGGTTTGTTTTGAATGCTTGGACTGATGGGACTGGTTGGTTCTTTATTTTTCCGTCTTTTAGAGCGGGAGCCTGTTCTGCTAGGGCCTTTGGGAGGTGGGCTAATGTTATTGGTCACTTCTCTGGAATTGCCTAGTTCTTCAGCTGGAGGATCTGTTTCAGTGCTGTTGGGTTTCGTACCTTGATCTGTTGCTTCTGAGACCACCGTTTCCTTTGTTTTCTGGTCTGTTTGTTGTACTGCGGGGATGGACGTCTGCTCCCCTAAAGGAGTCGTATCTCGTCCTTCTGGTTTTAGCGCTATCTTTGACACTGCTTTTGTCTGTATCAGCTCTTTTGTATCCAGTTTACCTTGACTGTCCAGTTCTGGAGACTTTGACGTAACGTCTGCCACAGACGAGGTGGATTTGTGAGACATTCCTTTCACGGCCGGTGTTTGAGGCTGCGCAGATTTATCCTCCGACGCAGACGCCTCTGTAAATTTCCGCACCCGCTCCTTGATGGTCATCGGCTTTTCCATGACAGGTGGCTGTTCCGCGCTGTAACGTTCAGCTGATCTTGACCTCTGATCAGATGCAAGAAAATCCACTTTCAACCGCTCGGTGGGTTTTCTATTTGGAGACACATCAGCACTCCTCGGGATTTGGAAGGTCTGCTTGTGGCTACCCGTAGGTTGTTGCTGCTGCTTCTCAAAAAGGCTGATTTTATCCGCGATCCTGCCAGTCGTTGGCTTACGCTCTTCATCAGCCTTCTTTGGGGTGTGTACTCTGTGCAAACAAGAGGTAAATATATCACAGAACTTCTGAATTTAAAGTCATAATCCATTTATGACCCACCACACCTGCCATAGAGATTTCTATTTGTTAATCACTTAAGAGATAAGAATAACCTGATCCATTTTTCACGTCCTCTATATGTTATGAAATCAGTCCTTAGAGCACAGCACTGATCTTTGCATTATGAATCATGGCGTTGTTTCACTGTGGATACAGTGAAGCAATGCTGCTTTTCATCTAAAGCTGTAGCCTGCTCTTTTACCAGTAATACTGTGTTAAACAAAGCTAGAGCTAGCATAAGTATCTGCTAACAAGGGGATATCGATAAGTTACATATTTAGTCTTGACCCTCAAAAAAAACAAACAAAAGATGGCATTTTAAGTGAGCTTTACTTATTTAGTTACATTTACTTTACTTATTTTAGTGAGCATTACTGAAAGACTGATATATGCATGTATATACACATGTGGTGATTAGCCAGTGTTCTATCTATGTAAATCAAACACTTTCACTCCTTCTAAATTCAACTTACCTGCCATCATTCTCTGTTTTGGGTGTATCCTTTTCGTCACCTTTGGTATTCTTTAATGCTGCATTCCAATCCTTGTTATCTTCAGCTGGACTTTTCTTTGGATTTAGACGAACGTGTTTTGTAAAAAGCTTCACCTCACTCTGAGAAACCTTAATGCTCCTGCGTTTGGACTCTGGTGTCTCTGTCTTCCTTTCTACTCTATAAAAATCGTCATCGCCCTCCATGTCTGCAACTTCATCCGCCACACAGTTCAAGTCTTGGAGGTTGTCCAACTGTTTGACCGTGGCGGGGCAGGAAGTCTTTCTTTCCCCTCCTTCAGGTGAGGCCTGTGAGGTGGGGTTTTGCTTGGAGGAGGAGGAGTCTTCAGGTGCCTCACTTTTGCTCTTTAGACTACTCTCTAAGTTATCTGACTTAGGGAATCCCTCTGAGGCAGGTTGTGCATTTGGAGGGATTGTTTCCGCAGGAGCTTTCCCTCCATCGCCCTGAGAGTTTTTCCTTCTTCTTCTGGCTGAGTTTTTACGCCCCATGATGTCTTCTTCTATTTGTTCTTGATCTGGTTCAGGCTCTAACTGTGAGTCTTTGTAGGATTTTAGTGGCACTCCTACTAGTGCGCTGTAATAATCCTGTGCCCCAGGAGCAGGCCTCGCATGTGTCTCTTTGTTCTCTGCACTTGAGCTATTTGCTAAATTAAAACTTGGCGATGACTTTGCCTTAGGGAGGACTTGAAGGCTTTTTGTGAGTCTGGTGCGGACAACTTCCTGCCCAGCACGACTGTTCTCGCCACACTGAATCACACTCGTTTCCTCCAGGTACACATGGAGCTTCTTGCCTGTCTGGGCCTGTGCTTTTCTCTGGCCCTGAGGCTGGGTGTGGGCCTGGTCAGAGTACCATGCCACTCCCTGTTTAGTAGATGAATAGAGATGTGTCAGATGGCTGTCATTCCTTTCAGGATTCCCACTTGCTGAAGTACGTTTGCTGCTCTCCTCCCTGTCCTGTCCTGTTGTCTGCCTACTGCACTCCCAAAGCTCCTCCTTTTTTGGACCTCCTACTCCCGTCTCAGTGCTGCACACAACAGGGCCGTCTCTGTGGGCAGACTGCGTGGCGTCCTCCTCTTCACAAGGGAAAATGCCTCGGAAGAAACCCTGAAGATGGGGATTCTCCTCCTCTCGCTGCTGTTCTCCAGCCCAGGGTCTCACAGTCTCCTCACTTTCCACTTCTCCCTCTGACTTAAGAGTGTGATCGCCAGTCGAGGGGGCATTTTCAGTTGGAGTCTTCGGAGCCTTTCCCCTCCACGGAGAGAGCCAACTGCCAATACGACCCAAGACTCCAGTACTTGGCTGGTCTTCGGGGCTCTCAGACTAAAGCAAAGCACAGAAATAACTCAAGTAAATGTCAGCTTCAAAACGTAGCTGCAATTTGCAAACATGCATATTTCCGGTGAATATGCGCAGAATTTACATAACATGACAGTAATACAAACTGTCTAAATGGACAAAGCAAGGGAGTGCAAGCTGGAGATCCGAAGAAAATATAAGTGAGGGTTTCCTGTTCATTGAGATATATTTATCTTTTAGTACAGCCATGCATCTCTCAGCATAGCAAAGACATGCAAGGGTGCTTATAACCTGTAAGCTTACCGTAGAAAATACCATATCATTCAGACCCTTTATGTAGGCTGTGAACATGATTTTGGTTTAGAACAAAAACTCCTACAGAGCATAAAACACAAACAAAATCATTCCACCAGGACAAACAATAGCAGTGTGAAAGAGCAGAAAAAACATCACATGGATCAATCACTTTGACAGATCCATACATAACTCTCTAATTTGGACCAGACACTCTTGGCAGTCATTTCAAAATCGACTTACCCTGAACTTCACATAGAAGACAAAACTTTGATCTCGACTTCAAAATGTAAACCGCTGCTTAAAAATCTTCTCTAAGATGTTTGTCTAGCTGATGGAGAAGCTGCGTTTAGTCCCCGTTGCTTCCAGTAAAGCATCCACAACTGTAATAAGAGCGCGGCAGAGTGTGGCTTTGGAGATGTGCGTGATATTTTGAAGTTCCAGCCCCTCCATCAGAACGCGCGCAGCCCAGCGCTAAAAGCGATGCTTTCAAGTGCTGCTCGTACACATCTCCCATGAGTGGCCCGATGAAGCCGGTTTGTCAACAGGTGTGTTTTTTTCCCACGTCAGCAGCTCAACCGCAGTTTCATTTTGCTGGTATTTAGTTTGGCTGAAGGCCAACTTCTAGCATCAGATATACGTTGAAATGATTGGCTATATGACTGGCTGCTATTAGCAGTTTAAAGCTTTAACTAACACTTACAGCAATACCTTTAGGTGAGCTTAGTAACTCCCTCCAAGTCAAACAAAATCAGTTTGTTTGTTTTAAATTAAACGTGTTGTTTTTTCAACTTGTTAAGAGAAGCGGTTTGTAGGGGCAAGATATGCTTAAGATAGATATAATTAGCCATCCATCCATTCACTTCCCCTTATCCTTTTTCAGGGGGGCTGGAGCCTATCCCAGCTGTCTTAGGGCGAGAGGCAGGGTACACCCTGGACAGGTCGCCAGTCTGTCGCAGGGCTAATACATAGATACAGACAACCATTCGCACTCACATTCACACCTATGGGCAATTTAGAGTTTCCAATTAACCTATGCTCACTAACTGCCTGTCTTTGGACTGTGGGAGGAATGCAAACTCCACACAGAAAGACCCTGGCCTGATGGCGAAATTGAACTCAGGACCTTCTTGCTGTGAGGTGATAGTGCTAACCACTGTGCCACTGTGCTGCCAGGTTTAATTAGCCTATCTTTTTTATTTCATAATGATCACTGGAACAAAAAATGATGTATTATTTACATGATTTCCCCAGTGTATATACAAGGCAGTCATGTCTTCTGTTGACGGCCTTCGCATAAGTTTGACTGTTTACCTGTTATCTACCATGTTATGACTCATATTTCACATATTTGTAATATCACCGTAAATGCTTAGGAAAAGATCGCAGCATAGTGAACAGTTTTTATCCAAGAGCCATCTCTCAACTTGACTTATCCTTGAACTCGACATACTTTCACCCAAACATTAAGCAAAACAAATTTGGAACTTCTGGCATAAATGTGCTGAATATTTCTAATGGTGAAACTTAAATAGCAATATTTTAAGTAGTTATTCAATGAATGTTGCTTTTAATTCCATTATGTATATCGCTGCACAGGAATAAAATAACATTACTTAGAATACTTGGATTTTTTGAAAATACATTTTTAAAATCATTTCCTAGTTGGCTACTCTCTGTTTTTTATGCTTTTTTTGTCCTGTGATGGTAATAAGTTTATATGTTTCTAATTTCTTCTTGACTTTTTGCACTTTCAGGAACAGTTGTTACACTTCATCAGCTGACAATAAAAAAAGCATTCATTAATTTGTTTATTCAGGCACACCCTTGCTGTCCAAGTTCAGGATAGGATAGGAAATACAGTGCAGTAGCCACGTGTCTCATTGTTTAACATGTGCTGATCTAAAGAAGCAGAAGAAAAAAAGGAGCAATTGTCTCATCTATTGATGCAGTATTACTGCGGGCTATTTGTTGCTGTTCTAAAGAAACAATGCAGTACATCCACAAGTTTGCTGCACTGCCGCAGGAGAATGAAGAACAAGTATATGCACTCATTTCATTCAATGAATCAGCTTATTTCCACTGAAAGAACTCAACATGAAGAACACTGAAATAAAATTACAAAACACCATAACATATAAGCACTAAGTAGCAACTATATATAGGATACCTAAATTCTGACATTGCACAAGAAAGAACAAATCTCATTAAGTAATATTAGAGAGGCTTGTTGATAAATTAGTGTAGATTGCTTTGTGATTTCACAAATTTTACAAAATTTTAGTGAGGATAAAAAGTCATGTTTCAAAGAGTAAAAGCAGTCTGGATGAGTTTTCCCTTTCCAAACTACACCCAGACCAAAAATAGATCTGTTATATTTCAAATAGGTTATATTTGACAGATATGAGCATTTCAGACTGAAATTAGATTCTCTTTTGGGGAAGTGACAGCTGTTCTGTAATCATTAATTAGCTGATGTGTTTGCAGTTCAAAATTCCTACATTTTGCTTAACAACTGAATGCAGCACGAGGCCATGCCCAAACAAAGTTTTTCAGCGGAAATGACGCACCGCTCATGTGGGTTTCAGAGTCTGCTGAAAGGCGTTTTTTATTTATTTATTTTTTTTCCAAATTTCTCTTCTTTTATTTGGCCAGAAGTTCAAGTCAGTCTTTCCATGCTGCTCAGTCGAGGAACTTAACCATTAAACCACTCCTGTATGAGTAACTCAGGATTGTGTTGATTTTTTAAAAATAATAATAATAAAGCAGAGCAACTAGAAGCCACGTTGTAGCATGATGAATTTTAAAGAAAGCTCGATTTTCTCCACTTCTCATGCTCATACATAATCCACCCTGCCCGAAGGGGTGGGACTGGCCGCGAATCACTGGTTTAAACACTGCACATAGGTTTCATTTGTGCGTTCACATTTAATGTCCCATTTTGTTTTTATTATAGTATTATCATAACGGGTATACCCCTTACAATGGTGGTCAGACAAACGCATAAACACGAAAAGTAAAGCATCAACCATCACCACGCAATCATTAACCCATCTTAAACGTCGTTTTCACTACTTTTAATTACCATAACGAAGTCTACCAGAACTATTATTCATAAGAATAAAGCAAATGTGGCCTATAGGCTTTAGAGTGTTACTTTCAAACCGTCTCTACTGAAAAGCCCACAAACCGCAACTTAATTTCTTTACAAGCACGCCGCCACAGACAGAGCGAGATCTTACCATGATTACAGTGTTTCTCGTAGCTCTATGGGGAACAAACCGGTCAAAGGTAGCCCACTGGAATAGCCCTCATAAATGAAGTCTTTCAGCGTGCTGTGCCGCTTCTCTCAGGTAACTCTAACCTCCTCGGACATGCCACTCTGCAGCGGACTAACTAATAAATATTTAGTGCAAGCTTTACAGAAAAGAATTTCAAGGCTAACTTTTGCAGTACGCCAGTTAGATGCAATTGAGTCTGCAACTTTTGAAGTGTTATTTTTTTCCCATGGTTAGAAGGGGAAGGACGCAGCTGGAATCTGCCCCAGCTAGGTAACACCCCGAGGCTTTGAGCACCATGCCACAACAGCTATGTCACTGCGTTGTGTAACGGCTGTGTATTAGGGTGCATGCTGTGAGATAGACTCCCCTAAAAGACCCAGTCTGTGCGTTTTTGTCTGCTTTAGGAAATACCAGCATGTTCACATCCACTAGGTGGTTTGTACTACCTTATTCTTTCCCTTTCTTTTGCAGAACCTCTGTGTTACTGTAGACCCTAGCTTTAAAACCAGTGCTAGTCCTTGCATGCCGGACCCTTTTATCTACACATAACAAGCTCTGTGTACACACAACACATCAAAAGGCATGCATGGCATTAACAAATACATGCAAATGCATTCCTCCTCTTGGGTTGTCTGTTTCCCATGACTTATTCATGGGCCACAGAAACTGAAACCTGCCTCATTCTACAGTCTATAAAAAATTTACACCTAGCCTCACCTTGTTACTTGTTCCTTTTACCAATAACAAAACAAATAGGGGAACTTACACAATGTAAATGATTTACCAATGCATTATAATTCAATATCTAGAGAAAAAAGAAAGAATAAAAAGTTGAAACTTCAAATGTAATAGAATGCAGTGAGACAAACTGTAGTCTTTCACATGCTTAGCTGAAACCTGCTTAACAGTTTTGGAATTTGCAAATTCCAATTTGTTAATATTCAAAAAAGCTCTCGATGTGTAGCAGGTCTGGGCACATCACCTTAGTCTCTGTACCCTTTTACTATGGAGCGACATTCTGCATGTTGTAATACATGCAGAATGTGGTTTGGCATTGCCTTGCACAAATAATGAAGGCCTACCCTGAGAAAATGCTGTGTGGCTGGCAGCCTTATGCTACTCCTTCACAGATGCGCAAGTCAGTGAACAGTGTGCAGTGTACTAATGAACCCCCGTACTCTCTACAGATGCTGGTTTTTTGTACTCACTCCTCTGATAATAAGCTGGATAGTCTCTCTCCTTTTTAGCCTAGAAGACATCCATCTGTTCTACAGAGAATTTAAAATTTTGATTTGTTAGACTAGAGAACTGTTTCCCACTTTGCCTCAGTCCCCCTGAAATAAGCTTGGAACCAATAAATGTGGCAGCATTTCTGAATCTTGCTTATGTTTGTTTTTTTTTTTCCATTTTAAATGTTTAAAGTCACATTTCTGAATGCAGCTCCTGAATCCATGCGATGATTAACAGTGCTGGGAGTGCTGCTTGAGGACTTGAAGATGACCATCCAAATAAGGTTTTTGGCAGAGTCCCAGGAATTCTGTGGCCTATTGAATATTTTGAAATTACGGCAGATGAAGAAATTTGCAGTTTCTCTGTGTGTGTGTGTGTGTGTGTGTGTGTGTTTGTGTGTGTATGTGTGTTTTTAAAATTATGGATCCTTTCCAGTCATTTGCTGCCTCTGTTCAAATGTTTTTGCAAGTTTGAACTTGTATCTAATTAAAAATTAGCTTAAGTTTTAACAGTCTATATGTTCTAAAAATAGTTTCAATAAATATATTCTGATTATCATTTACACAGAATTTTCATGTGTAAACTCTTTAAATCTTTAAATATAAATTTTACTTTATATGAAGCTTATGCATAAATTCAATGAGGAAGATCTGTAATCAGTCATCTGCCTGCTTTCCTGGGTGCTAGTCTGCCTTTCTGTTCTCTACATCACTACTGCTTTCCCACGGTGTCAATCTCAATACTGTCATTATTATTCTCATCCAATCATTTTCTTGCTCACCTTCTTTGGGCCAATCATCCTCCACTTTGTGTAGTTTAAATCTGTGCTCTCTGTCATTCTCCCTTTCAGACTCTCATATGTGCAACCCACCTCCTCCCCATCTCCACCTCACAGACACCTTAGTCAGACCTTCACTCGAGCCTTAGTCTTCACCTTTACCAACACCAGTATCTAGACTCCAGGGGGTCCTATCCTAATTCCTATCACCGCTGGGATTTCTTTCTGCCATGTTGGGTCTAATCAACAAATACATCAATTTCTCTGTCTCAATAAATCGTGTTCAATTTCTTCCAAGTGATCTCTTCTTATCAAACTGGGATTGGGATGAAGATGGGTAACTAAACTACATTTGTCTGTGCAATTCAGCATCAAAATATGAAAAAAAGTCCACTCAGCAAAATTCACGCTAAAGGGAGTGGAGGTCCAGTTTTTCCAGTTTGGAGCTGATTAAACAAATAACACATGGAAAAAATAAAAAACCTTTTAGAAGCTATGACAAAAAAAGAGAAAAAGAAAACCACCGTTCAATGTCTCTTTAGTAGTGCTGACTCCTCTAACTGACCCGGATTGCAAGGATTAGCTTAAGAGCTTGTTATAAAGTGACAATGCAAATGCTTGGCGGGATGATTGGATTTTCCTGATGAGTCACACGTTCTGTTTTACTTGGCAATTTGGCTGGAAGTATTATGTGGTCTAACAAAACATTCTGTGCATTTTCAGACAGAGGAACAGCAATGAACAGATTTACAGTGTGCGTCAAGAATTGTTTCAGTCCTGCCCTGTGTGTCATACAGTTGCAGACATGTTTACCTAGCACCCGCTTACTACAAACAGCCTCCTTTTGTTGCAGTGAGCAGCTCCACTGCAGGCACGTGCATAGAGCTGCTTTGTTGAGGGAAAAGAAAGAGTTACTCATTCTTTGTATCCACCCACATTTCCTTTGGAAAAGAATTTGAATTGTCAGGCTTCTGGAGCCAAACTGACAGTCTTCGTTTAGGAAAAAGACAGTATTAGATTCAATGTAACCATGAAAGACTCAGTTCTTACACTTATTCCCATGTCTCATGTCTCAATTTGTTGGTTTCTTTTTGTGGCCTCTAAATGTAGAATAACTGTTAAGAGTGACTTCAGGGATCAAGATGACACATATACGAACACCTCACCTCTAATGTATATTTGGCAAACAATAAGAGGCTTGTTTAAAAGCACACGTTAGGCTAAAGAAACACCATTAATTCTGATGGGTTTTCTTAGGAATAGTAATTATGGGGTTTAACCAGAATTTTCTAAATGCTGTTCAACCATTCCTTGCATTGCAGAGAGTGAAAGAGATACTGTAAAACTTTGCCCTTACTCATTGGCTCATTGTAACATAAGATATGTCGCACGTCTTGTTTTTGTGCATGCAAATGTATAATTAGCATTTGACTGGCACTTCTTTACAACACCCACCAAATCCAGAGAAATTTCTGTGTCAATAAAACGCAGCAATGTTTGCTTTTCTTCAGCCATGCCTGTCCCTCCCTGCCATTCCTCCGTTGCTACTCATTGCTGAGCAGACATTGCAAACCGCCAACTTTCAACCAGCATGCCTACAGAGACCGCCTTGGGGGTACTTAGGAAAAATAACAGATTTCAGACTCGATGTAACTCCATTGCTCCATCCGCTGGTTGTTGATGCAAGCTGCACCCGTGCAGGGTGAGCCCCAGAGACTGCAGGAAAGATATACAGTCTATACAGTTTGCATACGTGCCCTAGGCTAACTGCTGAGGTTTGCGGATCTTGCACACATTATTCTAAAGTCACATGAGTTTGATAATTTTGGGGAGAATAAGGTTGTATCAGATCATATGAAATTATTGCGAGCTAGAGGGGTTTCACATGCATACTCTTTAAGTATATATGCAATTAGTTAGTTTAAAATGTGCATACTGCTTTTCTATATGATTTATTTTGCAGGCAGATAAGTTGCATGGCCTTCTTGTCTTTGAGAGTGCCTAGTGGATGCTGAGCTGACTGAACACCCCCTCAGTTATAAGATAAAAAACACACTGATTCATTGCTGCTCTGTCTGTTACTGCCAAGCCATTTTCTCATATCAGCAATGATATCTATGTGATTTTAAGCTTGAAGTCTTGCCATTCAAAAATGTTTACTGAGATGAAAACAACGAATATATAATTTTTGAAGTGCCACAGATGTTTTCACAATACAATATAGTGTTTTTATAAAGCATAAATTGAGTTCATTCTTCACTCTCTGAAATATTAACCCCCTCGTTCCCACATCCTTGGAGCCAAGTTTCTTCTGATTTGCTGTCCCTTGCACTCCAAAGGAACTGTGTGCCTGAGATTGCAATGTCAGGGATATTTGCTTTCTGCGATGAGGATTCATGAGTAGGAAAAGCCACTAGAAATAAAAAAGGGTGTTGCAAAACCAGTGTGAAGCCTGAGCTTCTGGTTCACAGAGAATACGTGCAACTCTGCTGGATAAGAATGTCCAGAATTGTATAGGGATGAAATAAATTAAGGAAAAGCAAGGAAAAGTTCCTGTTAAGGTTAACTTAGTTTGAAGTTTGCATTACATAACCAATATGAACATGCTTTCTACCTACACAGTTCTTGACTGTCTGACCTCAGCTGCTCCTAATTATAGAGTTTACTGCCTCGTGATTGAGCCAGAAACTCCCTAAAAGAGTTCTTAATATCTACTGAACAGCACTTTGGCTTACTGATTTTAATGCTTAACAAACCTGGCATGCACTGCTGTCAGTGCAATGAAAGGGGAAAAAATGCAGGAATATTTTTGGTACATGTGATATTTTGCACTTAGTAATTTTTAAAAAAGAGGAATATGAAAAAAAATCTGTCAAAGCTTGTTGGATGCCATGTGACGTTTCTAACTTACTAGACTATTCATTGCCCATAAAAGCTACCCTGATGTTTTATTATTTGGAAAAATAATTAATAATTTCTTATGAAATAGAGTGATAATGCACTTAAATTAAATAAATAATAGAGTGTTCCCTCTGGTGATCTTAGCCCAGAGAAAAAGAATATTGGAGAAATGTTACAAGCCTTACTTGCAACAAGCTCCAGGCAAACAAACCACATTTTGTGAGCCTGGTCTCGACCGCCTGCCTTTCAGGAAATATGAGAAATGTCAGTCGAGGTCAGAGGTCTTTATTTTTACATTAATTTTCACTGGTAAGAATTAATGGGCTGTTTGTCAAAACCTAAGAGGCTGCTTCAGTGGAGTCAGTGTCGCATTAATGCTGATGAACTCTCTAGCATTCCCAGCACATCCTTCCATCAGACAAATGTATGTAACTCATGCAATCCCCGTTAAGTAATAATGATAACTAGCAATGTTCCTTTGCATAATTATCACCTGATATGGCTCAAAACAATTTTAATTTGATTTAGCTGGGGGAGATATTTCTACATGAATAAAGACAAGGAGTGGTGCAGCGTTTATGCTTTTATGCATGAGCTCTTCTGTTAAAATGTCCCCAAACACAGAATTTACACAAGGATAATGACGGTATAGTTTTTCTTTCCACAGCTGTGATCCGGATCAAACTTTACTTTTTAGGGCGATTCTGGTTTCTACCAACTGCTCTGTAGTTATCCTCTGTATTCGTTACGTAAATGTTAATGCGATGAACTGCAGAGCCGTATATAATCCTCTTTTACTTTGTCGCCGCAGGTGAAAGCAGTCACATCTCTTGTACTCGTAGACATTTGAGTCACTAAAAGATATGAAGGCAAGAGTTAGTCCAAACACCACATTTAGAAAAATACTACACCACTCCAAACACAAGTTAATTTCAAAAACATGTAAGTTTTATTAGAACAGTTAACATTCACCTTCAGTAAGTTTAATAGATTTTCCGACTACAAAAGCGCTGCGTATTTTCTCCTGCGAGTCCCTATTCTGATATATTTGATTTCGTACTACTAATTACACCGTTTGCTACACACAATTACACTTCACCTTTTCTAAACACTTAATCTTAGGACAAAAATTGATTAATTCACAGTTTTTAAATTTGTTGGTAGACAAGCTGGCATTTATTTCGTTTTTAAAAGATAACGCCCAGCATTCAAAATTCTACAAGGAAAACGAGACAGCAATAACAGCATAATGAATTCTACAGAACTACTAAAAAAATCTCCCTTGTGAACCTGGCACTCTTTCGTTTTTTTCTGTTCCTGTGTGAAAATGTCATCTCATCCAGGTACAGCACAGCTGCGTCCATTTCCAGAGCCTATACTCAAAATAACAAGTATCTCTTCTGAGGCAATTTCAACTTCAGGAAGAGTTATCATCTTATAACTTTGAGTTGCACTGAATATTGAGCTGTCAGCTAGGTTTTGTGCCCTCTTGGTTGTTGGCTGTAAAAAAACAAAAAAAACAAAACTTCATACACAGCAGCTTAGTGATGAGTATATTTCCCATTGTTAGTTCATAAATGACCCTCTAAAAAAGCAGATGGTGTTATGATATCACTATAACCATGCTTATCTGCAAGACGAGCCTTAGTGGATGTCAAAGTGAGCATCGTGAGATTTAGACTGACGCTCTAGTATGACTGAGGGCTCATATAGCAGATCATCCTCTCCAAGAGTTGAACTGTGATCCAAGTTGACAAAGTTGGGGATGTTGAAGTGAGAAAGAAAGGTGCACTCTCTGTCTGTCTTGCTCTGTTCTATTAGTCCAGTAAGCTGTTGGTGGACCCCAGCCTCCTCAATGTCTTCTTCCATCTCGTCCATCCCAGAGGAGCTGACACCTCTGTTCCGGTTGAAGGTTCCCTCGACTCGGGCCCCGGTGTGCTTTCCAGCTCTCTTTTCTTCTGCTTTTTGCTTCCCGTGACCCTTGTCTTCCTCATTGATGTAGAAATTAAAATATGAACGGGATCCTGCTAGCAACGGACGTGAGAAGGCTTTGTCATTTTCATCCTGGTGACCATCAATGTCTACCAGACAGCTTCCCGGTCGATGACGCTTTTCAGCCGAGTCTGGGTTACTGTTAAGAAACAAAGAAAGATCCGGAGTGAGATTACAGCAGGAGAAGGCTTTAAAAATATGAGGGGCTTTTATTGTCATTTTTGTCCTGAATGTAACCTTAGTTCAATAGAAATAATAAAGGAGGATTTTTTTGTTCTCCCTTGATTTTTTGCTTCTGTGTCTGTCTGGAAATGGATTCTTAAAATCACCCAAGCTGAAAAAGGAACAGGGTTGAGCAGGGGTAACCACTTACTCTGCCTTGGTTTCACCACAGAGCTGTATTCAGTCTGACATTATATAAGTGACTTCTCACCAATTTCCAGTTCTGGTTATTATTTTGAAATGGAAAATGTGCCTCTGACAATACGAAGCTCAACGCCAGTTCAAATATCTTTTGTAAAAAGCACAATACAAAATCAGTAAAGAGGCAGTTGAAAAATTACAGGCAAAAGATGAACCCTAGACTTATTCACATAATGGTAAAAGGCCTGTATTTGTATAGCGCTTTACTAGTCCCTAAGGACCCCAAAGCGCTTTACACAACCAGTCATCCACACACACATTCACACACTGGTGATGGCAAGCTACATTGTAGCCACAGCCACCCTGGGGCACACCGACAGAGGCGAGGAAGCCGGACACTGGTGCCACCGGGCCCTCTGACCACCACCAGTAGGCAATGGGTGTCCAAGCCGGGGCTCGAACCGGCAACCTTCCAATTACAAGGCGAACTCCCAACTCTTGAGCCACGATAATGGTTTGTATTCTTTCGGTATTTTTCTTAAGGCTAACTGTTCCCATCCAAACGACACAAGAGGTCACGGATGAGTATGAAAGTGATGTGAATAATATGCTATGGTTTGTGCAGTCATCACATTGTAAAGTAGTTAAACACGTTTTGGAGATTTTGGGCCAAGGTGTATAACAAAACACTCCACCACCATCACTGATGGATGATCCGTTGTGGGCCATCCCTGCAGGAGCATTCTCAAAACTAGAGGAATCATTGTCAATGAGTGATGAATTGATGGCGGCCCATCACTTTAAGTTAATTTATGTTGGCCTTTTTTTATTGGTCACTCATCTATATATGTATTCAGCATGATTCAATTATATTACAATATCTTACAACACACAGTACTGTGCAAAATGCCCAGCCATCTCTCATTTCTTTATATTTTGCTTTGAAGGAGACAGACCTTCTTGTAATTTTTCTAAAGTGCTCTTGAGCTATAGCTCTCTGGGCTTTCTGAAGGTCTTTGATTCAGAAAGCCTGGAGCGCTATAGCTCAAGAGCACTTTTTAATTTCTTTGGATATTAGCTGTTTTTCCAATCATTTTCAGGCCAGTCCTTGTACCTGATGATTTAAAGAGGATTTCTGTTTGTTTTGTTCAGCTACTTAACACTGACCTATGATTCATTCAAGCACTAAAAGGACCTAAATCAAGAAATGTGCCAGTGTTATGTTGACATGTTACAGACAGGTTAGCAAAGAACCTATTTTAAATTGTACCTTTAGGCAAATTGTTATTAGCAGCCTGTCACAAGCACACAAAATTTGTTCCCATTTCTTTAGTTACATTTTCAAAAATGCCAAAGATAAAGGGTTTTTCACCAATAAGGTAAATCCAAATGAGCTGTTAGCTGAAAACTAGGCAGGTCTTGGCATGGTTTGCAGTGTGACCTTAAAACATGGAGAAGAAACTGGACAAATGGAGGACAAAAGAAGAAGTGGGAAGCCTAAAAAACAATTTACAGCAGATGAACACTATCTGATGGTCATAGTCTTAAAAAATAGGAAAGAAATCTGGCAAAGAACTGACACAGGGGCCGAATGATACATCTAGCCTGATCCATTTACTATTAAATGAAGCCTCATTTGAAATGATCTCTGTGGAAGGGTGACTGTCAAGAAGCCACCCTTTCATTGGGAAACAAGGAGGAAATGCTAAAGTATTCCAAATTACACATGAACTGGACTGAAAATACTTGGCAACAAGTCTTATGGACTGCTGGACTTCAATGTTATTA
Organism: Oreochromis aureus; assembly: GCF_013358895.1. Taxonomy (NCBI): domain Eukaryota; kingdom Metazoa; phylum Chordata; class Actinopteri; order Cichliformes; family Cichlidae; genus Oreochromis; species Oreochromis aureus. The sequence continues at coordinate 13,383,207 of NC_052956.1, read as the reverse complement.
AAACAGTGTAGGATCATCTTGAGAAAGAATGGAGCAAAAGGCACCCAGCATCCAAAGAAAGGCTTTGGGATGCCCTTCAAGGAGCCCAGAGAGCTATTCCTGCAGACTGCTTAAATAAATTACCACAAAGTTGCTTAAGAGAGTTCAGGCTGTGGTGAAGAATTAAGGTGGACATACTAAAAAATTGACTTTCAAGCTCATTAGAATTGTACAGACTCTGTTTCTGCATTACAAACTGTATTTATTTTGCACATGTTTCAAAAATGTTTACACTATTTCCAGTTTTTCTAGCAAAATAAGAAATAATGTGGGGGTGGCTCAAGACTTTTGCACAGTCTACTGTCAGAATAGCATCCCTGAAACTCATCAGTTCACTCTTAGACAGCCACCTAGATGAGAAGTGCTAAGTGCTTATTTCCTTGAGCTCTCCGGTGCTTAAAATGTCCTTGTAGGGGGAAATGTGAAAGTGGAAAGAAACATGGGCTCCAGCCTGCTATTATACCCACTCTTGATGTGGCGCTCCTGTCTTTGTGAGCAGAGTGAGAACAAAGAACATGAAAATCACGAACACAGCGAGTCCAACCCAAAAGCCGATGACGATGGAGTCTGAAAGGTCAGAGAAGGAAGAATCTTATTAGTTCAATTAAAGACTACATTCATCTCTGCTCTTCTCATTTTCTGTGTGTGACTTTTATTCTCAACTGGAAGCCTCACTCTGAGGCCAAAATTCTCAATTATGTTGTAAAGAGTGAAATTTCGTTCATTTAACATTTGATTAAAGTAACCGAATTGTTTGGCATTACAATTTGGTCTCATTAATTGGCTTGACTATTAGGCTTCCACTGGAGTATAAACCGGCACTACAGGTGCTGCACGAACTACATCTGCTACACAATGTTGCTGAGAAACAGACGGCGTTCAGCTAAAGCAATAAAGATTGCTTTAGCTGAAGATAATGCAAGGAGTAAGGGGGAGCAAAGGGTGATGAATCACTTAATTAAAAGTGCGCTGGAAGGCATGCACATAGGCTACACATAACACAGCCACAGACATAAACATTGCACAATTTAGAAGGACATCAGAAACAATGGGAAACGTCTTTGTAATGTGTTTGGCTTACATCTGTGCGCTTTGAGTCCCTCGAACGACACGGGCTCTTCGTCGTCATAATATTCATACTGCCACACATAGTCACTGCGACGTGCGCTGGTTTGGCTCCGGTTGTGGAAGTCGGACATTTCAACCTAATTTTTTTTTCGTGATTTAACAGCAGAAGACAAATCAAATCAATCCAGTCAGAACGCCATATGAATGAGACGCTATAGTATCCAAAACGTTTGCAAACAGGCAATCTCCAGGAATGTTAGATCTTTCTACTGTTGTTGAAAATAAATTCAAAGGCTGGACATTTGGGGAATCCCCCGAACAACTCCTTGAACGTTATTTCCGTTAATAACGTAATTACAAAGCGACCAAAATTTGGTAAAGAATAGAAAAATCCACCGCGTTACCGTTACGCAAAAACTCTCTCCATCCTCGTGTGAGTCCTGTAAGCGAAGCAACAGCCTTTTGGGGGGCTTCTCAGTGCGCATCACCCTTACCCAACAGCCTCTGTACTGGTGGCTCACTTACTCCCGGAGATAAAGAGATTACACTGCAAGATGCTCGTGTCCTCGAACCCATGCCAAGGCATTTGCAGTAGGTAGACTAAATGTACTGAAGACATGTACAAAACTGCCGACTGAAATTCTTCTGTGTGCGTCGATCCAATAGGATCGTTTGGATGAATTAATTTATGTATTCATTTTAAGCCAAAGTTGTGTATTTAGATAGATACTGCAAAACTGGTGCACTTTTCCTTTAGCCTGAACGTGACAAACCAGAGTGATTATATAAAGTATAATTGATGGTTTTTATGAGAATGATAATTTACGGTGATATGAATTGAATAAAGCACGAAGTAGATTTACAATGTAAGCCCAACGCAGCTAAATAGCCTGGTAATACTGTAATGATCCATCATAACATTTTGGAATAGGACAAAATTAGTCTAACGAGACAAAAGCCACAGGTAATTACATGTTAATGTTCATCTGGAATGATTCATTAGGGGTCAGTGTGTGGGCTCACAAACATGAGGAACTAAAATAAGCTATTATTACAATGTAGAATTTAATTATCCTGGCTAGATATTAATTTTATTCAGTTCCCTGATTTGTTCTTGTCTTTTCTCCCAGTAATTACACCCAATTTTCAATATGCTTCACAATTATGTACTTTGGCATGCCCACATTGCAGTACAGTATTTTAAAAGTTATTCAAGAATTCAATTTAATTATTTTTCTTAAAAGAAATTCATTAAAGACATTGATTGGAGATAGTCCAATTCAAACTGTGATGCCAATTTCAAACTTTAAAACAGACAGATAAAATATGCTGCATTTATCTATCTATCTATCTATCTATCTATCTATCTATCTATCTATCTATATATATATATATATATATATATATATATATATATATATATATATATATATATATATACATATGTATGTACATAGTATCTTTCCTGAACTTCAACATCATGTCTTAGTACTCAGAAATGGCTCTCATCTGTTTTGACCCATTACTGATAGTCTAAGATAACTTTTATGAAAAATGTTGGCCAAGTTTATTAATCTCCCACCCACCGTGTCTCTTGATGGGATACACACTTCGACATGCATCCATTTTATTTTAATGAAAGGTTGTTGAACTGTTGAAAGGTGGTGATTAATGGTTCAGAACCTGATTGTACCAAAGAAAATTTCAAAATGTTGGGATGTTACTTAGTGAGTTAAGAAATGTTTATTAAACCCTGAAACGCAACCTCATGTAAATCCTTCTTTTCATCTCTAAATGAAACAGGCAACCTTCTTCATTAGTCCCACATTACTGTAATTTATGAAGTGCCTCTTAAGCAGATGCACTTCAGCCAGTTTATGTAAGCTTTCGTGCCCTCATGGTCCACCAAAATGAATTGTTCACATTATGAAAATTACAATCACCACAATGATCACAAATGCATATATATTAAAATCTTGGTGCCATTAGTGTTCTCAGTCTGCTTTACTCTGCTGAAAATTTTATGCCAGTGCAGGCCAAGGGTTTGAAGTATTTTCTCATTTCAGGCTGGCAGCCATGAATTAAGTCAGCCAGGTTTCTTAAGGGGACAAACCCATCAAAACAGGGGGGAAACTCACCAGTAGCCAGAACTGGCTATTGGGAACAAAGTTTATTAAAATTGGCAGCTTGAAAATGTAGTCAAACAATATCACAAAAACCCAGCACTTTTAATTCAGTTCAAAGTTAAATTCAGTTCTATTTATATAGCACTAAATAACAACAACAGTCACCTCAAACCACTTTATATTGTAGGGTTAAGACCCTATAATATTAGAGAGAAACCCCAACAATCAGAGGACCCACTATGAGCATTTACTACTACAGTGGACAGGGAAGAAAATCCCTTGCAGAAGAAACATCTTGCAGAACCAGGCTCAGGGAGGGGCAGCCATCTGCCGTGAGAGACAGTGAGGGGAAACTTAAGGGAGCAGAGGGAGATAAGACAAGACACACATGGGAGAGGACCAGAGTTTAACTCATTTACTAATGGTTTAATGTAGTAGGGACATATAAACATGTGCAGAGTGCAAAACAAGTAAGTAAAGAAGAAACATTCAGTTCTGTTTGGTTCAAAACTGAGTGCATAGTTTGCTCATTTACAGACTATACACTGGGTTTTAGTGTCCTGGTTAACAAAGACACACACTTCACGAGTGTTGACGTGCCATGTGTTTCCCCCCAGCATATACCAAGAGATCCTACAGAGTGACTGATGCTTCCAGTTACAGAGGGTGGGCCCTGAGGCTGCAGGCAAATGGTGGAGGTGTTAAGGAGTAATTTGCATTTTTATAGATTTGTTTTATACTGAATGAGGGAAATGCTCTGAACTAAAAAACTACAAAAAAAGAAAAAAAATGTTGATGTCTGTTTTTGGTTGTGTTGTTTCAATTATTTCTCCCGCCCGTCTGATTGTCTGCTTCAGTCTAATTTTTTTTTTTTTACCTCTTTCCTCAGTCCTTCATCTGCCTGTTTGGCTGCCCGAGCTCCTCATTACTGTGTTATTTTTTTAGACTTTACTCTTCATAACCGCAGAGTTGAATGTTTTCATGGTAACTCGAGAGTTTTAAACAGCTCTCTATTAAAACTCACCTTTGTTTTTGCTAGCTGCTTGTCTGCCTCTATTGTGTTTGCAATTGGGTCGTCATTTGTGATGAACCTTAAACCATAACATAAATCAGTACCAAGGTTTTTAAAAGCCGTGTTCAGTGAAAAAGCCACATCAAAGCTTAATGTCCACCGTTTTTTTTTTTTCGTCTCGTATTCATCTGTGGATCAATAATGCATATTTCAGACACTTTCTCAAAGCTTGCTTTGTTCTCCTTCAGCAACAGTGGAAGATATTATGCTGTGGTGTTTTCACATGGAACATTTGAAGGGCTTTGATCAAAGGAAGTGTGTGCAGTGGTTGCTTGCAGTGCAATCGTTTAAGGACCTGTCTGTTAGTTTGATAGTGTGAACACTCATTGTACCACTGTCTGTCTTTCTGTCTGTCTGTCTGTCTGTCTAACTGACTGACTGAGGAGTGTATGGAGCCTATACCAGCTGCCATTAGAGTGAGATGCAGGGTACACCATTATAGGTTGCCAGGATTAATAACACAGAGAGACAGACAACTATTCACCTTCACATTCAACATAAGGGCAATTTAGAATCACCAGTTAACCTAACCCCATGTAGGTCTTTGGACTGTGGGAGAAAGCCGGAGCAATAGTCCTCGCTATAATTGCAGTGACAGTTTTACTGATGTGGATGGATTTTTACCAAAACTATAGCCTATTAATATAATAACAGCTGGTATTCAGAGACCAATCAGATTGGTATCCTGAGGTCAGATTTGTATATTGATTGATTTAATGATGAGCTATTCAGTAATGTCTACAATTAACCTGTAGTTAAAGATAGTGTTTATAGATAAAAGGTCTTGCTTTGAGCGTTACACTTGATCTCTCCTAAAACGCCTGCAGTCCTCTGAGACATGTAAATAACCCCGGTCACTAGGTATGTGACTCATGACTGAAGATGCTGTGTGGTGCTGTATGGTTTAAGGTTCAGCATTTTAAACATAAAATATAATAGTAAACCTAAAATATTCTTATCCATGATTAAAAATAAAATTTATTTAAAGAAATACAGTGTAAACACTGAAATGAAATGCATTTGTGTGTGTCCAGTGCTGTTGTGAGTGGATATATTTAGTTTGATGCTACTGTTCCTCTGGACTTTTTCACAGCTACATTGCATTTACACATCATTACGTGAAATTGACAGCCAACAATGCATAATGTAAAAGTACACAGCAGACAGCATCAGCAGGCAGAACAAAATTACTGCTGCATTTATCACTTCCAATCACTTCAATTTCCTTGTTATGCCTAATAACATTCTAGTCACACTCTGCTGAAGCTTTAAAGCCACTACCACCCACTGCTCTGACTGCTTTGACTGCTCTGCAGCTGTCCATCCACAGAAATAGGAACACTGAAGACTCCTAAACAGATACTGTAAAATATTCATGGATTTGTATCAGCATTGCCGCTACGTGCAATGCATAACTCTGCTGATGTTGCTGAGATGAATTCATGCCTTTCACTCACCAACAGTGAGTTCTTATCCAGGCTCTTCGAGATCAGGACTGGCAGTTCACCTCTCTCTCTCTTATCTTTAGTCACATCTTTTTTAACTTTTTTTTATTGCATCACACTGTCTGGGTTGATTCTCAGTTTCAAGCTCTGCAAGACTTCTGGGATTGACTGAGGTTGGGATACCAACTGGAGATATAGGGGCATGCTTGTTGCACAAACACAGTACACAGTACACAAGCACAGACATTCAAACTCACACTTCTCATTGAGGTTGTTTAGGGACTCCAAAATCATCCTCAAAAATTCTCAGTTTCTCCTTTGTCATCCAAATTGTCTCTGATGAGGGGTATTTTTGAGTGCATCAGCTCTGACGGGTGAGTCTTTCTAAATCGTTATTGTCAGCAGAAACTTCAAGCCGTGCTGCATACTAAGCAGTTGCAAGAGTTTACCACAGCGAAGAGCAGAAGACAAACAGAGCACCTTCATCTTCACACTTGCCCAGCGATTTATCCTTGTTTTTTATTTTTCCATCCGTGATTGAGGGTCAGTAACTGAAATAATGATGACAGAAAAGAGAAAAAAGGGTAACACTAGCAAAACAGATAGACCACAAAAAAGGTTAAGATGATTCTAAATCTTTTAGCGCATTTAAAACACCGCAAACTGTAGATAAACACACAATTTCATTTGCAAACACTTACTACCCCTATGTTATCCCCTATTATCCCTAGTACTTTAATAAAAAGCCACATAAGTACAGCCATACAGGAACAATCTCACTTTTTTTTCCCTATAACATCTGAGGTTCTGATGCACAAATTTATTGCTTGTGATTGATTTTATTTTTATGTTTTCCCTCATATTTTTCTCTGAATCATGTCTGTTTACAGTACATTTTACCCCATCAGATGGTTTCCAGGGGAACACTCTGGACTTCAATTAAGTGGGGATGTGGATCAGTTCAACCTTCTACATAGCCATTCTCAGAACATTGCCTAGAGCTCACAGAATACAGACATATAAACATACACATCATGACATTACATAACATTAGCATGAAAATCTTAAATGATTTTCTAGCATTAGATTATTGGTTTGCAGGTGCAGGAAGCTGCGAGTTAAGCTACCAGATAGCTTTGATTAAACTGACACTGAGCACCTGATGGATAAAGGATGCATGATTTCTTTTTTTCCACAGCTTGATGATTACTGATCATTCAGTATTCTTAGATGACACTGCACACAGAAATGGTCTCACTATACAAGCACAAAACAATGTACTATGCAGGATTTTGCAAGAGGGAAAGTAAAAGTTACTTTAACTTAAAGAGTGCATAGTGTTCTGAATTTATGAATCAAATAAAAAGTACATTTTGCTCTCAGCCACTCATCCACCTCTTCATAGATTACCTTGCTAATATAATATGAACCCATAAGACTTTGTTCCTCAACAAACAGTTGAGCTGAAAGCCTAAAGATGGTATCAATGTTAGCATATCCTCTTTAGAAATTGAATCAGGAGTCACATCTGCTCCCATTCTGCTGTTACAGAAAGGCATGTTATCTACCTTAAAACAGGATTCACACAGATGACATTCTCAACACAGAATAGAGAGCAAAGGTCAAAGGGAGTATGTCCTGAAATCCTTTTAGCAAATCTAGTGTGGCCATACTACTGTATTTGGTGTATTGTATGCAAGTTGGGGCACACTGCATCTTAAGAAGAAGAAGCAGAAGAAATGTAAATGTAGCTATAACACCCTGAACTGAACTCTGATGTTGAAAACAACATCAGAGTTGTGTGCAGCACAGCTTAGCATATAAAACTCCTTGTAAATTCTTTATTAGTTTTCTCTGAATGGTGTATTTTCTTAAGGACAGGTATGTGGCTGGAACCAACCCTATGTAGCATGTATTACACAATATATACTCTATGTGGGGGACAATTCCTCTATTTGGCTTAAAGATTCAAAGAACTTCAGACAGTCAACAAACCATATAAGCTTGCATTGCCCCTTTTTATTGACTCTAGAATAATAAATTACAGCTATTCTCATATGCTTCGATTCTTGATCACACTTTTGACAAAATAAATAAATAAATAACCAGTTTTACCCAGTACAACAACATTTTTTTGGTCAGAGGTCTGAACACATTCTTATCTCTTAAATACTTTTTCACAGTGATACACTTGTGTTGATAAATGCTAACCGCAGGAGACAGTAGTTAAACTGAACTACAGTGCACTTGCAGACTCATTTCTAGAGCACAACTCAAAATTGGTCAGACTGGTTGCTACAGATGCAATTTAAGGTAAGTTCAGAGTTGCACACAAGGGCGAGTTGAAGCTTGTTACCAGTGGTGGATGGGAAAATAAATGAAGAGGCAGCGGAGGAAGAGTAAGATAAAGGTGTTTTTTGTAGAGATTTTTTTGTACAAATGATAACCTATACAAAAAGAAATGGCTCATTATTGCTGAAAGTATCTCATATTTTCCCACGCAGTATTATGTTTACTTTTAAAAACTATGTTATATGAAAAAAATGTGAAATTGGTCTCTTTCATGAGTAAATTATAGTGTGAGATATATAAATCCTACAAAATATACAATACATATAAAACAAACATTTGCTATATGTTTTATTCTCTTACAGTTACATTTTTTCTGAACTGCTAAAACACTTTTCTTGAAACCTTCCACTACTAATACAAAACAACATTCTCAAACGGCGTTATAAAAAAAGCTCTGGCATTTCTCGGAAAAATCAAACACTCGCCTTAAAACCTTGTTCAAAAGCAACAATGGCAACAGATCATAAACAGGACAGTCACAATAAAAGCACAACTGAGCTGTCATTTCAAACTATATAAAAAAAGATGAGTAGATGAAAAGAAGAATGTTCAAGGTATATAGCTGCAGGAGAAATGGTTGCTGTTTACAGTCCAGCAAGTGCATTTTGCATTGCATTCTAGAAAAAAAACATTAGTTAGTGGGTTTTAAATTTACTGTATGCACATTAAAAACATAGTGGAAAATAGAAATGACAAGTTTCTTGCAGTGTAAAGCCTACAATGCACCGTAAATTGGACTGTCATTTGGCTTTATCATGTCTTCGGGCTGGGTCAGGCTACAGCACTTCATCAACGCTGCATACTCCCCCACACCAGCCAATGGGGACAGAACCGTCTGGTGTATCCAGCCTTGACACAGCTCCAAACCTAAGTCACCTGTAGGAGATTTACTCTGGTGTAACCTTGTCATATCTATTCCACTACCATACAAGAAAAACTCCTATATTAGGTTGGGGAAAGGGAGATGGATGGTGCTCGGCTATAAATTGCCCATAATTGTAACCATTCTGAACACCAATGCAAGACCCAAGAAGATGCTCTGTGTTATTTGGCCTCAGAGTCACATGATGGTGGGGAACTCTATGATTGCTTATGGCAGCATAGTGTCAAATTACCATGACTGAACAGGTATCCTACATCAAACATGTTCTATATGTTGAAATAGATATAATTTTCTAAGTGCTACAGAAAGACGGCACTGTGCTGTAGAGTATAATATGTTCAATCTTGACTTACATACATTGGACATACTGATGTGATTTCACTGAGCTTGACTGCCATATCTATACTTTGTCTGAATGTGCACTTACTTGCACATACTAAAACTGCAGCTCTTTGACCCTTCCTGAGTTGCACTCAAAGTGTACTCTGTGCATTTTCTTCATGCGCACCCTGTTGTGCTGGAGACAGAGTCGCTGGTGGAAAGGCTGACGATGTTGAATCCTACAAAGTCTGTGCTGCCTTCAGTAACTTGTTGCTATTTTTCCTGCAGTTTTATGGAGCTGTTTTGAAACAGCTTGTCAGATATAATGGCCTTTTGCTGCTGAGTGAACTTCCACCCTTGTGTGGCAAACTTGCAAGTCTATAGAAATAGATGTGGAGTTATAAAAATATTCATGCAGTACGGTATCAACTCTGATGACCTTGCTTACTAAAACTAAAACTGCATATATTATACAGTGCTGATATAAACAGTGACTAAAAACAGTGATGCTGTACCTGTTCTCTTGTCTTGATCTCTGAATTTTGGTGGACACAGAGAATCTGCTCATGTTGGGTTGTACTCTTTGTCCTGTTCCTTATAGTCATTCCATGAACAACAGCATTGTCTGTCATAGTAGCTTGAATTACATCAGAAATCATTACTCTTTGTCTTGCTCATCCTCCTAAGCTCCTTGAATTTCCTGTTGTACCCTGCCTATGACATGTATTCTGCCTCTCTGATAATTTCAGTCTATTGTAGATATGAAACCAATAACTTCAACAACCTGTGTACTCTCTGAACTGGCTTATATTCATTGTGCCACATCATTGGGAACAAATGTGATCAATTTTAATTTAGGACATCCGTGCTTTATGTACCTTTTGGCATTTGTACATCACAGTGTTAAATATTTGTAATGATAATGTTTTTAGAGTTTTGCAAAAATGAGTCATTGAAATCTGTAAATTGTGTTTATGGTAATGATTCAGTCACTGAATGAGTTCAGGCCACTGAGCACTTGGTTCAGACAATGGGTTTTAGTGTTTCAGCAATTCAGAAAAATTCTGAATTCACCATGTAACAAATTCTCAGTAGCTACATTATTCTGACAGGTTGTGTGAATGATCAGATGATAATTGTGGTTCCAGGCACAGATTAAACTGTTGGTCTGTTGCTGAGGTTTTGCCAGCAGAGTGAGAAATATTTCGAATTTAGTTTGAAAGCTGGATTTTGAGTTTAGAGATTAAAGATGGCAAGGTTTGAAGAAATGTGTATTAACAGCTGGAATATTGACTTGAAAGTCACGACATGCCAGTACTCTGTGGTTTCTAGAATTGATGTTCCGACTACACACATTTCTTTTTTACCATTCTATTTTATTTTAAGTGTATGTATATTATTCAAACAGTGCAAAAACAAACAAGGAATGTATTCTTAAACCATGGGGGATGCTCTGATTTGATCCAGCATCTCTACTCAGCCTAACAGGCCTCATTTTGGAGAACCACATAGTGCAAAAGTAGATTTGAAGCTTTGTTTATGTGAAGATGTATGAGCTGAATGTATTTTATATACTTTTTTTTATTTCTCTTAATTCTTTCAGATAATAAAGGCTAAGAAAAGTATTTTTTTTAATCATTTATTCGACCAGCGTCATAGTAGAGCAGCAGCCTCTCTCAACCTTGGATTCATAAGAGATTACAGTTCACACTCTGATCCACTGCTGCCAATTTACAATCACCAAATAGTTTTCAAAAAATGTCTTTGGATCGTGAGAGCACCCTGAGAAAACCGATGAGGCACAGCAGACCACAGCCGACATGCAGATTTGAACCCAAACCTGCTCTCTTGCTGTGAGGTGACAGCGCTACCATGTTACACCAGCACATTGCTTCCCACCGCTTTGAAGGCTTAAAGGAAGGTTTTGGCAGTCATCTGATACACACTGATATTTTCTCAGTTCCATGAAAGTCAAAAGAAGAAACCAGGCATTCCTTGAAAGTACAGTCACCAGTGGAGTGTGACATTAGATCATGCTTTTAACTCAGTGTTACAGAATGCGACACTGATTTTCACCCAAAATGCAAGAAACTGATTAAAACACAGACACACAGGAAGCGTAACCATGGGAACTATAAATACATAACCTAATTGCATGAATGACAGCAATACGCTGTACACCTTACTGAAGTATTCATATAATTTGTGAATACATTTATATATAATTTACAGTGCGAATAATATAAAGATCTACCGAATGATGACTTCTTTCAAAAGTGTTGTTGGTGGTTCGTCGTTGCCATGGAGCAGAATATTTTGGAGAGAAGTCTTTGTAGAAAAGAGGGATAAATGACTTGGAGAAAAAAGAGATCGTCTGACCCTTTCACTACTGATTGTGGGAGCAGAGAAAGAAAGTAAAAAAAGAAGAAATCATTATTGTATTATTTTTTCAAATAATTTTATTCCATTTATTTGTTTATTTATTTAGGTAAAAATGATAAATAAAAAAAATCTCAAATGGCATATGGTGACATTCAGGCACTGATCAATTTCTGACAAAAACCAAATATTTTTAAAATACTGCAGATCTCCCTGCTGCTGCTGAGCTGAGCACTACCATATTTTCTGTAAAATCACTCTCAAAGCTGTGTCAGCATTTCATCTGCCTCAATTTATCTTCAGCTCATCCTTTAATACTAAGTAACACCTAATGGCTCGGAGCAGTAAAGGATAATGGCTTTATGCTGGACTATCAATGAGTGTATGAGTGTGCTTAATATTCTGTGCTTTGTTGCGTGTGTTTGTGTGCATGGTGTGATTCTTTTTTCTGTCCTCTGGGAAAGGGAATTTCAATTTTGCTTCATTCAGAACTGACATCAAGGCATCTGCATTTAATCTGACCCATGAAGAAAGGCAGATCTCTCTTTCTTATAAGGTATTATGTTGTACACTAGATGTCTGCTGGTTGTGATAGTGCGTTTAAGTGCACCCTTAGCTGTGGCTGCATGCTCAGGCAAAGACTGAGCACTCTCGCTGACTGCAGCTCTGACACCCTCTTTGTGGCTATGACTGTAGATATGGGCTCATGGAGCCGTCTATGACTGCAGCTGTGCTCATGGTTGGCGCTTTACGATTATGACTGCGACATGCTGGTTTTTAATTGGTGTAAATGTATTACATGCAGCTACTGTGTGTTCAGTTGTGATTATGGCAAGGCCATGTATTGAAGCTACTGTACGCCAATAACAACTTATCTGTATCAGCACAGAGTGGACCACAGCTGCAGAATCTGAACTGTCACCACAAATCCAGCCACCTCTTCGTTGTTCACAGCTGGAAGAGTGACAGCTAGGATCCCATCGTGGCAGTAATCAGCCTTTTAGTGAGTAATGACTACTAAATGCAACATATAACACAGAATCAGTTCCTGCAGGGTTACCTGCTGTCTTAGCTTTAACTTGGAGCAGCACATAAATGAACCATTTCTCGAAACATTCCATCCTTTTCTCAAAAATCAAAACACAATATCCAGTTTTCAAATCACAGCCACAAAACCTGATCACTTGCTGGTATTGTCATTCAGCTCATTCTCCCCTGGCATGTAACATTTTAATGACATTAGCAGTAATATGTATGAGCAGTTTTGAGCAGCTGTGTTTAAGAAATGGCATCCATACTGTAGTTGTGTTTTAATGCCTGCTTCCAGTGGTTACCATTATGCAGGGTGGGTGAATGAGTGTGAAAAATGTTTTTTAGGGGGTGCTAGTGTGATAAGAGACTGAGAACAAAGTATGTTGAAAGAGAAAGGTATAAAAAAGTAACAGGTCTGAAAGAAATTCTCTGTCATCTTTTGGATGGAATTTTTACTAAGATCTCACATTTCTGTTACTGCTCTTCTGTATTCTTTCTTGAGTCACTCTTTTGATGTTATTCACGCTGTTTGTCAGAAACTACCATCTGTGTTTTGAAGTCCTGCTGGTATAAAACTTGCACAAAATGCAAGGAGTATCTTTATGATGACAAATAAGGAAAAGAATGCGTGCACACACATATAACCCAGTTTTGCTGAGTTGTTTGCTGATTTTTTATTTTACATATTGCATTAATCTGTTTGTATAGCAAGAACATGAAATGTATCCATCTAGGGTAGTTTTCTGTTATCCTGAAAGCACAGCAAAAGAGTGAATGACGTCAAAACACAAAAGGGCCTAACAGCGCAGAGCATAGTGTCCAATTAGCTTCAGAGCTGAAAAACAGACTGAGAGAGAGAGAGAGAGAGGGGAAGAGAGAAGGAGAGAGAGAGAGGGGGGTCTGTGCGGACCTTATTAGCACCAAGCTCTGACTGCAGGTTCCCTGGAGCGTTGTGTTGTGATGTGTATGGGGCTAGTGGGCAAAGAAATGTTATGCTGGTCATGCATGGCTCACCTGTAAGCATAGACACCCTCACAGTAGATGTCTTACCAAGTGATGCTTAGAAAAAGAGCAGCACCCTTTGGCAGGCATGATTGATTGAAATCAATAAGCACACTTAGCGCCTACATGGAGTCCAGTCTGTTCTCATTCATACAACAGAGCATTGTAAGTTTTTTCAGATTCATCATCTCTTAGAGTGTTCTCATTATGATTTTAGCATCTAGCCCCACACTTCCCCCTGCTGGTGCACTGCGGGAAGGCACTCTATCCAGATGATGCAGTCTTTTCTAAAGCACTAACTCCCTATCTCTGAACCAAATTCTCACCATCCTAAGGCAATTTCATCTCTTTTTTTCCCCCACAAAAACTCAAACAGCTTACACGGTTAGACACAATTAGCAGATCTCATTTGCAAGGCTCTAATTATATTCTCTCTTACTAAAACACATTTTTCACAGCAATTTACTTGTGATACATAATGCTAAGCAGAAGTTAATCAGCTAGAGCACAGATGTCATTCCTTAAGGACAGCAATTCAGAATTGTTTGCAGTTGTTACTAATGATCTAATTTAACAAACACACTGCATGCCAGTTCAGAGTGCACAGCCAACAAGGGTTAGCTGAAGGTTAAGACCAACAGTGGAGGAAGACAAGAAAGATGATGAACAACAACAGCAGCTGACAATGATTCGCAGAGCTGAATTTGTATTTTAGAGCTTTTCACTGTAATTTGACATATGAGGCCTAAGGAGATGCCAGTGGTAGTGCACCGCACTGGTTTTAGTACGAGTGCAGAGCATCATTAAGCTGCAAATCTATTAAAAGCAAGCAAATCTATTAGATAGATAGCAAAAACTTCAGGTGTGGCCACATCAACAGTCTGGTACATTCTTTTAAAAAAAATGACTGTAGTGGCTATAGTTCAGGAACACCGAAGGACCTGAAATACGTACATATTTTCTGTGATAGAGGTAGGTGTCTAGGTGTTAAGGTTTATAAATATGAAATGAATGGAAATACATTTCCTAATACAGTCAGTTTAGAACAAGGTGCAAGCCACTGGTCACACTCGAAAACAAGATTAGTCCTCATCTAAAAACATTCATAAAAAATAGCTCATGATCTGAAACATACCACACTATTTTTAAAACATGGTGGAAGTAATGTTATGACATGTATGGCTGCCAGTAGAACAGGGGCACTAGTGTTTATTTATGATGTGTGCGCTAATAGAAGTTACAGGATGAAATATGATGTGCACAGGGCTATACTCTCTCCTCAATTAAATCAACGCTGAAAGTTTGCACTTTAACCATATGCTGCTTGTCTCATTAAAAAATCCTCTATGGTGGTGTATGAGCCAAAACTCCAAAAACCGTCTTTCTGCAACATATACAGAGCCTATCTGTATATGTCATACTGTGATTTACTCATTAAGGTGCCCATCTTTCTCATTTTACATGTGAATCTGACCACTTCTATAAGGACTGTTAATTACTGTATGTGTAATTATATGTCTGGATATAAAGCATCTCTACTGTATGCCTTCTTCTATTTCTTGTTGTTATGTGAAAGAGGGGAGCTGGACACAGCTGACAACCTTGTCTCAGCAGACTAGACCATCATATTCTTGAATGTGAATCTTGAAACTTCTTGTGTTTACTGCTGTTGTGTTATGATGTCCTGAACACTGTGTTTTCAGGTGGCTTTTTTTTTTAAAAGTAGTGTATAGAGTGTTATTATTTTGGATTTTGTCCAGAAAAAATTAAGTGCAGGTCAAACTGTTTTGGTTTGTGAGGTTTTGCCAATAAAGTCAGAGGTTTTACAGTAGTAAAACTGGGATTTCCGTTTAGAGGTCTGACAAAAGGATGGAGATTATGTATAAGAATGTGCCTTAGCAACTTTGAAAATCTATAATTATTCAACAAGATGATTAAAAATAGTGGAAAAATAAAGGCATCTCCAAAAGTTGATTTAACTCCATAATTATAAGGCTTTCCATTTGAGAGTGAATGCCTTCCAGCTGTGCATCTGCTGCAGTGTTGTTTTCAACAAAGGCTGGCGCGTGTAACTGCCTCACCGCCCCTCGCACAGACGCACACGAGCCTCCTTCCATTTCTCACTGAGCACACAAAGACAGTAGGGCACGTGTTTCTTCACACCTTACACCCAAATGGCTACACAGACAGACAGAGATAAAGAAAGGGATCAAGAGTTCAGTCTTTTTTCTCTCACAAAAGTTAAGCTGATTAAAATAGGTGTTTGAATTTTAAATTACGTTGCCAGACAAGCAAAAAAACAAAAAACAAAACAAAACACACACACACACACACACACACACACACACACACACACACACACACACACACACACACACACACACACACACACACAAACAAGAAACCTGTCACAATACTGACAGTAAAAAACACATGCAGACTTTGCAATCTGCATACATAATACAACTATGCAAGCATAAATAAATAGCTAGAAATGGACCATTACTGATACCGTTTTAAATAGATTATTATCAGGCAGTTGAAAAATCTTCATGCAAAATTAAACCAGAAGGTGACCAAATGACCATAGTTTGTTGAAGTGTGACTTCGCACCTTAACACCGTGGCGCATGGAAACACTTGGGGACGCGTCAAAACGCAATTTGGCACGGGTTTCCAGGGCCTGATAAAAAGACGGTTCCTGTCCGCTTCCCCACATCCTCACAACATTTTACGAAGAGCTGACCACCACAAGGAGCCATGGAGACCTGCGCTAACAAGAGTGGGCTGTCATCTGTTTCTAACGGAGGTAATTCGAGCCAGCAGTCCGAGTTGTGGAGACCATGGTTTCGAAATGAGGATAACAATGTCCGACACAAGGTAAGTTTTGCACTTTAAAGTTTGTATTTTTGAAATCTGCTTACTTGACAGAAAGACTAAAGAAATCTCTTTGTTTTAGAATCTTTCAAACCATGGAGACCTCAGTGGTGCAAAAGATCCGAAAACACCTCAAGTGATCCATCCAGTCAAGTAAGTGGAGCTTTATTAATTAAGGCATCGTTGAAAAAAGAGAGTAAAGTATACATATATAAAAACATGAATTTCTTTTTGTTCTAAGGTTGTACTGGCCAAAATCGAGATGCTTCGATTATCTGTACCGAGACGCAGAAATACTCCTTCGCAACTATCCGGTCCAAGCAGCAATCTGCACCTACGAAGACTCCAGCAGCGACGAAGACAATGATGATGAAGAGGAGGATGTTGAAAAGGAGCGGAACTAAATGTCTTTGTGAACTTTGAAGAATGTTGCATGCTGTCATAATGTGACAATATTTATACATATATATATATCTTTTAATTTATTCCTGTAATTATATGTAAATAGTTCAAATACCAGTTACCAAGCTTAAGTTATTCCTTTCACATTTCTACCTCCTTTGTATTTTATAATAAAATGCAGGAAATAAATTTCGTTATCTGGGGTTTATTTGTTTTTAAAATATTCACTGCACACTCACACACAAATTAAGCATTCAGCGCTACATTGATTGACTGAAGTGTTCAAGGGAAAAGGAGAACTTCTCCAGTAGACTGTGAAATTTTCCATTCGAAAGATATCAGGTTGATTTTATGCAAGTGCAGAACGTGTTTGGGCCTTTCTTACTTACTGTATTTATTTCTGGCACTGAAACACCTAAAACCTCACATGAATATACCCTGTAAGTCACTCCAAATGTATGCAGATCCCTTAATTAGACGTTGTAGCAGAGCTTTTTCTTTCCATATTTGCATTCACTTTACTGGCTATAACCGCTTTCTTTCCGCTGAACATCCCTTTTCCCACGGATAAGTGCAGGGTGTTAAACGCACCATTTCCTGTGCAGCGTCGCGTGAAGCGCGGAAACCGTGGGACAGGTGGAGGGCACAAAACCCTGTCACCAGAGACCATAAAGTTTGGCTGAGACAAACGGAGGTGAAACATTTTAGAAGAAGAAAAAGTACTGATAACATTATCAGAGAATCTGTATTTTATGTGGGCCATCAAAGGACTTCTACCAACTTGTGCGCTGAAGTGCATCAGACCTAACCCATAAAGTCACACGTCCTCCTTGGGATGACACCGCATATTTGGGGAGCAAGCATCAAGCAGGAGGTCGAATCTGGCAGGCATGAGGCGAGGAAACAAACAAGTGTTAACATTAGGTTTGCATTTTTTTTTTTTAAATTAGGCTCTTAGTTTGACTCAGTCAAGCAGGATTTGGGGTGAAAGGGCAAGGTGGTAACAGGCTCATGTGATAACAAACCTTGCAATAGAGAACCACTGTGTTTCATCTGCTCAATGTTTCCCAACCTCTATCCTTATGGACCCCTACTTTACAACAAAAGCATTCATGGACTAGTTGTATTTTCTTAGCTAGAGCTAACCCCTATGATCTTGATCGTTTAAATTGTTCAAAACCAACTAGTGACTGAATTTGTTTGACTGAATGTATGTTCCAGTTCTTATGCTTTCGCCTGCACTTGCTTTAAAATCATAGCAAGTGTAGGCACAGAAACAACACTGATGTAGAGTGTGTTAACAAGAGCTAGATTAACTCATTGCAAACCTTTACTGGTCCATTATTCCGCCTGCTATTGGTGCATTATTGGTGCCCATCAAGATTCTATACATATGGCAGTAGTAACTTGTGTTTTTTTTTCTGGGTATATAAAATATATTACCCAGTAAACCAACATGAATCCACGAGCTAAGGATAAAAGCCTGTGAACTTAGAGCCATATCAGTTGCCTGTTTAGAGAGTGACATCTCAGCCTTTCTTCTAAAAGTCCTCTGATGATGTTTATAATAACGATATGTCATTACTGGAATGCAGAAGTGAATGAGTTTATTATTTTAAAGTTATGATATCAGCTTGTGACTGCTGCTTGTAATTGTAGTAAATCCTAATAGAGTCTTGGGTTTTAGACCACAAAACATATGACATGTCCAAATAGTTACATCAGCCAGCAATCATGCGATGTAGCAATTAAAGTGACACTTGTCATGTTAAAGTTCTGTCTCATGAGCTTGCTCTTCTTTGGATATGATGGAAGTACTATGAGTAGTCTAGTATGGATTGCTAAAACCTCAACAACATATCTATCTGCACATTTGAACTGTTGAACTTTTCAAGTCACACCAGTGTTGACCTTTTAAACTGTGCCATGGGAACTTTTTAGATCATCTGTAGGTGTTCTGAAGAGTGCAAAGTTTGCACACCTTTGTGGTGAGACAAATTTTGGGCTCAGTGGGGGCGATGCATCACCCCAGCACATGTGGCATATCATAGACAGACTTCAACATTGGACTGTTTAATAATTCACAAAATACTTGTTCACTGATACTTAAATAGTAATATGGGCCTCTGATTAGTAAAGGTGACAAAGAAAGGAGTTGTTGGTTCAACAAACCATCACAAAAGTAACACAATGACTTTCTAGAGCAAGTGATCGCAATCTGAGTCCTGATCATCAAAATTCATTTTAATGTCTAAATATTCAACTGAGATCATAGTTTTTGATGAATTACTGAAGTAATTGTCTGCAACTGTGGGAGCTTTGGGACTTTCCCAGGCATGCTTGGGTGTTAAAGCTACTGGAGTGTCACTTACTTTGGTGTGAAATCTGCTCACCTCCAGGAATAAACATAAAACAAGGGAAAGATGTGTGTCCTCATGAAATTATAGCCAGCTGAATTTTTGGATAATGCAGCTGCAAATATGATAAGAAAAAGTAAACAGTTATTTACCATTGAGATTTTGAACGCTGAACATTGCCCCAAACCTAACGCAGCTTTGTAAAGCTTGTTTTATCAGACACATGCCGCTTTTGCATGTGCTGGTGTGAACTTGAGTGTAAAGAATACAAATCTAAGACAGTAGTAGTCAGCCTCAAGTAGCCACATGTCACAACTGTCATGCACCTTGGTTACAAATAGATGCAACCAGTAACAATGAAACACATAAATATGGAGCCGTGGATATCACTTTTTCCCCTAGTGCAGTGGAGATTATAGTTATATTCACAAATCAGTTCATGTTTGTCTTATATGAAGTCACAAGTTGGTGCTAATCAATCTTCAGTATTCATTACTGTTCAAATATCAATGTATAAATATCAATGTAGACAATCAATGGATAATAATTATGGGAATTTCTAATGGTATATTGTTGTTTGTATTAGTTCATCTGGTGAGCATGTGGAGGCATGCCCCTGTGAACTCTGACTGCACTGGTGGTGCGATTGTAGACACCTAATGAGGTGATGAAGTGTGACTCAGCCTAGTTGGGTCTGAACTTAATCAACCAGCTTCCCACAGGCACACCTTTGTTCGGCTGTGTGAACAGAGGGTTTGCAGCTAGAGATGCATTTTGGTCACTTTGGTTCGTATCTGTTGTTTCGATGGCTCTCTTGTTTGTTCTGTTGCTCGAAGACAGTTAAGCCAGTTATACAAAAAGGGAGCTGTGTGCTCCTGAATATGCAAAAGATTGTCTTTGGCAGATTTGTAGACAGGAAGCACCACTGGTTTTGAATAGAAAATGTAATGTGTATGAATTAAGGTATGAATTTCACATGGTAGATTCTAGCACAGTTTTTCTTCTCAATGTTTAAGTTGGAGAATGTTAGGTAGGGATGATGTATATAGCAAAAGTCAATAATTATATCTGGTAATATAAACACATTAGGAAACAGTACATTAAGTGCATATATACAGAACTACAACAAAATAAATATTTAATACTGTCATATGGTGTGTAGTAGTATGCTTAATCAACCCACACACACACATACACCTACACACACCTACACACACACACACACACACACACACACACACACACACACACACACACACACACACACACACAAATGCTAATTGCATTTCACTGCCTTCACCTTCCTCTTTCTCTTCTTCTGTGTTCTTGCTGCTCCATCTTCTTGTCTAACACCTGTATAAGTCACTTGAGGCCTCTTTTATGCTCTGACACATGATTAAATTGTTCTACCAAATATGTTTGAACAGGTGCAACATGAATGAGGCTAATTGGTAGTCATGGTATTGCATTTTGAAGGCCAGTGTTTCAAGGTGAACAAAGTGTGTGAAATGATGCAATTTGTGTTCAGAGATTTGGAAAACTGACTTTGAATGATATCTCAGTGAGACCAATGGAATTGTGCTTAAAGTCGTGTTTATTTGATGGGATTTTCAACATCATCACTCAGATGATACATGAAGAAGCTACTTTTAGCTGCTTGCTGATTCTTAATGTGTCACCTTAGCAGGTAAATCTGAATGTTTGATTTGAGGGCAGATGCCACCCTCTAATGGCTTGTGTCACCTCCTGGGATCAAACCAGGGATCTGTCATGTGTTAGGCAAACTGTAAACCACTACACACAAGCTTTACAGAATCATGTTCCATTATTTGTATGCATAAAATTGATAAAAACTCTAATGAACATTTCGCTTCATTTTTAGGGGACTGAATGCAATGCAACCCTTAATAATGTAGATAGGCCGCATATATCCTTATGGAGTTTTCAATCTAGTGATGCGTTTAGAAAGCTACAAAGCTCAATGTGGGTTTTTGACCAACAGATGGGGCAAGAGAGCCAAAAGTGATTCTTCCACTGGTTTGGAGCACTGCAGTGTAATAGTTCAGTACATCCACTTGGGGGCTGTGTTGTACTTGAGAGGTAACCAGTGAATTTCAGTTATATGATGGAGTAAAATTCAAACCCTATATGTATATAAAAAACAGAGTTTTACAGAACGTCCCTCCTGTGATGTTTCTTTGTACATCACTGTACAGATGAATGCATAGGAAAATACTTAACATGTCATTTATGATGCAGAATCTGCACCTATTAAGAAATGTAATGATATAAATTGTTTATACAGTGGAATAGATCATTATATCATTAGGGTTTGATTCTGGAAGTTTAATTTCTGGAAATACTGAATATCTTCTATTTTCTGCTGCTGAGATAAAATAAATGGATAAATTGTCAGGGGGTTCTGCTTTAGCCGGCAAAGGTAAATAACTGATTTCTACTCACAGTGGACTAAAAAAAATACATTTCTTTAACTCCAATTTTCAAAGTAAAGTAATAATAAACTAAGAACAGCAGTTTTCCTTAAAAAAGTGATGTAAAGAGGGCACACGTGTAATGAAGCAGGAGAAACACACAGACCGGGCAGCAGTTTTCCAGTAATGATACAGACAAGCTAAAGCATAAATCTGTCAATGAAGTGAACCCCTTAGTAGCTACATATATCTCTGCTGAGTGAAATAAACCACAGAGTTGCTCTGGTTCTTCTCGCCCCACGAACATGCTGGCTCACACTGCTATCTAAGAGAAAAGGCAGTTGTGCTTTTCTGTACCCTGTTATCCCACCCTCCACTTAAATAGTTAGTTTGGTCTTCTGTCTCTGAGATGTGTGCAGTGGAGATAATTACAATTTCAGTAACGTTTGTCAGGTGATTACCTCATAATCCCCTATTTCATTTGATAAGTCACGCATTGATTTAACTCAGAGTTGGACCTAATGGAGTATCTTTTCCACCGCTACAGTGATTTGTATGCTGGGGCGAAAGGACAACGGCAGATTGGAGGCAGAAAAACAGGCGCTCGCCATTCCCGTTCACTCGGTAGCTTGTGAAAGATGAACGAGGAGAAGGCAGGTTTAATCACAGCAACACGAATGCGACCAGTAAATCACTGCTGTGGCTGATACAGTAACATGTGCTGGTTAGAACACTCCCTCTCACATAAACGCTCCCTGTTTCTTTCTCTTTTTTTTAAATTTTCTCTTCTTGCAGGCAGAGAGGGGGGATGGGGAGATGAAAATGCTGGATGAGAGATAAGACAAGTGAAGGGAAAAGAGACCTGCTTGGTATTCACCTGTCTCTCTGGATCAATAAAGGTAATTTGGGCTGATTCCTCCCTGTAGGCCTCTTAGCAGACAGAAGGGGAGAGGGGTCAGCCACTGCTGAGCTGCAGGGAGCTAGAATAACTTAGAAACACACTCTGCAAATTACTGCCCCTGTTTGAGAATCTCTCATTCAGCTATTCCTCTACCATGACAAGAGCTACACTGTGATACAGAGTCCTCCAGGTAAATGTGGGCTAACTGGATGTATAAAAGGCTATGCTGCCCAGACGTTCTGTATACCCTTGTGTTAGTGGTGTTTGCACTGTGGCTAAAACTGTATGGGCAAGCTGTAATGTTCCCAGAAAAGGCTGAAAAGTAACCCCACCTTTACCTTTATCCTAGCCGTAACCCTCACCAGAAAGAAAAAAAGAGAGGGAAACCAAAAGTTTCGTCATGACTATCGGTTTTCACATTTAAGACTTTGTGAAAGCTGTGATTCCAAGCAAACAGTTCAAAGAGGGGTTATGATACCCATAAAGAAGATGGGTTTTTGGAGGCCAGAGCTGGGTGTTCAGATTCACAGGTCAAGGCTCATAAATTACTATGAAAACAGGGGTGTCAGGTAGCTACACAAAGAGTGACCAGTCCTGTTAAATCAAGATTTAAAATCAGAGCGATTTTCATTTTTTGATTACATGCCATGTGTTCCTTTCTCCTTGCTGCCGTGATCCACTGTAAACCTAACAGATTGATTTTTTTTCCACATTCCTGATCACAACCTCTACCTTTCACTCTCTTAGGGCTGCAGCAGATCTCATCAGTTGGTTATAGGCATGGAGGTTCTCGTCCGTCATGTGGGGTCACCAGCCTGAGAGGAATGCTCCATGTCAGGGATGTCAGGAGAGGAAGGGGTTTCCCAAGGGATACAATACTCAACAAAGTGTACCGCACCTCTGGCCAATCATTGGCGCTTGTCCTGCTTGTATTGTGAATTTCATCAAAGCGCACAGGTGTGCATTGCACTGACACACACGCACATATATCTGTCCTCATGTCTGTCTCTTAAATTTACACACATGGGTAGCACACTGATCTTATCTTGAGTCCGCATGTTCCCAAACGCATGTATATATTCATACATACACCCTTTTTTCCCCTCCACACTGCCTCCTATGAAAAAGAAGGTTTTTACTGCATGTTGATTGCAGAGGAACAGAGGTGAAACTGGTTGTAGTTTGTACTTATGCTTTAGTAGGTCAGGCCTTTTGAATTTTCATGCACTTAATTGGGGAGAAGAATGGGGGTCCACAAACCATTCCCATGTTTTGATCCTAAAAGGTGTCCTGCAGCCTGGAAAACATTTTCTGAAGGGATCTGGTTTGTAGGACTGAAGTTGTCCTTTAATACAAGGTGTCAGAAAAAAGTGTCAATCAAAACTCTGCGATGACAACTATTGCAGAAATTTGATTAATGGTCTCCTTTTGCTTTCCACATCTTACTGTCAAACTTCAATTATCTTTCTAGATCATTAATTGCTTCTTGAGGAAGCACATATTGATAGTCCATCATGTGCGGAACTGTTTGAGGCCGACTTAGCTGACAAGTCATTTCCATTCTAGTACCCTGACCTAATCACCATATCCTATTATCATTCACACGAAAACACTAATTACAAAGGCAGGGTGAACCTGATTTATGCTAATGGAAACGTGAATATGCCACGGATGCATTAATCTAGAGTATAGGACCCTGTGCTGGTGTTAACTGTGATTAGCATGTGATTACCATAGCATGGGTTATATCTACTGGAAGCCCTGCTTCTGATGGGCTTGAGAAAATCTCTCTACTCACTGGCTGTGAATGAGACTGTGACTCTTCACGACATGAGGAAATAATAATAATAATACAAAATTGACAATTTTGATTGTTTTACGCTAAACAAAAACATCTAAATTCTAGCAAGGCAATTTTCTCTTTTAGAATGAGTGTAACAGCCCAAGTGCTTTCAGTGACAGATGGTTCAGACAGTTGGATTATATTAAAAAAGGGTTATATATCTGATGATATACCTATCTGAGTTCTTCCTTCACACCAGCACAATGTCAGCCACTGGAATCTTTTATGGTGCTGGCAGAAGTTCCAGTGAAGGCTGTTTAGTAACCCAGGCTATTTAAAACCCAAACTTCTTTTGAATATAAAGAAAGTTCTGTTTTATAAGTTAACTGACTTTTGAAATTTTGAGTCTGGCAGTATGTTTTTACTTTCTGTTACAGTCAGGACTTTCTCACTGTAGCACACAGTGTCACTCTGTGTGTGACACTATCTCAGTTTCCTCCCTACTAACGATTTAGTTTAGTTTAAAAATTAGTTTTATTTCCTCAAACGAGATAAGTAGATTTCTTAGACTGTTTTCACTTGGAGATCAATACAAATTTAGTTCTCTAGTCAGGAGAGTCACCAGATTGATTTGGATTTTTGATTTTTTCAGTGCCTTAAAAGGTGCCTATAAATAAAATGTGATATTATTATTATTTGAGTCAAAGTAACATTTATAGCAGGAGGTGTGTATGTGTATATAGGCTTTGCTGAAGGCTGTTTTCAATCATGAATCTGCAGATACTGTGTATGCAAAATCACTCACTGCATCATATTCCATAGTTTTGGACAAAAAACAAATTTGTGGCAAAAGAAGTTATATTAGGCATTTTTTTTAAAAACAATTTGTTGATGAATTAATTGCTGGATAACTAGATACCATATAGTGTATTATTATGGTCTTGTATATGCTGGATTAGAAGTGATGTCACATGATTGTTGTCTATAAGTGAGACATAGAGATGTGTTGAATTAAACACTCGCAGAGGTGTCTCCCAGTAGTAGTCCTCTGTTACCATCTGTTCCTGCAGACACCCTGTTCTATGCAGCTTCCAACAGAAAGGAGGATGCGTTTGTTTTGGGATCCACACGAGCACAAAGAAGGGGGCCCATTCTTCGATTCCCGCTTTGATCCTTCCATTGAGAGGACCCAGCCGTGGCCATCTATCTGCATCCCACGGCTTCTGCCTGCCTCGATGGCTAGTCGGACGGCCGAATCTGGGGGCTAGCAGAGCTGTGTGCCCTGCACATGGCACTCGTAGCATAAGGAGCCTATTGATGAGGCAACAGATTGGCTTTGAGTATACCTGATGGTTATCCCCCACTTCTCTCTGCTGGTCCTCCTCTCTCTCTTTCAACCAACCAAAGACAATCCCTGTGTCTCCCTGCTTTCTAATACAAATTGCCAATGTGTAGTGGATTTAAGAGAGTGGCAGAAGCCATTGTTGGGTAATCTGTACCAAAAAGGAGAGGTGATGTTGAGTGTAGTCTTTTTCTTAGTAAGGATTAGGCTTGGTTTTTCTCTGTTAGCCCTCTTTGGGTGATGTGTTTGGCTTTAGTAGCAGCTTGGCAGAGTCGGAACAACTCTGCGACGGGTACTAAACCCATGTGAGTGTGTACATGTGAGCGTGGGTATGTGTGTGTGAGGACTTTGTACGAGGGTGGATTCATCATTAGCCGAGCAGAGGGTCATCTGGCTTTAATAGGTGTTCTCAGGTGTTGGTTCTGGTGTCTACAGCACTGGTGTTGTTTGCTGTTGGGAATCAGATCCTGGCTTACCCCTTCCCCCTCCACCTTCCCTCCATTCTGCTTCAGTCCCTCTGCACCCCAGCTAATACCACGCTCATTACGGTGTTATCGATCTGCCTTTGCTGCACACCAAAGGGCAAAGAAGTCCTCTCCTTTCCTTCTCCCTTTTGTCATCCTTTTCCCTCTATACCTTTTTATAATCTGCTCTCTTTTCCCTGTGCCCTTTCCTCTCCGCTGACATCCTACGTACTGCTATTTCCTCACTGGCAATTATGTTTCTGCTCAAGGAGATGAAAAAGCTGGAAACTGACACTTTCTGTGTCTTTCTTAGAGGCTTGTCTTTGTGGTGTTTGTGTCGTATGTCATGTTTGTGAGCAGCAACGTAAAGAACATGATTTTAGACATATAGATCTAAAAAGAAAACACAACTCTCCTCCCATTCTTCTCCCTAGTGTCTAGTGTCTATGGCCAATCCTCTCTCCAAGCCGTCATGCTTGTTGTTCTCGGTTTTTTTTTTCTTTCTTTATCTTGTAGGAGATTTGGTGTCTTGTAAAATAACACCCAATTTATTATACAGAAATCTGCAAAAGTATGCAGCCTTGTGTGGGCTGAAGTATAAACACTGAGAGGTGACTTTGAAGGGGGTCTTGAATTACAGTTCTGTGCAATCTGCACAATCTCCACACTTCAACAGTTTAGTGTAGTGTGCAGGGATTGCATCTGAAAACAGATTTATTTGCTCAAACAGATGTATGTGTTGCATTTGTCATTTGCATTTTTTTTAGAGGTTATTGCTCAATGGGGTCAAACAAGTCACAAGACATTTTCATATTCTGAGAAGCAACTGTAAGAGGTTAAAAAAAACCCCTAACATAATTCTGCTGACTACAGAATACATACAGACAAAATAAGTCTTCATTCTGTTTCCAAATATTTTTCATTCTCAGTTTTGAACAACATTATTAAGGGACCGTGGCTAAAAGGTTAAGCTAGGGCATGCACTCCCCGCTGCAGTGTGCATGTCTGCTTAAAAAAACAAAGTAAATGCAGTCCCTCCTCCCCACCCCAACTCAAAACTTCTTGTGTTAATTTAGCAATTTCCCTTAATATCTGGATAAGTTATTCACCCATGATAATAAGCTCATGCATTCATCTCCCAACCAGGGGTTTAATAATTAAAATATTTTATCATACATGTGAACAGACATGCATGTCTAAGGATGTTAATTCACCAGACAAGAGCAGACAGAACTGTTAGTCGTTACACTCTGACTCTTACCGAGCAGGGCTGGGGACCGTGCTCCATCAAAAGAACCATTTTTGAGGTTTTAAAAAAGTCTCTATGTACTGGAGCTGCACAACATATTTAAGTCTGACAGTGAAGGTGACACAGCCTGTTAAATATAAATGAGCCTGCCAACACAGGCCAAAATATTGAAATCTTTTAACCTAGTTTCCTTCACTGTGGGCTGCTTATGATCATTTGGCAATTTAACTTTACATCTTTATTACAATAATACCAGGTTTCTGTTGCGTTTACAAGTTTATAGAACCAAAATAATTGTTTTTGCTATTTTTAGTGATAAAACAAGGAATTAAATATCTATTCCCGTGTGCAGGGTTTTTCCTGCATATAAAGATTTTTGGCACCCAGGCCAGTATGTGTTTTGGCTTCACACGACAACAAAATTGCCAGTACTGAGATTTTTTTAGACAGTTTTTTTTTTTTAATAATAAAGGCTTAATTTACATTTCAATACAACCTTAAAATACTTTTTTTTTTTCATCAAATAACCAAAAATAACAGGAAAACTAAAAAAAATAGACCTCTGTAAAGTCAGGTAGCACAAACTCATTGTCTGAACTACATGCAGACCATTTCTGCTTACATGTGCATGCATAGTCATCTCAAAGGCCCTACCAACTGAGTAATTCTGGTGCTGAAACTCTCAACTTTTATAAAACTTTTGGTGTGTTTTTGAATTGGTTGGATGGAATGAATCATAGACGTTATAAACAAAAATGTAATTTTTAAACATATAAACATTATTCACTTTTGTAATGATATTCATGTAGTTTTTATGTCAAAGCCACGGGAAGCCACTGAAGATGGGGAGCAAGCTGCAGGTTCGAGACCCCTGTGTAGATCCAGTCAAACCAAAAACATGGCAGAAAACCAAATAATGGCTCTCAGCAGGGATGGTATTGATTGATTAAAGTTGAGAATTTGAAATCATGACAGAATGCCCGAGCATCGTGATGCATTATATTGCATATTACCTGTTGCCTGGTTTTGGTGTTTTTCATTATTATAGATAAATACATTTTATTGTATATTTTACAGAAATGGTGCAAATTAGTGAATAAAAGCTCTGTTTGTTTTTTGTTTCCATTACTTAAAAAAGCAATATATCCATGTTTGATATTTTTTATGAAATTACTCACTAAACTCATTTTTTGCACACAATCAGTGCTTTATTCCTAATTTAGAGCAAAATACCATATTATTGCTTTTTACTTTGTTTATGATTGGCAGGACTTTCCTTAAAGAACTTCACTTTCTGATCGAATTTATTTGCATTTCTTCTGCTACAGTAACTCAGCAAGGGGTTGTCTGTTGTCTGACCTCACAGCTTGCAGGCTGCACTGCCTCTTTAACCATAATTGCTTGCATACCATATTACAGCATACTTCTTGACTTTGCATTTATATCCTCTTGCACCCTGACTGCATATATTCCTAAATGACTTCACCCAGTCTTACAGTGTGGTTTGATAATTTAGAACTGTTCAGTGCAACACTACAGAGGTGGCGTTGGGTCTCTTGCTGTTGCCCAGGTTGGATACCTCTGACCCCCCGCTACCTCTATGTCTTTGTTTCACGGCTGACAGAAGGAGTGCCAAAGCTCCTCCAGCTCGGGTGATTTATGACCAGCAGCTGCTCCTGCAGCCCATGAACCACACAGCTGGGTGTCAGATGTGGTCTCGCTGTAAGAAGAAACTTATCTGGCAATCCAACATCAGTTGAAGGCTGGACATAGAGGGAGTAAGGGTAAAGAGGAGAGAAGACCAAGTGGAAGAACGATGGACTGGCAGGACAAATTACAGGAAAAAACGGAAGCTTTGGTTTAGAGAAAGTGGAGGGTAGTAAAATAGAAAAATAGTGGCAAAAGAAAAAAATGAAAGTTAAAAAAAAAAGATTAAAGTGCACGAAGCCTGAAATGTGTAACAGAGACATCAATTCCTGGTTAAAAAAAAAGAAAAAAAAAGAATCTGAATGCACCAGCTCTGCTCTGCATTGATTTCTGCTGGTGTAGGGAAAGCAAAATGTTTGTATTATTTCATAAGCCAATTAGCTGCAAGGAGACTCTTCTCCCTGTGTGCCTATTGACCCACAGTCTGTGGCTGCAGCTTTATTGTCTGGGGGGTGCTCTATAAAAGATCAATAACAGGCGAGTGATTGGATTATGGGGTAATCAATGCATTGTACTAATATATAACCAGAGTGATTATAGAGCACTGGCTAATAAGAGGCCTTAGAGAGCTGTAATGACATCACACTCCCGCTGGCGGTCAGGAGAAAAGTGTGCGTTCAAAGTGAAGTGTGTGTGGATGAAATTATGCATGCGTGTGTATATGTGCAGGTGCATGTCGCAAGTGTACACACGGGTGTGTATTTGTGTGGATGAGTGCAGGGGGTAGCGTGGGGGTAGATGATGGGTTGATTTTCTTGATTCTTCAAACAGCTGAAGAATAGTACTACCAGATGGTGTGTGATAGCTGCTTAGAAGAGGCCATCATCAGATTCCTGCTGTAACATAGTGACAGGGCTTCTGGGTTCATTGCAGCAACATATGTGGAAAATGGGAGAATAATAATAGCTGTGAAAAATAGGCACTACACAACCTCTGCAATCTTATCGCTTAATTGTTTTTGTGTTTTGTTTTTTCTTTTGTCTTTGCCACTTTAATAAAAAAAAAGTACCGATTTTATGGGAACGGTTTTGCGTGAGAAAACTGGAGAAAGTATTTCTTCTGAATATAGTGGAGGAAAGCTGTCAGCAAATGTTGCACAATAGTTCACACAATTTCACCTCATGGCATTCATGACCATTTGCTAGGCTTCTAAGAGAGGGCAATCTAAAAAAAACAAAACTATATTCAAGGCTGTTTTTTTCCATATGTGTCATGACTCGTCTTATTTTCACAGTATATAATTTTTTCATCACCTTGTACTTCCATCACGTTATTTTCTTTTAAGTTAAGACAAAAAAAAAGAAACAAAGCTTTGTGACTTCCAACTTTCCACCAACTCAAAAAGCTTCCAAAATAGTTGCAAGTTAATTAAGTGCACCCAGTTTAAAGTAATGCAGCTACAATCCTGGCTGTAATTAATTGTACCTTTATAAAGATTGCAGTGTTACAGAGGTGAGGATTCAGCTGTGATTACTTTGGAGGATGTGGTTTTGTGGGGCTGTTAAAATTCTATATACATAGCATCAGACAAAGAAGCATTTCTGTTATTTAGCTCGCTGACAAAAATCTGATGAACAAAACAATGGAAACAGTTCAGCAACATCACAAACTGCGACCTCCATAAAACAGGTTGAACAAAAAAAATAAGCCTCATAACCATCATTCAGGTCTGATTTATTATGTATGTGTTGCATTAGTTTTAACTGGTTTTAGGTATTTATACCTAATAAAAAGGCAAGCAAAGTACATACATTTTTACAACCCATAAAGCAAAATTACTTTCATCTTTTTCTTGTGAACAAGAAGAAAAAGGGGAAAAAAAACCTTAAAATATACATGATTTTGTTTGGACAGCAATCATTTAATTTCTCCTCCTATTCCTAAATATGAAGCCAAATTTCAGAGTTCATAAATAACAGACATTAAAAAAGCAGCCAGCTGGTAAAGTTGTTCATTGTCTACTCAGCTGAGAGGAGAAACGTGCCTGGCAGGCTAATCTTGTTAGACACTTAACACCAGAATGCCAGAAAGTAATGATGTAATGTTAATGACGAACCTTTTCACAAGTAATTATCTGTGTTTATCAACATGTGTCAGGCCATTTGATATAATTGAGTGAATGATAGCCACCAATCTTGTCACTCCCATTTATAATTTCTTTGATTTGCAGAGTGCTTGTTAAAAGCTTGAGCCACGACGATATCAACAGGGTGCTCTGCTGCACACTGATGCTGTGTGAGGCGCGCTGCTTTTGTCACGCTTCTTTATCCACCAATTTTGTACCAAAGGACAGAAAAGAAAGTGGCAGAGTGAAAGAGATGTGGTTAAACACCTTAAATCCTATTTAAGGTGTCTTTGTTTGATTTCTTCTTAGCTGCTTTTGTCGCGTGTCTCTTGCTCAAATACGAGACGGAGATCTGGTCAGAGTCTTGCACTGAGGGGAGCTTTGGTAAAGTTCCTGTTTGCTTAAGAGTTTAGGAGGCTTTTATGTGACAAATTGCAAAGGAGCTTTTAGAGGACATAATGGGACGCAAAATCTTTTAAATGAAAAAGTGCATGCAAAGACAATGAAGAGAAAGAACTAAGAAAAAATGCAAAACCGTTGTGTCACTGCCTTTTTAAAAGTAACTGTCGTCATCTTTCTTTCATTACTGTAAACCTTACATACAGATTTTAATTTGAAAAATTTCTGATCACCATATGAAGGACAGTTGTAACACTGTCACAAAATAACATGCCGTGTTCCACATCCCACATATGTAAATTAGCTTTATCTTTATTCAACATGACATGCACACCCAAATTTATTGTGTCAGACTGGAAACTTAGATGCATGTTCCTCACTGCTGTCATTTTTCCTAGCTGTTTAAGTGTCTGTTTAAAAGCTGCCCTCTCTTCAGTGGGCTTGTCTTTTACCTGTCAGGCCTGTCGAAGGCACTAATCACCCCACAAAGCTGAACGAGCGCACCATGCGCTTGTTAGCCATCGTCCCAATCTTCTGCCACATCCCCCTTTGACATCCGCACAGGCACTTAATTCCCCCCTATTATGTTCTTATGTTTCTATAGCCTCCTAATGAGACAAGAAAGGGGAGTATCAGGTTGTGTCCATTGATGCGACAGGCTCGGCGTGTGTTGAATGCGTGTGAATGCATGTGCCAGTGCTCTGAGCCATCTGCCCATCACAGGAACATGGCGTGTAATAACAGAATCATGACCGTGGAGATCAGGGCCCCGGCAGGGAGCCTTGTATTCATTGAGCTTTAAAGGCAGCCATCCAACACTGATCAGACACGCCCAACTTGTGCCCCCCCACCCCACCCCACCGCCTCTTTATGCGTACCCCAAACGCTCATGTACCCCCTGATTCCATCTTTCCATCCGCTTAGGCCTCAGACTCCATGTTGCTAGGGGTGATGCAGTCCTCAGGGTCAGAGGTGCTTGTTGGAGGTGAGGTTTAGACAGTGGGCCCATCTGATAGGACCATCTGGACGAGTGACCTGACATAATTAGTTATTAATTCTTCTTTGGGAGGAGGAGGGGGGGCGCTAATGCTCTTACTCACTCTGCTGCTGTTAGCACCAGGATTACGGATGTACCTCATGTTCTCATCTGTTGGCGAAAAACGATAAAGAGTGACAAACAGATCTGAATAAAAACCCTCTTAAATTTGCTTCAAACAAAAAAAAATATACCTTTAGTCAACCGGCTCGATGGGGGATCTTGCAGTTTTTATTACTCTCATTCTTGCAGTTAAATGGCCAAACCTAAGCAATGTTATATCACAGTGTGCTATTTCCAGTCCAGACGCAAATGCGTAATCTTTTCTGACAAAAGGATGGCTGTGAATTCAAGAGAGACAAATTGTGAACCTGTCCACTAATCCACCAGTCGCCACAGAACAGCAGGTTTTGGTCTCTGTTGCTTATAGTTTAAGATAAAAAGATAAACCCAACTGGGAGGAGGCAGGAGTAACCAATTTCTTTACCAGCAGAATCCGATAAAGTAGAGCAGAGCGCAATGTAGCCGAGGTCTGCTGCATTTTTATTAAGAGCACGCGACTCTGACCTTTTTCACAAAAAATGAAAAAAACAAACAAAAACAGTCCTTTTGCTTTTCTACGATATGCATTACAAAACATAGGAATATCACCAAAATGGAAACATTTTAAAGGTTTGACATAAATGTATGTTTTTCAAACTAAAAATGGACCAAAAGTTGCAATAATAATATCACAATATCCTCATCATTACTCTAACTTTGATTTGGTATACATTCATTTTGGTATTTTGCACCAAGAAGTCCATCTGGTGTTCAGTTCCTTTGTGTGGAGTGTGTAATGTGACTATCAAGGACTATAGTGGTACGGTGTCAGCATTGGCCCTTCCTGCTGCTTTGCGCTACTACTACTGCCGCCACTGCTGCTGCTGCTGCAGGGGAATCTCCTCATTGGCATGCAAGCAGTGACTTGGAGCTGTGGAGCACTGGCACCCTCTCTCTAGAGACTCTCTCCTCGCTCTTTCCTTTCCCCTTCTTTCTCCTTGTCCGTCTTCTGCTCTCTCCCTCTTGTCCCCCTCGCGCAGCTGTCACAATATCTGCTCAATACGAGTGCTGGTGGAATCGTAGGAGAAGAGCCAAGCTGATGTGCTGCTTTAGAAGCAGAAGATTTCAAAACAGAATGGCTGAAAGGCCTCTTGTGAGAGGTGTTGAATCAATCTTAAGATCTGTGAACGATTTGTATCGTGCATGCAGTGTGATGCACCGGGGGGGATTGTCCTTGCAGCTCTACAGGAAATCATTTAATAAAGATATATGTCTAGTGGATAAACAACGGTTTAAATCACGCGAAATGATTTGTTACCATCAGAAATAGCTCTGATTCGATCTTGGCAGATTGGTAAGGTGTTTACAAGAGGGACCGGGATGCAAATAAACAAACACAACATCTTGGCATGTGCTGAGCATTTTGCAGAGATGCTGGAACGAACAATGGCAGACAAGAGCAGAGAGGGAGAGAGGAGACATGGATCCGGTGTGGCTCTGTGGATTTGGCAGGAGTGAAAGCAGTGAGAAGAGCGCTGATACCAGCCAGACTCAAGCTGTGGGCAAATCAAGCATGAAATCGGGAACAAAGGGATTCACAGGATTGAAGGGCATTAGATTCACACTGTCTGAGTCTCGGTGCTGTGTGTGTGTGTGTGTAGAGGCTCAAGATATTGTACTTGTAGTCTTTTTAATAGCCTCATTGCCGAGAGATTAGTGGGTTTTAAATTAAGAGTGAATTTTTTTGTTTTGGTTTTGTGTAAATGAAGGCGGTTTTTATGACTGTCACATTCCTCTTTTTGTGTTTAAATGTTCTTATAGTTTTCTAACAATATAGGCACAAAGGAATTGTTCATATTGCAGTGTCACATGGTCCAGTTCTTTTACATAACACTGTAACTAATTGACAGTACACGGTTAACTATTGTACTTGTCTCCAGTTTAATTTGTCACTTAGTTTTTAGCTACATTATTAAGGAAAAATGTAAGATACTTTATAAAGCAATTATAGAGGGAAAAACAAATTCATGAATTTTTAGACTCATTTATGACAGAGCGCTATATTGTTGTCTAAAACGCACTGTAGTGCATCCAGCATCCGGGTGTTCACACACTAAAAGAACAGATTACAATAATCACAAACAAATACACTTTGTTGTTTGATTTGCTCAGATTTTAACTAGGAATGGACATTCTTTTAAACTACTCGTTGACTTTTTTCTCTCATCATTTTATGTCTAACTTTTAAACTATGCAGCTTGATGACATTTACATCTAAATGAATGTAATGATCGCACTGTTGTGATGTAAAGTCAATTGTGTACACTCTAATTGGGCACGATTTCCAAGCAGCATTCCAAATCCAGGTGCCTCCACAGTGGAAAACTTATTTCCTCTGCTCTTTACAGAATGACCTCTCCACTTTTCTAGCTCAGCCAATCAGATCGACCAGATGACCTCAATATCCCGGTCCACCCAATCAGAACATCTAAATGTCTTGTTGGTGCAACGCGGTCTGCTGTAGAGGTGTCACTAAAAGTCCTGGTTGAGTGATTTTCCCAGGTCCTGTGCTACTTTGTCCTTCATTGACTCATTTGGAATCTCTGAATTGGGCGTTTTTCTTTTTTTTTTTTTTGGCTCCATGGGAAATGTTTTTATGCACAGGACAACATTTGCATTTCTTACACTGTGCAGCTGTGTTTTGAGCCAAGATATGTAAAAGTTATAAATTCCAAGCTGATTTCAGAGAAGGACAGGAATTAAACAATTAGAGGATGTCAGTTCAAACTGGAAAGGTCGTAAAGTACACACGAACAGAAAACATGTTGAAACAGTTTCCTTTGTGCTGTTCTGAAGCTGTTTCATAAGGATGACTTTTCACGGAGCGCCACAATGAATTATAGTGGCACTGGTGAAGGAACAATTTAATTGATGTATGAATATGCAATTGTGCCTCAATCCCAGGCCTGAAATCAATCAAGTAGACAGTCAGTGGCTATTCTGAACCTTGCCACCTGCACTCTTGTATTCTGTGTTCGTTTGAGAAGTTAGGATCCATTTCTCCTTCACTGCAGTTGTGAAACCTTGGGGTCTTTCTCCTGTGGTTCTATAGTTTACCTCCACACAGAGGCAACCACATGACATAGGCGGCATCTTTATCTCCTCAAACCGCTAATGCCTTATGGTGCAAACGAAGCTAATTCACTTGTGCGTTTTATTAGCAGTAGCATATAGTTAAATTAACTGCAAACACTTTAATTTTGCAGCACCGCGGTTCATTATGATGAGTTCCTAAGAGTGACTAAGCGATTAACGCAAGACATCTGTTTTCGTAGTGATGTCATACAATCCTTTGTTATATTTGTGATTGATTTGATTCTAGGAGTAACATCTGCTATTCTCCAGGATCTCCTTGAGTCACTTCTAAAAAATGTCTCCTCTGTTAGAGTTTAAGGATGAGCTCTTCTGTAATTGTCATAATTCCACACTTCTTGTCTTTCCCATTCTACAATGGTGCAAAGTGACAAAATACTTGAGTACATTTTTGACTAGTTCCCTTTTAACCAAACACTTCCTAGCTCTACTCTGATATTTTAGAGACAACCTTGACTGGGCAAACTAAAAGTCCTAGAGCATTAGTAAAGTATCCATTAAACATTACAAGAAGTTAAATTCACTGTAAATTCACTGCTTATGTAAATTTATTGTGGTAAAGTGGTGCTTCCCTTAACTGCAGCTGTACAGGCGAATGCAGTATAAAAAAGTTAAATCCAGGTAGGTTCGATTCATGCATAATTTCATCAACAATAATTAAATAATGCAATGCAATTAATAATGTAGCCATTTTGGAGCCTTTCTACAGAACTTTTACTTAAAGACTGAGTCTAAAACTTTTGCAGAGCTCTGAAATCCTCGTTTTATTTTGGCATTGATTTTTTACCTCGACAAAATGACCTTTCTTCTCTCCACTGTTTCTTCTTGTTACCTTTTTGGTTTCTTTTTCTTAAACTCTTTTTCCACTTGCACACAACCTTACAGTTTTCATCTCAACTTTTAGTCTGTCTACAGGACTCGAACTTTCTATAGACTGAGAGGATCTTGGATGAGGAAGTATGAGGTAGTTGGGGAGGTGTATGCAAGAGTGCGAAGTCTGGGCAAAAGGCCCAGTGTTTGGCCACATTTGTAACCGACTCTACATGTGAAAGCCTTCGGGGCACATCAGGCAAAATTCCCAGTATTCAGGAGGAGAAAAAAAGGCCTCTGATTATTGCCGTATCTCAGCACTAAACACACGCTCACTCACACAAATACACACACACACTGTTCATAAACCTTGATGATGTCAGCAGCTAAGCGGTATAAAGGTTTTGCCTCTTGGAATGACAGCAGCACTGATATCTGGCAGACCATCAGTTAGTCACGTCAGCAGTAACTGATGGAAGTTCTCCATTCAGGCCCAGGCTGTGTCCAGGTCCTTTGTCAGCTCAGACAGACAGAAAGACAGGCAGGCAACCTCTCCAACTACATTCAAACAACATACATTCATTAAAATACACCACAGAGGAATTACCTCTGAGAAGAGGTTAGAGGCTAAATGTGCAAATTTAACTGCTCCAAACTGCAGTTACTTCGCCATTGTAATGATGTGTTCAGGATTTTTTTATGCTAGCTGTTTGGAATAATTATCAGTCAAATCGTTTTTTCATTACAGTCATTGAATCTTATGGAAAAACGACATTGTCAGTGTAGCCAAAGACTGATACCGGGTATTCAAAGTGTGCACTAGACCTTCATTGTTGTTTGAACACATCAGTGAACCGAGTCTTTGCACTACATGTATATACATTGATTCTTAACGGGTATACAGATGTTGTAATTTGCTTTAAAATATACTACCCTTGTATTATGATTATTATAGTAAATTTAGCTTAAAAACTAAGATTCAGGATTTATAAGTTTATATTTTCACATTACTACTTTTGGTCTCTTCCAGTGATTGCAAGAAAAGGGAGACAGAATAGCAGCACTTATTCTTTTATATTTTTTTCCTTATTTTCTTTTTCTAAAATATTAGAAGAAAACAAAGATGAAAGCCACATAAAAATACACAGCAATTAATCTATTATGATCTACTATGTATCAGTACATTTCTGTATCTATTTTTTTTTTTTTTTTGAGGCAGCAGCATTGTGTTTGTGTCTGCGTGTTTGAGTTTGTGTGTGTGAGTTCATTCAAAACAGATTTGACAGATACAACAAAACACTGACAAAAGATATATGTTTACAACTGTATTCAGATTTAAGGACTTTTTAAACCAATTAATAAATAATTTTGTCGTTTCCTGTTCAAAAAGTTCCTTGTTTGATATTTACATCATAAATTAAATAAGAAACTAAAGACTTTCAACTTATTTAAGATATGTTTGAAGCATTCAATACAACTCATAACAAATCAAAACAATTAAAAATTAAGGAAGAGGATTAGGGCCACTGGGAAAAACAATGACAATATGACTTTTTTTCTCCAGGATTTCATTTTTTTCCTCGGAATTCTGTCAGAATATTAGATTTTCTTTTTCTAGAGTTCTGAGAAAAAAAATGGAATTCTAAGAAAAAAGTCTGAAGAAAAAGTTTTCATAGAATTCTACAAAACAAACAAACAAACAAAAAAAAAAACAGCCACAACCTGTGGCCTTAATCCACGGTTATTTTTACAACGCATGGAACAGAATTTATAGACTTTTACTGCATATTTTACATATGCTAATAGGTCAGGTAAAAGTTAAGTGATGTAAAAACAGAAGAAATCATACTCTGATATGTAAGCATTAATAGCTAAAACTGCAAGTAAATATACAATGCCTATATTTAGAGGGCATGGGGAGATGAGTGTAAAAATGAGTGAGATTGGAAACATCTTTTCGCACACTAAATGAGGGCATTTCACATATTCCATAAACCAGTTTCAAGTTGACCTGGATATTTTGCACTTTTCCATATCAGAGGCATGTTTCTCTTTCTGTTTTTTCACTTTATTTTTTTTTAAATATTGTAATAATGGTGTGATCCAAACACCAAAACTAATTTAATGCCACCAGTGAAATATTCTACTTGGACAGAAAATAATGACACATACAAAAAACAGCTCACTGACAAATAAATACCAGGAAACACTGACATCTTACAATAGTGAGTCAATAGCCTTTTCCATGTTGCACTTCACGTGTCAGACTGTATGGTCTGTGCTCTGGAGTTTTCAGGTGAAACGGCTATGGAACAACACATTTTCTTACTGCCTTTGGAAATCATGTACAGGTCAGGTTAACAAACATGGCCAATGGTGCATGAGAGGTTTGGAATAGAAACACTGGATTGATGTTT
This sequence comes from Oreochromis aureus, assembly GCF_013358895.1. Taxonomy (NCBI): domain Eukaryota; kingdom Metazoa; phylum Chordata; class Actinopteri; order Cichliformes; family Cichlidae; genus Oreochromis; species Oreochromis aureus. The sequence goes on along the minus strand of NC_052956.1, from coordinate 13,344,053 downwards.
AACCAGCTTTTGCAGGGAGGGAAAGTTAGTTTACTGCCTTTAAGACAACTCTGTTATGTAATGGAGCAAACTTTCTCCATTTGTCAGGCAGTATGCAAAAAGTCAGTTCCTGAACACTAGCTTCTTAGAGTCTTGGGGAAAAAAAGAAACTTCTCTAATGACAAAGAAAAGAGAAAGGCCTGACAAACACAAGTTGTGCTGAATGGATCACCAAGGGCAAGTCAGCCCCACACAGGTTCCTTGTATCCTTTTGTCAGTGTCTCAGCTTTTGTGTGGAGCACCTGGTTGCACATGCCTACAACCTCACTACCCATGGTAACGTCCTCTTTTAGACAGCTGGCTCAATCTTCACCAGATATCGTCAGCTTCCATTGGTTATGATAACTGAGGTGGTTTTATGTCCCTGTATTTGTTCAGCCTGCATTCTCACATGAGATGCCACATCATACTGCACTCCTCCACAGGCCAAGCTGGAGTAACTCCGCAAGCTCTCCGGATCATACAGATGCTCAAGGGAGTACCCAGTCAAGGCATACGCCGCCTGCCTGTCCAGTGGCTGCCTCTCCTGTGCTGGATAGATCAGCGGACTTCCCTGGGGTTGTTGAGGGTGTGGGGACATATCTGTCTGCATGTAGTCTTTGGTGAGGGAGAGGCCTGATCTGGGGATTCCGTCAGAGCTGGGGCTGCTGAGACGAGACAAAGAAGCAGGACTCGTCGTGTTTTCATCATTTTCATTGGGGCCAAGAACTTTGATGCTGTCTCGGTGATGGAGGCGTTCGGTAGGGAGGTCGATGCTGGGGGCTCCGGGGCCACGGCATACCACGCTGGGCATAGTAAGCTGAGAGTGATGGGGTAGGGAGGAGGTGAAACAGGGACTGTGAGTTTTGGTGAGGCCCGAGACATCCAGTGGCATCTTGTGTTGCTGTAGACGGCTCTCCTCCTCTTTGATCATTTGCTGTGTGGCACGGATCAGGGTCTCCATCTTGCTGGGCTCTCGAGGGCTCGCTTGGAATTGGTCACCGTGGTAACGCTCTCCCGAATCACTGGTGGACCCACCTCCGTCAGGTGAACTCACTACGCTGTCTTCATCCCAGTGGCCCCGTCCTATAAATGCAAATCAGTGGTCAGATTTGATAACAATGGAATAAATGAATATCACATTGTTAAAATGCTCATGTGGTTAATGGGCAAAATTCTGCCTTAAATGCATATATCATTATAGCATCATGGTCTGACTGGGTGTCTTGGCTGAAGCACAGTGGGGTTTTTTTGCTGTTTGAGGACGTGAAATGTGAAATAACTTGGCTTTCAATTGCGGGCAATTTTTGAACAGATGGTAGCAATCGGCACACTGGCAAGAGACGGTGTAAACAACTTAGCATGTCCCATAATAACATTTGGAAAACAGCTACCAGGAGAAGCTAGGCCAGAACTATTTTCAGAGACAGATGGTTGTGGTCTCAACCCTAACACCTCACCGTGAATGGCGCCATGGTAGGATGTTATTTCGTAGCCCTCGCTGTTGTCCACTGAGAATTTTGGCAATGAGAGAACAGAGCGTGTGGTGTCCCACCACATCTCTCTTCCCGACTGGGGGGCTCCCAGGAAGTAGCGGCCACTCTGGCATCGAACACGATCACAGGTTGTGGTGTGAGGATGCGTTTGGGCATGGGCAAGATCCTCTTCCGATAGACCCAGGCCGTAGCACAGGGAGCCCGATTCTGGATACAATCTGTAGGCACAAGAAGCCTCCGTAGCTTCACTGGGATCCAACAGCTGAGGAGAGGCAGAGTCTGTCAGTGGGCTCCCTCCCCACTGACTGTCTTGGTCAGACTCTGAACGCTCTGGATTAAAAGCTGAAAATTGCTGGACAGAAACAAGAAAATCACAGTTCTGGGAGTTTTTGATTTAAATCCAAAGCAAGCTTCCCTAATTGACTTAGCTCTAAAAAACAATTACCTGTGGGTAGGGTGACACTCTGGCTTTGGCCTTCGACTGGGTCAGACGTGACTTGGTGCTCTTTCTGTCTTCACTGTGACTGTCAGCGTAGGGAAAGGCTGGCTTGCTGGGGCTCATTTGATCCAAAGACAGCTGCATTCCTTTATACTCAGTGTCCCTTTTAAAAGACATAAAATGCATGTTAGAGATAAACAAAATAGTTTAACTTAAACTTCCATTTTTTGATGTTTTTTATAGTCTTGCAAGATCATGCTCAGAATAACATATCTCTAACAGTGACTTGCTATGAAATTCATGGGCTCCACAGGACTCTGCCAAGTGATCCCTTTACTTATTTACCACCACCAAGTGCCACCAAAACCAAATTCATCACCACTCACCATGAGGTTTTCTTTTTAGTGCTGACATCATGCTAGTACTATTACTGCGAGTACCTTGCAATGCTGATGTTAGCATGTACAACCTCAGAGATCACCTCAGATCCCTCGCTTTGTTTTAACATGCATGCATCTTTGAACTTTGCTGCAAGCTAGCTCGTGTTTCTGTAGTTAATCCAGAATTCTCCAAACCTTTAGGCTATTTTCATCATACATACTTGGAGCATGTTCTCTTTCTGACCATCTTGGTTTTAGCGTTGCACAAGCAGCATAATTACTAATTAGTCTAAAGCACACTCCTTGGCTAATGTTGAATATAGATAGATGGTCAGACTTAGATTGGGTCAGGCTTTATAAAAAGGATTTAAATACAACTTTAAGTGAATACAGCATTTAAGGGAACTTTAAGATTATAAGCTCTCAGCTTCTGAGATTATTAACAAACACCCAGAAAAAAGTTAATCATTCTTTTTCTTTTTCTTTTTTTTAACCACAAACATTACGAGAATGTGGAAAGAATGTACCGAGAGTAAACACACACCAGAAACATATTTATACACATTATCTATGCAATCTATTTCCTCTAAATGTTCCCAATTTTTTTTAATTTACTTTTGAATGTTGCAGATTTCAAACATGTAACTTATGTGCCATCTTTGACATTTTAACCCACTGTACTGCGGCTGAACTCAATGCAATTGTCACCGTCGAGGGAGTGAAAAAGGCTCCTGTGTCAAGTGTTCAGCAAACATGAGCCTATTCTTAACTTATCACATCAACAGTATGTAATAGCAGCTGTCTGGCATTTTAAACCTTGTGGCCCATCCCTGACCCTGTACAGCCAGCCTCTTCAATATGACTCTAAATATGACCCATTCCTTATGTACAACACTGCAGGCGAAAGGCTATGTTTGGATAGCCAGTGCACAGTCTGAGTGTTATTTGCTCTTGCAGGTATAGTTGTGGTAGCCAGTTGTGCATCCTATCTGTGCCCTGGCTGACTTATGTCTGAGCCAATAATGTTGGGCCTTTGTGCAAACTCAGCTGTGTTAGCCGAATTCCACCTCAGGGGTCAATGTCAGAGCACCTCACGTCTGAAATATGCCACCAGCCAACTTCCAAACATAATTTATTAATGGATTCTTGTTGGGCTGAAATGCTGCCATGCCAAGGTGATTGAATTGCTGTTTTTTTTTAAGTAGTTGTTTGTTTTTTTTCCCACTTTTGCCTCTTGGACTTTCAGATACTTCTGTCTTGGACTTGATTATTCACTTGGAAATTCTCTGTCATTTTAATGTAGTTACTTTGTTTTCACCTTACTGCATTGAAGAAATCAATAGGTGGAGTGCAGCCATATGCATACATGCACGTACAGACTTGCACAAACTCCATCACATGCACTTACACACACACAGGAAAAAACGACATGTGGATCAACCAAACAAGGAAAATCCAACATGTGTTACAGCTATGAGATAGCTATTGATTCCTAGTTCACCGTTTGATCGATTTTGCTTTCCTTAGACTGCAGATCGATGGTGGCAGTAGAGGTTTTTGATGGGGTTGAACCCTGATGTTTGTCTTGCTGTCTCAAAGGGCCTTAGTGTGCTTTGTTCTCTCATAACACACAGCTGCCTGAGTCCTGCAACCTCTGTATTTGGTGGATTTGTACAGAGAGACTACGGAGGGATAAAGAGAAGGATTTCTCCAGGAGAAAAAGACCCATCGTATCACAGAGTGAGCTTCAAGTACAGATCATAAGAGTGCATGATATGATTATACAAGTAAAATATTCAGTGTTATTCCCACAGTGCCATCTCTATTAAAAGGGCATTCTTATTTAGACCGGAGTAGTGCTGCAACCTTGTTTTACAATGACTGTGCAGCTACAGTATAATTGCAGCCATCAGCACGAATTATAGATTTAACTGTCTCAAAAGAGCATACTTTTTAAATGATTTTGAAATCAATTATTAAGTATCTGTTATAACAAAAGTTTCCCTCTGATTTTATTATGGAAATCGTTATTTACACTTACGTGAGGACATAGTTGACACTGACGATACAGTGAGGCCTTGAGGATCGGCTATTGTGGACGATAGTGGCATAACTTTGGACCCAGACCCAGCCGCCGTGTTTGGCAAGGAACCGATAGTACTTAGTTGTGACTTGGCCTTTTACCAGCACTGCAGGAGATAAAAGAAACACACAGACAACAGAGATTAACATATTTAACAAGTTGCACGTTTTCTTTGTTGTGTGTGTGCGTGCGTGTGGGAGACGTGTGATTGCCTGCACATGGTGGCTGCAGCAGGTTGCCTGAGCAGTTGCTGCATAACAAGAGAAGGTCAAGCAGCCTGTTGTAAAAGCATAAATGAACACACTTGTAACTCACAGAGGTGGTGTGCACAGCGGAGGTGGAAGATGTCACAGCTGTGGACATGATGGTACAGCGTTTTCTCGATGAGGTCCTGGGGCTCATAACCTGTCAGCTCAGCTACCCTGGGGAGAAATTCAGGAGTTAAAATAAGCAGCTAATTCAGGGATATTTCATTTTTCTGTGCTTTGGTTTTTTACAGGCAATTTTAGCTCCAGCAGCTTCTTTTATAACTTGCTTCCCCTTCCTAATGAAAAATGCATAGACTTCACACAAGGTTTGCCAACCACACAGTACAATTAAAATAGAAACAAACTCAAAAACGCCTAAAGAGAAAAGAATACAACACATAGAGCAAAGTCTTGATTAGTACCTGGAGTCCAGGAAGATGAGTTTCATGTCCAAGCTGGCTCTGAACATGAACATGTTACTGTGCAGTTTGATCTCAGTCACGGCGCTGGGAGGCAGAGAGTGACCCACAGCCACCAAGCCCACATTCTGGTAGCATCCTTCAAAAGGTGACATGTCCAAACTGTACTGACGGATCTTCAGGTAGCCACTGCAGTGGATCACCTGTTGTAAAGCAGATACACGATAATAGCTAAATCAGAAATTACATTTAATAATGAAATTTCTTAAAATTCCATTTCATTAGAACAGTAGTCAGCTCTATGATTTATGTGATGCATTTCAGAAGCAGGCAGCATAATGTAATTTATATCAAAATACTATGTTATAACAATATAATTAAATGATAATAAAACTGTTGTAGGTTAAAACTTTTCCTGGTTAGAAAAAAACGTATAACGTAATTTTAATATTGGTGACCATTTTTTCTTATTCACTTGTTATGTTTATTAATGGGAAATAATTTTTATAATACCATTATCGTTATTGTTAATAAATAAAAAGAACAAGACACTCTTTGTTTACTAGCACTGCCTACCTTGTATCCACCACTGGTAAGCCCCGCGTTTCTTTTTGCCAGCACACATTTCATCCGCAAAAAGAAAGAGCGTTCCATTTCATATTCTGAAAGAGGTCAAACACTTTGCTGTTAAATTCTCGTATAATAATAATAACAATAATAATTGAAAAAATGAAATAATAGGGATTTACGGCGTTAAAATTTATCCTGCAAGGTAAAAACACAGGCACAGGCGCAAGCTATTGCGTAAATTCCATCCGCGTATATTACGCGCGTTCATTGCATTTTTTTTTTATCATATGCTAATTATGCTGACACTACACAGTGCAACACTATGATTAAATAAAATGCTAAATGACATAACATGTGCATATGTGGAGCCTGAAGGCATCGTTCTGTACCTTGCACGAAATGTGTGTGATAAGGCTGATGTGGGGTGAGGACAGCTGTCATCTCATCATGGTCGGCAGGATGGACATATTCATAAATACTGTTCCCAGTCAACTCTACCTGTTGAGAATAACTCAGGTAATTAACGGGTAAAAGCTTCCTGGTGGATGATGCGTTTTATCTGCGCATGGGTATCGCGTTAAATTTCAGACGATGCTTTATGAATAACAAATAGGGAGAAAAAAAAAACGTCTGAAATGAAATATATATATAATGATCAGAGAAACGAACCTGAGACAGTCCTAAATGGACCGACGCTGTCTCTGAAATGTACATTATCTTCCCATCTGGGGCCACGACGAAGATGAATCCGTCCAACGTCTGCAAATAATAAAAGGCCGGGTTGCCGTCACTTCTCCGTGTTAATTCACAAGCCCGGGTCGACCATATTCTTTGGCTGCAGATCAGTACCTTTAATAATATTAATAAAAGCCTAAATACCTGCAGTAAATGAGATCCCAGCTCTCGTCCAATGTTGTCCAAGGATCTCGTTCGACTTGAGTGACCCCAAGCTTCACCCAGACCTGGAGAGAGAGCGAAATAACGGTGTTTGGCTGCTGCATGACTTTGAAATTAAATAGAAATATATATAAACGATTTTTTTTATTTAAGCTTAAATTATTATTATTATTATTATTATTATTATTATTATTATTATTATTATTATTGTTGTTGTTGTTGTTATTGTTATTATTATTGTTATTATTCTTTTAGCATAAGGGAAAAAGTAGGACACACACACACACACACACACATAGAAATCCAGAAGCTAGGAGCTCCTATTTAAAGGGCCAATTTATAGTTAAAACATTTATTCCTCTCCACAGTCCTGAAAATTTGTCCCTTCCTGGATGCTGTACAGTCTCCCTGGAGGCATAAACCCACACGTGCAGAGGTGTCATTATTATTATTATTATTATTATTATTATTATTATTATTATTATTATGGTTGTTGTTGTTATTGTTGATGTTTTTTTCCTTCCTAAAATGTAACAAAAAATGTCCATTTGTGGATTTTTGCCTGGTATATCCCACGATAGCCTGTATGCTATCTTGTGCTGCTCATCAAAATTTATTCAGTTCCATCAGAAATGTCGTGGAGCTCGGGTATCATAAGTAAATTAGGTGTCCGTCTCCCCTGCTGTAAATGTGTAAATGAAAATGAAAATAGGTCTTCGGTGTCGGTGGGACATGCAGACTAACATCAATCTACCAGATGAGGGGTTGTGTTAAAATTTTTTTTTACATATATATATATATGTATATGTATATGTTCTTTCTTTCTTTCTTTTCATTTTATTTTTGTAAGCTGCTTCCATCAAAGAATGAAAAGATAAAAAAAAAACGCGAGCTGGGTATTTGGGAGACATTTTGCATCCAGCATTTTCTTATCACACCGCAGAAGCTGGGTAAGATTATATGTGCTTTAGGTGATTATAAGCCTTGCAGGTGCTTTTTCTAATTGGCGACTCTTCCTCTCAGTCACGCAGACTAGTGGACCTGCAGAGACGTTGGCTGATCGTCTCATTTGGTTATACGGAATTAAAAAGCATCATAATGCGTCTGAACAGACTCCCTGACGACCCACGAGGAATTGTGGGAATATTCCTGTAACGTTTCTGTATGACTTGAAGAGAACCTGTGTGTTCTAATTACACCCTACTTTCTAACTTATACTGAACACTAAGTTTTATGGGTTTAATCTGTTAATTATTAACAGGCTAACAGAAGTATTCTTATTCCGTTCTCTCTTTTTTTGCAGTAACCGACCGAGTGACAATCCTAAAAATATGCAGATTTTTAAAGTAGTCATGTTTATTTATTTTTTCCTAAAATATAATAATATTAGGTTGTGTAGAAGTAATTCCAGTTTACTATTATTACTATTATATTACCATATTAGTAAAAAGCCCCCCCACTCCCCATGCGTTTCCCTTCATTCGTAAAATTCTGCAGATAAGTTGATCAAAGAAGAGATATAATTATTTTTAGTTAATGAAATAAAGTTAATGAAAGGATCGCAAAAACGTGTAGATGAAAAAAAATCCAACACAAATAAATAAATAAATAAGCAGTGGAGAGTGCACGTTGGCTAGGTGCTCACCCTGGGGGAAAACAATTCTCATCTTCAGGTAACTTGTTGTCAGTCTTATTATGGAGGCTTTGTCTAACTGGGATGTGATGGCCGACGGTAAAGGCAACATTTTAGCCAGTTCATAGAATTCACTGTTTTCCTTTTCCCGTCTAGTCCTTGCGGCCGTTTTGGATTTCTCCTTCATGTCGGCGCCTTTTCTTTATATCCTTAACTTGTCGGATGGTTCGCTCGTTCAAATCAGCAGTATGACCGACTCCTCCCGCTTTGCTTCGTTTTTCATTGTATATTTTTTTCAACTGCAAAAAAAAATTGGTTTTTTTTGTTGTTGTTTTTTTTGGGTTTTTTGTATGACAAGATGAATCCAAAGGGTGGGAATATCCCTGTGATCTCCCAAATGAGTGATCTGAGTCAGTGATAATTCAACTGGTTGTAGTTAAACCTCCTCGGTGTAGCCACTGGCCTTCATCCATGACCTGCAAAACAAAGAATGAGTGTGAATAACTGTGTTGTTTGTCTAAAGGAGGCTTGCATTGCACATAGAGGTGACTCTGGAATAACAGCGAAAAAAAAAAATCGTATACGTCAATCATCAGTCAAAGTCAGATTTATGTTTTTTAACAGATCTAGAGCCAGGATACGATGCTTTTGCCACAGTATCACAAACAAAAGCAACAACCTCTGAAAAAATGATATAAACAATGCAGAAAAAACGTAATGCAATATGAAAGCGACGCTATTACATTACGTGTATGTGGTTTAATTTTCTGAAAAGATGACAAGATTTTGGTAAACAGCTGCTCAACAGAGATATCTGTACTAACCGCAACTAGACCATAACAATTAAAAAGAAATCTAACGGTAAGATGCAGTAAACTAATTCTGCACGTTGCATTTTCTGTTATTACTTTGGGAGTGATAAAACAAGCCGTTATGCTGCTGATCCCTGAAGGAGTATCGAGGAAATGACATTTGACCCAACACAATTCCTGAAACGTGTGCAACTGCGTTGGCAGAGACAACTCGGTGCTCGATTTTTTTCCCTTGTTTACTTCTTTAAAGAAAGTTTAAAAACATATTAAAAGGATCATTAGTTTTCAGATTTGTTTAGATGCATGTATTTGTAGTGTTCCTACCCGAGCAGAGATACGCTGTTGGGTATTTCCCTACATCTGAATCGATCCTGAGTCTCAAAGCAGCCTGCTGGGAATTTCACCTGTCCTGAACCGGGTTCACCAGTCCTCCCAGTTAAAATTGCTCTCAGCTCCTCCTGGATTTCCACCTGGAAAGGCGAACGGGCCGTGCGCTGCATACACCTCTCCAAATTATAGGGACAGGCAACGAGTGGCATTCATGCCCAGCAAACCTCCTCTCCTCAACTATCTCAATGTCCCTCTCTGGAGCAGCTCAAGACCCGCCCATTGTTTTCTTGCTTCCTCGTGATTGGGTGGAAGCGTTACAAGTCATTACGCGATTGGACACTTACAGTGGGCGACGATTTAGGTATGCGTAGCACTTGGCCGTGCCCGAAGTGAGCTTAAATGTGATCCTGTTGTGTTTTTGTCATTAGCCTGGAGATCATGGATCAAGCTGAAATAAATAAATAAACCTGCATAAATAGCAGGGGAATGTTAACAGGTGAGAGGGTAATTAAAAGCTTTAAAGACTCTCACTCGGTGATGGAAAACAACAGAAAATAAAATAATCCTCCAGGAAGAACATGCATTATTTCCACAATTATGCTGCACAAATCACGAAACACCTTTCATTAGATGGTACAGAACAGAATGTATGGGGCAATTTGGGGGACAATGAAAATCAATACGGGTGTTAGTTTACTTAGAGGAACTGCAATTATTTCTTTTAGAAAATAATGGAGATATTCTTATTTTTTTTTTCAATCCGGCTGCATTTGTTTTCATTCAGTGGTCAGATTTTTTCACAATATGGATTTTGATTGGTGGGGCAGATAAATACAGCTTTTATGTTTCAGCAATATAGGGAGCCACGGCAGAAAACAATAAACAAATATCACGGTATTGCTGTTTGACAGAATCACTTGATGTTCTGCTTTTGCTCATCCCGCTGTCTAATAAATAGACCCCAAACTCTTACCATCGACCTTTTTTTTTGTTTTTAGCATCATAGGAATGCTCTTAATATATAATATATCCTTAGTTATATTTAAATCAACAGGTTAAATTATGCCCTGTCTCTCCAGTTTTTGTTTTTGACTAATTTCCCCCTAGCTGTCTGCTGGATTGTTTCCCTGCGGATGCACATTTTTTTTTTGGTTCTCTGCTTTAAGAGGTATACTTGCAATATTAACACAGACATCGGCTACAAAAATAAATAAATAAATAAACAAAGTCCACATGTCCCTCGGTGTAGTCGTCGTGTACTCTAGATTCTAAATTTTAAGTATTTTGCATGAGTACAAGTTTTTGCACATAAACCAGTGGACTGGATGTTATTTATGATCTGTTAACCAGTTCTTTCGTGAGTTATTTCGGAGACAGGATTATTATTATTTTTTTAAAAAAAAGAGACAAAAAGATAGATACAAAACAGTTTACACCCGGCTGAGAGAGCGGTGCGACGCGTCCGGGGCTCGTGCAGTGGTTGGGTGTCCGTCAAACACGTTTATCTGAGGATTAATTTCCATGGTGTGAATCAGATGAAGACGCCGCGGCGCATGTAGTTTTTTAATTAGTTACCGGGCGCTCACATGGAGGAGGGAAAGATGGGGGTGTGAAAGGAAGGAGCGTGTGGATGGGGGGAGGTTGGTTAGAGCAGCGGGCTCGGTGTCGGGGGCGCGGACGCATGACGGTGAGCTCATTACGCACATAATTAGCCCTCAAATTGATGCTGCATCCTGCCGTAATTGGAGACTCTCCTGCTGCCTGGGAACAGATATATCTGTGTCCTTGCTTTTGTGCGTGGGGATGGGTGAGTGGGTGCTTGGAGGGTGACAACAGAGGATGGTGTTTCTATCTACCTGGCTTCTCCCGATCTCATTATCATCCCTACAAGGCCATACCTTTTCTATTTCCCTCTCATTATGGCGCATCTTTTTAAACTAAACACCATTTCACTGCATCCTGTCCATCTTATAATAAGAAGAAAAATGAGGCGTTCCTTCAAAGTCTTTGAAGACGAACCCCCCCCCCATCATTGGCTTTTCATTTTTTTCCCATTATTTGGATATCATCCAAAGGACAGAGATCACCATGGTGTAATCTCTTCACACTTCCATGGAAATGATGTGAATTCCACAGTTGTCTAATTTGGTGTTTAAATGTGATAAACACATTGTTACAAACTGAAAACATTCAAAAAATATTCTATAAATCAAACACAAGGCACCTCGCTGTCTGCTCCTCTGCAGTGACAACCTGTCAGGGATTGGGAATTTCTCCGAGGGTATGAGTTCTGAGCGGCGGGTAGAAGATTTACCCTGCCTGGACATCCTGTTAATGCCCCACCACAGGCCATCACAACAGGGGATCTCGCTTTGCTGTCCTTCCAACCCCTCCTCACTGCCACCCAAGTCTCACTCGCCTTTCCATTTTTATTGTGATTTTACAAATCATTCTTCTCTGTGGGAAGCCAGGCCTGAAGTTCTCCACTGCAGGAAAAAAAAAAAAAAACTGAGAGAGGGAGGGCAGGTTAGTGAAGGTTGTTTTGGAAAAAGGATTCCAGGAAAAGGTGGGAAGAAGGTGAATAGACAAGTGCTACCTGTCACTTGTTATCAGTGAGGACTTTAGTGCTTCATTTCATGTAGTCAAATCTAATGACACTGAGAACAGTTTCACTTTCATGATCTGGATCAGTTTTTGAGTAGCATCATAAACTATCGTCAATGCAAAGCACTCTCTCACTCAGCTCTTGAGATACCTGTAGCCATGCAGGTAGATTTACCATGCGATTCTCCACTATCTGTTCAATATAATTTACTTTATCACAACCAATCCTGACTTAAGTGACATCTATTGACACAGTTTATTCAAGTTTGCACAGATGCTTTTGGTATAGAAGCCTGTTTTTGTCAACTGAGAAAAAATGAATTCACATAGTAATTACTGACATGATATTTATTTATTATTATTTATAATATTATAGCTTTTTATTGGATTACAAGTCAAAATTATGAAAACATAACTCATTACTTTGAGAAAAAGTCCCAATATTTATACACAAATATTTATGATGAAGAAGGAAAGACTTTGTATTATGTGTTACAGAGCTTCTTAGGTAAGTAAGGTTTCATATGTATGATGTGATATAGTTTATATACGTAAATGGTGGTTAGCACTGTTGCCTCATAGAAAGTAGGTCCTGGGTTCAAATCCACCATCTGGCCAGGGGCATTCTGTGCTGTCTGCATGGATTATCTCCAGATACTTCTTCCCACAGTGCAAAGACATGCAGTTTGTGGGGTTAGGTTATTCCAAATTGGCTGTAGGTGTGATTATCTGCCCCCCCCCCACACACACACACACACACACCCACACCCACCCTGAAAATGCACTTTGGCATGCTCCTTTAAAGTCTTCAGATTTACATCAACATATCTTCTGAGGAAAAACTAACTGCTCTGGATAATAGATGGATTTCACTGGGGACATTTTTTTTTTTTCCTTTTAACAGCTTTCTGAAAATTGATTTTCAAATCAAGCAAAAAAATAACCTAAATCAAACCTGGAAGACAAACAGTGAGTAACCACCGGGACAAAATGAATTCATTAATTTTAATTTGGTCAAAACGTTGCTTAGTCTTGAGTTTTAAATGTTGTAATTTCTCTTTAAATGAATGGTAATTATGTAGATAGACAATATTTTCAAAACAATATGAACCTAAAAGTTTACACCAGTCAAAAATATCTGAAATGTTTGCCTCAAAAAATAATCTGCAATAATATTTTTAAAAAATGCTCATTTAAACATTCAAAATTCCAACAAATTAGTATCAGAACTTAGTAATCTATTAACAGCTTTATGCTGACTACAACTGTAACTTACACATTTCTCCCATGCACAACAGTTTGATTGATATATAATTAACACCGTAGAGCCACAGTTTGGATTATTTATAGGGAATGAAAATGATAGAAGAGCTCACGTCTATTTGTGGGAGACATGAAAAAATGCAAAGAAAATTCAGGAAATGATATGAAACGGATAAGAAATAGGAAGCATGGCAACGAGACGTTAAAAGGAAAAAGGAGAGCTCAAAATAGTCGATTCTAAATGTGTTAGTAAAAGACTTCACAGAATGAGTGCAAGGCAATGAGACTTGGGCACCATGTTGAGTTACACTCTGTGCTCAGAGATTGAAACGGCTGGGCATATGTAAACAGGCTGCATGTTTGACCAAGATTTGCCAGTTGTGTTTTCTGTAAGCTATTACTGACTCTTTGTGTTCTGTTTTCCTTAAAAGACTGAAATGTTATTTAGTACTCCCCACCATCTTTAGCTGTTGGTTCTGAAACAGCCATTTTATTTGGAGGTAGATGGTGGCAAATTTTATATTTGATTCTTTTTCTCCCATTAACAGTGACTTTTTCTGATCAATTCTCGCTCTCTGTGTCTCTTTCTGCCAGGCTCTTCACTGAGCCCATCTGCTGTGTGCGAGCGTTAATTAACCACACTGCCATTTCCTCCGTGCGTGTTGCATTTGAAGGTGCTTAGAGTACACGAGTCAGCCCCACAAGTTCATCAAAATGCTAATTCAGCCCAAATTAAAGTTGTGATTAACATTACACAGTTTCCTGTGCAGACACATTGATCCTTCCATGAGCTCTCACTCTCTTTCTCTAGGTGATGAGTGTCTGGGGAAAGAAAGACTTTCCTCTTGGGCGTTCTTGTCATCATTGCCAAAGTGGAAGAAAAACAGAAACAACCCACAGATGGAGCTAATGGAGTGTGACTAGGATTTGATCTAAATGAAAACAGCTTTCTTTATAAAATAAATAAACAAATTATTCCATTCTGTCTTATGGGAGCTATGCTTTCCCATCATTTTGCCCTATCTCCATCTTATCTGTGCGTATGCTAGCTTTCTTTTGGTGTCCTCTTGGCAGCAGGTTCCGGATTTATTGTTTTACTAAGTTTTGGTAAAAGTTAATTTTACTACCTTTTTTAACCAGTTCTGAACACTTCTTTAAGCATTTGTATTAAACTATTGTGTTGTTTTTTTTTTATTAAACTGTTAAAACTGGGAAATTAGTAACTTGACTATGAGACGGTCTGTGAAACAACTTAACTCGATGGCTAGGCTATGTTGAATTACAACAAAGGACCTCCACCTTCCATCAGATTAAAGAAGGACAAACATCTCCTGGACTCTCTGGGACTGGGCTGCCTAATCGCATGCTTCAGCTCCATGGAGCACATTAAGACCAAAGGCTCAGGTAAGCACCACTTCTTCTCCACTCACCTCTTGTCACTCCCCATGTGTTTCTACAGTATACCACTGCAGCATGCCATTACATTTTTCTTCTCTGTCCCTTAGTCTGTGTTTTTTGTCCTGTCTCTCTATGCGTTCTCTCTCTCTTGTTTTTACTTCTCTTTCTTCTTTTCCCCCTGGTCCTCATCTCCCAACCAGTTGCAGCAGATGGCTGCCCCTCCCTGAGCCTGTTTCTGCTGCAGGTTTCTTCCTGTTAAAAGGGAGTTTTTCCTTCCCACCGTCGCAAAGTGATGTCGTTTGATTGTTGGAGTTATCTCCCAAATACTGTAGGGTCTTTACCTTACAGTATAAAGTGCCTCGAGGCAACTGTTGTTGTGGTTTGACACTATATAAATAAACCTGAATTGAATTGGCTTTCGGTAGTTTGCATTCATATGAATCTATATTTGTTTTTGTGCAGGAACTGTACCTAAGGGAACGTGTCTGCTTTGCCTCACAGTGTGCACATGCTGCATGCGAGGAATGAATAAGCTGCAGCTCTGATGCTGTGACACAGCTCACCGAATTTAACCGGCTGCCTCTACACCTCCCTGACACGGACGCCACATGGAAACAAGCCCTTAGGTGGTTGAATAACTTCACTTAACAAGCACATTCTATTTTTATCCCAATCAAAATTCACATGAATTTTGAATCTGCTTCGGTTTTGTTTCTTGATTATCTTGCACAAGGCCTGAGCCTTCACTCATGTATCTGCTGTCTGCAACCTGTAAAATGTTAAGCGCAGAGTAAATTTGTAATGCAGAAAGACAGATTAGTAGCAGCTTTATCGGGTTAGTTGTGCTAATTCATCAGCAAGACATATGGTTCTGGTACATCAAAGGCAGTGCCATTTGTATTTTTTTCCTTAAACAAAAGCAGCTTGAATTTCTCAATCAGTAAATGAAGGCAAAACATTTATTTAGCTACACACTGTAGTCTCTCTTTCTCTCTCACACACACACGCACATACACAGACACAGGGAAAAAAAGCCTCTCGGGGTAATGAAAGCCCCTGGCGTTCATCACTCTGTCTTAAGCAGTGGTTATTGAGGCATTAAATATGTCTACACAGGGCTCAGTGAAAGGCTGCCAGATCAGTTTTCTCCTCTGAGGGGGCTCTGTTTGCATACAGACAGGTTGGGAGATTGGGAACGTGCACCGAATGGAGCCTGGGAGTCGTAACTGGGTGCCCACCACTCTGGTGTTAGTGCCATTATGGGATGTCACTGTGGGAGAACTGCAGCTCTTCAGTGGGATTACTGAGATTCTTGCTGAAATTGAGCAGAATTGGAAATATGGCCAAAGGATTCTCTCCTGAGTGATGCGTGCACGTAGCTGGCACTCGTGCAGGCACACAGCCTTACATTCATGTTCAAACAAATGCAAATGTACATTCGAGGAAACATTTTGCTACAGGTGGGATTCTGACATTGAAGCTTGCGTGAAAGGAAAGCGTACAGTCAACTTTCTACAATCAGCGATGACATTTCTCGTATTTCTTTTCTTTTGATTTCTTCTCACAGCACGACAACAAATGCAAAGCAGCACTGGTGCATACCTCAGCAGTCTCTGCTGTCTTTGATGCATGTTTGCATAGTATAAAATATGGTGGTTTGTTCTGTTTTTTTTAACCTTGCTTGCAAACCAAATTTTTATACCGGACAATAAATATTTGAATTGCATTTAAATGTGCTGAACCGAATCTTCAACAGAAATTACACACTGAATTCTTCATTCTGTATTATAGCCATAGCAAAAATTATGGAAAAAAAATAGGCATTTTGTTTTTAAGCAACCCCTCTATTAAATAAAATTAAATAAAAATAGAAAGTCTGTAAGTTTTTTTTCTTTTACAAGAGGTGAGTCATGTTCAGTACAACCTAGTGGGCACTTTTATTCATTTTACATCATAACACTGATTTTATTTGATTCACCTGAGCATTCTTAAGGGCTTTTTATTATCATGCTACTGCACTAGACAGTAGTCCTCTGCTGCTCTGGCCCAGACCAGTTAAACTACATGATTGGGCATAAGAACAGGGCCTTTACAGCTCAGTAGCCTCCTTTGTAATGCGCTTGGAGGTCAATGTGCTGAGGCCACACTCCCTTCTGAGGTCCCCTCTACCATGTCATAAAATAAACATGCTGGGTGTGACCCCAGCAAGGGTGAACATTAACACCCCAGCCGCTGGCTCGGAGGTCAGCTTGAGGGCAGCACCCTGTGGTGGAGGGAAGGATGGAAATGATTCTTCCAGACTGACAGCGAAGCAGCATGGTGTCATATGCTTTACATTGTAAGACTGTCCCACCTTTTGCATATGATCTTCTGACACCATAAACTTCCACAACTAAAAGCTGGCTATCTTCAGTAAGTAAGGCTCAAAATTAGCATGTTGTTTCTTGCCACCTGATGAATTTAAGCCCAACTTCACAAAGCTCTGAGAGTGACAGATGCACTACTTTGTTTACAGATGTACACTAACTTTTGCTGTCTGTTTTTAGAGGTTTTTTTTCTTTTAACAGCTGTTTCCTGTTATCAAAAGCAATGCTAATGTTTACCATAAGAGTGAACCGAAACACTAAAATTCTAGCAAAGTATTCAAAAGATGCACCTCATATAGCAAAGAAGATCTAGATCTGAGTAGTAGCTTCTCACCACACATGTGACTGTTTCAGTGTTAATGCTACATATTAGTTATGTCTGCTTTGATTACCAAATAGTTGTTTCATAAGTGAGCTTTGAGAAAATTTGTGTTTTGGTGATTTTAATACGTCACAGATTCAGACACCAGAAGAGGCAGAGCAGAGTGGCTCCTGCAGCAGAGTAGCCCTGGTACATTATTCAACCTTGCATTCAACCTGACCGTGGGGTGCCACAGATGTCAGACATGGCTAACCAGCTATTGTAGAGAGCAGACACGAACGCTAGACCTGCCCAGACTGGTCAGACTTGATAGGGAGCTACATATTCTATACTGACATTATTAAGAAAGCGAGAAAGAGAGAGGGAAAGCTAATAAATAATTGCCAGCTGTTCAGACAGAGGTCAAACAGCACTTGTGAATTCTTACGCTTTGTATTCTGCAAAATTATGCTTTTTGATGTTCATTGTGCATTCCTTCGTGAAATGTAAATATAGGTGTTTTTGTCCTATAAAGAAGCCACAAAGAGTTATCTTCAAAGTTGTCCTTATCCTGCAGCAAGATTGCAATCCAGGAAACAGGATAGAATGTGAGGATTTATAAGCAAACCGCAAGCTGTAGGATTTATTTGTCCTTTTAGCCTATCCAGAATGTGCTTTTAAAACCTCCCCCTGCAACAATTAGAGGGTATAGATCACATTATTGCCTTTGCAGAGGCCAGATAACACCATAAGGCTTTGGGACATCTCATTCGCATTGGGAACGGTCTGGAAGATGCTTTACTAGATGGATTTATATGTGGCCTGCGCTGCTTTCCAGTGATTGAATGTCTGTGTGCATGTGTTGAGCTGACTCTGTGTGGATCTGTCAAGGGACTCATAAGGGAGGTTTGAATTAGGCATGAGATAGAAGGAGGATGTGTGTGCGTGTGTGTTTGTCTTTGGGTACATGTGTGACTTGGAGTACTTTATGGTGAAAGAGCGTGTAAATAGTGACCGGAGACAGATGTGGGCTCATCCCTGAAAGACGGAGGATAAAAAATTATTAGGGCAAGACCTCAGGATCATAGCAGGGCAGGACATTTCTCAAAGTAACGTACTTCCAGGATGTTATGAGCGAAAAGGAAGCAAAGCATGTAAATGGCGCGCATACTCAAATATAACAAATCGTCTTTCTCTGTTTTATGGCGTTGCTGGCTGATAATATCCAGTTGCACAAAGTGAAATCAAATCTGCGAAACATCCACCCCAATCTTTTTCATCTATGAAACTTACAGCTTTACCTAAGAGGTTAGCTTTAGCACTAAACACCACAAAGACTATAAAACATGAGCTGGAGAGTTGTGAGAGACATAAAAGCAGGTCCTTTTAATGTAATATTGATTTACAAACCACAAGTTAAAACACCTCCTGGTCACGGGTCATTACTTGCAACCCCAAGCGAATCAAGCTGGGTGCTGAATTAGAGCCATTGCACATGAGGCAGTGAAAGTTTTCAGAGCCACATGCACAAGTTTTAAGTGTCCTCGCGTCTAGACGGTTACACCATGAAAGCATGGACGGTGGAGTGGGGAAAAACATTACACAGACATTTAAAGCAGTGAAGTAAAGCAACAATTTGTGAAGACGTGCATTTAACCATGCAGTTCAGGTATTAAAAGAGTTGGAGTGCTATTTTGTTTTATTTCATTTCAACATTACTATTATTATGATATTTATATATTAATATATGTATTTTTATACAGTTGCAGCCTGCACAGAGCATTGGGAGAACTGTAAGGATCTCTTAGCCCCTAATGTGTCTATTCACTGGTGACATCCAGGTATTTTTCAAGCTTGTGTTAATTAGCACTATTAAACAACAATTATGCAAAATTATTTTGTGTGCTTTGACCTCACACCACAAAGCTGTGATAATCGGGCATACAGCAGGGAGAAATTATAATAATTAACTGGTTTCAGACAGTTAATGTGTTGCTGGAGTCAATGTCAAAGTTAAAATGTTTTTTTTAAAGAGCACTACTTGTATATGCCAACTGGGAATCTTTCTTTTTACTTTGATTTTGTTCATAGACAATCTTGCAAATGTTCTTTATTCATTAAAATATCAGCTTTTTGTCTGGAATAGATGAATATCTTGCCAACACTGGCATTTGCTGCCAAACAATAGTAGCAAACAAGCACAAAAAACTGAAAAGTGATTTACAAGAATTGTGAATGCAGTCGTTTCAGAAAGAAAACCATGCAAAAAGTCACCAAATGAGACTTTAAATTATATATTTGTGAAAATATTTTTTTAAAAATTGCTTACTTTGAATTAAATAATAGTAATTATCTCCTTTACATTAGAATATAATGCATTATTTATATAATGTTATTGTAAAGCTGAGTGTGATAAGTATAAAAACTATACAGCATCTTACAGAAAACTTCTTTTTCAATAAAATATCTCCTCATATGCGTTTATTTTGCAGCATTATATTATAAAGTCCCTGTTGTTTATCAAACAGTGCAACACTTCTTTTGAGCAGAATGAAGTATAAGTGCAGAAAAGCAAAAATGTAATGCCACCAAAGGCGTCTCAGGATATTTATTAATGAATATTAGTCAACAGTTACAACCTTTTCCATAAAAACACAGATTATACTTGTGTTTAATTTACATTCATTATATTTTTATACACCAAAGTCCATTAATCAGTGCCAGGAGGAAAAATTACTTGTTGCTTAATAATTACTTTAATTCAGCAAATGGACAAAAACTCAAGTGAAGTAATTAGGCAACATTTAATCACCTCAATAAGCACAAAAATAATCAAAAAGTTTTGCAACTTATTTAAAGTGGTTTGATTTTTATAATTGTCTAGGTAGTTATTTATGTCTCATGTAGCTGGCTGATTCCAGTAGTTTTAAGTGTCGTTAAAGCCACTGAGGACTAATAAATAGAATATAATTTCCATTCTTTTGCATGATCTAAAAAGTTACTTAAATGGTTATTGACAAAATTCCTACAATTCTGTAGAAATATAAAAATATAAATATAGCATGGAAATGTTACATACTCACTATGCTAAATCTCATGTGCAACACGCACATGAGATTTAACATACTTAACGTTAGAGCTTAAGTTCTTCTTTTCTTTCATCCTAAAAAGAACAAAACAAAACAAAAAAACACGGAAAAAAACCCAACTAACCTTCCCCCAGTTTTATATGTAGCAGTAACCAGGCACTCTAAACATGCAGCTTGTGCTAAAGCAAATATGGCTCCCATTTACATTTTAATTCACCGTTTGGTAAATGCTTCCACATGAGATTTTACTCTCAGAGGAAAGTAATGCTTCTCATTATTAGCTGTATTAGTGTGGAGCCCAGCGCAGCATACACACACACATGTAAACATGCTATTTTCAAAGCTGTATTTATAGGCAAGTGGCAAACAATAACAATGACAACAATTCACACAGCCTATTCCATATCCGATGCAAATCTGGGGAGTTGCTCCCCTCCATGCTTTGTTTTTATGTGGTAACAAAGCATTTACATTTCATAAACTCGCTCACCTTTTGTTCGTCCCTGAGCATTGACTGATGCTCTGCACCAGTCATTTCCAAGAAGGCTGCTTGCTGAATTGCTCTCCTCACTGAAAATTTATATTTACAAGGCTGTTAACAGGTGGCGAGCGGCTTAATTGTGGTGATTACTCATTGCATGCGTAAAGGAAGAGGAGGTGTAAAGAATTATGTCGCTTTGGGCTGTCCTTTTCCTGTGCTCATGCACCCCATGATATATCTGTGCATGTGTGCAATAATATGGTTCACTGTCAGCACTTATGTCTTAATATTCTTCAGTAATGATGTTTATACTGCTTGAAATCTGTGGACAGAAAAGTTTAGTTTTTATTGAGAACAGATTAATAAATACTTGTTGTTTGATTGTTAAAAATACTCACTGTAAAAGTAACTCTTTTTATATAGTTTTTAAAAGTTTGACCATTTTATCATAATCCAAAATGAGCCTCAAATCTCTGAGCTCATTTATAGGGAAAAAAAGGTTGACGCTTATTGAAGTGAGTAAACACCAGATTAAGACACATTATCATGACATATTGCAAATTAAAGAGAATAGATTTGTTAAGAAAATAGATTTGTTTCACAACAGCTTCTTTTTTTTTCCTATTCAGTGGAACGAAATTAGCTTTTCTTGTCGGTCTGACAGCCATGCAAATGTTAAAGCGCTGGAATGTTCCACAAACCAGAGCAGATGGACATGACAAAACCCCTCCCTTTCACTCTCAAAGAAGATGACATCCCCACATATGGTTGCTGTGATTGATCTGTCGTTAGAGAGCGATGGCTGGCTTAGAGGAGGGAATGGGGAAGGGATATGCACAGAGCAACAGCAAAGTGCCGGTGTAATGTTTTCCATGGCAAATCTCATACAGTCAAGAGGATGAATGTGTCAATGGTCAGGCTGTTTTTAAATTGATTGCGTGTGTGAGAGAAAGAAACCGACATGGATGGTCTTCATTTCATACTTGTTTTTTTGTTTTTTTTTGTTTCATCTTTGCCTGTTTGGAGTTCATTTGTTTTTTTTCTCCCTTGAAATGGTGCATTGTGTCTTCATTTCTCATAACATTCTGGGTTTTTACTTTGCAAAAGATACTAAATAGGTTTTATTTATGAAGGAAAGGTACTAACCAGCATGCATTTACAAGGCAAGTGAAGAAAAAGTGCCTGAATACTTCAATACTGGAGATGGATATGTTTATGGTTTCTACTTCATCAAAAACAGCTGTGTTACTTGGATATTACCAAGAATGTGATGGTTGTGTTTGTGTATTTTTTCAGATTATAGTCAGCACCTATATGACCTTATAATCATTCAAAAGTTGTTGTTTTTTTCTTTCTCAGAGCAACTCATGCCAAGGGTGATAAAGTGTATCTCTGATCAAAAAGTCAAACATTGTAACTAAAAATGCAAATGCTGTCTCATGGGGAGAGAGCAAGAGAGAGAGAGAGAGAGAGAGAGAGAGAAATGATGATGATGTTGGAAAGAAAAGCAATAGGATGGATATGCAGCTCCAGAGGCAGAACAGAAGCTGGGAGCTTGTCTTGTCCTGCTGTGTGTCTGGCAGATTGCTATGGAGCCTGTCATTGCGAGCAGCAGGGTGTTCAGCCACTACATGGCGTTCAGCGGGGGAACGGAATAAATCACTGGAACACACACAGTCCAGCTTACAGTTTGCCTGGAAAAGCTAACATTGGCCTCTAGTCACACCTTAATTTTGTTTGTCCTGCAGAAGAGTCAGCATTATTCAGACAGCCAAAGTATTCAACTGATTTTAGCCAAAGAAAGATTTCTGAGTAAAACAAATCGCATAGAAAATGTGTAAAAATTGTTAATAATCTTATGTAATATAAAAGAAATACATTTTGCTTGTTTGCTACTTGTATTTTCTGCAACACCATGATGGTAATCTAACCGCTGCATTTCACCCCACCACATCTAATTACATTACATCCACTTTTAGTAGCCAGTTCTGTCTCGCATACTTTGTAAAAATATTTGGGATGATATTAAAAATTCCTGCTTTTTTGTCTTTGTGAAAGGACCAGTGCTTCAAATCAAGCCTGTGAAACTTGTATTGTTTGCAGGAGATAAATGAATGAATTGTAGTACCAATCGTGTATTGTATATGTCCATTTGAGGTTAATATCAACACTACTATAAGGGTAGGAACTACAGTACTATTGAATGAGCTGCTTCTTTAACTTAACTTGTCACTTCCTATATTAATGCTTAAAATACCCAATAAGTTTTTATGATGGTCTGCCTTCCTGTCACTCCAGTAAGAGTGGGATCAGTGCATTAGGGTAGCTGGTGTTAGACCGGGTGCTTCTTCACCTAAACCAATCAGCTGAAATGCTAAATGTCTGTCTCTGTGTTATTCAACACACCCAAAAGGACATGGTTTACTCCACAAACACACAAACTAACTACTGATGATACTTACTACCACATTTCATGCTACTTACTGGCCCTCCTGCATCTCATTCTATTTTCATTTCATAATGGGTTGATCAGCATAAGAATATGAAGACGTTTGGTTTGTGCTTGACTAGTATACATCTTAATAAACACACTATAGTGCAAATATAGAATTACAAAGAGTCTGAGTTTTACTTCACAGTAATGCTTGTCTTGCAAAGATTGTTCCCAAACATTTGCTTTTAACTGGGTGAAATTATTTTAAACAAGTATAATTTTAGGGAAAGTATTTGTGCATATGACTGCATTCATTCTTTCAATTGTTTTGTCAGCATTCCGTAATGTTTAGAACATGCCAAATGTAAATGCTAAAACCCACATTAAAAAAAAATACTTTGACAAGTCTTTTTAAGTGAGAACCAGAGTTGTGTGGTCCCAAGTTCACACGCTTCATTTCAAAGACGGACTTATAGAAGACATCGGGATGTCAGTGTCACCTCGTTTCTTCCCAGAATGCAAAAAGAAAAGGCATGAAACCCTGCAATTGGGCCAGAAAATAATAGACTATGCTCCTGGAAAGAGTTGCTCATTGGTTTGGATTTAGGAATGGCTGTGATGAGGAAGAAGACAAGCATGTATTTACATGAGACACCCACACAGGCCTCCATAATCAATCTTGCAATCTCTCAGGGTGCAGACTCAGCCAAAGAATCAGCGTGTGGGATGGAAGTCATGGTAAACAGCATGAATCTTTGCCAGCTGTCTATTTAAAGTCCTTGTTTATCCACAGAACTGTGAATCTTTTCCTGCAGTGTCATACTAAACATTAAAATATGCCCATGCTGGTATTATGGGAGATATGTTTGCCATCTTTCCCACAGTCATATGGCAAGATTTCCATCTCATCTCAGCATCCACAGAGGTCAACAGAATTGAAATGGGAATACAGATTCCATCCCAAAATTTGACAACTTGCAACAACTATGAAGAATGTTAAATTTGTTGTATTTATAGGCTTTGTCTTCTTTCGGTGTTAGATCTATGAAGGTTCTATTTCTTTTTTTTGATTTACCACCAACATTACTCTGCAGAGGACTAAAGCAATCACTGGGTCCAGCTGTTATGGTTCAGGAGATAGTTCCAATATGAAAATTTCCTTTAAAAAAACATAACACACAACCATTTACACACATAAATACAAAAAGAAAATGCATAATGTAAAATAATGCAGGTGGAGTTGTTGGAAGGAACAGGGCAAGGCTTTAGGCCAAATACAGTTGGGACAATAAGCATTTGGCAAGGTCACTTCAGCTTTAATTCAAGATGTCGCTTTAGAGTAACCCATTTACAGAGGCTCGAAAATAACTGGATAAACTAAAACTGTTTTAATTATAAGATTTGTTTTTAACACATGGATGAAAATCCCTTGCAGCCTGAAATCTAGAACCCATACACATCATCAAACCCCTCTTGATATGATGCGTCAGGCTTTTTCTGGAGCCACCTCCAGTTGCTGCTTGCTTGTGGGTGTTTCTGTGTTCACTTTTGTCTTCAGTAACTGAGAAGCATGCTCTGTTGGACTGAGGTGAGGTTACTGAGTTGGCCATTGAAGAATATCTCATTTCTTTGCCTTGGAAAACTCTTGGGTTGCTTTTGCTTTGGGTCCTTATCTGTTTGCACTGTGAAACAACACTAGCGACTCAGTTCCACTGTTCCACTCAGTCATACATGCCCATTCTGTATCACAGCTTCCAGTAGGTTTGGCAGAAAATTTGGTATCTTGGTTTTATTTGTCCAGAACTCTGCGGGCTCTTTTTGATGTTTTCCGGTGAAAATCTTATCTGGCCTTGCTGTTTTTGACAGTAAACAGTGGTTTTTACCTTGTTGTAAAGCCTCTTCATTTCAATTCATGAAGGTTTTTCCTCATTGCAGACTTTCATACTGGTATGTTTACTTCCTTGAGAGTTTTCTACATTTGGCGAGATGTGAAGAGGTTTTTCTTAACCATGCTATCATCCTCATGTGGTCCTTCTGGCCTTTTGGCTGTTGCTGAGCTGACCAATGCATTCATTCTTTTTAGGAATGTAGCAGATTGCTGATTTTGACACTCACAGAGCTTTATCTCTCTGATAGGTTTATTTTGTTTTTCAGTCACATTATGGCCTCCCTCACTTCAATCAACATCTTCTTGAACCTCATATTTATAGCTCCAGTAAAGTTTAAGACGTGGAATCAATTCCAGATCTTCTATCTGCTTAATTTGTAATGAAATAACAAAGAAACAATCATTAGCTGGCCATAGAATTGCTTATCTGTCACTCGCCCAATTACAATTATCAGCCTCCCAAAAACATAAAACTGTTCAACCTCAATTCCAAAAAAGTTGGGAATTTTGGGGGAATTGGGTTACAAAACCATTATCTACTGATGTCAACAATCCTCAAGAGGCTTTAGTAGACACTCTGGGTCACCCAAACGGGTAATAAGTAATTAAGTAAATACTGCTTTACCTAAATTTCAATCAGGACTTACTATTTATGTCAATTTATTTGGCAAATAACTAAAGGTTACAACCTTTTATTACAAGTCGCCAATTTTTTTCAGGCAGGAAAATTAACATAAACAGTTTTCCAGTATCAACTGAATGTAGTGTAAGAGCGATAAACCTACAACCTACAAGAAATAAAGCTTCTTTTCTAGTCCTTCTTTCAGTCCTCCTGGACAAGATATTGACATATACTGTAATTTCAGTAAAGATCTATTAATTGCCCATGTGAAGTTATTAGCCCTCTCCTGAAGATGTTCTACAAATTCAGTAATATTTTTAAGTAATCCAAGTGCTTTCTGAAGGCATTCCTGCACCATGAACAACATTTGAGTTCACAAATGTCTGTGGTGTCACACTGTCAGATACTAGAGTGTAATTTTCAATATTTTTCAAGACAGAGCTTTAACAGCACACTCAATTGGAAAGACCCAAAAGAAAAAAGAAACTAAAGGATGGGGGAAAATATGAGAGTCGGAGAAGCTAGTGGTCATTTAAAATGACCAGTCATGAGCACTTTAGGGTGAATGGGTTCTATGGTGCAATCAAGCAGATCTCAGTGCTACTTACTAGAGATTAGCTTGCTGGTGCAGTAATGGGCAACATGAGAGAATCAGGAGTGTTAATGTGTAAAAACTGAGTGCTATTTGGTTTCACAAAAGAAATAGATTAGACAGGGGATGTTATCTAATATTCTCTCCAGCTCCGTTTTCTGTAATCCCTCTTTTTGTCTTCTCTTTCTTTTACTCTTTCCATGATTCCTTCCTTCTTTCCTAAACTTTAGATAGTGGCAGCTCAGTCGACCAGAGTGAGTGCATGTTTTTACATAATCTCAAAGCCTAAGCAACAGATCTCTTGGTTGATACAAGGAGCTGCAAGCCAAACAGTTCTACCCAGATTTATGACTTGGCACAATTAACAGAGCTGGCAATCTAGTACCTGTTGCCCAATGCATCCAGCATCCAAATCCTTCCCTTTCCTTTCACAGTTGGCCAAATAGTATTGGCAAATATGACAGTGATTTGTTTTGGTAGTTTTACCTCCACGGAATAACAAAAACATATACGGAAATTTTTCAAGAAGTACAGATGATATTGAAGAATATGTAAAGGGAAATTATAGAAAATCTTAGTAATATTAAACTCATGTTTACAGAAAAGGCATTAATAAAGCAGTAAAGATTATACATCTTCTAGAAATCTCAAAGATTCTCTAATTAACTGAGTATTGAACTTTCCAACGACAATGTATAAAAATACAAGTACTAAATGTTGGCTTTAGATGAAATAATCCTTCTTGTTTATTCTTTCTTTTGTTGTTTTCTTGACCATTTCAAACAGCGGTTTGCTTGAAAAAAATACATATACCTACGTCTGACACTTTTTAATAGAACAAAAACATTTAAATGCTACATTTTTAAGGTAAAGTATCTGACTGTGACACTGTCAATCACGACTGTTTACTTTAAAATCAGATTCACGTTTATTCTTTATCTTGTTTACGGTTGGTGTTGACAGTTCGGTGCTCTCGCTCGCTCAGCAGTGGCAATGGTATCAACAGGCTCATTTCAGTTCAAATCAACTGATCTAATTTAGACATCTTTGTAAACCTTGACTTTTATGTTCTGAAAATAAATGGGCAGACATGCTGCAGGGTAATATGCAACTGACGACTTAAATCTACATCTTCCTCTTCAATTTGTGTGTTTACATTGCGAGTAAACAAAAGGTTCTTTTTTTTCTTGCTTGAACTTAAAAAGTAATTTTGTACTTCCCCTCTGTGCTTTGGCAGTTTTATGACCTTAGGGACTATGCCTCATTTAACATCGTTTACACAAGGAAGTCATTATTGCTCACTAGCTGACACAGAAAAGGCCAGCTCATGAATATAAATAAAGCAAAATCAAACCCATTTGCAAAAGTTTTCCGACTACTTACTAAAACGTAGGAGAATGTCATTTAAACGTTTTGAAATGACTGCGAGCAATTTAATCACTCCCAGTTTTTAGAATAATTAACACCATCCATTTTTTAATTGCACTATAATTTTGATGCTGCTGATAGATTTTTTAAACATAAACTGGCCACTAAATTAATTTGGATTTTCATTTTGTTTTTGATTAAAATAAATAAGTCCACTTTTTTTATTTTAATTTGTCAAACATTTGTGTGTATGGCTGCTTCATTTCTTTGTATTTATTTATTTTTTTACTATCACAATCCCAACCTTCCAAATGGACCACTGCCAGACAAGAAAGGTGTTCGCTACAAACCCAGCTGTGTAAATTGTTAATTTTGAATCAGTAAACAAAAAACCTGAGTCGTCTGCTGAGGCAAATATGATAATTGTTTGTGGATTATGGAGATCTGGCTGGCAACTCGGCAGAGGCTGTGAGTAAACGAGAAGAAAGCTCAGCTCAAACAAATGCACTTACTCAGTCAGTCCGGCATGATCCACATGGGAATATCCAGCCTGTGGACCCAGGAGGGTTTCTGCTTGGAAGATTGGTTCAATCAGTAAAACACACATGAACATCTAGAAATAACTGGATTCTGTTTGGTCCCTTCAACATATGTTACAACTTTAAAGCATAGCAAAAACTCTTCCATGTTCCATATTAAGATATGTTTCTATTAGACACTAGCAGTGCTGATGATGAAATGAAGGAGATATTCAACAATTGCTGTTGTTTTTTGGGGGGGAGAGAAAAACAAATATGTATTTGAGTGGCTTAAAAGCTACCTTAAAATGTACCTTTAAGTCTCAGTCACACAAAGGAGTATTAATGCTACATTAAGAAAAGAAAGAAAGAAAAACAATGCAATATATATTTGCATTTTGGCTTTACTAACAAGGAAATTACACAAGTAGTCATTTTGTACTGTGATGAACCCATTTTTACCTTCAGAATTGCTTTAATTCTTCATTCCGACCCCATCATCTGAATGTTGCAACATAAATCAAAACTCATGAGACAGAAAACATTTTTCTAATCTTCTGTTGTCCAATTTTGATGACTCATGTGAATTGCAACCTCAGTTTCCTGTTGTTAGCTAACGGGGGCAGCACCTGGTGTGGTCTTCTGCTGCCGTAGCCCATGAAACCATTCCTCAGAGATTTTGGTCCATATTGATATGATAACATAAGTTGCAGCTGCAGACCGGGTGACTGTGGAGACGATATGAGTACAGTGAACTCATTGTAATGTTTAAGAAACTAGTCTGAGATGATTTGAGCATTGGGACACTGTGTGTTACTCTGCTGGAAGTAGCCATCAGATAATGTGTACACTGAGGTCATAAATGGATGGACATAGACAACACCAATACTCAGATATGCCGTGATGTTTAAATGTTTTATAGTTTGCATTAAGGTGCCAAATGTTTGTCAAGAAAATATCCCCCACACGGTTATGCCACTGCCAGCAGCCCAAACCTGTGATAGGAGGCAGGGTAGATCCATGCTTTCATGTTCTTTATGTAAATTCTGAGCCTACCATCAGAACATTATATCAGAAATCAACGCTCATCAGATCAGGCAACCTTTTCCACCTTCAGCTGTTGAATTTTGCTGACCCTGTGAGAGATGTAGCCTCAGTTTCCTGTTTTTAGCTGACAGCAGTGGCACCCAGTGCGCTGTGGTCCATTTGTTTCTAGGTTCAGTGTGTTCTCTATTCAGAGATGCTCTTCTGCATACCTTGGTTGCAATGACTGGTTATTTGAGTTACTGTTGCTTTCCTATCGGCTCAAAGCACTCTATCTATTGCCCTCTGACCTCAGGCATCAACAAAGCATTTTCACCCTGAGAACTGCTGCTCACTGGATGTTTCCTGCTTTTCACACTGTTCTCTGTAAACCCTAGAGATGGTCCTGCTAGAAAAATCCAGTAGATCAACAATTTCTGAAATACTTAGAGCAGCCTGCCTCACGCCAGTAACTATACAACATTTAGAGTATCTTAAATCGACCGTTTATGGATTCTCAGTTTGAACTTTAGCAGGTTGTCTTGATCAGGCCTAAATGCACTGAGTGACTACCATGTGATTGGATGAATAGATATTTCAATTACGACCAGTCTAATGGGTGTACCTAATAAAGTGGCTGGTGAATGTATTTCTGTATTTTTCTGTCTTTATAAACACACATCATGCGAATCAGTTTAAGGACTTTAAAGCTACTA
This sequence comes from Oreochromis aureus, assembly GCF_013358895.1. NCBI lineage: Eukaryota > Metazoa > Chordata > Actinopteri > Cichliformes > Cichlidae > Oreochromis > Oreochromis aureus. The sequence continues at coordinate 13,314,065 of NC_052956.1, read as the reverse complement.
CTCAATCTACTCAGTAGCTTCCATTTATATGGCACAGCCATAACGTAAGAATTTGGCTTGACCATTTCAGAAACTCAGCTATGCTCCAAGGATGTCCCTGCTGTAGCAGCAAGCAATCACTTTCCTAGCTTCACTTGATGGACTAAGAAAGGTGACCTTGTTAACAAAATATTGCCCTTGAAATTCAAAATAATAATAATAAAAATCTTCAAATATTAATTTCTAAATGTGAACCTAATAAACCTTTATACCCTGATAAACATATTGATCCAAAAGCTGCCACTGTCATTGCTATAATGATGTCAAAATGTTACCAGGCAAAAATGCCTTAAAATGATGTGCTGTCATAAGCAATGTGGTGGTTTTTTGTAATGAACGAAAGAAAGAAAAGAAAAAAAGTTGGTTAAATCAAGCTATAGCTTGATCATCAATGAAGATATGCTAGTTTCTTTCCCTTAATTAAAAGTGTTTCAAGCTAAGCTAAGCTACTAGGTAGACTTAGAACTTATTCAACAAGTATACAGACAATCATATCAATCTCAATGTCAGGAAAAAAGTACAATATTTCCTAAAACATGTAAATAAGTTTTATAAAGAGCAGCTTGCTTTTTTTTGTTCATTAGCTGCAATGGATGGATAGGTCACAATGGGAAAGAAAAAATGGTTCTTTATATTCCCCTGCTCTGTGTCAAAGTCCTCCTCTAAGCAACTCCCATAACATGGGAGTCAAACTGCATTTGCATTAGCTTGCTGTTTGTGCAGACACTTGCAAAGAGTTGAAGGTGTGTTAGCAGTATAATCTGGTTGTTTCTGTGCTGGATGCAGTTAACATTTTACACACACACACTTGTCCTTTTGTGCAATAAAAGTAAATGTAATGTCCATATCATCACTCCTCAGCTGTATTGCTGTACCACTCCACCATTTCTCAATCATCCTTCTCAGCAAATGCTGTTTTTTTTCTTTCTATACACCCAGCGTCCAGAGAAGTGATGAACCTTTGTAATGCAAGTAACCATATAATCGTAACTGTAATGTAATTACTGAATTTAGTACAGTAATCAGTTAGATTACTGTGATTGCAGTGCTTTGTAATGCGTGACACCCAACACTGGACATTTTCCCATCAAGTTGCAAAGTTATGACATCACAACAATATGATTTGGTAATAAGGTTTGCAGGAGAATATTAATCATGATGTTGTAGGAATAATACCAACATGAGGACTTCAGATATGTTCGCTGGAGTGATTTGGATTATGATGAAGGATAAAACAGAGTTGGACCTGCTACCAGTGTGTTCTTAGGGTCCGTCTGGTCTATTTGTTGCTCTTTTGACTAAATTGGATTTCTTGCATCTCACTTTATTTTGAATATTTGTCATTCTGTCTCTTTTGTGTCTGCTGTCAAGGGTAGTGTAAGAACCAAAGCATAAAAAATACCACATGCAAAGTTTGCCAGCTGGAAGGGAAGTTGCAACGTCACCCAACCGGCACTCGTGCATTTCTATTTTAGCTACAGAATGTGGGCAAAGCAGTTTTGTGGTGAATATGCTCTGCAACACACTGGAAGAATTGTCCCCTAATAACGTTTTCCCAGACATGTCATCTAAGTGCTGGGGCCTTGTAACGCGCCATGGGATTTATTATGAACGGGTCATGGCCAAGAGTTTAGCAGAAATGGGAACAGGGATTTTAACTTTCCAGTGACATCAGCCTGCCGAAAAAGGTGCTTTAAAAATGCAATGGCATAAAAAACGAAAAAATACCACAGGGAAAATTCAACAGTCTGTGATGTGCTGCTTATACAAACTTTGTCATTTTAAGTATGACTGACATCCTCCAGCGCAGCATCTATTAACCTTTAAAGTGGCTGTCGTAAGTAGCTGCTCTTTAAAGAACTGGTTATCTGATCTTTTTCTTTGTAAGAAAGGCAATAATTCTGTTTAGTCGTGAGATCATCTAATCTCTTCTCCACTGAGACCATGTATCCCAGTAAACCTTTAGATCAAAGCATGCCAGGGACTCCTCAACATGGTATCCCTTGATCGCCTTTTCTACTACAAAAACTAAATTCCAACAAAGAGTGTGTGAACTACCCACTCTGGGAAAAGTGAAAAAGAGACTTTAATGTCTGAAACAACGTGAGTCGCTCGACACTCTTGTCATTGATACACACCCGCTGCTGCTGTGTCCCTTCGCTGTGTGAGGCAATGGTCTTCAAGGATGGGTGGTCCGTCTGGGACTCAAGTCGGACGTATGTGTAGGGGTGTGTGAGCTCCCTTTGTGTCAGGGGAGAGGGGCCTTTGTTCTCTTAACCAGGGAGGTGGGACCAACAGATTAAGCCTTTAGAAGTGCAACCGACCACCATGAGGGCACGCCACAAGGGAGAATGTGTTTTGTGTGTGTGTGTTTGAGTCTTTGCACGTATATAAGTCTGCGTTCATGCACAGTGTGTACTGTGGAGTTTGAGTGAAAGTACTAAAAATATAAAAAATGAAAAGAGAGCGAGAGAAAGGGAAAGAAATCAACGGAACAAGCGAAACAAAAACAGAAAAAAAGAAAGTCAGAGCAGGCATTTGTACCCATTTGCATCCAAATTAGGATGAGTTAGTGAGAATCTGATGCAGGTCAGCAGGTCAATAGTTCTTATCCATCTGTCCTTCTGATGGCATGCCTCCCAGGTCAGTTTGATTCCTCTGTGAGAGAGCTAATCTCACCCCAGTGCTCAGTGAGCCTCTACAGCATCCTCTGATCTGCTCCTTCAAACCCCTTGCTCCCCACACACACACAACAGAATGGGCTTGAGCTGAAGGGAAAGGAGGGGAGTGTCTCTCACACATACACACACATGCACACACATACACACACAAATGGTTTAAGATGCAAACACACAGAAACAGATGGATAGCTGTCTTAAGTTCACTTTTACCAAAATATTCTCTTGAAACACTTCAGAATGAAATATGTCAATTAAGTTAAAACTCAGCACCTATTAAATTAAGCGCTGAAATCTAATAGATGTTACTATTTCCAAAACATATATTTTTAAACCTGAGCAATTAGAAGGTAAATGTTCCACATAAGGACCCTTATAATAATGTTATAAACTTCTTAGTGATGTATGTATTTTGTGTAGTCTTTTTTTTATTGTAGGCAGGTTACAACATATGCTTAGAATTATTTTTAAATACTGTTTGACCCATCTCTGTGGAGAGTAAAGCTTTTGGGAACAGGACAAGCACACCATCTGTGATGTAAACCTCCATCAGTCCTGCAGCTCATGAAAAAGCATGACCTCCTCTTTCCCCTCCTCTTAGATTCTGGTTTCTCTCTCTCTCATTCCTTAGTTTTCTTCCTTCGCAGTGCTCCTCCGTCTGTCATGGCGGCTGTCTGAACAAACAAACACACAAGGGTCCATGGTGAGCCAGACGGCGTGATGAGGGATTGTTTGCTTTGGTTGCTCCCGTGCGGGCGAAAGTTTTCTTAAGAGGCACACAGAGGTCTGGAGCTCAACGGAGAGACCACAAAACAAATATTTACCCTCCTGCCTCCAGCGCCTGGGCCCTTTCCTCTCCTCCTTGGATGACAAACAAGAGGATGGACCCACTTTTGGTTCTGAAGAGAAAAAGAGATATGGTTCAGTGATAAATAAAGATTTGACTCTTGATTTATGGGCTGTCATTGGTCGCTCAGATTAATAATTGACAGTTGATGCTAAACTCAGCGTGTAATAATTGTACGACCATACAAACCAAACTTTTCCACTGTTACACACGTGGATCCGAAATCTGGTGCCCATCACTAGGTTCAGGCTGTAGTTTATCACAGCCTAACCCTTCTCCTTCAGTGATGCCTCTTTGCCAGTTGTGCATTGCTCCTACTCTCCCCTTATAATCTCCACTCTCTTTGTGCTTTCCTGGTACCATCAAACTCAAATCAGCAGACATCACTGTCCCTCCAATGCACCCATTAAGTCCAGCCTCTATCTGAATTTAAAATGTCTCTCCTGTCACTCTTCTGCCAGTAAATATGTACATGTTTGACTGTGGGGTCAGTGAAGGAGACAGGAACTGAGCAGAAATACCTACTTCCTGGAGGAGACAGCACAGCAGGCACTGCTCTCCCAATCATGTGTCAGCATGCTGTCACACATCTAAGATGAACAATAAAACAGAAGGTGAGAAAGAGGGCGTCCACAGGAAGTGGCTCATTCAACCTGCTGAAGAGAGAGAGAGAGGCCTGTGTTGGACAGATATGCAGGTGTTAATATTCTGTAGAAAGGAAATAGTTGTAAGCTTCACTAACCTTCAGTGGGCATGGGACTGTCCTCAGCCTGGGTACAGAATTCATAATGTCTGGTTTTCATGCAGTCCAGCTCCATTGAAAGAGCTGACTACATTCTTAGATGTAGGCAGATTTAGAGAAATCAGTCCATATGCTTTAATTTTGAAAATAAATAAATAAATCAAGATACATATTACAGTTAGCACATTTACAGAACTTCCCTTGCAATACCTTTACAGATATACTCCTTTGTTTATGTTCAGCAGCATGGACAGTGTGGACTATTAACAAGATTATCCATAGGGCTGTAGTGCCCCCTTGTGTTACATATTATTCATCATTTTTTTTACTAGCTGCCGGCAGATTGAGCACATTGAAAACATGCAGGCAGACAGAAGGATTTAAGAAAAGTATTTAGACAGAAATGCAAAGAATCGCCTGCTGACTGAAGAAAATCTGTATGTAGGACCGACCTTAGCAGGGTTACAAAGCTTAAACAATATTTATCAAAAACGGATAAAATAAGAAGTATATTTTGCAGGGTGGGAAACTATATAAGCCTTGCTGAATTGGAAAAGGGACATTTTAATGAACTCATCCCTCCACTTTCAGTCCAGAGCAAAAACCAAACCAAACAAACAAACAAAAAACCCAAATTAAATCTCAAGGAGTTGCTTTGACAATATAGGCAAGTTTTGAAAGATGTGAAAATATAAATGTCCCTGTTTTGTTTTAGGCATTTAATTTCTTTACTTCTGAAGTTGTCACAGCTTGCTTTGCTTCTTTATTTTATGTATATCTATCAATTTTCTCCAAACCAATTCAGGGTCATGGGGGGTGCTGGAGCCTATCCCAGCTGTCATAGGTAGTGAAACAGGTTATGCCATGGATATGTCTCCAGTATATGACAGGGCTAACACAGTGACACTGAAAGCAATTCAGACTCACATTCACACACCTACAGATAATTTAGAATCATCAGTTAACCTGATATGCATAATTTTGGACTGTGGGAGGTAAGCTGGAGTACTTCCACCCACACAGGCCAGTGGAGACCCAGAACCCAGGGCCTTCTTCCAGCAAGGCAACAGAGCTAACCATGTCATTATTTATATGTGTGCTTATTGTGTGTAAATCATTATGTGTGTAGTTCTGTTACCACTGGTGCTTGAGATGCTGCTCTTGGCCAGGACACTTCTGCAAAATACATTTAAAATCTCACTCAGATCTCACTATCTATTGGTTATATAAAGGTAAGTGAAATGAATCAGTAGATCAATAAATGGCTCATTAAATAGACAGGATCCAGGCATCCAGCTGTCATGGGGTACAAGGTGGTGTACACCTTGGACAGACTACCAGTCCATCGCAGGGCTAACAGAAGACAGTCAACCACACTGACATTCACACCTATGGCCAATTTAGAATCAATTATTACCCTAACCCCATGCATGTTTTGGGGCTGAGGGAGGAAGCCAGAGTAGCCTGAAAAAACCCATAGAGCATGGGGAGAACATGCAAACTCCACACCAAAAGGATCTGGCCTAGATGAATAAATATAATCTGTTTTATCTTTTTGTCAGATTGTTTTTATTGTTTCTCTCCCATATCCGTTTGGGACACCCACATAAATTTGGGAAGGTCACAGAATTCTGGAGTGGCTCCATAATGTTGTGGTTAACATAATCACCTAACAAGCGAAAGACCCTTGGTTTGATCGTGGGAGGCGTCAGAAGTCCCTTTGGTGTCATCAGAAGGGGCATCTAGTCTTTTGGAACTTTTAAAACTAAAGATAACTAGTTATTGTATGCTGCTTGGATTCTTCACAAGACACATTTCAATCATTTCTAAACACATACTTAGACATTTTAAATTAAAAAAAGAGGTTCCAGTATCAATTTGTATAGTATGTGTAAAGGGATTTTTGAATTTAATCTGGATTCCTGGGCCTGTGTTTTATTGTCTCAGTGTTTATATCACTGAGCTGTGCTCATTTATCTTTCCACTAGATGCTTGTTAGCTGCAAAGAGGCTGCTCTGTGATTAATCCTGACCACTGATCACCCTTGAGGATGGCAAACAATAGCAGAACTACTCTACTGGGATCAATAAAAAAACCTTAAGGTAAAAGCACTACTATCAGTAGGTGAAAGCCATTTCCTCCACTAGGTGTCAGTTTAGTTTTACCATAAAACTGCAGAGGCGTAAACATGAGTCATAAAATTGTTGCTCTCTGAGATACAGAGTGAATAAAGAGTTGCACCCAGTGCAATAACGCACAGACATTAGTTGTTTGTTTATACAGCTCAAATAACATTTTCACTTATTATGAGTTCTCACTTTCATTTGCTTCTTTCCCTCACGTCCTCCTTTCATCTTTCTCTCTTTGCTTCTCTGTGTCCTCAGTTAATCTGTGTATAATATTCCATGTTGTGTCATGTAGTCTTTATTCAGTCTTTAGCATTTGAAAGATAAATGGTAACTCATTAGAAAAAACAGGAAATGCTCAGCTACTGATTGCTACGTGACTTAATTTGAATTTATACTCTCCCATTCACAGTTAATTTAATTGACTGCTTTTGGCATGCGACAAAAAAGAACAAATTGTGTGTATTAACTTTGGCCTTCAGAGAAAAACTTACAAGAAACTATACATAACCAATACTGCATGACTAATATTACTGTTAATAAAAAAGAAGGTAAGATAGAATGACAGGAATTAAGACAAGCATGACGATCCCCCCCAGCGACCTGTCTGGGGTACACCCTCTTCTCATCCCATAAAAGCTGGGATAAGCTAGCCTTAAAATAACATATTCTGAATGCTTTTCTTCTGCATCGTCTACTGCATTAACATATTGAACTGCCACAATTATATTTTCATTCATATCTCAAAGAGCTTCCCTCATTTAAGCCATGTTTCCAGCTATCGACTAAAAGGCGCCCGGGTGTTCTGTCATAGACTTCCCTCGATCCCCTAGGACTCAGGACCCGTCTGACCGTTTTTAGGCAACGAGGCTGCTAAGGAAGGACTGTCAGCGGATATGGATGCTTCCAGAGCTCATTAAATAGCTGTCTGCAGCATACCAGGCTCTGGGAGACAGAGCCGGAGATAGAAAGCAACATCATAAAGGAATTCCATCCATCATGTTCTTCCATGACATTAATATCTGTCACACACCTCTGACAATGCAATACTGCACCCCTGGAGTGAGACATCTTTCTATCAGAGTTGCAACGCAAGCCAAGAGGGGCACTCAAGTGTGCACGTTAGTGTTTATATGCATGTGTCCCTGTGTAATTTTGTTTGAAGGAGAGCTGGGATGGGGTTATGAATTTGGCAATTCTGTCTTGTTCCTATTATAAAACACCAATGGTGATATCGCTAAAGGTGTATGTGCTTTTCCCTACCAGTACACCAACAGTTCTGCACAAAGGAGGCACTTTCAGCACACAGACTACCTAAGATTGTTGCACCAAAACTGAAATTTGAACCACTACTCTGGGATGTTTGCAATGATTTGTGTGTGGAGAAGTAACATTAGGGTAAAAAAAAATGAACCCAGAACATCATAGATATAAATGTGAATCTTTGCTGCAGGATGTCCCAGCCTCCTGTCCTATTTTTTCCCCCCCACAGAGCTCAGACACGTCCCCAAAGTTTTCTTGTAACTTCCCAGTCACTGACAGGCTCTTGATTATCAGATGAGATAGTCATTTCTGTGTGACTTTCAGATTTAGACTCCACCTTACCTGGATGCAGTGTCTTGCTTAAGGACACATATTGAGTAGGAACTTAAATCAGATATGGTGCTATGGATTAAAAAACAAAAATCACAAATTTTATATTTGGAGCAGTTTACTGGCTTATTCATAGTTATGAAGCAAATTTGTTAGTTCTATGTTTGTTCACCTGGTACATGCACAACATTCATTCTTTTTTAGTATTGCTTTTGGCCTCTACTCACCTTTTTTCATATCCACCACTGTTGCATTTTTTGTATGAATGAATACTATAATTTGGCACCAGACTACGAATAGGTCTGGAAAATATACTGATTCATTTATTGCTATTTTGGTAAACAACAACAACTGCCACTGAAAGCTGTGCTTTGTCATGGCTGCAGAACCTCCTGTTTCTGTATCCAACCTCATAATGTTATGTTCTGTTTCTATTACTCCCCAGACTGAAATCAACCACTGAAGAATTCAGCTCACATTCATGTTATGGTATTATTCTTCAGATGCCTTATGTCTAGCATCAGGTCTCCATTTGCTCGCTCTCCCTCTTCGCCTTCTCTCCCTGTGAATCATAACCAGACTCAGCAGTTTTAAAGTGAATAATTAGCCAGTAAAACTCTATATCAAGGCATTGTGGATGGATTTTCAATTGCACACTGCTTTTCCCTAAAGCAGATACCTTACACATAGCTTATAATGAAGCCAGAGTTTCGCGAGCTGTCACAGTCATTGCACATATGGCATTTTGCTGCATGGTGATGCCGCATCCCTTCTTCCCAGTTTATCAGCTTATGTTTTAGACTGTTTTTTTGCAAATCCTTCAGAGACACCTGGAGGGTTGGGAGACTGTCAGAAACAAACAAATCCCACAGGTTGTTTGTGCAAGCAGTTCACTACAAACCATAGTTATGTTTCTTTGTGACACTACCCTCCAGTAGCCCAGCCCGCCTTTACTCAGATTGATGCAGCAGCACAGTGCTGACTGGCTCTGACAGGACTCTCCTTGGACCTCTACTCCAGGTCATTTGTCAGCAGGCAGGCTTTGCACAACAGAGTACAGATTGGCAGTTGACTGTAACAGCGTTCAACATGAACAAGCATAGGCACCATAGGGGCTGTGAATGAGAAATAATACAGAGCCAAGCTGAGTAAACATGATACTCCAGTGTAATGAATCAGCTCATAGCACTTCCTTGACAACAGGAGCCTGTCGGGTTTAAACGAAAACACATGCATAAATATTCTCCCTAGTTAATATTTTATCAGCTACACCCGCCCAGCTTTTACATGAAACACCACATTGTGATGAACCAGCATCCATCCGAGCCATGACCATATGCTGTTCCACATTTGTTGTTCACCGTTTGTGAGTTCGGTGTGAGGCGCAACCTGTGTAGTACAAGTCTCTTCTTCCGAGGTGATTAATCATAATTTCAGACATATCCCTAAAGTGAATAACTCCTAATTCTCAGGAGTGTTATTTGCTGTTCAGCACCTGTGAAACTTATGCAACCAAAAGCTTTCAACAAACACCCATTTTGCAGCAGGTTAGTTAAATCCCAGCTGGTTTAAAAGAATAGGGGACTAGTGGGTTTTTTAAAGAAAAGAATGGAGACATGTGGTTCCAATTAGAACAGTGGCCATCTCTGCAGACTTACTGTCACTGCTTGTGCTCTAACCCTCTCTTTAATTACACAGAGACAAAAGAGGATGTCAAGTGAAAATAGCAAAATCGGCTCCATGTAAGACATTCTGTATGATTTCTGCTGTGTGGTAGCAGAGATTCAGGGTAGGCATAAATTCTTTAGACACTCAATCAATCACAAAGCACAAAATGCAGACTGAAACGATATATATGTTGAAATGGCTTTAAAAACCAAGAAGTCTATTAAACAACAGCTTGCAACTTTAAGGATGAATTATTTGAATGTTATTTATTTTATTTTAAGAGATTCTTGGATGCCAATCTTAGTTAGGTAACACATAGGTTGACATGTCGCAAGATATTTCAGCCTATGGCGTGCCTACAAGGAAATTAGCCACATTGTTGAAACCACCTGCCTCGTTATGTGTGGGCATGTTGCAAAAATAACTCTGATCTGTTGCAGCCTGGAAACAGGACATGCACATACTCTGTGGTGTCTGGTTCCTTTTGGTCCTAAGGGTACTTGGGTGGGGCCTCTGTGCATGGGGTTTGTAGTGACACATCACCAAGATGCTCAGCTGGATTTGGATGTAAGGTGTTTGGAGGCCAAGTCATAGCTTTGAGCTCTTTTTTCGTGTTTTTCAAGCCATTCTTGAGCAGTTTTGGCAGTCTGGTGGGGCACATTGTCCTGACAGGGAAGGATGCTGCCAGTGGGGGAACACCATTGGGATGGAGGACCACGTGGTTTGCAAATGGGTAAAACTGTGCATGTCAAAACCTCTGCAAATTTGCCTGGACTCAGTGTTTCCAGGACACTGTTTTATGATTAGATGACTGATGTTTCTCACTTCACCTGTGAGTGTTTTTAATATTGTGGCTGATTGATTTAGTATAGACATTAATGGTACTCCAAGGATAAATCTGTATCCTGTGAAAAACACAACATAAACTAACCTAATTAAACTAAAAATTTAAGCCAGGTAGCAAAAACTGATATAGAAAGTGGTACCGCCTTTTCTGTTTAAATTAGTCATAAACATAGTGACTAATTCAACCTTAAACTACCTTCTAATAACCTTTTTGAGAAGCGCAGGCACTCTCATATTAAGCCAGTTGCAAACTTAATACCAAATGTAGCATGAATTTATTATCTCTAAAATGTCATTACCGTGCTGCCTAGCTCCATCTTGACATGATGCTGCACCAGTGTTGTGAAGGAAAACTAGTTTCAGATTTTCCAGGCTGACAACTGATGGGGAAATCCAAGTATCCTGACACCTATGGCATATCACAATTACCCACAAGCTTCAGGGCTGTAACTAAGAGCGGGGAGGTATGTGCTTCTCCCACATGGGAAAAAGCAAGAGAGAAGGAAACAGGAGGAGACAGATACACAAACACAAAGTTGGTGTTTTCTCAGCGAAAAACAAACCCAAACAAAACAACACTGCATTCTCTGGCTTGCTGGTGGGTCGCACACCTCCACAGTTACCATAGTAACAGCCGTCCCTGTGGAAAAGGGTTTTGGCTCAATCCTGGAGGCCAGTGTTTGATTGAATGGTTGTCAGGAAGCAAGATGAATGATGACGTGTAAGAGCCCCGCTGACAGACACACTTCACACAGAGGCACACTTAAGAGCAATACAAGGTTTGTGTGTGCGCACACGTGTGTGTCTGTGCGTGTGTTCGGCCAGTGTAAGGGCATAAGTGTTTTTACAGCATGTATTAAATAGCGGGTCAGTGGAAGGTCTGAAAGGATTTTTGAAGGCCTGAGAAAAATATCAATGAGCCCCTAAACTTTTCACTCACTGCTCATCCTTGAAAACAACGTCTTTTCTTATCTCTTAAATTCTGTTAGAATTAATGACTTCATCCGTAAAATAACCCAGCAGAGCATGTGCAGTACGTGTAATAGATATTTACTGCACGTCTAACTGACACTTGCAGGAGACACAGTAGCATATTTTACCAATAGGTTTCAAAAACAACATTCTACAGATTGGAAAAGGATTGATGCAATTTGTGGTAATAGTCTGCACCATTATCCGGTTTCTTTCCTGCTTCTTCCTTGCACTCACTAATAAGCAGCACCAAGAAATAACCAGCAAGATATCAGTAGCCCAACATTTCGTGTGACCTGAAAGTGTCGCAGTCACTGGGAGCTGCATTCGAAAGGAATATTACCAAAATCTGCATTTCATAAGTGCTGTGTCTTCCCTGCCTTCATGCGATGTGAAGTTCATTCCCAGTGATAATTAAACCCTTAGCACATTTTCATCTTCTTACCTCTACTTTACATAATTATCCTCAGGCCACTTTCTCTTGCAAGAGATATTAACTGTTAGATATAGAAGGCAAAGATAATCCCAAAGGATATAATGTGTATACAGGAAAACATTCTCTCTCTCTCTCTCTCTCTCTCTCTCTCTCTCTCTCTCTCACTTTCTGCTTGTATCTCAGAATTGCAAGATTTTAAATTAACAGATATTCCTATATCAACCAAAGATGTGAGCATTAGGGAGGAGCTGGGAGCAGCAAACGCTCCAGCCAATAGCAGGACTAATTTGCTTTGTTATAGTTACATTTATATGTCACTTCATGCCTCCTTTGACCATCTGTTTCATTAAAAAACAGGCATACAGCAGGTACACTTTATGCACTGTGTGAGTGTGAACATCGCATCGCAGCATCGAGCCACCACAGATGACTGTACTAATGCATTTTGCACTGAAGGAGCTGAGATTCTCAGTAATATTTATATAGATACAAAGGTGTGAGGTCTTTGTGCTTTAGCTTCATTCAGATGGGATGCAATGAATAAATTTGTCAAATGTGGTCAGGGTCTATATGCTTCTAAGGAGTAAGTGGCGGTTTAAGTGGTTCTTAAATAATGAATACATATAAATACCTTATTTTCTCTTTTACATTTACATGACAGGTGTTCAGCTGACTCTCTGCGATCAAGTGATGGCTTAAGAATCAAATCTGTGTTGTTTGCAAACTGAGATTTTACACAGTTTCCTGGAACTTTTCTGCGAGGGGTCAGATGACCCAGTGAAAGTAGATTACAACATAACACACGCTGAGAGGCAACGTGAGATGAAACCAAAATTGGGGTTTCGCCCCAATTTACCTACAACTATCTCATCTCGTCGTCTGGCTCGAGTTGTCAAAATGAAATGTTTTTATTAAGCAAATAAACGCAGACTACTGAAGTATACCCTCATCAATCATTTATCCTGGAGATGTGATGCTCAGTGCGTCATATCATCACCACATTACTTCCCACATGGTGGTGAAAGTCAAATATGTAAATGGCCAAATGGGGCTGACGGTCAACACAAACCCTCCTTCATTAGAGGAGCATGGAGACACCATGGAGACAAGGAGTTTGGGGGGTAGAGAGATAGAGAGGGTGGTATGTGTATGTTTGATGGGGGGGGGGGGATGATGAATGAGTGTACACCATGCTGTCATTTGTACTTTGGCATCCAGTCCAAAGCACAATTTAGTGTAAAATATTGCACCAGCCCCTTCAGATGACAAAGTGTAATGCTGATGTATGAATAGACAGAAACCATCCCCAGCTGCTATTGAACAGTGGGAGGTAGATATTCTTCTCAAAGGGCATTTAATTAGCATACACACAGCCACTGCAGAGGGTGAATACTGAAAAAAGGCCAGTCTGCTCCTTAAGTGCAACAAACAAACATGATTAGAAAATAAAACAGGTAAGGTAAACGAGTTTGTTGCGCTGTTCATAGATGCGTCACATATTAATAGATTTAAAATCTTTCATTTGTTGTTGTTGTTGGGTTTTGTTTTTTTTTTTAGAAATTGTTCCCATTTCCTTAAAAGTGACTCATATTATTCTTTGCTGTTTTATATCTTCATGCACTGCCTTTCTGCTATTTCAGAGAATGCCATTTACACAAAAACCATCTTTTAAATTTTGTTCATCAACTTAAAGATTATCACATAAATGTGAAGAACATCCATCTTAATAATTGTCTTGTAGAAGAAGTTAATGATTTGTAACATGATGAAAAAATCATGTGTTCCTTTTTCTGCAACTTTTATTTTCATTTTTTAAGCAAGAGAGTTCTGCATTAACAATATTTCATATTAATAGCACATAATGTGTCACTTGCCACAAATCCAAATAAAATAATTTCCTACGCATTTCCTTCAGCCTGTGTGGATTCTTTTAGCATCAAATCTTTTAACTTGTTGAACTGTTTTTAGATCTGCAACTTTAGCCACTGCTAGTTTTGTAAGAAAAAATGAAAGTCACATTTTCCTTTATATCTCTCAAATTGTTCAACTTTGATAGCTTGTTCAGTATAATTTCATAAACAGCTAGGCTAGTTTGACGTAAATCTGGGAAATGCACTTGGAGTACATGGGAGAGCTTTCCAAAACAGTTTAGTCTAACCTCATTTAGAATAAAACTTAATGTTCCCACACATGGTTCCGGAGAAAGATTATCAACCTTAAATACCCACAACAGTGAAACTGTATCCAAAATAACACTATTACTGCTTCTGACTTAGGGTACAGGTGCTATGCACAAATTCCTATCAGCCACTTGCACCTGAATCATCCTTTTATATTTGCAAAGATAGCATGACAGCTGCCTTTAACTGTAAGAGTGAGCCAAATTTCTGTCTGGATTATGGGATTCAGTGCAGCTGTGCAGTTTCAGATGCCACACAACCTTCTCCAAAGGACAAGAAGGTAAATAAAATGTTCTATCTATAAAGGAGGATAGTTATTACATTTTAAAAATATCAAACAGTTCATTTTTAATCAATGGCACTTAGCTTATGTGAATGTGACCCTCCGTTACTTTGTTTTTCACAATATACGATGCTTACACCCCCTTGAATTTGTCTACATGAAACAGCAGCAAAATTAGTTTTAACGTGACTATGAGAAGAATGGTGAAGCTGTCGACCTCTAACCAATATATTCTAATTTCCTTCTATTGGGATTTATGGAATGAGGAAATAAGTGAAATGACTATTGGCAAATATTCTCAAATTACATTTGAGGATTAGTTTCCTTGGGTGTGTTCTGGATGACATAATTGCAGCAAGTGCTTTTCTTTACCCCCTACAGGTAAATAGATATGTTCCTGATTGTGGGGTGTATATAAGAGGAGAAGCTGTCAGAAAGGTTGCTCATTTAGCCAAACAGTACTTCATACAAACAAATTGACGACTGAGAACTCCTGTCCTGGGTCTCTTCTGGTTTGGCAGGGTAAAGGATTTTCTCTTTTAAATTTGTTTGGTTTTGAGCCTGATGCTTCTTGGTACTTATATTTAAAACAATACTTAAGAAACCTTGCAAAAAAGGCATTCAGTATACGTAGTACTATAATTTAGTAGCATTTTGATGTGGAATTATGTTTTTAATACAGCTAACTTCAATCGATATACAGTGGTGTGAAAGATTGTTTGCCCCCTGCCCATTCAACTTTGCATAATTGTTGTAATTCAGCCACATTGGAGGGTTTACAAGCATGAAACACCTTTTTATGGTCATGCCACAGCATCTCCATGGGATTCAGGTCAGGACCTTGACTAGGTCACTGAGTAAGTCTTCATTTGGTTTTTCTTAAGTCATTCAGAGGTGGACTTGCTGGTGTGTTTTGGAACATTGCCCTGCTGGAAAAACCAAGTGCGCTTCAGCTTGAGGTCAAAAACAGATGACTGGACATTGTCCTTCAGGATGTTTTGGTAGACAGCAGAATTCTTGATTCCATTTACCACACCAAGTCTTCTAGGTCCAGAGGAGCCCCAGGCCATCACACTACCACGACCATATTTTACTGTTGGTATGATGTTCCTTGTCTGCAACGCTATGTTAGTTTTTATGCCAGATGTAACAGGACTCAAACCTTCCAAAAAGTTCAACTTCTGTCTCGTCCGCATAAAAGAATATTTTACCAGATGTCTTGGGGAGATATTTTTGGCAATTGTGAGATGAGTCTTTGAGTTCTTTTTGGTTAGCAGTGGTTTTCTCCTTGAAATCTCCCATTTTTGCTCATTCCTTTTCTTATTCTTGAATCATGAAGTCTGATCTTAACTGAGACATGTGAATCCTGTGGTTCTTTAATGTTTTTCTGGGGGTTTTTGTGACCTCTTGGATGAGTTGCTCTTGGAGTAACTTTGGTAAACCAGTCAAGCCTGGAAAGCTTCATCACTGTTCCAGATTTTCTCCATTGGTGTATAATGGCTCTCACTTTGGTTCACTGGAGTCCCAAAGCCTTACAAATAGCTTTGTAAACCTTTCCAGACTGATAGATGTCAGTGACTTTGTTTCTCAGGTGTTTCTTTAGATCCTGGCAAGATGTGTTGCTTTCTGAGATCTTTTAGCCTGCTTCACTTTGTCAGACAGCTTCTATTTAAGTGATTTCTTGATACAACAGGTCGGCCTGTAATCAGGTCAAGAGTGTGTTTACTGAACCTGAACTCAGCTTTTCAAAAAATGTGGTTAATTCATCATTTAACAAGAGGGGCAATTGCTTTTTCACACAGGAAAAGGTAGGTTTGGATAACGTTTCTCCCTTAATCACTGAAATCATCATTTAAAAACGGAATTACAGTGCAGTTACAGTGTGAAAATGTGTTTGCCCCCCTGATTTCCTAGTGTTTTGCATGTTTTTCACACTTACATATTTCAGATCATCAAACAAATTTTAATATTAGACAAAGATAACCCAAGTTAATATGAAATTCCATTTTTAAATGATGATTTCAGTGATTAAGGGAGAAAGTAAGGCTTTGGCACTCCAGTGAACCAAAGTAATAGCCATTATACACAAAATGAGAAAACTTGGAACAACGGTAAAGCTTCCCTAGAGTGACCAAAATTACTCCAAGAACACATTGATGACGGCTTAAGAAAAACAAAATGAAGACTTTGGAGTGGCCTAATCAAAGTCCTGACCTGAATCCGAAGGAGATGCTGTGGCATAACCTTAAAAAGTCGTTTCATGCTTGTGGCAAATGTGGCAAAGTTTCAACAATTATGCAAAGATGAGTGGTCCAAAATTCCTCTACTATTGATTGCAGTTTTTGCTGCTAAGGGTGGCCCAACCAGTTATTAGGTTTAGAGGGCAATCACTTCTTCACACAGAGCCATGTAGGTTTGGATTTATTTCCCTTAAATCATAAACACCTTCATTTAGAAACTGCATTTTGTGTTTACTTATGTTATCTTTGTCTAATATTATATTACATGTTTCTTTGATGATCTGAAACCAAATACTTTTTCACACCACTGCATCACAGCCATCTTTTTTAACATTCAAAATTAATCTTAGTCTAATGAAAACATTTACGGAAAAGCTTTCAGAAGTCCTGTTGCTAAATTATCTCAATTTGACCCTTTTCCAGGATGCTGGACAGAATGGTTCGACAGAGACGACCCTTCTGCAACTGGAGACTGGGAAACTCTTTGCAAGCTCCGCAAAGAGAACCCTGGAAAGATCTGCCCTACACCAGCAGCTATCGAAGCCAAGACTCTATCTGGGCTCACTGTGGCTGCAGCAGGGGACGTGATTTACAAGTAAGAACAGTACAAGAAAAAATTTGTGAAAAAGTGTGTGTGAGAGATATATTCTATGGAATTGGCAGCATTTGCATTTTCACTGTTTAAGTTGGACACAGTTTGAGGATTCACCAAAGTGTGACATGAACCATATGCCATAGCAATCCATCCAGTATTTTGGAGATATTTCAGCCTGTACCACAGTGGTGACAAATCAACAGACAGACAGATGGGCTGACAGAGTTTGATTGCCATGCCTTTACCCATGCATTAACATGCCTAAAAAATGCAAATACACTTAAGTGGTTACAGCCATTAGGCTGCTCTTAGTCAGTGTCATGCTGGTCTCCTTCTTTTCTTTTTTCTTTTTTAGAAATGACATAACTTCAGGATTCATCTGCAGAAACAAAGACCAGATCAACAATAAGAAGTGCAACGATTATCGTGTTCGCTTCAGCTGCTATCCCCCATTTTGTGGCGGAGGAGGTATCACTACATTCTGCATGTGGAATATTAAGCTCCTAATGCAAACTGACTTTTTGCTTTTTTTATTGCATAAAGTATAGACAGTCATTTAAAATGTTGCTTTGGTTCTGTAGTTTTCTAACAGGCATGCTTTGTCTGTATTTACTCGCTGCAGTGTGTTGGACCAGCTGGTTTAATCGCGACAATCCTGGTGCAACAGGAGACTGGGAGATTTTAAGTGAATTGAAGAAACAAAACAAAATTTGTGACAACCCTCTGTATGTGGACGCTGTTACCACTGACACGATGACCCCAGCCATCTACACAGGGGAGACCTTTTACATGTAAGCTGCCTCCTAAGAAAACAATAAAATCTTCACATGTTGTACAAACAACCCAAAGATCAAACGCAATGTTCACCATAAACGCCTCTTGCCTCAAGTTTCCAAACTTTAGATATGTTCTGCCTGAAGATACTTCTTAAACAACAAATGGGAATTCAGTTATATTTGTAAGAGTGATCATTTTTCCTGAGGGAACTGCATAATGTCAAAATTCATTCTTGTATAACCAGGTTTGACTAGAACAATATGTGTGTTATGAAAAGAAAGAAAAAGCAATACACGACAGGAAATCATTTACTTGTGATTATTTTATCTTATTTACACTGGATGTTTGAGACATTTCACATTTACACTTATGAAAACCAAATTACGCAAGACATTTTGATGAGTAAAATTCATTTTTATTGGACCTGCCAACAGTACTATTGCAAAACCAGGTCATCTATTTTTATCATTTAAACAAAAAGACAACTGCAACAACAAAAGTAAGTATGGTTTAAGCAGCATGCCTTATTAAACACTGGAAATGAACTGACATTTGCATATTACTTTACAACTCTTACTGACTGTGGAGTAAAGTGCTGGTACATTTAACCATACATCTAAATAGTGCTTCACTCTGTGCACTTTAATGATTTTATGGTGGGCAATTTAGAATAACCGACTAACTAAATATGCATGTCTTTGGACAATAAACACAAGTTCTTGTTTTAGATTATTATCATCATGATAATGAAATAAAATAAAAACATTAAGCACGTTTGTAACTTACTTTGTGCTCATTTTTACAGGTACAATCCAACTGACGGATTTGTTTGCCGCAATAAGGACCAGACTACTGGCAAGTGCAGTGACTACAAAGTTCGCTTTGGATGCCCATGTAACAACTGAGCCCTGATCGAGTCCACCACGCTTAGAATTATGGGGAGAGAAGAAGTTCCTCTTCATATCACTTTAATTTTCTTGTGCTATTTCTTTTGTTTAATAATTCATTTTTTACTGGGCGTAATATCGGGAAGAATTTGTAATGGGCCCCCTTTGCAGACATCTTCACTTATCGGCGTTGCAGAAGCACAGGTGTTGCTAAATTAAAGATGATCTTGTTTCACTGAAGCGACCATGGTGATGTGAACGACACAAAAGCAGCTAAAAATGAAGATTTAGTATTAAATATGTACGCAAATGTTTTCAGTGGTACAGGAGGAAGTTTTTCTGCTTTAACTTTCTTTTCTTTTCAGTGATTATGAAAGCATGACATTGTTTGACTAATGAACCAAACGACTAAAACGAATAAAACCACTAATGAACAGCAAGTCAGTTTCTTCTCTTGAGCTTACATGAAGCTATGACTTGATGTGAGTTATGCAGATGTACAGTATATGTTTTCAGCAGATGGTGGGGACTAATGTGATACGCATGCTGTGTTGTTTGACAGGAAAGTGAAAGTGTGGAAAAGCGCAACTCAGTAAATCTGAATTTTATATCAAAATAATTGGCAACACTAACAAGCAAACGCATATCAGGTAGAACTAATGTCTATTTATAGAAAAAAAGACAGTTTGTTTTTTTAGTGCAGGATTAGTCTATTTACAACTTCCCTTTCTCGCTGACCTACATAAGACCTTCGCCACATTTCCTTTAAAATCAAGTATTCTTGATGCGAGCCTATACGTGCACATAACCACCTGCAAACCCAGAATGTACACATATAGGCACACAGATACGTATATACATGCACACACATACACACACATAGGCACTAAGGAGAGCAGGGAGATACAAGGTGATTCCATAACACCGCCAACAATTCCTCGGGAGATGAGCACTTGTGATAGGTGCTGAAAAGAAACTGCAGTGCACTGTACGGAATATAAAATAAGGAACTTTTCCACAGTCTGCTCTTGGAAACGAATCTGTTCTTTGGAGGGTTTTGCTAATGCTTGCATGTTTGCATTGCATCAACAGTTCTGTACTTGGTGCCATTTGGCTTTGAGCATGAACGCCTGTCTTCCAGAAGGCTGAAGACTGTGTTGAAATAGGCAACATATCAAAAGACGAAAAAGAAAAAAAAAAAAAAACAACCGAGAAGGACGGATGCAATCTGTTAAATTTTTCCTCTCAACTTCTCATGATAAAACTAAAGAGGAAAAATTCTGACACTGGTGGCAAAATAAAATGAAATTTGCATTATTGAAGTGCAACATAAGTGTTGAAGCTTTGCAGCACTATGGCGTTCCATTCTCTTCCATTAATCTACCAATATTCCATGGCTGTGAAGGCCTATTTATAGACCAGGGGATGATTAAGTGGTGAAGCTCTGTGCCACAAAGGGAACCAAGCTCATTTTCTTTTTCCTTCCTCTCTCTTCTTTGTGTATTCTCTTCCTACTTCTCCCTCTCTCTTTCTATCCCTCTGTGCCCTAGTCTTCTTTCCTATCGTCTCACTCTTTCTCTCTGCGCTCCTCTTTTCCATGAGCTTATATATTATATACCCAACTTTCATTCATATACTTTAGTTTAGCTGTCATTAAAATTATGTTAGACTCAAGGGGTAAGGATAAGTCCTTTAATTTCTATTTTTTTTTTCATTAGGCATTTGACAAAAGGATTTACAGCAGTGTTAATTGTTATGAGGCTTCACAGCAAAGACTGACAGGCTTAACAAGAGAGGATGAAGCTCAGTTCTGTATGTTTCCATTGCTAAGTCAAGCTGGCACAAGAATGAAGTGTTTTTAGTTAAAAGTAGAGGAAGAACATTTTGCAGAGAGCTGCTTGCAAGGTGTCCTTGAGTGGAAGTAGAGCACTGCACAGGGTAAAGGGTTAAGCTCATTTTCATGTGTGCAGACATGATTAATGGAGGAGAGGACAGGGAAGGAAAGGAAAGGAAAGGAAAGGAAAGGAAAGGAAAGGAAAGGAAAGGAAAGGAAAGGAAAGGAAAGGAAAGGAAATGGAATGACCTCATCCAGTTTAGGACCAGCCTTGTTTCATCGTTTCCAGACTAGCAAGGACATAAATGAGCTCAAACCCTCCTCCATGCTTCCACACACTCCAGCTACTGGTCCATATCCAGATTTTTCCCTGCATTTACAGAGGCTTGGATAACAGCATTTTTGTGAAGAGTGGGCTTAGTGCAGAGCTGTAAATACTGATGACCTCAATAACACCCATTTGCCTATTAAAACCACTCAAAATATTTGTAGAAGGAGGTGAAAATGGACTATTTGAATATGCTGAAATGATACTTATTATGCCAGAAGTAGATTTATTTTTAATGTAATAAAAAATGGATTCTGTGTTAGAAATTAACCATAAAAAAGTGCAGTCATTTATATCATACATATTGAATATCAAAGCTTATGTGACAGAAACAAGACATCATATTTGTCCTCATCGGAAATGTCTTTTTGTCACTAACTGCAAGAGTTTGGGACTGAAAATAGCAACGTTTAATGCATCTGAAAGCATCTCAGCATCCTTAAATCTAGAACAGCTCTTTGCAATCACCTAACAGCCGGAGCTTGTATTTAAAGACCAATTTGTTACACTATTTAGAATTTCTGTTTATTTGTCTAATATATTTTGGTATAGCTGCAGTCTTGGCAACCCATGAAAACACTTTAGCTGTACAAGGCAGTCCATGTACGTTGAGTTATTTTTAATAAATCCTTAACCAGGCAATTTGATAATTCCCAAATCCATCCGTCAAATAGCATTTAATTTAAAGACACAAATTTATCACATTCATGGCGGTGTAAATTTGATTAGTCCTGAATTATGTATAAATGAATAGCTCTGCCTCCATCCCTAGACTCCTTGGGATGTCAGACCCCAACTTTAAATCCCTCTCACCAAAGCAATATGAGCCTGAAAAGCTATTAGAGCATGACTCCTGAGAGATGAACAAGACAAAAGCGTTATGCCTGTACCTCCACGTAAGGTGCGAACAATACCAGGCTATTTTCACTCTGACAAGCCATATTAGTCGTGCCAGCTTTTGCCTGCTGGCAACTCCGACGTGATAGCTGTCTGGGACATTTTGTTTCCAGTCACAGTAGCTGATCCCTTGATTAAAAACATTGAATGCTGAGAGCGTGTTATCCCTGTTTGGAGTTTCTGATCCTGGGTGTCTCAGGCGACTGCTGGGCTTTCTCATCCCCAGCGGCAACAGCTGATCCCAGGAACTTTGAGGAAGCAGAGTGGATTGCATTACTGAGGTGGAAGTCAAAACATGCCAGAAGTGTTTGCCTGTCATAACCCTTCACTGAAAAAAAAGAAAAAAATTCTGATGTGTAAGCTGATTTCTAATGAGGAAATAGATGCATTGTTACCAGACTTTCACTGCAGTATCTTTAAGACTGCAAACGGTCTCTGTAAAAGTTTTTTTTTTCCTGCATCACACCCTATGGCCTGAAACAGATTTATATTATGTGGTGACATAATGTTAGGTTGGTGGCATTCATGTTCATGGGTGGTTTCCGTGTCTCTTTTGTCAATGGCTTATAAAATGGCAAGAATTACACTGCTCCCCAATGAGTTACGACTAGGCACCAAGAGAGCCCATTAACAAAGGCCCAGATGCACACGAATCACCAGTGTGTGTCCAATCTTTGTTTACACTATCACATTTGGCTTTGAAAGGCCCTCCACTTACACCCATTCATGGGCATCAGAGATGGAGATGTCTTTGGAGAAAGGGAAGTTTATTGGAGGCTTTCCTGTAACAGAATGCAAAGCCTTATGAGTTCCTCTCATATTCTCCAGTCTCCTTCTCTGCAGGCAAACCCTTGGCACTGGCTAGCCCAATAGGGAAAGTCACTTTTTGCAAGCATTGCCAAGATTTCTATTTGAAAGCCAAAATGTGTAGGCAGACAGATGCATCTGTCCACATTCTGTCTATTCCTCTCTTTCAAACTTTCCTCACTGGCTCTCACTATCTCTCTCTCTCTCACACACATGCATATGCACACACATCCACTCGCTCACACAGGGGGCTGTTTCCTCATCGTTCACACTGAGAAATGCCCTGTAAGGATGTCCTTATCCTGCAAACCAGACTCTGCTGGATGCTATATAATAACAACTCCAGCCATCCACCATCCAATCAGCCAGGCTCACTGCTGTGGGTGCGCGCGTGTGTCTGTGAATATGCATGATTTTTTTCTCTCCCTAAGATCTGAAACCACAGCGCATAGAAAGGATTTATTTTTCCTGACAAGACATAAACAACTCATACAAAATCAATTTTAAAAAGGAAAATATTTATTCATTTACAATTGTTTTGGTCGGATAGAGGCTACTATGTGAGGAATTTCAGCTGAGAACCATAAATATTACCACAATGATACATTAAAAAAACAGGCCATGGTGAGCACAAGGATGGATAGAGGTGGATTATGCAGCAGGAGAAGTCTGAGAAATTTCTATGGACATTTGGACTTTCTTGCTCTGGAAAAAGTGGAGCATCTTTTCCACTAATTATGGGATGAATCCAAGCTGACTACAACTGCTACAAACCTTTCAGACCAATATTTCAAACCAAAAATGTGTTAAATAAACTGTATTTGAGTTATTAACAAAGTATTCCTTTTAAGTGGCACAATGAATCATAATTTGTAATGTTTCAATGGATATTAAATCTCTATGGCAATATGAACTACAATGTTTCATTAGTATAGCCTTGAATATCCTTTTCTGCACTTATTATGCTTTTATTAAAATAAACATGTGAAGCATATAGATCCAGAGTTATATTTAATATATTAAGTTTTAAGCCTCTTTAAAGGTCTAATCAGGCACATGTGATTCAAAACTGGATGTGCACTGGAAGACTACAGTCAGGTGCTCATTATGCAAACATCTAATCAATCAGTCACTTGGTACCAACTCAGTGCATTCAGGCATGTAGACATGGTCAAGAGGATCTTCTGAAGGAAGGAGCTGAGCATTAGAATGAACTGGGATTTAATTAACTATGAATGGGACATAGTTGATAGTGCTAGACAGGCTGGTCTAAGTATTATAAAAACTGCTGATCTACTGGGATTGCTCCACACAGCCAGAGAGTGGTGTGAAAAAGAGAACATATCCAGCCAATAGCAGTTTTCTGTGAGAAAATGTCCTGATGATGTCAAAGGTCAGTGGAGAATGGCCAGACTGCTTGGAACTAATACGAAGGCAACAGTAACTCAAATAACCATTCATTACAACCAAGGCATTCAGAAGAGCTAAAAACATCAAACCTTGGAGCAGAAAGTGAACACTGGGTGCTGCTCCTGTCAGCTAAGAACAGGAAACTGAGACTACAATTCACACGGACTCACCAAAATTGGGCAACAGAAGATTGGAAAACCATTGCTTGGTCTGATGAGTCTCGATTTCTACTGCAACATTTGGATGGTAGGGTCAGAATTTGATGTAAACTATGTGAAAGGATGGCTCCATCCTGCCTTTTCTCAATGGTTCAAGGTGCTAGTGTTGATGTAATGGAGATATTTTCCTGGCACACTTAGTACAAAATGAGCATTGTTTATACACCACAGCCTACCTGACTATTGCTGCTGAAGATGTCTTTCCCTTTATAACCACAGTGTGAATCATCTCAAAATGACACTGGTACTCAGATTGTCTCCACAGTCATCAGATCTCAATCCACTAGAGCACATTTGGGATGTGGTAGAATGGGAAGATTGACATTGTGGATGTGTAGTCGACACATCTGCAGTAACTTTGTGATGTTATAATATCAATATGGAGCAAAATCTCTGAGGAATGTTTCCAGCATCTTTGTATAAACTACAAAAAAATCAAAGCCCTAAATCAAAAAAAACATCTCAAGGCAAAAAAGAGGTCCAACCTAGTACTACCAAGGTGTACCTAATAAAGTGACTGTTAAATGTATATACCACAGTGAATGTATGCTGGTGAATGTGTACATTATATTTTGAGTTGCTTTAAAAGAAAGTAAGAACATTTACAGTGCCTCAGTCACAATTAAGTGACTCAGTAGGCCGTGACTGTGAACCAGTGTGCACAAGAGCACAGCGCTGGAGCTGCTGAGCTAAACAAAAATGTTTCTGTTAATGTTTCTGATTACACCTGCGCTTTTCCTTATCTTAAATCATCTTCTCTAAAAAAGACCCATAATGTGAAAATCAAGGTTACAATTACAATGGAGGTGTAGAGGCTGAAGTTATTGTGGCAATAACCTCTATTGATTACGACTGTCATTTTACATTGCAGTATAAATGCACTAATATGGCAGAACTGCATTACTATAAAAGCACTGTTTAAGTCATTGCATTCGAACCAGTGTAAAAAAAAAATGAAATCATGCATGATTCAAAATATAGCATCATACACAAGAGCTGAGAAAAAATAAATGGAGAAATGGAGCTTTGATTTAAAAATGTCTCTTTATTGTTTAAATTTCAGCAACAGCAGCTCTATATCGTGACTTTCATTCTAATGGGTTTCTTGAGGTAGTGGTTAACAGATTCACCTTACAGTTTCTCTCCTCCCTGGTTTCAGACCAGAATGACACACAAACCAAGATTCAGAGGGTTTAAGCTATTATACTCCTTGTGCCAATCCCAAGTTTGGATAAATGGGAGAGCTGTGTCAGGAAAGGCATCTGTGCCAAATCAAATATGCATATCCATCCACTGTGGCGACCCCTTGGGAAATAAGGGAGCAGCCGAAAGGACCCAGATAATGTGTTTCTTAACCTCTACCAGGACTCTTTAAGAGTGGTGCACTCAGTGCTTATTGGGTATTTGACATTTCTTCAAACTACTTTTAAGGGTGAACAGCACCAAATAATTATTATTGATCACACCATCATTAGGGTAACTTCTAACACAGACTACCATTTGTGCCTGGTAATTCAGCATTTATGGAGGGGTAACAAATTCAAGGAAAAGCCTGAGCGCTTAAACCCCACAGTGAGGTGATTCACTTATTCTGTTATGCTGGAGGGAGCACTGTGCTGACATGTTTTGGGTCCACTAGTCACTCAGTACAAAGTTGTTCTGAGTGATCACCTTCATCCTGAAATGAAACATTTCCATTCTGATAAGAGGCGTCTCTACTAGGATGACACAGTGCTCATTCATAGGATAAGAGGAGGAGTAACAGAAGGGTTTGATGAGTTGGAAAATGATGTGAATCGTATGCTGTGGTCTTCACCCTCATCAGGTCTCAGCTCAGTGAGAAGCTGTAAGGGTGATTTCGGACAGACATGTTAGACAGCCCCTCTCCACCACCTTCTTAGAAACACCAGTGATTTGGAAAAATGGTATTCTATTCCTCCTGTGAAGGCTCTACCTAAACTGTGGTGGTGGCATGTGGTGACCCAACACATCGATTACACCCTTGATTTTTCCTTCAATTTGCCACGTCTACAAATATTGCTAGGCTGTTAGCTTCTTTTATCAATTAACCAACGGAACCACTATTCTCACCTAAGACAGTCAAGTATCCATTCTATACCAAGACAGTTTTGGGGTCCAATGGTTACAAAATAAGACATTAAATGGCCTGCGTATTATAACCTGACTGGCCAGTGGCACTGTCTGCTACACTGTAGCACCTGCTATGACTAACTAAGAAGACCTCCTCATGCATACTTTATTTTCATTAACCAATAATGAAATAACTTTAATGTTGACTCACAGATAATATGTAATATGACTCAGAATTGGACATTAAATGTTACTTGGTTTTAGCTTCAGTACTTGCACAATAAAATTGTGTCTTAAATAGGCTCAAATATATCATCACGCCTTTCGGTTATAACCCAAGTGCTGTGTGCTTTTGTTTACAGATGTTCTCTAGCTTCATACAAATAGCTTTGGCAGTTGTTTATGTTGTTACATGATACCTTTACCAACTGATTTTGCACTTCATATAATCCTTACATGATTATCAGTTTATTAAATTAAATAGTTTATTATATATTATGCATGGCATATGCTACTTATGAAATTGCCTACCTTCACAATCAATTACCTGCAAATAGGAGAAGCTTGCCTCCCAGGTTTCTGCCAGACAGTTTGAACAATAACATTTTTAAATGATCATGCTCTAAAGTAAAACTAGTCATGTAGCAGTTTTGTCTCTTATTCTTAACGAAACTGCGACTGAAACTGAACACCTTAGGGTGCGCATCACCTTCATGAAGTGCACCCAACAGGGCAGGCGAGCTAATGTCAGGATCACTGCTCTGTGTGCAGTTCAGTTTAATGGAATCAAAATTTAATTAACGCTGCCTATTTAAAATATTTTGAGCAAAAATTGAGCATACAATATATAATTCATGAAGGCACTACTCACACAGTCTAACTGCATGAAAATTCATGCAGTCTAACTTCATTAGGCTGCATTAATTTTAGTTTCTATAAAGGTATTGAATAGAGTGGCGGATGAGTACAAATTTGATTTTCAAATTATTCTGAGCTGCTGTACCATTATTTATTCTACAGGGTACAGAGTATTTAGTTATTTGTGATGATCTATCATGGCACATTACCACAACGGGCACAAATTGACCATAGTTCTCAACTATAGTTGCGCTGAGTAAATTACCATGCCATTATTGAAAGTAATATGGCAGATAGAAGTTACAGATGGCTGTCACATTACAAAGTCAGAGCGCAGTACCAGAAGTAAGTCTGCCTGAGTCTAGTTGCCGTGGGGGGGGGGGGGATTTGTGGGCATCCATCAGCACTAACTGGAAGTGACAGTGTGCAGAGAGGTCCTAATTACTGTCTCACTTGACTAATTGTCGCCTCTGAAGAATGTATTCCCCACTGAGATCCCACCTCATTGACAATACTGCTCAAGACATATAGACCAGGGCTGTTTTCCCCGCGCTCAAAGGAAGTGGCCACAAATGGGAAACGTAAACACAGTACACTGTGAACTCAGTGCTTCTGTCGCTGACAAAAAAAGAACAGGTTCAAACCATCTTTGTGAGTTCCAATGAAGAAAGAGTATGTGTTCCTTGTAGGGGCCCTTGTGTGGCTCGCCAGAGTGTTAGTTACAGTCATCACGGAACAATGTGCTGATGAATTGAGACCATTGTTGCCTTTCTGGAGCCAACCATGTTAAAATAACTTGCGGTATTCAAAATAATGCAGTAGAGATGAGTCTTTAGTGCTGGGCTACTAAACTGAATGAATGTCTTCTCTTTCAAGGTCTTACCATTCAAAGTGCATCAGCTTCTCGTTTCCATGGTTTCCCCTCTCTGCGCCAATGCTATCTTTCCACCACTATGCCTGCGCGGGAGAGAGCGAGAGGGGGAGAGAGAAAGCGAGAGAGAGAGAGAGCGAGAGAGAGAGAATGACAGAGGGCTTTCAGCAGTGGTTATCTCTCCTTTGCATAAAGTCCCCTTTGCATTACTCAGTGCATGAATGGCGTTTGAATAAACACACCAGCCAGCTCATATGGAACCCTCCACGGGTTACAAGCGAGTGGGTGTGTATAAACTCATCTAATTTGTGGTCTTCTTCAAAAATGACAAGGTTTGATCATAGATGGAAGAAAGTACATTTCCCAAATGGCACAAGGGTATTTTCCTATTAGTCACAACAAGCTAAAGGAGCAAGAGTCATTTAACATCATAATGTGGCAATTATTTGATATTCCCATCTCCTTTCCCCTTTTTAACTGGTTCACACACAGTTATCTCCACCTGAGCGGCTTTCAGGGAAGTGAAAAAGGGTGTTAACCTGAGACTTCTAATTGAAAACGAAGATCAAGATCAACACAGAAAGCATTAATCTAGTGCAGTGAAAATTGTATGTTTGCCCATGCATTCCCTGTGTTCGGGCTTAAAATATTATTTAGATTCTTGATTAGAAAATTAAGTCGCAATCATTTCTTGCTGCATTAATTTGCATGCATTGACTGAGGAGGTACCTGAGGACTTAACGCATTTGCAACGCCTTAGTATTAGGCCAGAGGGCGCTTTAATTTTAAAAGGAAAACAGCGTGCCTGTCAGTTGATGTCTTCTCTCGGAGCTCAATAAGCATTCCTTTCATGCTGTGTGAAGCTCTGCTGACTTATATGGAAACCCTGAATTTCTCCATAATTATGCTAATGGTCCAGATGGTAGCATCACGAGTGCCATTCTCTTTGATATTCTCACACTGCAGAGGGCTGGTGTGCAGACCCACGCAAACCAACACACGTTCAAAGTCAGTGTTCACACCACCTACTTGAGCCCATGTAAATTAATTCGCGGATCCTTTAGCTGAAAAAAGCCCACTCGTCACTATTAAATGCATGTGCTTGTATTTGTTTGGGGGATTTGGCAATTCTTGTGAAGTACAATAGAGTCGCACTTCAAAAAAAAGGCGGGTGTAGGTGTCAGTATCCTTTATTTATCTACACATTTGCTCATGATTTACTATGATTTTTACTGTCTAATAAATAGAACAATAAACGGCGATGTGAGTGCACTTCAAGAACATTTCAGTGACATTTGTGAAGGTTGAAAAAAAGCATCCCAAGGTCATACACTGTAAGGCCATGCATAAATATTCTAGCGATTTTTATTTGAGAGTCCCCCCTTTAACCACACACTCGTGCACAAACATACACATACGCGCGCACAGGCCAGTCATTCACTCACTCGAGCCACACAATAACTGTGTTCATCCAGGCTTGGACTCTGGTGGCGCCCATCAAAGAGCTCCTTTCACATCTCCGTGGGGATTAAATGGGACCTCCACCCTTTCTGGGTGGCTGTGCGCCGTTCTACCTATACCTCCAGCTGATGCACTGGCCCATGAAGAACTGCCCATTTGGGGCGGATGCTGATAAGGTGCATGTAGTGTTAAATCAATAGCATAGGCCTATACACATGAGCTGCAGATATCCATCTTCTCGGTGCAATGCATAGCATAGGATAGAGGCTGTTTTGAACCCGTTAATCAGATAGAAACGCGATATGCTCAGCAGATATTGGATGTCTTTCCCCGTGAAATTTAACCAGCGGTGGAGTCTTTGTGTGTATGACGCACACACCTTCACTTCGGAGGATGGCTCGCACTTGAGAACAGTCTGTTGCTGGAAGGCTTTCAAGTCTAAAGTGGAGTTATTTGCATAGGTTAAATATTCGTGCCTTTCAGCAGCTTCTGTCGATATTACGGATTTGCTGTTCTGCCAATTTTAATTCCTTTCATTCCACTCCTCCCACATTTCTGGAATGATGGTGAAAATTGTCGGAAGGTTGATGCTTGAAATCCCGTAAAAGAGCTTCTGAAAGGGAAGTCACGAATGACAAAACACAAAGTGGGCCCACATATCCCACTGGGGTGCAAAGGAGGAGGGGGGGGAGAGATCAGTGCAAAGCTATCCTGCTGACATCACATCGCTTGTCCACGGAGCATGGCCATTTAGAGCAGTGTATAAGCTTTACAGTGTTTTCTTTATCTGCCGAATTCAGCAAAAATACCTGAAGTGCTAAATCACTGCTGGTCGTTTGAAGCCTGAGTGAGATTGCTGCTTATTTCTTTGACTAGACTGTCTCTGGCCGTGGTGCTGAAGAGAGATCGAGCGGAAACGTACTAATCGAGTGTTAAATAGAGTTAACATTTGCCCTTTATCACATGCCACTTCGGTTACAAGATAATTTAATTTGATCAGTGGCATAACTTTGTTTGATAATTATACAGTCCAGAGCCTCCTGTCTCAGATTTACTTTGCCTTTATGAGTGCATTCAAACCTGATAGTGATTTGAACTGGTTGCAAAAGTTAGCTACTATTACAGTGTGCACTTTAACGATTGCACATTTATAGACACACCTATAAATGCCTGCGAACTTGGTGGGCAAGTTATGAGAGGAAACTGGGAAACAGCTGCCTAGAAACATGCTACGAAGAGAGAATTAAAGTTTTACACTGCTAGCTTTCAATTATTTTTTCTCCCTTATTCCGCCATTCCATCCCTCGCTCTATTTCCCTCCTCCCTGCTCGGCATGTCTCTCCGTCTTTCTATCTGTAGTCTATCTCCATCTCCCCTTTCTCCCCTTCTCTCTCAGTCGCGCTCACTCTCTCTCGCTCTCTGTTGCGCGTTCACAATACTAACCTTGGCTCGACGTCAGAGCCTGTGCAGCAGTGCAGTATAATGGGAGCGCAAGGAACCCAGAGCGCCTCATAGGGGGGTGCATATCGCTGCTGTATCCTCTGCTTGGCGCTGTCTAGCTCTTTTCCAACCCACTCCAGCTCCTCACCTATAGCCCATGCTTGGGCTCCCTCCTCCCCACTGGATCCGTACCCTTCGACATGGATGTCCCACCGTCCCGCGACCCCGAGGATTGCTGTTTCTTGGCGCAGTGAAGAAGGAAGAGGAGAACGGGAAGGGGAAGGAATCATGCCGGGACTGCTAATGGATTTAGGGAAAGCGCAAGTGACCATGCCGTGATCTTGCGCATCCAGGGCCGCCGTTACCCTGCCTTGCCCAACAACCGTAGAAGAATTACGAGGGAATCGAACCCGCGCACCGAGGGGAATAACCACTGTGCATTTTTTTAAAACAACATGAAGATTACCTCCCATCATCTGATGATAACTAGTCTTGCTTTCAGGTCCAACCTCAGGCTGATCCCGCTTCTGCTGCTGTTTCTTGGTTACTCTCGCGGGATGCCACACGTTTTAAGATTTGGTAAGTAATCTGTTTATAACAACGTATCATCGACGTTACGATGTCTAATCACAACAACTATTCATAAGACTGGCCACAGCGGCACGACACATTGGCGGGATGCAGGCTGTAGAGATATTTTTTGTCCCACTCTTGTCATGTTTTCCGTTAAGAGTTTGCAAATAATATCGTCTGCACTTTGAAAATCGCGTTTAGCCGGCGAATATTTTACAGTGTGCCTTTATAATGTCACTGTTTTTCGTAACAGTGTCTTCGTGGGGTTTTACTTAGTGCTTCATACGATCAGCGACGAATGACGCTTTCCAGTGAACTTGAAATCACCGTTACAGTAACTCTGGACGCTTAAAGGCAGGAGTAGTCTATGCAACAGTTCACGGCTATGAAGCTCACCACCAGAGCCGCCGCTTAAATCTCCTAACCCTGCATCCTGAATCATCCCGTAGGTCTTTTAAACTGCTGACTCCCCAGCACATCCTCTGCAGTGAATGTTTACATGTAACCATTAGCTTGCTTTCCGAGAGTAGATCAATTATTGATCGGTGAAAAGTGGCGATCAATGCGCCGGGCAACGGGCTACTTTATATCCGAAATCAGAGTGAAGAGCTTCCCATCTGGGAATTCCCACGGTTTTGCTTAATTCACACGGTTATTGCCGTTTAAACAGATACTTGCTTGTTTCCAGTGCTCACTGGATGTGCCCTTACCCGACACTGTGTCTCAGATTGGCTGTGTAATTCGGTAGCCCAAAAGTTGAGGCACTCCTTTAAAAAAATCTCCTGGTGAGTTAATTAGACACTTTAAAAGGATTAAAGAAGTAATTCTTCAACACTTGCCACTACGGCGAATTTTCCCCGGTACATAACTTCAAAACAGTGCCATTAACGCCCGTGTTCCTGTCTGAAAGTCACTAAATCGCAGCCTCCCGTGGCTTCCTCTGATGCTTAATTAGATCCGTCTCAGGGTGGCTCTTTCTGCCGCTCTCTGTTGAATTTACAGAGAACATCTTGGAGTGACAGGGGAGCCGCCACGACAGCGGATGTCATCAAGTGTTGACAACACATCCTTACAATCCCCAGTTCTCCTGAGGGTCCTGTTTAAGAGTCAGGCCGCGTCCGCAAGAGCCGCCGCTATGGCAACGGGATGTGCTTGTCTTCCTGCTCCTTCCTCACCAAGACGCGCGATTTCCCTGACAGACGCCGGGCGTCTATTCAGTAATCCTCGGAGGACGGTAAAGTCCTTGCACTGCCTAATAGCAAAGTTTTCAAGGCGGCAAATAATATCGAACATTCCCAAGAGACAAAATTCAGATATCATTCTGACCATGGTTACCGCTTAATGCATATTTATAGTTCGTGTGTGCGTGTTTTATCAGTGCAAAGGTTAGACGTGTACCTCCCCATACCAAAGATGTCGCCTGTGCTGACAAGCTGGATCTGTAAGGCATCCGGCATCAGCAAGACAGACAGAACCGTGTAAGATAAGAGGTGTTTCGTGTCACTGAGATCTTTTGCCCTGGGTGAACCCATGCTTGATATTTTCTCCTACTTCTGGTGGAAGTGACAGTCAGAGCGGCTGGCACGCGTCTAGGAGCCAGGGCTCTGTCCGTGGTCCTGAACAAGCGCTCGTTCAGTCGCACGGACTTGGCAGCACGGCCGCCTGTTGCTGAACAACTCTTCCTTTTCACAACACACTGACACACCTTCTATAAACAACTTAGTCTTTGTTTTTTTTTGTTTTTTTTATGCACTATAATATCTGTCATTCAAGCGCCACACACGCTCTATTGTAAAATGGCTCCATTTTCTGCACTGTAATTCATTCTCCGTAGAAAAATAAGTTTATGTGTCTGTATTTGCTTATGAAAGAGCCGAGTTTCCAAAAGAGAAATGTAGTTAAAATAGAGATTTATGTATTAGTTTATATAAAAATAACACAACATGTCAGTCATGCATGCACACGGGAGAATTACAAATCCCTTTAAAGACATTAGAGTCCATCCAGTGCATTTCTTGTCCTGGAGGATGTGCTTACTCAGCAGATAATCCCAGCTGCTCCTGCAGAAGGCTGGCTAAATGAGGAGGTCAGCTCCCCTGGGTCCGTCTGTTCCTTTCCTGCCCCAAGATCCCTTTTGCCCAGACAGGCGGCTCACATTGTAAAAACCACTGTTCTCCTGTCAGGCTGAGACCTCTACACAAAGACACACTGTAACACTACGGCATAGTCAACCTTTTGCATTCATAGCGCCAGTCTCACCATGTAGAGCGACAAGTGTCGGAGGAGAGATAGAAAAAAAAAAAACAGTGTTCAGGCCACCAGCTGCAGGCAAATATGCTGAGCCCATTCCCATACTGAGTTGAGTTATTATGTTCAGTGTTCCTCATTTATAAATCTTACAGGTAATTTATTTAGTTAGATGCAGAAAATAGAGCCAGCCCATACAAGTTGTAATAAAAAACCTCTTGAGAAAAGATTCTCTCTTCATTACTACTTCACATTTGCC
Organism: Oreochromis aureus; assembly: GCF_013358895.1. Taxonomy (NCBI): domain Eukaryota; kingdom Metazoa; phylum Chordata; class Actinopteri; order Cichliformes; family Cichlidae; genus Oreochromis; species Oreochromis aureus. Next base: position 13,279,862 of record NC_052956.1, on the reverse strand, counting down.
TTCTGGGAGCACTGAATTACACTTTTTTTAGCTACTGATGTTGCTAAGGGTCTTTGGGATGGAGAACAAAATGTTTCTGTCGTTTAATTTTCCTTTTCCACCCTTACAATGAAGGCTGCACACATAAATATGCAAAATGCCCGTTTTGAATATAATCTGAAACACAACTGCTTAAAATACATAAAATTCCAATTGTGTAGAAACATCTGAACCAGCTTCCTGAAATAATTAAATAGCTTAGTGTCAGACGCTTCTAAAGCTCAGTTTTTCTCACTCACAGATGGCCTGTTAAAATTCAGTGAAGTGGAAATTCAATGTTTTCTTTCAAATCTGTCCCATAACCTGAAGGATCTCATTTTATTTATTTATTTTTTCCATGCAAATAACATTTTGTGCATGATCCTATTTAGCTGCCCCCAAATGTTCTGTCACACAAGCAGTGAGTCATCACATCTGCTATTCCAACCCAGATGACTTTGACTTACAGACCCGCATGTTATTCTAAAAATAAAGAAATTCAATTGGAGAAATATCAACAGTGAAACTGAGACCGCCTTTTAATTCTGATGTCCGTAGTCGGTCTGTGACTGTGAGGTTGAGTGATAACCTTATCACTGCCATTTGGAAGCAGCGCTGGCAGATGCAGTGTGTCCCTGGGCTGTCAACTCCTGCTGAAAGCATTGTTGACTCAGAGATACTCATTTCATTTGTTTATTTCCTGCTTATACTTATATTTCCCCAGTACAGACGTGTGGGAATATTTATGACTAAAACACAACATTCTTTTTCATTTTGGAAAGGAAATCAAGCTATTTTTTTTCCAGTCCACTGGCAAAAGACACAATCCCCTCGGGTAGAAGAGAAGTTTATCTAACTCCTTCCACAATGCTGTGCCAGAATATAGGCTCTCTTTTGGGTGTCTAATATTTAAACCGCTTTATCCCCTCGTGGTGGTAAAATTAGAAGGTTGTTGAAAACGAGCAAGGATAGAGGGAACACATTCAATGGGAGTTTGTGGTTAATTGACTTTATTTGCTTTTGCTTTCTGCCAGCCTGAATTATCAGCATGCTGGAGTTTAGTTTAGGATTGCAGGAATTATGGCTAACACCCTGTGCCCTGGCCCACTGCCAGCATGTTCACAGCAAACACATTTAAAATGGGCACAAAGCTGCTTAAAATATTCATGTGTCACTTGGCCCCATCATAGCTTATAGAAATATGAAACTATCTCTGCTCGCAAATGATTTCCATGGTATAAAAATACCCACCGTGGGTTTCAAGAACAAAGAGGAGATCTGTCTTACATTAGCATGCAGCACCACACATGGGCTTGAAGCAGAGAACTATCTAGATGGATTTCTAAAACATGTTTACAGTCCGGAGTCTTTGAAGGTCTTGCTGTCATGCCTCAGTTACAAAAGGCTCAATGGTGATTAATTCAGGGTACATATTTCTTGCCATTTTGAAATGGCAAATATCTTTGAGGTATGAAATTAGTTTTTTTTTTCTCAGCATTAAGTCCTATTTTTTTTTTTTTTTTTTTTAGGTTTACCGGCAACTTTTGAAAAGATTATTTACATTGAAGGAGGCTTTAGCTGATTGACCTTGTTTGCAATGTAATCCTTTCTTGCATAACAGCCTCTTTTAACACAGTCTGCTTTTATTTTTTTTTGTTGAAAATCAAACAGAATAAATCTGAGACCTGTGCTCCTTTACTTCCTAGCGCAAGGCTTGCCTTATGTATCGGCTTTCATTATTCACAGTCCGTCACTCTTTGTCGTTGTCACTCAGGGATTTTCCCGGGTATCAGAAGGGTTAGAGGTTATATGTGCAATTGCTCTGTGAAACTGTCCCTTGAGGAGAGCCTACAGCACGTCTTGCTGCGTTGCTGCTGTGGCTCAGAGCTGACTGAAGGTCGGAGCTGAAAGCACTCACAGGGAATAATTTTTTCTTTTCCTTTTTTCTTTTTTTTTTTTGCATCTTTTAATACATGTGGGACTGTCCTTCTCGCGATCTCACCAAGGGAGCTGGAAGTAAATTTGAAGTCACTGAGAGGTGTAAGAAAAACAAGAGTGTTTGTTAGAGAGGAAAAGAGAGAGAAAGAGAGAGTCTGTGTAAAGTGTGAGTGAGATGAAAAAACAGTGAGTGTTGAGGCGTATACAGAGTAAAGATAGATTAGTTTGCCTCAGAGCGGTCCACTCTCAGCCCACTCTCAGTTGTGGTCTTTTATTACGGTTTTTTGATGGCTTCTATGAAGAGAGACGGAAAGGACAGTAGAGTATGCTGTGGAAATGTAGTGGGAGGCCAGGAGTCATGCACTGCATCTCTGAATAAATGTCAGCAGTATCATATTAGCAAGTTGAAAATTTGCCTGGGACTGCAGATATGCATGAAACAGCTTTTATAGGAGTGAAAAACTGAAAATAGGTTGGTAACACAAATGTCCTTGTAGTTCCTTAGAAGAACTAAAACCCAAAATGTGTTTTCATTAGCCAGTCGTGTGGACATATTGGGTTTGTCTCCACTTCAAATAGACTATAAAATAGTGCGAATCAATAAAAATCAGCATGTTGGGTTGCTTCATTGAATATTGATAAAGGAAAGAAAACTGGCAGCATAGCAAATAAGGAGTGCCAAATCCCGGATGTCCCCTCTCCGTGTATCACAGGTTACCATCTGTGAGAATACAAACATGAATATTACAAAATAAAAAGCAAATGTGTGCTCAAAGCAGAATATGAGGGATTGTGCTAATATTGCATTGTGCTGTGAATTAATGACTTAAACAGCCACAAGCAGCAGCAGCTTGAGCAGGACCACATGGTTTTGAAGTGTTCCACACTTCTGAACTGGCTGTGCTTCCAGTGTTGTCACAGGAGACCACTCAGGAGCTGGAACAACATGTCATGCTTTGTGTTTTACTGTAACAGGAGGTAAAAGGTGCAAGATCTTTAACTTTATACTAGCTCAAGTGCACTAATTGCCTTTTAAGTGATTGCTTAATAGAAAGAAAATAAAACCTGGCTTGTCACCTGTTTATTACGGTAAGATGGCAACGGGGCTAATTGAGAGTAAATGTTTACAGTGTATTTGTTGTATGATTGATGCATTAAGACAGTCTCTGATTGCCTTTTGTTGGCCGTGGTTTTTTTGCTGAAGGGCTTGTTTACCAATATGTACTCATAGTTTTAGTGTTTTAAAGCTGTGCCTTAACTTGAGCCAGTCAGATGTGAATTTCAAACACACAGATCAGGTAAACATTTCTGAAGGCATATATGCCATAAACGATAGCATTGACGTCCAAACTACATGGGATTCTGAAGTCAATCGATTGCAGAAAGCCCTCCGGCTGCGTTGGCTATGATGCGAGGCACCGAACAGGTCAGGATGTGGTGATTCACCTTCATTTCCAGCCAGCTGAATAAAGGAATAAAAGAAGGAGCGGAGCTATGGGTTGAAGGAGAGAAAGCAAAATTCGGGCTCCCATTGACAGCATAGAATGTCAGATGTATGAACATTTCTCTGTGTGAACCAAGGACACAGGGGGAAATGGGCTCTGTGGGAGGACATATTGAGGCAGGCTTACTTAAAATCATGTTCTTTGAACCAGCATGACGCTCCATTGTCAAGGCTGCACAAGGGCTATGCAAAATGCCTCCCCCTGCAATGTTGAATTTATTTTTTCTCTGCTTTCACTCAGAGGGTTTGTAAGTGTTTGGGTAGCTTTCTGATGTTGTTTTGATGACAGTTTTGAATGAAAAGATGAGATTAGACATATGTGAGGGGAAAAAAAACGCAACAGTATAGGAGAGCCTAAGAATTATTAAATAAAGCGAAAGAAACCACAGAGTTTGCAAAAGCGTTTGATGAGGCTTTAATAAGATAAGATAAGGCTTTAATGCTACCTGGCCCTGCTGCAGTAGGTTTTGATTGTGTTCTGCTGTTTGTCATCCACGCTCAGAGACAATCCAATTGAAATGACCTACTAAATCTGGCCCTTCTCCAAACATTACAGTGGACTGGAATAGGCTTGGTTTGATATTCCCATCTTGCACAATTTATTTTAAGAGCCTGAAGAGACATAATGAAGCCAATTGCTTCCATTTCTCTTACACAGCTTCCCATGAGATATACCCACAGCTTTTTAAAAATGACAAAGAACCCTGAATTTGCTACCCAACAGGGTTCGATTGAATGCGGGAAATGGTGAAATCAACTTAAAAAAAAGAAGCAGCAGATCAGGAGGAAGATTAAAGCAGGAGCCTTCATTTTTCACCCATTTCACCTCTTTAGCCTTTTTGCTTTTATCCTGAAAAGATGTTTTCTTATTTAGTTTGAAAAACTACACAACTGCACATATTTGAGGAGCTTTACTTTTTAATCTGCTTTTTTTTATCACTTGCCCTCTGGCTATTTTCCTGCTAAAGTCAGTGTGCGAGTCTCTTTCATTTCTTTCTCTTTTTGCTACTGTGCAGCTGCCTGTGTTTGCAGAACAAGCAAGACAAATTGACACACCTTTGCAGCAAAGTGTACCTGTAGCTCTGATTATCAGCTAGCTTGTGTACAACAGTGGCTGATGGGAGGCTGATGAACCCAAACTAGGAGCTGACATTTTCCTGCCCTGTGGCTGAGGGAGAGAGGAGGGGTGCAGGTGTCCGTTCGGGTCTAATGCGCCATCCATTCAGTCGTTTAATTGAGTGTCTTTTATCTGCCTCTGGTGACCTCTTTTATTCTCAATTTCTCCCTCTTCGTTTCCTTCCCTCATCTATTTTTTTGGTGCCCCACCCAGCTCTCTCTTCTTCTGTCTCTCTCTTTTCTTCCCAAGTCAAAATTCCTCTTTTTGCTTGTTTGACAGCACACCCATCTACCTGCATCTAGCTCTGACTTTAGACATAATGGCCTGCTGTTTTCTAAACCAATCTGATGGGCTGTGAGGAGACAGTATCATGCTGAGGTGCACTTTCAGCATCGAATTAATATCCAGAAAATAGACTTTTCTGTCCATTTTCCTGTTATTTTCTCCATTTCTTTCCCTTTGTCCTTCACTGCCCTTCCTCTCCATGTCGTCTTTGTTTCCCCTTTGGCTTTCAGCTTGTCTGCTTGTCATTCCTCTACTTTGTTCTGTCTCACTGCGATCAAACCTTACTTCTCCCTGTCTCCTGATCTCAGTGTCCTTGCACACAATGATGAAAATCCCCGTACTTTGGCATACAAAGTCGAAACCTCAATTTCAAAGCAAGGAATACCTTTTCAGTCGAATATTTTCATTTTCGTACACCCAGTCTTGAAAAAGAACATTATATTTGAGCTTTCATCACCATTTAAATTGTGCCCAACATATAGAGCATATGCTATCATTATTACCTCAACACTCTCCATTTCATTTTCACAGCAGAAATAGCTCTGGTTAACTAATATAGATTTACTGCAGAGGAAAAACACTCTTGTTTTAACGCATTGCAACCCACTAGCTGTTAGTGCTGTTAATGCAATCTTTGCCCGAACATCCACTTATCCACTGCACATATGTTTTTCTTTTTTTCCCCTCAATATCTTTTTGGCTTGTTAAAGTTTCCAGGCATCCATGTCATTATCTCCCTGAAAACAATAATGCCCTTCTTTGCAAAGATCTCTAAATTTATGAAGATTAAAAATTATTATAATTAGATTCAGTAAATCCAGCGAACGGGCTCATCTTTCTACCCTTCTCCATCGCCCTGTGAAAGCCCAACTGTTAGAATTAAAGAGCTGCCTCCTGAATTAATTCTTGACCTTTGCCTCTAACGGGAGATAACATCTGCCCTTCTACAAGAAAGAAAGTCTAATTTACTAGCCATTTTGTTCAAAATTACATTGGTAAGGGTGTAATACAGGGCCATTTTGATGAACAAGAGAACAGTGCGAATTAGAATGAGTGCAGCAAAAGGAGCAAGGAGGACAATAGACTCTCATATAATTTGCCGAGACTTAATTGCAGCATTATAAATTGAACTTCTTTTTGGCTCTGCACCAGGGCTGAATACATATGATAAATGTTATATGTGTTGTAATTTAAGGCTATCCTGTTAAAATATTCTCCCTATATAGGAGTGTTTTTAGCGCTTGAAATGAAATGTTAAGAAATGGTGCGATAGTGAGACGAGTGTCTTAACACCCTGCTTTTTGGCAAGTATGCTGGAGACAGTTAGAAATCCCTATGCTTAACTTTTAAGACTGTGAGATTACTGTTAGTCAAGTTCTTATCTATATTTATTTTGTTGAGCGATACAGCTTGAGGGCTGAAGTATCCAGGGACGCTCAACACACCCAATCCATCCTGCATTACGCTTCCCAGTTGCGATGCCGTAAATGGCGATATTATCACAGTGGGGAAAATTAATATAAACCAAGGATGCACATGCATGGCCACAATGTTCTCCAGGCTGGACTCCTTTAGCCTGCAGTGGATAATTAGCATCTCTCACACGTGCTTAGGCTTGATTAAAACTCAGTTTACAGTGAGCAGTGCTGTGAGGTCGCCATCTGTCACCTGCCGAGGCCACCATGAGATGTACTCTAGTCTGAGGGAGTGAGAAAGACCCTGTGTGTGTGTGTGTGTGTGTGTGTATGTGTGGGTTTGTTTCATAAAGTAGAGAAAAAGATGAGGCATACGAAGAGAAATGGCAGTGACAGGTGAGGCATGAAGCAGCAGGAAACATTCTATTAAATAAGTAGCGCTGCTCAGTCCCTATGGCCTGTATATTAGACACAAATCACATATTTTCTGTGTGGGCAGAAAAAGTGTCTGACTGCACTTTTGAGATTTGTATTATTTACGTGAACTGCATAACCTTGTGACTGCAGTTTTAGGAATGCTCATGTTTATACATGGAATTCAGATGGGAAGTCTGAGAGCTCTAAGGCTCATAAAACCCACAGTGTGTGAAAGCCACTGTATTTTTCCCCAAATGCATGTGCATTAGTCAAATAAGACTTTTTTTTACCCCCCTCTAAAATACAGAATAAAAATACAATGCTGCAGCTGTAATATAAAGTACATCACAACTGCAAAGTGTATATTTGTTCTGATGATGATGAACCGAAAACATTTACATACCTCACCACAAAATGTGGAAACAATGCACATAGACTTTTTTTTTCCACAAATAAATAAATAAATAAATAAATCTTATTTCCATAGTATCCTGAATATTTCATGGTATACCCTGGAACAGTTGGGCAGGTGGGAAGAATGCATTAAAAAATCATGCTGCAGCAATGAGAGGGCCAAGCACCTCAGCGAGACATAGTTTTCACAACCTTGGTAAGGGTTGCCGAGTCTGTACACCAAGTTTGGTGTTAACACACTTGCTGAGATATGATCTTCTTTCTTGGGATGCACTGCTCCAATTTTTTCCATTTCTGATACGATACAGAAACCTTGGCTTCAGGTAGCTGCTGATACCAAGTACCTCTCCGGAACCAGTGTTAAATTAGTAAGCTTTACTCCTCACTGTGAGGCCGGGAATCTTTTATATGTATGGCAGCATCAGGGTCAACACAAAGATTGCTTTGCAAACTTTATAGAATATAATTAAATAAAATATGACAATAAGTACATTAAAGAATGTAAATTTACTGAATTGGTATTCATTAGTGAAATGCTAAATTACACCAGCCAATGAAAAATGACAAAAGAAAATTACCAGTGTAATTAAAGCTTCCCATTGGTGCATCCCTACATATTTTTAGTGATTTTGATTGGCTGTAATGCTTTGGTAATGTAATGTTTAAATCCAGATACTCCAATCTTGAAAAAAAGGATTTGAAAAAAATCCTCTACTTGATCCAAGGAGACAAGTGACCATATTTTGTAAATTTAGCATAGGCAACCAAAGCTATGTGCATAAGTGCACTTCCAACTTTGGCTTGTTCACGGCCCTCAAAGCACAGATATTAAGATAGTAGACAGTTCCCAGTCAGGATGGTGAATTTCACAACTTTTTGCCATGACAGAACTGACTCCAATGGCAGCAAAAGAGGAAGATGTGATCATGTACAGAAGAAAACGTAGAAGCCCAATTTAATCCAAAGCACTGTTGCCTGTCACCCAATAAACTCCCAGTCTCTGTATCTGTCACAGAGGCGAGAAAAAAAAAAGCCTTTCAATGTTCCCCACAGAGAAACAACATAAAGACAACTGAAAGCTATTTGCCTGCGAAGAGTGAAAATGACTCCTCTTCCCGAGGCACCACTGAATGATGCCTCAGCAAGAGCTGAAAGGTGTTACCACCTGTGTACATCTCATATTACAACAACCATAATGTCTTTTGTTGTGTATCTCTGATGATTTGTGTGTAGCAGAAGTATCAGCAGATATTTTTTGAAATACCTCTCATCTAACCATCCCCACGGAAAATAGGGAATTTTCATTAGATCTTTTAACCATTTTTAATACGTTCTAATATACATACATTTCTGATAATATATAAAATATTAATGTAGCCCGAAATGCAATTATCTCCTCTTGTTCTGTATGCTAATAAATCATTTTGGGGTAAAAAATGATTTCCCTGTATGCCTGTTTGGGAAGAGATTCTCACTGGGGGTGTGAGTGTGCAATATGGGAAACAGATTTGTGATACTAACAGAAATTTTAAAGCAATTTTTAAAAAATAAAGTAACCATTATTAGTATTAAACTCCTTTGTGACCTTTTTATGGTTTTATAAGAAGCTTTTTAACAAGCTTCGTAGCATGTATCTATGTTTGGTCATACAGCTAAACAACCACAGAACGGGTTTCTTTAGGGAGGTTGTGCAATCTCAAGAGCAGGCACATATTTTCTGTGAATAGTCAGAATGTGTGTGTGCGCCCTTATTCGCCTATGTGTGCAGGCGAGTGTGAGCACTTAGTGCTTATACATCTTATTTTCACAGTAGTTGGTATTTCTTTTCAGTTGCTTTCGCAATTCGAGAGCAGTGAAGAGGCTGGAAACTGCTAGCAGACAGAAGTCATTTAGGAATTCAGCAATTCAAGGCCTGTGGAAGTGTACTCACAGTTTGGCACAATTAGTACCAAAAGGGGTCCCTGCTTGACAAATTAGCACACAAAATGTCAGCCGGTAGTTTAGCACATCCACAATAAGCCCTTGCAAATTAGCACATACTTTGAGGAGGGAGCTGGCACATTATTATGAATAGAGAGAGCCTAGCAAATTAGCACATCTGTTGCCAGCGCCTGGAATTAATACATGTTATATGATCACTGGTTTCCCACTTGGAGCCGGGTCAGGGATGAGGGCCATGGCACACATTCTAATTGAAGACAGTATGTGCTCATTATAAGAGATTGATGAAATTGATCTTTTTGCAATGGATAAGCTAATTATTACTCTGAGTTCAGCTCAAGTTAGGCATCTTTAAATGCTGCAGGCGGGAGCTATAAATTCTCTCATCAGCCACATTTTCCTTGTACTCAGTGGTTTCTTGCATGACAGCTTTGTTTAGTTTCAATCTCCGAAGTGCGTGATTGTGTCTGTTTGCACTTGTATGTTCAAGTGTGTGACTCACTCTGAGTCTTAGCATCCAGCAGTGGCAGGTGACAGTCCAGCCCAGTGTCAAGAGGCTTTAAGGTGACAGGAGTGATTCTATTCTGGAGAAAACAGCAACAAGCCAGACAAGCTAGATAAAAACTGTTGTTCACACACAATGCCTCCTAAGGGTTTCATCTTCAGCTTCGAACAGGTTAGCTGATTATAGATTTGTTTTTTATCGATTGGTAGTACTTGTTTTTTTTCTTATTTTTATGCTGTATATCATATTCTGTTTTAACTATGCTTGGTACTTTTACTTCATTGCTTTTGCAGTGAATGTGCATTCCTGATTTTGTGCCACCAGTGAAGAACGTCACTGTTATTTTGATTCACCTAAACGTATTGACTTATCAATCTCTGGCAACCCCTCATCATCTAGTCCTTGATTCGGAGTTATATTTAGGAGCTGCTCATTAACAGCTCGTTAATTATCAGGTCGCTGCTGATTCCTTTCTCATTTGTTCCTCAGCTACATTTCACATGTTGCCTGCATCACACTCTAAAGTGCTACTCTCGGGCTCACTAGACACAACCAAAAATGTATTGAGCATCTTTCTAAACATAATATTGCTTTATTAGCTAGTTTTACAGTTTTCCTCTGTCTTGCTCTTTCAGTATTAATGCTCATCAAGATAATAAGACCATATAGGATGTAGTTGCCAAACAATGCATTGGCATGTATAGTCTTGGCTACAAAATGTTTAAACACAGCATGCATCTCTTATCATACACACACACATAGTGAATGTCACACCTTCAAAAGCAATGAATATTTACAAGAAGTATTTGACAAATAAGCCGACATCCTGCAGTGATCCAAATAGTTATAATTTTTGTACAGACTGCAGAAGATTTTTTGTATGATAGGCTGTCATCACATGAGAGCGCTTCCTGCAGAGTTTGAGTGTCCTGTGCGCTGGCCAGATTTTCAGGGATCTTCAGGTCGAGATAGAATTGGCTCTTGTGTGGCATAGGAAGGTCAGTCATCAGCTCTAAGAAGGGGAGCTTCAGATTAATGACCAGGGGCGGCGACTCTCTGCAGGCCTTCATGCATCATGTCCCATTCACCGCCAAACATGTCAGGGAGCGCTCCCACCGGGAATTTCAGGGATATTTATGGAGCGTTTCCATCACTTTTGCCTCCTGCCTGTTGCACTGATCCTCTCTGGCTGAAAGATGGAGGAAGACAGAAACAGGCCAGCGGGTTAGGGTGTGGTAGATGTTGGGGTGTGGTGGGTGGAGGTCTTGCAGCCAGACTGAAGGCTTTCATGCGCATACCTGGGCCATTTGCCTTAGCAACGCGGTTGCTCGCATGTTGCCATGGCAGCCACCCGACTGCCCACTGCCATCCTGCAGCTGCACTGCTGGTCATTAGTCACAGAGACAGGTCGTACACACTATCACAACGCCCTTCCTCCACCAATCAGCTCCTCACATGCCAAAACTGCCGGTGCCTCTCAGCCATAGCATAGCTGCATGAGTCGCCATGGCAACATATCTAACTCCCATCTCCCATTGTACAAGAGCATCCTTCAGTAGAGAGAGCTAATTGTGCTAAATGTATTTTCATTCACAGTTTGAAATGCTTTGCAAGTGCTCACAATTCAACAAAGTAATAAAAAAAAAGTCTTAGCTTTAATCTTTGTTCCGAACAGCATGTGATCGGCAGATACACTTTACTGAATTTGATTTTCAAGGTTGTCTGTTACTAGTGTTTTTCAAGTATGCCCTTCAGAGATATACTTTTTCTGTATACAGAAGTTAATTTAGAACAAACTTAACTTCTGAGAGATATTAAGCCAGTGAGCAAGTTATTGCATGAATTTTAATCCAAAATACACTTCATTAACAGTGATAAAACATTAAAAGGGAGGAAAGTATACAGACACCCTCCCACATTACGCTTTGGCTTTGACTTTCCGCTCAGTCTTTCTCTCTTTCTTTCAGTGACACACAGGCACACACATATCCAGGCACACTGAAACACTCCGATCAGCGGGCCCTGTTTTCTCGTCAGAGTGATTATCCAGCTCATAACTCACTCAGAGCTTTCATTTGCACTATAATTCAAACCAATCCCAGTGATGGAAGCTCTATAATTCTTACATGCACACACACACACACACACACGCACACGCACGCACACACACAGGCTGATTATCTCAGCTGCAACTCACACACCTGCAGTCACACGGACCACAAAAACAAGAGAAAGGAGAAGATAAATGCAAATATAATAGGCAGAGTGTTATTAGACTTTAAGCAAGGTAAATATACATTAACCCGTATGGGTTTTAATGTCTCTTGTGTCTCTTGAAAGATGCATAACATCTACTTTGGGAAGGAGCACGAGATGGATTAGTCGCTATAATCAATAGTGCAAATGAAAACCAAGGATTCATGTAGCACATTAGATTCAAAGGAGCACTAACGCAAACAATAACCATTGCTATTCCATTTGCTAGCATTTTGCAATTTAACATAGTACTTGACTTATCCCTGTAAATATTTTATGTTATCCTCTGCAGACTTTATTTAATGTTTCTTCTCTGTGTTCTTAAGGTACATGATTTCTATCAAACCAGCATGCCCAAGACATACAGCTTGCCAGGGAAATCAGATGTGCATAACTTAAAGCCCTTATGCTCATTTTCAACAGCCCAGTGGAGCTCAGCCTGCTCCCTCAGGGCTATACTGTAATAATTATCTATTAGGTCAGACTGACATGATTTCTATCATCTTTAATGGTGATTTTCGGGTATTCGCTCCTTTGAAGATTAATGTGTCATTTCAGTAAAATGAAAAGCCATGAATAGCAACATGTTCGCATCACATCGCTGTATAGGAGGCGGATTTACACATGAAACAATCATTAACTCAGCTCACTGAGTGACACGGTGATGCTCAGAATGTGTGCTTCATTGCCTTCTTAACTTTGTACATATCTCTTATCACAAACTGCAACGCTGGACTCTACTGGGCTATATATAAATGAAAATTCCATAAAATAAAGTAAGAACCCCCAATATATGGCTGTACTGTGGTGACAGTGACAAAGCTCCCTTCCCCGGGTTAATGACATCTTCTTTGCCCTCCTGCTCTCATTTTCTATCACTCCCTGCCATGGCCAGATGCTATTTATAGCTGCTATCTATTACTGTAAAGCTCTCTTTCTTTCTGTACTCTTTCAAAAAATGTGCCACTCTTCCAGTTTTACTTCCCCCTTTGCTCCGTATAATTGAATCAATAAACAGGCTTTAAAGTTTTTCATTTTGGATTCAGTCAAACTGACTCTCTGTCCTCCAAGAGGATGGGATCCATAGAAGGACTCGTGAACTCTGCTCTCGTCTTCTGGAGTGTTTCTCAGAGCTCCTCTCACAACACCCTTTCATCTTTCCCCCCTCATGCATTCTCTTTTAAGTTTGATTTTTGTATAGCCTTCATGGGATTTAGTCCACTTTCAAAGGTGTATCAGCTGTTGAAATGTGTTGTCTTCCTATGTTTTTATTTCCATTGCTGAAAGTGGTTGATTGACTCCAAAGCTGTTTAACCACATTCAAATATTGTTGGTGTGATTTAATATATTAAGAAGAAGAATAACTGTATATGTATAGCACTTAAAAAAACAACACACAGTGACAAAGTGCTTCGCAGTTGGGATAAAAACACATTAAAAGCAATTGTCCATATTTATACATGCAAACACAGAGTAATATGCTACATAATGCTGCATATCAGACCCCCTTTCACACAGTTTTACCTCATCCTGTTGATGGATGTGTGAAAATTCTCTCTGACCCCAGTTACACCTGAAATTGCATATGTGCTGAGTGGCTGGCTTGTGGATTAGATGATGTGAACACTGATATATTTTCATAAATGTTCCTAAAACCCATTAAAAACAAAACAAAACAAAACAGAACATGTAAATTTGGTGCAATTTTTGTGTTTGTGAAGAGGCCCGTTATACCCAATTCCAGGAAAACATTTTAATACTTTCTATGATTCAAAGCTCAAAATGATCCTTTTTTATTCTCCTCTTTGGTGCATTCCCTTAGTTTATCCACTTTGTGAATCAAGCTCCTCTTCCTTTAAGCCAGCGTTCCTCGAAATGGCTTGCAAACAGAAGGTTGGGTCAAAGCCAGAGCAACTACTGTAGGGATAGCTGCTCTAATTGACATCCTAAAGATCCAAGACTTGTGTGAGATGGGTGTTTATAGCAGTCTAAGAATGACTTGCATTACTTACCTGTGTTTAATGGGACCATCTACTGTTTCAACGGGACAGAAAATAGAAGAAAGCATACCAAGTCCAGCTTAAATACATGCAGATAAATTATGCTTGACATAATCAGAAAACAAGACACATTTGTAGTGGCTCACTTTAAACATTGATATCCTTTGTCTCGGATCCTGAAGTGCATAAATAGACCAGCTGGAGCATTAATTGTCTCTGTTGTGCTCAGAATAACTGACAGTTCTGAAGGATGCTATTTTAAACTGACAACACCTTTCTTTGCAGCGGTAATTATAGTATCTGCGCAAATAGTTTGGTTACGTAAAGGTTTTTATTTCATCAGTTACAGAAACCAAAAACATAACAAGATTTGGCGGGCAGCAACAGCGGCATTTTACTTGCTGTTCAAAACCAACCAAATAAACAGTGAGATATACAGTTAGGTTCATATGTTTTTAATTAGTATTGTTAAAAATGCCCCAATGGCATCTTAATTTCTGATTTGATTGACCTTCTCGTTATCTGTCTTTCTGACTTGCCTCTATTTATACCCACTTTAAATATGTTTCTGATTTCCCCCGTGGCTCTTATTCTCTCATCTACCTTTTCACTTTAATTTCCCTCTGCTCTTGCCCAGCTTTCTTTGCTCGCATCTCATTTGAGAATCATTTAAATCAATGGGACAACTGGTAGAGTGAACCTTTCTGTCAAGGCTGAGCGAGGGAGTTAAAGAAGGGCAACCACCCCTGAACTCACCTCCCAATGCAACTAATTGCCTATAATTACGCCGACGACTGCCACAGAATGCAAATCAGCAGGGATCCAAATGCCTACTCCGCATTGTAAATCTGTTTCATGTCAGCATGAGACTGAGCTGTGAAAAGCATTGAACACAGCAGCATCAATAATATGAGTACAAATACTTAAAAAATGATGCACTGCTTGAGCTGTAATTGCCTGCATCATATCCATCATTTACTTGAAGGTTGCTTGTGTTAAGGAATCTATGGCAATTATAGGAGGCTGGACTCGCCATTCAAAGGTCTTGTTCTCTCCTGCTTTTTATCCCTCAGGAGGAATATTTGAATCCATTGAGAGTGGCCCCTCTGGAGCAGAGGAACTAGCCTTTAAATTTGCCTTGAACACAATCAACAGGAACCGCACATTGCTCCCCAACACCACGCTGACCTATGACATCCAGAGAATAAACATCTTTGACAGCTTTGAGGCTTCCCGGAAAGGTGAGTCAAGAGGAATGGAAAGGACGTTTAGCTGAATCTCACTGTGAGTGCTTTTATTTTTTTCTTCTTACATGAATTAGTATTTTTCAGGTAGCCATTCAGACAATCACTGCACACTCTACTTTCCTATTTGAGTGTCAAATCGATTCATGTTTTATCAGTAAAAAGGATAAAAGTAATGCTCATGCATAGCTTTTATTTTTAAGCTGTAAATCCCATGTGTAATGCATTAACGTTTTGTAGAGGAAACCTAAAACCTGCACTGTTGGTCACTGATGATGGACAAGCATTTGTATTCATGGTGTCTGAAATCTCAATTTACTGCTCACAGTAAAGAAGATTATTGCATCATTATTATTATTATGAACGTGTAAACCGGGCAGTGATTCCAGATAAAACCACAGAGTAAATTGTACAATATTTTCTGTTATTCGCCCCATCTAACCACTAATGCAGACTACATCCACAAACGACTTGACATTTATTTGTTAAAATGGGCTACTAATTGACAGAGTTTAAAGAGAGTTGAGCTAATGAAGGGGAGAAAAATGACCAAAGATACCTTGTGAAGTCCTCACAGTTGCAAGGCTTATTAATTTGCTATTTTTTTCCACGAAGGTTCCCATCTTTTTTTTCCCCTCTCTTTGTTTGCCCACATCAATCACAACCACAGTGGAACAGTGTGAAAGATGTTCTCCTTCCTACCCAAACAGGGGTCCAGCTTGTATAAACAACGCTCCAAACCGCTAGCGGCTATAAAAGAAAATTCCACAGTCGGAATTAAGATTATCTGCTGGGCGGAGGAAATTACTAAGCACTGGTTCTCTTTATTTTTTGGTTGACATGTGGACAAATAAAAAAAGAAAAAAATTTGAGCAGAGAATATGAGATATAGTGAAACTTAAAAGCATAACCGAAACATGAAACTGACTGTCTTTTTGTTTTCTTTTGTTTTATTTTTCCTTGCTACCCCACCAGCATGTGACCAGCTTTCCTTAGGTGTGGCGGCCATTTTTGGCCCCTCACACAGCTCGTCAGCTAACGCGGTCCAGTCCATCTGCAATGCTTTGGGAGTGCCCCACATCCAGACCAAGTGGAAGCATCAGGTGTCAGACAACAGGGACTCGTACTATGTCAGCCTATACCCTGACTTCTCCTCCCTCAGCAGAGCCATTCTCGACCTGGTGCACTTCTTCAAGTGGAGAACAGTCACCGTGGTCTATGACGACAGCACAGGTACAGGTACAGTCGGTGTCTGTCTTCATTTTCCACTGGTGCGTGTTTTGTGTGATGATGGATGTGACAATTCTTAAAACCAACCAAAAAACAATGTCCAGTAAGAAAGAAGTACCAGGTGATCTACAAAAAGCAGCAGTGTTGCTCAGAGTTCAGAGAGTGCTTTGTAACCTGTCAAGTTAATTCAGAAATCAATAGCTTACTGTTCTGCCTTAGTCCTCCAGGTGCTGCCCATGTCAGTCTTCCAGGAGAGTGAGCAGCAGCACAGAAAAAAAAAGAGAACCACATTACCCAGAATGACCCTGTGTCTCTTCAGATTAATGCAATGCAGAATTGTAGTATGTGGGCGCTGACAACAGCCATTAATAACACACAGAGACACTTGATCTCTGAGGGTGGCAATCAAATGAGTCTCTGAGCCATTTTGTCTATCCTGTGACTTTGCGGAGTGCCTCGTAACGTGCTTTTTAAAAGGCAAGTCGTATTTTAGCTGGAGTACAGTGAGAGTTTTACAAGGTAAAGTATAATCACTCTAGAGAAGATAACAATATTCAAATGCGTATTCACAAGTTATGCGCTTTTTGGCATGACGTGGTTGACAAGTAAATGTAAGTAAATTACAGAGCAGAGAGGAGGATTAAATTTTCAGGTTGCCTAATGAATTCAGTTTCTTCTCTCCACCAGTCTATATTGTCTTGTAGTTGACATCCTATGCAGCGCCTCTAAATAGATACGAGAGCCCTTTTGTTCCTTTTGAAAGCATCGCTTTTACAGCCATTTGACTTCTTCAAGTGTCTCTTCTTTCACATCTGTGATATATTGTAAATAGCCAATCCTGCAGCATTCTAGCACTCATACATTAAACTCAGCTGATATCCCGATGGCTCTCCCCGCTTGCCACATTATTTTGACTCATCTCCTTGACCTCCCCTCTCTTCCTACCTTGGAGCTCAGTATGTTAACACCCTCACTCTCCTGCAAACTGTCCCGGAGAGATGCCAAACGGGGTGATCTCTCACCTCTCTCTGCATCAGATAGGAGCTGCTTGGGCCTCCTCTGTGGTACGTATAGGCTGTAACGCACCTGACGCCCTGAAAAGTGTGACAGCTGCATAGCCATGTTGTTTACCCCCTCCGTTTCCACCCGGTCTCAGGCTGTAATCACACAGCTTCATGCTCCAGAGCCCCGCGCTGCTGATTGGAGCCTATCTGACGGCTGACAGGAAAAACTATCAGAGGGGATAAAATATTCACACACAGCCGTTAGAAGATCCAGGGGGAAAGTCTGAAGGAATTAGCCAGAGCCCACAAACATCTACAATGACAGTGTTTCCCAAACGTTGAGCTCCCTTGACAGATTTTTTTTTCTAGCTTAACACCTCCCAAAGTGTCAGTTCGAACAAAAACAGGGAGACGCAGACATGCCCTAGAGTAGGGATCTATTGGGATTACCTGAGGAAAGCTGTATAGGTTCAGTATTCCTCCCTACAATGGTACTTTTCAAGGCGAGACCTGCATGTTCCTATTTCACACCAATCTTTCTATAGGCCTCAGGGAGACCCAGCCCCACTCACAGTAAGACCATTAAACTGCTCACACAGCACTTCATTTCAAAATAAAAAATAGGCTGAGCTATCTTAAAGTGGTTGAAAAAAAAATCCTATCTCTCTCCAGTTCCCTCTCAAACTATCCTTGCTGCTCCATCCATTTTTATACCCATGACAAGTAATCATCTCTCCCATCAATCCAGCCTCTTTCATCCCTGGACTCTGAAGTTCTTTACTGAGGGAGAAACTCATTGTAATCTCATCACAGTATCTCCCGGAGAGCTTTCTACCTGAGCGTGTGGTCGAGAAATGAAAGGTGAAGATTGTAGCTCAATGTGTGACGAAGGCGCCGGGCTCCCTGGGGGCAAGTACAAGCTGGGCAAACAGAGCCTCTCTCATCAGAACACGTCTGAAGTGTATGTGAGAGAGGCAGAAGAGGCAGGATTGACCACGGCTTTCCATCTGGATAAAAATTGAACCTATTCTGCGCTATTCTATGGTATCATGGAAGACAAGAGCAAATCACCATTTGGGAAGCTTCTTTCAGGATGGGACTTTCTGTAGGAGGTTGCAAAATGAGGCGCTCTCTGTATTGTGGTTTTCGTTATGAAAGAGTGCTATGTGCTGGCTTGGTGTAACATTCTCTTGATAAGTCTGTAGCTGTCTGTTTGCTTGCCAAGCATGAGTAGGAGGATCAATAGACTGCGGATTAGGAAGACATGCATATGAGCATATTTTTCTGCTGAGAATACATGACTCCAATTGGTCTTCGTGGCCTCCTTAGAATCAGAGATACTTCAAAATGGTGGCACATCAAACACACCATATTGCTGCATCTTTAAAATGGTCCTTTCACACTATATATGTATCCTCTTTGTCTGCAGGTCTCATTCGACTGCAGGAGCTGATCAAGGCACCTTCACGATACAACATTCGTTTGAAGATCCGACAGCTGCCCACAGAGACCAAGGACGCCAAGCCACTTCTGAAGGAGATGAAGAAGGCAAAGGAGTTCCATGTCATATTTGATTGTGGACATGAGATGGCTGCCTGGATCCTGAAACAGGTATCAACTCACCTTAATGAGCCCTGATACTCTCTTAGACTCACAGATGTCTGCAGCATTTGTGAACAGCATAAGTAATTTTATCACACTGTTTCCTGAATTTAGTTAAAAGTAAGTTAACTACTGTATAAAATTTACATAATTTCCCCTTACAGAAATTTCCACACGCTACTGAGTACCTAGACTCATATATACACATATATATGTGCTAAAATAATAAACATAAGTCCATGTGTGATCCCTATCTTATTCTTTCTCTCTTTAAGAACGGATGCAGATCTGTACATCTTTAATCTTTGTGTGTTAGATATCTACTCGTGGCCCGTCATAATGGATGCTTTCCATTGTACATATTTTTTTTCTTTTAAATTATAAAGTCTAATTCTGCTCACAGGCATGTTCAATTCATTTAGCAGAGGCGCATTATTAATGAGAACCGTGGGGGTTGTTGTTGAGCTCAAGTCTTCTCACAAGCATATTGCACAGTTGGAGTTCTCTCTATAGCTGTGTGTCAAAACTAATGATTCTTTATTGTGGCGCATATTTTGTTTGTTATTTATCGTTGCATGCACAATGCAGTGCCGAGCCCACATGGACTTACGATATAATGTACAGCGTATTGGGAGAAACATGAGCAGCGTGGACGCATAGACTTTGGACTGGCTGATTTTTTCAAGTCAAATTACCGTCAGTGTCATGATACCATCTCGGCTCTGAGTGCAATAATAACCGAATAAGTCTGTTCATCAGTCATCAGGACAATTAAAAATGCCTTGGCAAGCCCCCGCTTTCAAATTTTTTCCAGTCTCAGGTGCCTTTCTGACAGGTGTCAGGGTGGCAATACATATTAAATAACAGGTCAATTAGTAATTCTAATACCGCAATTCATTAAGCTATTTGTAATTGACTTTTAGTTACTGCCTGCTTTTTATTTCTCCCTGTAGGCCCTGGCAATGGGTATGATGACGGAGTACTATCATTATATATTTACAACCTTGGTGAGTACCCTGGGACTTTTTTGTTGTTGACAAGATGTGATGATAGACTGTGTTTTGTTACTTTTTTTTTTCTTTTTGCACAGCCCCGTCCACTTGATAACGTGCTGTTTGGAGATATTTCTTCTTCTGAGCCTATTGTAGTGCAAACATTAATCTGGTTTTTTTCCCTTGTTGCTATGAAAAATTACCTGTCAGTTTTTCATTTCTGAGAATACAGTTTAATACCGCTAACCGGGAACTAGTCAAAGAAAAACATCCCATTATTTTCATTTTGTGTGAGGCGTTTTGAACCTGAAGTGCAAGTTGACTTTGTGATCACAGAAACCGATGCCCTTGAAAAGCTGAGTCATTGTTATGCAGTCTATTATAAATATACCCTTTGCATTCCACTGCGTCTGTTGTGAAAGTTTAACTTTAATTTATTTTCTAAATTCTGAACAACCTTCTCACCTCACCTGGCTGACCACTACCCAGAGTTTAGGAAACAAAAGCAGTTGGAGGTATTTTATTCTCACTCCAGCAGCGATTGAAGTTCGCTAAATTTCTTTGATCTAGCCGCTACAAAGATTGCTTCTCACACTCCAGATGAAAAGCAGCACATCTTCACTGAGCCCAGAGAACAGAAGACTGAGAGCTTAGATAATAGCCCTGAGCAGATGAGACTGTCACCCATTTGGTCCATTATAGCTCTAACAAACAAATAGCCCGCTGTGTTGTTTGGAACACAGTTGGAAAGGGTGAGGAAAAGGTTAGAGAAAACTGACCTGAAAAGACATTTACCAGTGCAGAGGACATGTAACTATCCCTAGTGCATCCACATACAGTAAGAACCTGCCTAGATGAAAGGGGAGTGAGTGACAGCAGGTATGTCATTGGGAAAGGGAAGAGAATAGTGATTATAGGCCTCTTTCGGTGGCATGCTGTTTCTTGCCGGGATGGAAGCATGCCTACTTTAACATCAGTCAGTGTTTGGCAGAATTGGAAGCCAGTGTGCTGGCCCGAGCTGCTGCACACTGGTACCAAGCCATTCATGCTGCTCTCGGAATAGGACAGCAAACATTGACCACGGCAGCCCCATTCTGCGTCCATCACCCGCTGTTTCTCTGTCAACTGTGTTGTTGCATCCCAGAGACATCTGCCTGGTGAGATGCCAGACATGCTGCATGCGGGACAATTGGGTCGTCCTTTTCCATCCACATGATAGATGGCAGTCCACCAAAAGCATGCCGGTAACCTTGAAAGTCTTGCCTTTATCAAGGCTACTGTCTCAGCATAAGATGAAATAGCTCCTGAAATCCCTTCAACTGCACCTTTTGCGCTCCCTCATTTGGCAGTGACTGCCGCTCAAACGTCGACTTGTAATTATGAAAATGAGCGATGTATAGCAGTGGAGGAGGGAAGATGAGAAAATCATGATTTTTTTTTCAGATCAAACGCGGTTACATTTTGATCTTTGCACCTCTAGGACCTTTTCGCCCTTGACATGGAACCATATCGCTACAGTGGAGTCAACATGACTGGTTTCCGCATACTCAACACAGAAAACTCTCAGGTGTCGTCGATCATCGAGAAGTGGTCAATGGAGCGATTACAAGCCCCACCCAAGCCAGACTCGGGCCTGCTGGATGGATTCATGACGGTAGGCCCAAACCTTTTTATCTAAGATGTGTCATTACTCTCCACATAAAAATAAATAAATAAAAATAAAAACTGCTCAAATAATTTGGATGCCATGCATAAAGTTTTGGTTTTTTTTTTTTTTTTTTTTTGATTGATGAAACAAAATGAGTGTTTTGAAATACAGCGTAGCTGTGGAGGAAAAGAACTGTAACTGAGTGCCAGTTGTCAATCACAAACTCAATTGTGAGGGGCTCCTGGGGTGGGTACTGCGTGGAGCTTTTGAGTTGGTGCTCCTGGGTCTAAATGCTCCGTAATGAGCTGGTGTGAATGGTAATAGCCGTTTATCTGCCCTCCTGCCTCTCACAACTCTCCTCTGGGAGCGTGGCCAAAATATGACAATCTGTCAGTGTTCATGCAGAGAGAGGGAGCAAATTGGATGGAAATTATGGCCCTGGTTTTTTAGGATGGCATCCAAAAAAGCATGGGATAAGGTGATTTGAAAGTGAAAAAGGGAATGGAGCTCGTCATGGACATTCAAGGTCCCTTTCTGGGTCTGTTGTTGTAAACAGTCAATTTACTCCACCTCCCTCACAACACCTTCCTTTGAGACAAACACCTTTTTTTTCTTCTTTTAGCCTGCCTCTCTTTGTTCTTGGCAGATTTAAGATCTGGTTTCCAAAATCTGTGCAATGAAAGAAGAATCTTTTCATTACAGACTTAAAGTCAAGCCTTTGAATTAGCCACAGTGCATGGTGTCTATTCATATCAATCACAGCCTTAATTCAAGCTTACACATGATCAAAAATGAACACACACAGTTTGTGATGAATTTAAATGTGTGTTTTTTAAATGTATCTACATATATTACAGCCTAAGTTATGTCAGAAATATTCAGCACGCACGGCTTTAAAACAGAAATGTAATATTCTATTTCCCTCAAGCATCGGCATGTGAATTTTCTTTCACGTTTGGCAGTAAAATGCAGAAAACCAAGCAACGTAGTTATGTATGCAGAGACATCTATGTGATGCACTTGATTTTTTTGTTTTTTTACATCACTGGAAATTAATTGATTTCGGTGGAGATGGCTGAAGTGATTAATTAGCACTGCATGAATCATTTTGTCAGATTCTATCCTATGTATTGACATATCTCATTGGATTAGAATCACTGGGCTGAATAATAAATAATGCATCCAATAGCATGCTTGACGGAGTGCTCTGTTTTATAAGTCTTGGGTATTTTCGTTTCACCTTAAGACAGGTCTTTGTAATGAGCGAATGCAGAGAGTGCAGCCTGAATGTACAAACACTGCCGTTTTGATGTTATATTAAATACATAATGGAGAAACGGTTTTACTGCTCATAAAAAATGATTCTGTACTTAGACGGAATATGAACGCGTTTTAAATAACAATCTGCTTTTCCGTAACGCAAATACAATTCTTTTCTTTAGTCATTCCATAGATTTTCCTGATACTTCAGCTATACCGCCTCGGGTTAAAGGTGACACCTATAAGGGTGTCATTAAATAAAGCGGGGGAGTGCTGCAGCGGCCAGCGTGTGACCTTCCACCCCCGACCTTGCCTCTAGCCTTTTATTTCTCCTCTCTGGTGCCGTGTTCCTTTTCTGTGCAGTACAGAAGCCTTGCTGGGCTCTGGGCTTGTTTGTGCTCGGTGACCAGGCAACAGTTGTGTAGAGATGGTTACCAGGACAACGCCATCTGTGTCACCTTGTGATTGACTGAGATGAGAGGAGGTAGGGAAGGGGAGGGGTGAGGTGAAATGGGTTGCGGCAAAAAGGGGTGGTGGAGGGGTGTTTGATGAAGAGGAGGGGCGAGAGAAGATTGGACAGGAAAGATGGGGGAGAGGGTGTTACAAATATTGAGAGGTGCATCTGATGTTTGCTTACGCCACTAGCCTGGTGTTGCAGGGTAGTGAATAATCACACAGACGCTTGGTGCTTTGGGTGAGGCCAAGTGTCTGAGGAAAGGACGCATAATGAGAAATCCTTCCTCAGACTAGGCAAGCTCGAAGCCGCAAACACACTGAGCCCCTGCCTCCTAACCCTGTTTGGCAGAGGTATCTCTGACATGGAAGGACACATAATCAAAGTAGCAGGGCTAATTAGTCCAGTTATTTTGCGTGTGTGTGTGCGTGCGCTGTTGATCTTGCTTGTTTGTGTCGACTCTTTGACAATATCCCCCGAGTAATGTGAAGCTCAAGTTGTTTTAACCCTGCATCGTGAGGTGAATTTACAGCAACTAAAGACTCGCAGCCCGTGTACTGAGAAATGCACCCAGCAGATTTATTAGATATCTCGTGTCTAATCTGATTATTATTTTGTCCCATCTGTTTCTAATTATTGCCTTCAGCTAATGAGATATTTGCTTTTAATGCTTTGTTTTAATTTGAATTATTTTAAATCCCCGTTCGCTGAGCTAAGTATATACCAGGATTTAACTAAGGAGAAGGAAGAGAGGGAAAAAAAAGAGCTTCCCAGTTGTACGCCTCGCTGAGGTTTTAGGCCTAGATATTTTCTGCATCTCCACCATTTCATTTATGTCTGCATTTCATTGAGCTATAATTACCACCACAGAGAGCTGGATGTTCTCCAGTGTCATCAAAACAATTGAAAATTCTGGTGTAATAGCTCATAATTATCACTCTCTTATTAGTAGAGAGCAGTTGTTTGGATAATATGTTGGCTATGACATGGGTGTTGCTGCTCCTTTCGATCACATGGGACAAAAATAAGACACATGGGTGAAATTAATTGAAAACAACAAACACTACACAGATATGCCTCTTCAACAAAGGCCACTGTAATCATTATGATAATAATAAGGATAAAATAGTTAGATTTGTAATTAATATGCACAGAGTGTTTGGATAGCTCCCTTTTAGGTCTTTTTCATACAGTACACAAGAAAATGCTAAATCTTTGGAAATCCTGAAGCTGTTAATACTTAACAGTGTATATGGTGATCATTTTTTAGCTATTCGGTGTAATTGCATTGCATTACTGCTTTGATGTGTAATTGTTAGTGGCAGCCTGGTGTTCCCCCATGGGATAAAAATTACACACCTAACAGAAAACGTTACATGCATATACCGGGTCCCATTTGCCAGATTTGCAACTTGCAAGCTGTGATTTGCAATATGAGATGATCTCCTGCATCCTAATTTTAACACATTTCATTAGGCTAAACAAACGGCTCGCACGTCGTGCCTGAGCATGCGAGAGCCCTTTAGCACTCGCACATGTACAAGTGAGTAAAATTGACTTGTGAAACGCGACGCTGCCAAGTGCACACACCAGTTGTTTTTGTAACACGTGCCTCTGGATGCTATTCTGAAAACCAAATCTGGTGCATGCATGCATTTAAACAATGCGAAATGCAACATTTAATCGTTTTCTTCATTAGACTTCTCTCTTAATGCCGCATGACACGATGAATCCTCTGTGCCCCAGTTCCAATCGAGACGTGTTTGCTTTCTCCGGTGGTTAACGCGTTTAAACGAAATAATTGCATGCATATTATTGGAATGATCTCGTCATTACCACCAGTAACTACCAGATCAACAACGACTCAAATTCTATCAGCGGATTTAAATGCAGTGTTTGTGTGTGTCACAGATTGTGCCTTTTAAAATAATTTGTGATAAGTATACTTCATTTCTGTTTGGGTTCAAATTAGGGATAATGGGAGCGGAAAATGAATTAGGACGAGAAAGAGGAGGAAGCAGTTTTGCCCAGAAATGGTGCACAGGGGGTAAAGAGCAGCAGGGAGAGAGATGAGAACAGATACCTAGCTGCATTAACGAGCACTGCTGGGAGTAAAGTGGGAGACACCCACACAGCGAGAGCAGAATGAAGGAGCTTGCTAGGTGGCTGCTACATGCCATTAACAATGGGTTTGCCATGGATGTTTACATTTAAATGTGTGTTTGTGGCGCACAGCATGTATGTTCGAAACACCTACAGGAGGATTCAGTTGCCTGTTCCAAGAGGGGAGGACTTGGCTCAGATTTGGCATCACTACTGGGTTTGATACAGAGCATGACTGCCTGGAAACTGACAATAGGAAGACAATATTGACACACGAATCCCTCTCCCAGTGAGCTTCATTCATACAATATTCCAGCCAAATGAAGGTCCTCGGTGTGGGTGTTGAGCCAAATGTGGTGCTCCCCAGTCAGAATACTATTGAATGCATACTGTAATTTTGCTTCATATGAGTCACAAAAAAAACCTTGCTAGAAATTAAACTGAGCAGTTGAGGGAATCCTTTTATTTGTTCAAACTGACTTCTACCCCACAGCTGAAAGAAGTTCAACAGTATCATAAATATTCACATATTTCTTTCGTCATTTATTATTTAGTGGGATTTTTTTTTTATAATTCTTTTTTGTACAGAGTTCAGCTGATACATATTATTTTGAAATGTAAAATATCTCCTTCTTACCGTCTCTGATAACAGCATTTATGGATTTTCTCAAACCTCCTCCAGTATCAGTCATTTTCTAATCAGTCGTCATTACAACCTGGTCTGCTTTATATCGACAAACCGCTTTTCTTTGCACGGACTCACAAGGCGCTTAGTTATTGTATTTGATATAGTACAGACAGAGCTAGCAGAACAAACGCCACATAGGTTCACAGGTTGGTTGCGTCCATTAGAGCAATGTGATCCCTCCCCCTCCTCTGATCCCGGTTGGCAGAGGAGAGAGCCTTTTAAAGACAGCAACTGTGGAGAGCAGACACTCGATGCCCTGTGCCGGGCACCACCAGCTGGGCTTGGCACAGTATCAACATTATTAGCACCAGTGCTCCCTTGGTCCATAGAAGCCTTTTGTGAGTGAGAACAGCCAGGGAGAGAGGGGGAATTAAAAGGCAGATTTATTATCCTGCTTTCCTTTGGTTTTACTTTCTCAAACACATTTTACTTCACTGTCTAGTTTGCTTGTTGTGTTTACCTTTGTGTTAATAAAGCAAATCAAAATTAAGCGCAGTACGGACACGTTTTTTACCTTTATATAAACGCGTAAAGCTTAAACGCAGACCACACTACACATGCAAGGCAGAGATTCCTCTGCAGTAATGTAAGCACACACCCGCTGGTGTTATGTATAGGACAATAAGGGAATTTGCAATCAGAGACTGCAACCATCATCAGATCCCTATCATCCAAATAGCCCCTGGAGGCCAGTGCAAGCAGAAGAAGCTGTGTATTATGGTTGCACTTAGGCTCAGGAATATTAGGTGGCCTTGGGATCACTTGGTAAGCTATCATCTTTCAAGAGGCCATCCCTCCCACCTACACTCACAATCACATGGATGCTCAATATACATAATTCTTTTACAAAAATGTATAAACTGCCAATTCTTACCAATAACTATATTAAGCTAAAATGAATATCCTAAAAAATAAGAGAGAAATCCAGTAATCTTCTATAAGCAAGAACTTTGAGACACATAAACACACAAACATACACAGATGTATACGAATGAGATATTAAAGAAAAAACTAAAGAAAAAACATTGACCACAGGTCCCTGTAGCGTCAGCAAAGATTTTCCGAGTCAGTCCAAATTCTGACACATAGCTGTTTATTTGGTTGACTACTAACAAAGAATATGATTCAAATCATTTTCATTCTAATCAGAACATTCAAAGACCCCCTCAGGATAAAGTTGATCACTCAGATTTTGTATTGATTTGCAGTGACGCAAACCATCGCGAGAAAAATAGCCCACAGCATTCTGGCAACCCCGAGTGCAGGGTAAGAACCTGTAAAAGGGCTCAGGTTTTTTCTTTCATTAAGTATGAACATATCTTGGATCTTGTGCTGTTTACTTCTACTTTACTACATTTCCAAATACCAGTTACTAATTTAGTTTCTAATTTTTAATGTGCATAATTGGCCAACTTTTAATATTTGTCCAGATGATTAAAATTCTTGCGTAAATATGATGCGTGTGAAAAGTTTTGCCCACAAAAACACACCGAACACAACTTTTGATAAAAGAATGTCTCGCATAAGCACACATGAAAAGCAAGGAGTATTTCATGTCATTCTGCAAACCAGTTATTTCAGTTCATACACAAAAAACCTGCATCGCATTATTCAGTATCATGACAGAATAAACAGAGTTTCTTGTTGTTGTTGTTGTTGTTTTTTAATTGATACCATCTTGCTACTCTCGTAATCTGGGGAGAGACCCCCTAACAGTAAAATGGCCACTGTTAGCATTAACCCAGATGTAATTAACACTGCCTGTGTTGTTTAGACAGTGGATCAAGTGTGGACTCCTACATCCTCCATTTTCACTCTTCTCTCCTCTCTGGGCATGCGAGTCCAACAGATGGTAGGGAATTAAGAAGGACTGTTCAGTCCTTTAACAACCCTCCTCTCCTCCTTCACCACACTGCCGTTTAGATCTAGCATTCTGTCATAGCTGAAGCGTGGCTTTAAATGACCCCCTCATTTAATCAGAAACCATGTTTTTTCTTTTTTCCGAGAGGTTGAATAGTAAAAGCTTTGTCACTCTGGAAATTTTGGAAGGCATTTGACATGAACTGAGGGGAGATAAAAATCTTCAGAGCAGGCATCTACTAGCCTCTTTAGCAAAACCTGGCTGGATGCTGATTAAATACAAGAAAAGGCCATCATATTAAACAGGCACTTAATCAGGTGACGGTTAGGCTGCATGGTGTTAATTAAGGCGGACTCTGAAATGGACCGTGCTGCCAGAAGCATGCTGTTGCCTGAAGGGTCTGGTGGGACACCACTGCTCTGAGCAATCACGGTCTCTTTTTGTCAGACTTGATAAAGTAGTCAGGCACGGCATCATATTTGATATTTCGTGCAGTCGCAAGCTGTGATATTTTTAACCATGCTCGTATCTTGGCTCCAGAGATGGCGGGCAGTGTGTCACTTGGCTGGTTCGTCGCGTTGTGGTTTTGAGTGAACATTTTTTTGGATGGGACCGTCAGACATTTTTTGCTACAGTCATTTCCAATTTAGGTTCTTGGTCTTGTTATGTGCTGAATTTTTAAAAATGGGGGGAGTAAAACAAATCTTTGTAGGTAAAACCTAGCATTCTGGCAGCAACACCAGTAGTTTGTTTGGAGCAAACAGAAGATGGACTAGATAGTTGGCACGCGCTGCCTGGGCATATTTGAACTGCTTCACCAATTTAGCTGTGTAAACCAACTGTTTACAAAATCTGACTGGGATATAAACCTCTTGCTCTCTCTCCTTCTGCCTTGAGTTTACAATTCATCAGCATTAAAGGGTTAAACAAGAAAATAGTATGAGTGGAGGTTAGCAATAAAAGAAGTCTTTGAAGCAAAAAGATCACTTAGACATTAATAAAAGCACTATGTAAGGTCAAAATGGAGGTTTTGTCAACATTAAAGCATCTGTCAATGTATGATAAGGGCACCTTAATAATTCTACATCAGTACTAAATCAATATATATAGACATCAAACAGAGTTCTGCTCACATTCTCATGATTCCCAGTGGACCCTCTCTTTCAAACCAAAAACCTCTGCAGTGTAGTCCTTTATTCCCCTTTAAAGTGTGCTTAAATCTACAATAAAACCATGAATGTGCTTTCACATAAATCCAGCCACCATCAATGAATCAGTTACCCAGGGGTCCTTGTTGGAAGAAGCGAGTTTTACTTCCCTGTGACAAAAATCTCATTTTAAAAAAAAAAAAAATTCCACACGGCTGCTGCTCTGTTGCTTCAGCATGTGGAAATGCAATGTGAGAAAGGGATTAAACCTCTAATGCACAAAAGAAAAAGGGAAAAAAATAGCAGTGACGGCACTGGCAAAGCCCTCATACATTCACACTCTGAGCAATACTCACACACGGCTCTGTGAAATACTTAAGAGAGCAACTGGGGAAGGCAGAGGGACGACAAAGGGGATGAAAGGGAGGAAGAGCCAGGCTGAAGGGGGGAGGGATCGGGGCAGAGCACAGGCAGTCAGAAAGCGAGGAAGAGACACGGAGTGGAAAAGTTACGGACAGAGAGAGAGACGGCAGTACACTGAGTCGCAGTCACCCAAGGGTTTTTTTTTCCTCCCGAAAATGATGTGAATGCCTGCTCTTCCCTCTCTGCTAGGAAACCCAGAAAAGCCATAATATGCCCCATAAATCACATATGTCACATTTCTGTGTTTTTTCCACTCTAGTCTTTTTCTTTCAAGAGCCGAACATTTGCACAATTCTCAGTGCAGTGACTTTCATCACCCAGGGTCTCATGTAAGACGCCACTGCAAGAAATACAGCACAGTGCAAAAGTTTTTGGCACCAACTTTAGAAAAGATGGTTTCAAATGCTACTGGGATTTTTTCATATTCAAAAATACTAAACACTTACTCAGTATTTTAGTGGCCACTGTTTCACAGGATCACCTTTCTCGAGTACACTTGCTGAGAATTTCTCACTGAACTTGGCATTTAGGTTGTTAATAGCAACTTACCACAGTTTCTTGTGGATTTAGGCAGCATTAGTGTCTTTTTTCCTCACTTCATGCAGTCTCACGCTGACTCAAAGATGCTGAAATCTGGGCTCTGTGGGACCCATACCATCTGCTCTGGGATTCCTTGTTATTCTTATTGCTGAAAATACTCCCATCAAGTCTGGCTGCATGTTTAGTGTTATCATATTAAATTAATATCAGGCGTCTACCTAATGGTAGCGCATGATGAATGAGAGCAGAACTGTAGCACATGCTATATTGCAATTTATTTGTCAGTGTACTAAAACTAGCAAAAACATGACAATGTAGACAGATTTTCTTAGGCATCAGAAACATCTGTAAACTGTTTTCTTCTTGGAAATGTTGGAATCGTCTGTTATTTGTCACTTGTTGGAATACATTTGCATTATTTTAACTCCAAAATCTGGCTAATGCGTCTCTGCTTTTGTGCAAGAACCCAGAAAAAGACTTTTTAAAAACAAAAAGTTTATAATATGAAACTGGAACCACTTTGGCTTTAACAGGGGGATCCAGTTAGCCCGTCTCCAACCCAAGGTAGCATTATCTTCATACCAGCACGTCAAAATATGACCAGTTGGTTATTTTTGTGCAAAACCACAGTTTTTATTACCTCTTCTATCTGCTAGCTGAATGCATCATAGGTGCTGGTGCCAGACGGGCTGGTCTGACTATTTTAGAAACTGATGATCTACTGGGATTTTCTCATACAACCATTTCTAGGAATGATAGAGAGTAGTCTGAAAAAGAAAAAATCCAGTAAGTGCCAGTTCTCTGGGCAAACATGAAAGCATGGATCCATTCTGCCTTGCATCAGTGCTTCAGTCTGCTGCTGCTGATGGTGGGGGGTATTTTCTTGCCAGAGTTTGGGCCCTTTAATACCAACTGCACAGTGGTTAAATGCCACAGCCTACCTGGGTATTGTTGCTGACCACGTGCATCCCTTTACAACCACAGTGTACCCATCTTCAGATGACCGCTATCAGAAGGATAAAACGGCATGTGACAAAGCTCAGATCATCTCAAACTGTGGCAGTGAGTTCACTGTACTCAAATGGCCTCCACAGTCACCAGATTTCAATCCAGTAGGGCACCTTTAGGATGTGGTGGAACCACGATTCAATTCATGGATGTGCAGCTGACAAATCTGCAACAACTCTGTGATGCTGTCATATCAATATGGACAAGATTTCTTAGTAGTATTTCCAGCACCTTGCTGAATTTATGCCATGAAGAATTAATCTGCTCTGAAGGCATAAGAGGGATCAATCCTGTACAAAGTGTACCTTAAAAAAGCGTCTTGTATGTTTAAGCCACTAAGTGTGAACATTTTGAAAGATTGTGGCTACTGGGTTTAACTGTGTGGTTCTGAGTTAACATGCTTAGAGGAGTCTCCTTTTGTGTCTTGTTTTCGAAAAGGAAAAGCGCTTGCTCCAGTGTTTCAATCAACAAACGGTGGAAAGTGGTATTGATCTTCTGAGTCTCATCAAGTAATTAAGCATCGAGCAATTAAGTATATTTTTCTAAATTGTTATTCTAAGTAATGGAGTTGGAAGTGACAGAGATGCTCAGCCATTGTCAGTGAGCTCATATTTGTCTGAGCAGGCAGCTCACTTTTGTTTTCCACACTGGTTGGAATTCAACGAACAATTATGTACAGACATTTCCCATCAGTGTCCATACTTCACACGAGAATTTAAATCTCGGCAGATTAAAAATAAATGCAATATCTCAGTGAGCGGGCCTGTGAGTGAGATTGCATGCCTTGATTGAAGTTTAAATTATAAACCATTCTGGGGATTTTTTAATAACAAAAGAAAAATCAAGAGAAGATGTGGAGACGTAATTGTTAAAAAGTTTAGAAATGCCGCCATTTATCTGACAGCAGAATCTGAGACTCTAATGCTTCCACAGACGGTGCAGTCAAGCAGCACAAATACATATAAAAAAAATGAAAGAAATGAATAATTACCTCCTTCTTCTATCAAATCATCAAACCCCATGGGTCCGCGTGTGATCCGAGGGCAGAGTGACTTCAGCTCCAAGAAAACAAAGAGCTTCCCTCTCTCCTGCTGACATTGTGACTCTGATGCTGACGGCAATGCTGTGGGGATGTGTGTTTGTTGGGGTGCATATTTTTACATGTTGTGTGCATGTGTGCTGTTGATCTGTACCTGGCATCTGCAGTGCAGTGATGCATGATAAATAACAGGTCATTGCAAATCTCATTAAGCCTAATCAGATGTATATGATGTATATATAAATAGTGGAGTTTCACCGTCCATAAGCAGCCGTGGTGGTTGTGAGTGTGTGTGTGTGTTTATGTGTGTTTTGTTTATAGGAATGCTGTAAAGAGGATAGCTGATAGCTGAGGTGAGAAGAGAAAGAGAGATGTCGTTTTTCATGGCGCTACATTATCAGAGGAATTATGGCATTATGCACAGGTGGAGAGCCGGTGTGAATACTGATGCAGCGAAAATGAATATATTTGTATAAACACACACACAGAGACAGACATGCACTCAGCAGCTTGCTCAGTGGAGTTTGCAGTCCACCTGATTGAAATGAGGAAACTGCATGAAACTACGGCAAACCAGGCTTGCCTGTAGGAAGCTTGCACATCGAGGTCGGTCACTGTCTGAGAGCAATCTCCTTCATGTGTGTGTATTTGGTGTCCGCACGTCTCACTAATTGGTTCTCGCATGCATCTTAATATATTTGCATGTTACTCACGTATCAAGTTTATGAGAGGGGGGATATGCAGAGATGAACTAAGATATAAAGGACTGGAAAGGAAGATGTACTGTGCAGGGGTAAAATGCAAGTTGTAAATTGAAAGGCAATCGTTTCTGGACTGGTACATTTAGTGATGGTAATGAGCAGTGTTTGATTTCAGATGGTTATGTGGGTGTTTGAGTGAAAGAGAGCGAGAGAGAGAGGAGTGGGGAGAGAAAAGAGAAGGACAAGGAAACAAAGGTTTTGGGCATCTTCTTTGAAACCCTTTCTCTGCTGTATCTGAGTGTCCCAGGGGTTTGAGATTGGTTCCACTTAAAGCACTTAAAACACCCCACAGGACCTGTGCTTGGCTCCGTAATAAATATCAAGATCGCTCTTGGATTGTTTTTAAATTGAATGCAATCTGCCAGAACTATGAGCCATCATTTCATATTTTTTCCTCCTTGATCTTTGCTTCCACTTGATGCCAGCCTCGTTTTGCTTCCATCATAAAGGGATTTTCAGGAATAGTTCTGTTCCAGAGTCAGAAAAAGATCTTTGACTTATAAATCATTTGAGCCAGGAAATATCTGATATATCACAGAGATCAAAAGTTAAGAGATGTGGGAAATATCTCCATGAATGATTCCAAGAATGCTAAACATACATTCAGGGGCCACTTCATTAGGTACACCTATTCAACTGCTCATTAATGCAAATACCTAATTAGCCAATCACCTGGCAGCAACTAAATACATTGAGGAATGTAGACATGGTCAAGATGACCTGTTAAAGTCCAAGCTAAAATAAAAAAGAAGAGGGGGCGATTAAAGTGACTTTGAACATGGCATAGTTGATGGTGCCAGATGGGCTTATCTGAGTATCTGCGGAACTACTGATCTAGTGGATTTTTTCCACACAACTATCTCCAGGGTTAACAGAGAATGGTCTAAAAAATAGAAAATATCCTGGAAGCAGCAGTTCTCACTGCTTGAAGGCAACAGCAACTCAGATAACCACTCATTACAACCAAGGTATGCAGAAGAGTTGAAGCACTGAAGCATTAATGGGCTACAGCAGCAGAAGATCGCACTAGGTGCCACTATGGTCGTTTAGGAGCTTTAAACTGAGGCTTCACACAGACCAAAACTAGATAACATGGGAAAAGAAGTGTTGCCTGGTCTCAGTTTCTGCTGCAGCATTCAGAGAGTAGGGTCAGAATTTGGTATAAACAACATGAAAGCATCAATTCATCTTGAATCAACACTTCAGGCTGCTGGAGGTGGTGTAATGGTGTGTTGAATATTTCCTTGGCTCAGGCCAACTGAGCATTGTTTAAACACCACAGCCTACATGAGTGTTGTTGCTTACTGTGTCCACCCCTTTATAACCACAGTGTATCTATCTTCTGATGGCTGCTTGCAGCAGGATAATGTACCATGGCACAAAACTCTAATCATCTCAAACTGGTTTCTTGAACATGACAATGACTTCACTGTACTCAAATAGCCTCCACAGTCACCAGACCTAAATCCAACAGGGAAGTGGAACAAGAGATTCACATCACGGGTGTGCAGGGGACAAATCTGCAGCAACTGTGTGATGCTATCATGGCACTGACTGTTTCAAGCATTCTGTTGCCACAAAGAATTAAGGGAGTTCTGAAAGCAAAAGGGATCCAACTGGTACTAGAAAAAATCTACCTTATAAAGTGGCTCAAATAAATGGGTGGATGGAGAAGTCAAAAGTGCAAACACAGCAGCATGCAGAACTGTGTTTATACTATAATACATGAAATATCCCATTGTTACTTAATACCTCATGTAGACAAACCTGTCTTTTGTGACCACAAATAAATACCTGTTGCCGATAATGTTTTTTTTAATCTAATTTTCCCATGGATGTGTACAGACAGCTCATCCTAAAGTAGTCTGGCATTTATACTACTATCTTAGCTGCTGTTTGTCAATTGTACTCATACTACATGGATTTCACCGTAACATGTCCTCCTTGCCACTCTATTATCACATTTACTTGTAAAGCAGACATAATAACATCACAAATAACAGTCAAAAACCTGGTGTAAATTCAGAGGTCAGTCATAGTAATTATCATGTTAATGTGCGACTCCGCGTGGCCGTGCGGAGCTTTATAGAGAGTTTCAGCTCAGTAAAACAGCAAAACAGAGCAACTGTACTCTTTTGATTCAGTCTCACCACCCTCGTCGCAGCATTGACTGACACTGCTGCTCTGTATCAGCTGGAGGTATAAAATGCAACTGTTTACTAAAGGTTTATGATATCAACTGGAAATGGGGCACAATTTCACAGCTCATTTCAGCTGCCCCGTAAGTCAGCAAAGAGTCTTTTACTGTTTATGCAGATTTAAAACCTTTCATATTTCAAAGCTTAGAAAATATTTGCCACTGAGGAAGATACCCTGCTTGTCTCCAGTGCATATTTATGTATTTGTGTTTAAGAAATTATCCATATTTTTTTTTTAAAAGGAAATAAATAATTTTGACGAGAATAAAATCTTTATGGGTAGCACTTTCTAAGACAGCTTGGTAATCAGATGGACAGAAGGTAATAATAATGAAATAATGTGTTATTACCACTTAGTTACAAAGTACTAATAACTAAGTACTGTAATAGCTTGTATTGACAGTGGCTACTGTGGTTATATATGTCTAGCTGGGTTTTTTGTTTGTTTGTTTGTTTGTTTGTTTGTTTGTTGGCTTGTTTTTCAATATACTGACTTTCAAGTGGTCGTAACCTGATATGCTGCGATAGGTCTAGGCTGCTGTGATGCACTGAGTGTTTCTTCTTCACTCACCTTTTGTAATCACTGTGTGCTTACACACCAGTCTGCATTTAATCATTAGTTACTATTAATCTCTGGCTCTCTTCCAGAGTGGGGTTTTTTTTTGTTGGTTTTTTTTTTGGCCTGTTTGCCTTCCTTCCGTCACCCCCAACCAGTCACGGCAGATGGCTGCGTCTGCCAGAGGTTTCTTCCTGTTAAATGAGCCTTTTTTTTCTTCCTATTGTCGCCAAGTGCTTCCGCCGAGTTAAATTGTTGAAGTGTTCTTTGTATGATTGTAGGATCCTTACCATCCATCCATTCACTTCCGCTTATCCTTTTCAGGGGCGCGGGGGGCGCTGGAGCCTATCCCAGCTGTCATAGGGCGAGAGGCGGGATACGCCCTGGACAGGTCGCCAGTCTGTCGCAGGGCTAACACACAGGGACAGACAACCATTTGCACTCACATTCACTCGCACAAACTCCACACAGAAAGACCCCGGCCTGATGGTGGAATTGAACTCAGGACCTTCTTGCTGTGGGGCAACAGTGCTAACCACCGTGCCACCGTGCTGCCCAAGTGCTTCCGCAAAGTTAAATTGTTGAAGTGTTCTTTGTATAATTGTAGGATCCTTACCTTACAATATAAAGCACTATAAGGTAATTGCTGTTGTGATTTGGTGCTATTTAAATAAAATTTAATTAAACTGAATTGTATTGATCATTATTAAGCCTACTTTCTGGCCCTTATATATTTAACAGTTAAATATAGTTAAATCCAATGTTACTTAGATATAACCATTGTTGATACAAGATGTCATTTGGTAATTATTTAGATATTACTTCATAATTTAGTGTTATAGTCTTCTGTTTCCTTATATTACCTTCTTGTGTCCTTAACTCAATATTACCACATTATTACCAAGCTGTAATAGAAAAGTCTTCCTCTTTATGCTGCAAATAGCTTAGGAATAAACAAACAGCTCAAAATCTGGCATTTCTTGAAGGTAAAGGCACAAGTTCATCTGTTAAGCTTTTCTAAAAATGAATCATCACTCTCCTGTCACACATCAAGGTTGTGCTTAAGCACTCCAGTTTCACTTCACATGCAAAGCTATGAAAAGTAAACTAAAAATAGACTTCCAAGTAGAGAATTTTGATAGATTTTAGAAAACAAGATGTAAGGCTGTTATTCCCAGAAGTGTTTTTCACAGAACATCTTTGTAGCCAAGACGATTAACTGAAAAGACTGTAGTTTGACCCAAAAGAATAAAGAGTTTGTCAGTGGAGTTGGAATGTGATATTGACTGATTTTGGAGTCGGGGAAAAAAATCAAGTAGTTTAGAGGAAAGTTAAAAGGTCAGTGGCAAAATTTAAATGAAAAGGTATTTAAAAAAGAAATAGCAGGCTCGGAGATTTAATTTGAATTTCATAAATTCTGCAATGCCACAGCCAAACTAAAATCAATCAAAGAATATTATCCATGGAATAAATGCATTCAGAATGTGTTACATACTTTTGAAATTCAATGCAGTGGACGGGGATTGAATGTGAATAATACTTATATAACTTTTTTTTAAAATAAATTGCTAAAATAACTTGATTCAGTCCAACAGCAAGTCTTAGTCGGCCAGCAAACGAATGATTGGACGTGACAAACTTTCCGTTCAAAGGAAAGAAAATAGTGCCGCATACTGACTGTGTTTAAAACTCCTCCTCGCTATTCAAGAAATAGAGTAGTGCAGTGACAGAGTCTTTTCCTAGTGAGTATTTGTCACGAACACCACACACACACACACTCGCACACTGCTGTCACTGGGAGAGCAGATATGGCCCTAGCTGTTCCCTTTCCCAGGAAAGCATTGGGGATGAAAGAGCGCAGAGATGGGTCTCCCATTCTCTGATCTACTGCTGCCTTTGACATCAGCAGTCATCAACTCCAAAAGAAGAGGAGAAAAGGGGGGAAAGAAAAAAATCATCAATCTTCCCTTCACTGCAACCACACATGAACTCCATCAACTCTATTTTTCATTCCGTTTCTGCTACCAGGAAAATCTTTTTTTTTTTTGCTGTTAGAAGTAAGATGCATTCCTTTACCTGACCTCTCACCATTTATAAGGCTTGGTATAAAGTGCACAGAGAGCACACGCTTTTCCCCTTCTTCTTGCCCTCATGTATGAAGTGGATGCTTCACAGCGCCTATAGAGCAAATATAGGGAACCAGCAGCTCGGCAGCCTCCTGCTACGTGTCGAGCTGCACCGAAGGCCAGCTCATTTTCTCTGGCAGCAAGCACATTCACAAAGATTCTATAGCTGCAAATACTTTGCGGTCTCAGAGTAACTCCTCTCACTTCCTCGCAGTTTGGTCATCCACGACTTGTCAAATAAGATCACCATAGTGTATTTCAGCCTGTGTGGGACCGTGGAAAGTGGATCTGCGATGAGCTGAGCGTGGAGTGTGTCAAACTGTGTGGACTGACGGCATGAAAAGAATTCATGTGTGCCAACTGGAGCGGTGGAGATAAATCACAGCTTGTCAGTGTGTGAGAAATTTCAGCTCCAGCGTTTACTCCCTTTGATGACTTATTATAGGGGTTATATGCATAGCTGTCTTAGGTGTTTTTCAGTGCAACCCTTTGTCCTTTGTACTTAGCATGTTACACTGAGTGTGCCAGAGAGAGAGTCGTCCTGTCTGCACTGGTGCCCGTTTTGAGCTCCCTCTCTCTGGGGGAACAGGCACACCCATCAGGAACCATTAGTCTTCACACTGACGTGGCGCCCTTCCACTGAGAGACTTTCCCTGGCAGAGCTTTCTGATTGCCTCAGACAGTGGTTGGATATTTTTACTAACAAGCTGAGACACTGTGCCATTTGTGTGGGGCATTTACTGCTGGCTCTACTCCTAATTCATGTTGTAGTGACTTATGACTAAAGCAAGTCATCTGAGACTTCACACAGTTTCTTATGTCCCTGCACAGGTGAATTAATGGGGAGATGAAAGGTTGTGTGGACAGAAGTATCAAGTGGTCTTATAAAATGTCTAATAGTATTACCCTCCTGTTTGCAGACCGATGCAGCCCTGATGTATGATGCCGTGCATGTGGTGGCGGTGGCAGTGCAGCAGTCGCAGCAGATCACTGTGAGCTCTCTGCAGTGTAATCGCCACAAGCCGTGGCGCTTTGGAGGGCGTTTCATCAACCTTATCAAAGAGGTATAAGGTCACTGTTTTCAGTGTGCACTCCAGCTTGACCTTTGACCTGTGGAATCTACTGAACATTGTACCTTTTTTATTGTGTTATATGGATTAGTGCAGTCATGTTTGCAAGCATTTTATGTGTGCATCTCTATAATTATTTAGTTAATACATGTGATACAGTTTCAGTGCAGCTTTCCAATCAGCCTTTATTGGTCCAGAAAGCTGTGGTCATTTATCACAGAAACCATATAAGCATCTTAAATAAGTTTATTATCTAATCATTAAGTCTGAATAATCTTTATTAAAAAAATGAATCCGCAGCATTATCCACAGTAACTACATTTTTTGTTGTTTGTGCCATTGTCTTTCAACCACACTTTCTCAGTGCATATCTCCACCCGTGTTTATATCAAAGGCTCTGCATGCCTCCTTAACTCTAGTCAGGGTCAGCCATTTGCTTTGTTCTACAAAGGTCTTTCATTCTCTGGATGGTATCATTGCAGGTAATTTTCAGAATGAGCCATTGTAGTAGCTGGTGCTTCCTCCCCCTCCTGTGTCTGCTATCACTCCCCATGCCCGTCTGTTCCTCCAATGGCTTTGAAGTGAAACTTCAAGCACAATGAACCACATGCATAATGAACTCTTACCTGTCAAACCTGCTTCTGTTCTCGCTGCTTTATTGTTTCTTGTTATGTTGTTGAGATAGACAGTAAGGGGAGAGCCAGATGGAATTCATAATTGGGAAAGAAAAACTTTTATGGTTAGGGGTTGGATTGATATTGCTGAGAAAGGCAATGTCTTAAGGTTAATGGAATGACTGTGCTCAGAGCTGAGGATTTCAGTTCATCGTGCTGTGTATTTCTATCTTTAGGCACACTGGGATGGTTTGACAGGACGTGTCCTTTTTAACAAGACCAATGGACTGAGAACTGATTTTGACCTAGATGTCATCAGTCTGAAGGAGGAGGGGCTGGAAAAGGTGTGTCACTCGTTGGTGTAGCTCATGCTTACAGTCATGGCAAAAATAAAGTAAACCCTCTTTCGATTCTAAGGAATCGCATTATAAAAAATTAACAAAGTTAAAAAATAGTCTTAACGTGATACAACATCAGATGATCTACAAAACATTAAATATTACACAGTGTTCTTATTTATTTTTAAAATGAAGAGAAAATGCAGAAGTAGTGTGTGAAAAACTAAGTATACTGTTACTGCTTCCACAGGGATTAAGAGGGTAAGGAGCAGCCAAGTGCTGATAATCAAATGGACTTGATTAATTGATCATCAGTAAGTGTGAGCACCTCTATAAAAGAAGAAGTTTTGGCTGTTTGCTGTTCTGGAGCTTTCGCCGTGAAGAAAAGACATTAGGAATAATCCTAACGAAGCAGTTGGTGCTGCCCATCATTCTGGGCCATTTCCAAACGATTTGGAGTCCATCATTCTTGAATGAGAGAGATTATTCGCAAGTGGAAAACATTCAAAACAGTTGCCAATCTTACCAGGAGTGAACGTTCCAACAAATTCACACAGAGACATCGCGCCATGCAATGCTCAGAGAAAATAGAAAAACCCAAGAGCTACATCTCAGACTCTACACACCACAGTTACCATGTTAAATCCTAAAGTTCATGACGTTACAATTAGAGAAAGACTAAACAGACTAAATGGCTTGGTTTAAAGGGATTTCAGGGGAAAGTCTCCTCTTTTTAAAATTAACATGGCAGCACAGCTTAGGTTTACAAAGTTTCATCTGAACAAACTGCAAGATGTATGGAGCAATGTCCTTCGGACAGATCAGATAAAAGTGGAGCTGTCTGACCATAATGTAGATCTCCACGTTTGTTGAAAACCAAACACAGCATATCAGCACAAACACCTCACACCAGCTGCCGAGTCCAGTAGTGGAGGGGTGATGATTTGGGCTTGTTTTGCAGCCACGGGACCTGGGCACTTTGCAGTCACTTAGTCTACCATGAGTTCCCTTGTGTATCAAATTATTCTAGAGTCAAATGTGAGGCCATCTGTCCAACAGCTAAAGCTTGGTTGAAATTGGGTCATCCAACAGGCCAGTGATCACAAGCACAGCTGCAGATCTACACCCGAATGGCTGAAAAAGAGAAGAATCGAGGTTTTGCAATAGCTCAGTCCTTTTTTTATATGTGTATATATATATATATATATAAAAAGTTAGAACTGAAAGAGGGTGTACTTTCTTTTTAGTATGACCATAAGTACCAAATGTAAGTGGGGGTGATGTGAAGTGTTTCATTTCCCATCTGTAGACAAGAGGATATAAACTTGACTCTGAATTGTTTCAACAGATTGGAACATGGGATCCTCCCAGCGGTTTAAATATGACAGAGACTCACAAAAGCAAGACGTCCAACATCACTGATTCTCTGGCTAACAAATCCCTGCGTGTATCCACCATACTGGTAGACACGGCCGAATGAAAACACAAACAGCAGACACTCACAGTCTCAACTGCACCTGTAAAATATATAATACAAAACTCACAGACTTCTGCACTCCTACAGCAGTTTGTTTTCCCTGTACAGGAGGAGCCATATGTGATGTTTAAGAAGTCAGACAAGCCTCTATATGGGAACGATCGCTTTGAGGGCTACTGTATCGACCTGCTGAGGGAACTCTCCTCCATCCTAGGCTTCCGCTATGAGGTTCGATTAGTAGAAGATGGGAAGTACGGTGCGCTGGATGAGAGCACAGGCCAGTGGAACGGCATGGTGCGGGAGCTCATGGACCACGTGAGTCGGCACTCACCAGGCTGGAAGACAACATTCAGTCATTAGAATAAAAACTACTATAATAATTAAAGCGAAAGACTTTCTGCTTTCTATTAATCATATTTTATAATGGTCCACTAATTTTTCTTCATGTATTTTAATAAAGCTACTCCACATTGCAAGCTGATTCAAAACAATAAGAATTGAATCTCTAAATGCTCAAATGGGACCTTTTTAAAAAAAAATCTTCTCATTATTAAGTCATTTGTGTCTTCATCTGCTGGTACAGTGGGAATATTTTATTTCTAAAAGCCAAAATTTATTTTCCACTTAGGCACAGCGGTCTGCCATATTCCTTCTTGTCCTTCTTTGTCTGAATGAATAAATCTTTGAAATTCTTCAATACTGATTTGAAATGGAAACAGGCTGAAATATTGCTACTGAACAAGCATATGTCTTTAATATGAGATTACAGTGTTAACAAAAAAGGACCTCTTACTGTGTTGAATTTCTTTGTGGCATCTGAAACTTTGAGAGACCAAATTATGTAGTCTTTCAGTTTCAAATATAAGGGTAAAAAAAAGGTTAACTCCTGGGTTCTGCTGGTGCTGCAGCCTTAAGATTGATTTATACTTTTGCATCAAATCTACAGCACAGCTTAAAATGCTTCTCCCCAGAAATGCAACTACGTGTTGCGTCGACACAGACCTCGACAACCGTGCTTGGTCTGCTTAGTGGAAAGACAGGATATTGATCAGATAAAGCCTTTGTGAAACAAAATGTAATAGGCTGTAAAAGCAAGTAACCTGCCAATGTAGCTATGTGCCGTTTTCTCGTTTTCGGAGTGCTGCCAATCCTTTTATAGACTCAGTTCGTATATCTTCTTTCCTTCCTGCCTTTCAGTAACTATCAATATTTATTAGCTCTAACTTAAACATACTTAGCTCTGTTTAAGCACACAAAGTAACTCAGCACAGTAAAAAGAAATGTCAGAGAAGCGAAGACGCACCAGCACATAAGAATGCTTCCAATGCTGTCTGCTCTTTGTGTAGGCTAGACAGTGGGAGTATAAAAAGATAAAGTTTTACTTGGCCTGATATGACCAGTAGCCTACAGTGGCTACCCTTAGGTCATATTCACAAGTTAACAGCTACTGTTTGATGAATAAACTTCTGGGTCCAGTGATCAATGTTTCCCGGCTTCCACTGCAGCCAGCAAGAATTAGGAAAAGGGATAACCGATACCAAGGGAATGTGCATTTTAATGTATTTTTAAAATCCAGCAATAGACTATGTCATTATCACCAGTGAGTTTAACATTTTATCAGGCAAGTCCTTTTGTTTGCCTTCATGCAGCCAAAGCATGCTGGCTGCAGCCAAAGCTGTGATTGGTCAGCGCTAATTGAACTACAAATGAACTACAAATGGAAACCAGAAGCCTTTTAGCCCAAAAATTGTGTCTCTCACTTATAGATTCTTTATATTCATATGCAAATATATCTGTATTTACAGAGAAGCAATTTAGCAGTTGCTGGAGTTTAATTGACTTGCTTGATTTTTCATTGTTTATTACGGTTTATTTATTTATTCTGACAGTTTGTATTATTTATTACAGTTGTGCTTCCATACTGTGTATTAGCATAGAAAGCTATTCGACAATTATGACATTTGGTGCTGTATAGGAAGCTTTTCTAAGCCTCAGATATATAGATGACTTCTTAAGATGAAAATTTGTAGCAAAAAGCCCTCAAATCTTTCCCCCTGCTAAGATTGGTCGCTTGCTAGTTTGCAAAAGCGACTGTGGCTGCTTGAAACAGAATCTTCAAAAAATCTAGAAACTGTAAAAAAAAAAAAACATTTTTACATCAAGTTACAGCTTCGAGCAATCATGCAAAAATACTACAGAGCGAGTGCTGAACTGTGCAGAAGGCTAATTTTCTATTCTGAGGCAACTTGAGGTTGATTTGTTGAAAATTAATCTAATCCTAAGATCGTTGCCCCTTATAAAAAAGGATCAGACATATAACCTGTAATTTCCAGACCAACTCAGCCTCCCACCTAATAATCTAGTCGAAGTAATGATCCTAGCTATTTTTTTCCCTCATGTCATGTCTCTTCCTCCTGTACATATTGAGCAGAGCAGCTGCTGACAGGAATCAGATGTTAATTGAATTGGCTGGG
This sequence comes from Oreochromis aureus, assembly GCF_013358895.1. Taxonomy (NCBI): domain Eukaryota; kingdom Metazoa; phylum Chordata; class Actinopteri; order Cichliformes; family Cichlidae; genus Oreochromis; species Oreochromis aureus. The sequence continues at coordinate 13,236,194 of NC_052956.1, read as the reverse complement.
ATTTTTTTTTTCTTTTTCTATTGGTGAACAAACACCCATCCCCCTACTTGATGTCGCCGCTGTTTTCTCATTGCAGAAAGCAGACCTTGCAGTTGCTCCTCTGGCCATCACTTACGTCAGAGAGAAGGTCATCGACTTCTCCAAGCCCTTCATGACGCTGGGGATAAGTATCCTGTACCGCAAGCCCAACGGCACCAATCCTGGGGTCTTCTCCTTCCTCAACCCCCTCTCGCCTGATATCTGGATGTATATTCTGCTGGCTTGCTTGGGTGTCAGTTGTGTGCTGTTTGTCATAGCCAGGTAACATGTCAACCCCCCTGTTTGCTTCCTTTGCTTGACTTCACTCTCCCCCTCCTGCTTGCCTCCTTTGACTAACATGCAGCAGTTGATGACTTCTGTGATATGAAGATGTGTGCTGAAACAAAAGGATATGAAATCTGCAGTAAACATATAAGGAAGGACCATGGCAGCATTTTTGCCAACAATAGAATGTTTTGGAAAAGTTCATATTTTACCAAAATATAATTGCAATAATGGATTTAAACATGGTCCACATCCTACTATGGTCCTGATAAGTATAGAGCAATATTTCAGGCATATTTGCACAAGCATCAGCAACTGTAAAACCGGCAAACTGATATTTATTGTAAGAAATGTGCAGTAATCTAAGGTACACTGCTGATACTGTACAAGTACATTTCTTACAGTATTTTAATCGACCTATCCCCTGAAAAAAAAACCCAGATGCATGACCAACGCATTATGATGTGTGTGTGTTAACCCATGGGCTTTTCTTCTTCTTCTTTGATCCTGAGAGGTTTTGGTTTAACACACATTTCATCAAATGTTACTGGCAAAATGATCACATGAGAGGAAAGCAGCAACTGTCACCTAAGTTAGTTCAGAATATGCAAATTAAACCCATAGTTATTTGCTCCCACGTTTATCCATGGTAAGTAAAAAGCATGCAATCCTATTGATATTCTTCTGGTTGCGATAAAAATGACCTTGAGATCTGATACTTCTAATTTTGCTTCTATTAAATTATAATGCGTATATCTGCATCATGCCATTTTTGCACACAATAGCAATACAGTGTCCTTTGCATCACTCTATGTGACAAAAATATCCAGCAAAGTTTAAATCTTAAGCACGGTGTTCTCTACAGCTTGCTGATCTGGTTCCCTCATAATTACAGTATTGATTGCGCGGCCACCGGATGATTGGCCGATCCTCCAAATGCAGAGTATATTATTTTCTTTCTCAAATATAGCAGGAGTTGTGAGCTTATGAAGTCCAAGTTTGCACAATAAAACACTAAACAGTACATCTTTGAACTGCATCCCACACGTTAACACACTTTTTTCCCCCCTAAATAAGCTATCGTATTTCAGGCTCCAGAGAAATACATTTCACTCAGTGCATCCTCCCAGCTCTGTTTGCGGTTGAATTGATTTCTCCCTTTATTAACAAAACAAATGGTATTATTTCAGCTCGCAAAAACCTTTTCCATGGTAGAAAATGTCCACTTGCAAACAAGAATAGATTATATAAATTGTATTAGAACATGTTTACATGAATTGCAGGCTCTTGTAATTTTACATTCCAACTTCCAGATGTCTGTGATTTTTTAAGACACCAAACACAACCTCTTCACTTGGCCTGAGACAAGAAAGGCAACAGATCTATAAAGCCGGGCAAAGTAATTGAATTGAACAGACAGCTAATGGAGGGCGCGTGTTTTGTGTTATTGTGGCCGGGGACAAGCGAAGGGGAAGAGGGACAGGAGTAGGGGAACGGAGAGAGAGAGAGAGGGAGAGAGTCTTTTTAGAATTCCGTGTGCAATTCGACATGTCCCCTGTGCTCGATGTGAGGAGGTGACCTTACGTCCTCGTGTTCCACATCCTCTTCCTCCTGCTGATCGGTGTGCAGAACACGGCCTGCAGGAATACGGGCCAGCTGCAGACAAAGGTCATACAGAGGAGCCATCAAACCTGGTACATACAGAATACACATGTAGACACTGGGAGAAACAAACACTGTCCAATCAAATCTGCACCAGCAACCTACATACATCTGTTGTGTTCTACGATCGGCTGCGGGCTACAGCAATTATGTGCATTGTCTGTGTACAAAAACATAACGAAATAATCCGAAAACATGTTTGACTTTGAGATGCAATCGGTGCAGCCAATGCAAATACCCAGTTGCTACCACATGAAAAACTCACCCACACAGATGTAAAGGCATATTTATGCGCCAGACGCTTGGTGCACACAGGCATAAGTGCATGCGACCACATAAAAACATGCGAGCGCGCTCACTGCATTCTGAACAGCTCTGCAAGGCCATTGTGTTGTTTCACTTGCCTGTGATACCAAGGAGACAGAGCTCGTTGACATTCCAATAAATCAGGCATCCTGATGGTGTTGACATGAAGAATTATAGTGTGCCATCACAGCCATGTCCACACAGATGATTTTCACTGAACAGAAAATAGCTGTAAAGGAAGGGCATTGTGACAAAAATGTTGCCATGTTCCCAGTGCTTGTAAAATAAGAACAGTAATTAGCGTCCTCCAAATGGCACTCATATGTACAGACGGAAAGCAAATTGTAGGAAAACCAAAGTCTTTGGCTGTTACAGTGGGATATTTTTTTGGCACAGCTTGGGTCCCCTAAGAGCATATGGTCACTTTAAATCTATACAAATCTGTTCTGACACATATACAATACATGCTATATAAACACATTTATTCCCTTTCTGTGTCTAAGAGGCACAGCTGACAAATGGCATCACATGTTCACAGAGTATAAAACCTTAAGACTCTGCCTACAGGCTTATTAGCATGCAGTATATCGGGGAAAGGCTTCTCAACACCATTACCTGTCAGGCCCCTCAACTCTGCATAAGCAATGTTCCCTCTATCAGCCACTTCAGCACAAACTCAATCAGTTCCTGATGCTTAACACTAACCCAATCACCTTGTGCTAATGCCATGCCACTTTTGCTTAGGATAATAAATGAGAAATGTCCACAAGTGACCCGAAGACACTGACAATCAGCCAAGGCGGGCAGCGTGTTCAGCAGGAGGAGGTTCATGGGGGAAGCAAAACAATCTGGAAAAAAAAATGAAGCGTGGGTTGGTAGAGAATGGTATAGGAGGATGAGAGGGGGATGTGATGTGGGGGATTGCAAGAAAAAGGGAAAAGGAGAAGAACAGAGATTGCTGTTGGGAAACTAGAAGAAAAAAAGGAGAGCACAAGTCCCATGTTGGGGTGTTAAAATAAAATGGTATCCGCAGAGTAACGATAATTGTAGCTGCTGGGGGAAACACTTAAAGGCTCCTGACTAAGTGAATTGAAATGAGCTCCAAAGATCATTACACACAGGGACATTATCACCAGTGACAGCGTTATTCCAGTCTATTGATCCATTCTTACAATAAACTGATACCACTTGAATATGCCAATAAGTCTCGGCAAAATCTCAGCAAAAGCTGAAACGATTTGCTTTCGTCTCCGCAGAAGCGCTGATCCACAAAACAGGTTTTCTACACATTCACACTCTCTTTCTTCCTCCTGATAATGTTTTGAGATTCATGTCTTATCAGCCATTTAATCTGTACCACTGAAAAGACTGTTTTGTCCTTTTGTGCTGACATGTGTGTCTTTCTGCTCTTTCCTTTATAGGTTTAGTCCTTATGAGTGGTACAACCCGCATCCATGCAACCCTGACTCAGATGTAGTGGAAAACAATTTTACGCTGCTCAATAGTTTCTGGTTTGGAGTTGGGGCGCTCATGCAGCAAGGTAGTTGCCTCAGCCTGTGGCTACAGTTGCTTTGTGGAGCTGGAGCTCTCTACACCCCACTGTCCCTAAGGGTTGGGTTTTTTTTTTAAACTAAGCCGGAGGCAATAGAGAGAGACCTCTAAAAGACCACACAGAAATTAGAATAAATGTGCATATATTTTAAAATAAATGTAACAGACTTAGGCTCATGGGAGCATGGGCTAAACCCGAATATGTAAACTAGGAACATGTTTCTAAAAACAACAGTTTTACAGCCTTTAGTCCACTTAAGTTAAATTAATTTTCCAAGTGATTCTTGTATAAAATTCATAAAACGATTCTGTTTGCGAACAGACGTGTTGTTGAGCTACTTTTTGAGTAGCTGAAAAAGAATTATATACAACATTCGCTTAAACTATGCATTCTGTAAATATGCTGTTTGTTACTGTAGCAATGCCACTAATATCCGAGCGACCTCTTCTCTTGCTTCTGGCCTATCAGCACCTAGAGATCAGTGGGGTGTGGAGTCAGGATGTGAGGTTACCTTGGGTACATGACTCTCTGGCCTAACCAGCCTGTTACCTCTCCACACAGTACTGCACCATCGATGTTGATGTGTTTAATTTGATATATGAGATTTATGCAAACACCTTGTTCTCTTTGAATGGCACTTTCTGGTAACTCTTGCATTATTTAAAGCACTCCCCTGTGACTGAGACGAGATAATTTCACTTGTTTGAGATCCAACAATCTGCTTGTTTTGAGAGCTCTCTCGAGTGATTTAATCTTGATGCGAGTGGCACATCTGCCTGCGCTGAGAACTTGATGAGTTCTCGAAACAAGCCTGTTTCTAAAGGCGTTAGTCCTCTCTGGTTTTTGCATGTTAAAAATAAACGTAATGAGAAGATTGGAATGATAATGACTTGTTGAAATGAATGCATCTTGCTGTTTAACTTTCATTCTTGCCGCCTCCTTCACCCCAGGGTCAGAGCTCATGCCCAAGGCCCTGTCGACTCGAATAGTGGGAGGCATCTGGTGGTTCTTCACCCTCATCATCATTTCCTCCTATACAGCCAATTTGGCTGCTTTTCTCACTGTGGAGAGGATGGAATCGCCCATAGATTCAGCCGATGACCTGGCCAAACAAACTAAAATCCCATATGGGGTGGTGGAGGACGGTGCCACAATGACATTCTTCAAGGTAGCTGGATCTACGACGATGTTTGTGCAGTGGCTCTGTGAATAATCTTATTTTCTCACACATCAAATTTATAATCCTTTTAAGATTTCTCTCCTGGTTGATTTTCCAACACCTGTGTTTGCTGTGCAAATAGCAAACACTCCATGTGCAGTTAATTTGTCAGAAAAATGCAGAAGAGCAACTGGTGTTGAAAGTGCAGCCAATTTTTTTTTTTAAAGTAGTCAAAGTAATCCAATGAATATTGCACCTGCAAACATCATGCATGGGTTGCAACTGCAAGGAACAGTAGAGTTTATTATCTGCCTAAGAAGTTAAAGAAGTGCCATATTTATAACTGATTTGCTGGTAAAAATGCAGGAAAATCCCTTTCCTAGCCATGCAGTTTGCTGTTGCAAACATTTGTGAAAGAATGGTCCGTTCTAAAGAGGTCACTGAATTCGACTGTGGTAGTGTAATAGGATGTCACCTTTAGAAGCTTTTGTGAAATTTCTTTTCTCCAAGACATTCAGCATTCAACTGTAAGTGGCATTATTGCAAAGTGGAAGCACTTTGGAACCACAGCAACTCAGCCACAAAGTGTTAGACCACATAAAGTTACAGCTCGCAGAGTGCTAAGAAACAAAGTGCTTAAAAGTCGCCAACACACTGCTGACTCAGTAAGAGCTCCAAACCTCCTGTGGCAATAACATCAGCACAAAAACTGTGTGCCGGGAGCTTCTTGGCATGGGTTTCCAAGGCTCAGCCACTGCAGTAGGTAACATGTATTTGGCCCGGTCCTTGTGCCCATATCGTATATATATTTGTTTTAAATTATAAATGCAATATTCATCAAAAAGACAGTGCATTTCATGTGACTGTTTCACAGTGAAAAACATACAGTAATTCCCTGGTTGAAAGCGCCTGATGCAGCAGCATTAGGAAGCGTCTGGTAACAATAAATTAAACATAAACCAGATTATATGAATTGCCTCCAGTGAATCATTTGTGCAAAGCTAGGCAATTTCAATTTAGCATGAAGAGTCTCCACCATTAAAAAAAAAAAAAAACACTCTGAAAGGTACTTATATAATGTGAGAATGAAAAATACAAGCTATAAAAACAGAGCTTGATTTATAACAAAAGAAAAGTCGTATCTATGGCTCATCTAAATCGCCAGGATTAAAACTGAGTTCTTTTCATCATAGAAATATTAATATCATCATTTCATCATATCGTTTTTCAGACATTAAAATGGACCTATGATGCTTTTCCTGAGTTTCTGTGACAATGGTGGATGATCATTGTAACATGGCCAAAATTGTACACAAACAGCTAAAAAGCTCAAGGTTCATGCTTTGCTACAGACAGGTTTTTCTATCTTGGACATGTGTGATGTCTCAGAGAAGAGATACACTTGATGGTCATTTCAGGCACCCGGCTTCGAGCACAGTAGCCTCATCAATTTGCAGTCTTCTGTTTGTGACGGGAAGCCAAAAAAAACCTTAAACAGAAGGTGGCCGTAAAGGGGGAGGACCGTAAGAACTTAGCAGCTCCTCAAAGCCTCAGAAGAAAATAAATAGGGTTTATTTTTGAACTGTGAGTCATGCAAAGCTATTATAGTCTATGAATAAGAAAAAATGTGCAGCTGGAAATGAACATAATAGGTCCCAAACACGCTGCAAATGATGATATGATATTCTCTCCTAATACTTCTTGGAGTCTCATTCAGATCCTACTCTCTGGTTACTTGCAGAAGACAAAAATCTCTACCTATGACAAGATGTGGGAGTTTATGAACAGCAGGAGGCAATCTGTGATGGTTAAGAACGTGGAGGAAGGCATCCAGCGTGTCCTTACCTCAGATTATGCCTTCCTTATGGAGTCCACCACCATTGAGTTTGTCACCCAGCGCAACTGCAACCTCACGCAGATTGGAGGCCTCATAGATTCCAGAGCCTACGGCGTGGGAACACCTATGGGTAAACGACCTCTGCATGCCTCTGTGCTATAAGCCACTCGGATTAAGTCTGCAGATACTGCAGATACTGTGAGACGCATTAAGGTGTGTTGTGGGAATGATGGAAAGCTTTGAAAAGGGAAAGGTTGATCTTTATCAGTGAGGTCACTGGTATAATGGTTAGACACAGTGAGGTGTAAAAGGTGTAGCTTAATGAAAAGTGAAATGCCTAGAAGGTTGAGTTTATGGATGAGGTTAAAATGACTCACTGCTTCGGCAAGATCTTTCTATTCATGGTGATTTTCTCACAAGATTGTTTCAGAGGCAGGAATCGTGTATCAAACTCTCTTCACAAATACTTTTAATGGTCTGTTTTCATTTTATTTTATGTTCACGTAAGGCAACACTGTGAGTGTCAGTTCAGTGCAATTCCCTTTGACTTACTTGACACCGGCATTAATTTCAGCACTAAAACACAACTAAAAAGCACTTCAGAGAGTATAAAACAAACTCTGGGAGCTTGTTTTCAGAAGCCGCTTTGACCCAGCTCCCATCAAAAATGTTGTATTCTGACATTTTAAACCATCATTATCCAGGAATGAGGCAGATGAGCTAAAAGTATCATAAAAACAAGTACAATCATAAGAGGTTTGGTGCATTAAAAGCACTGTTTGTCAGGGTTAATCAATGCACAGCTCACAGCTCTGGCGTTCCCAAGGACCCTGACTGAAAGCTGTTGATGGTTCCCATTCAAGTGTCACAGAGGTTAGAGTGGTCCTGACGAGGCCACAGAGAACACTGCTACCAGCTGTAATGGTCACATCTATCATGAGTGATATGAAGGCCATCAAAATACGGAGGATTAATTTTGGCCATCCGCATCTGGACCGGGCTGCCGCTGATGAGTATGGGGCGGTTATGAATCTGCAGGGATGCCGTGATTGCCGTGGCTATAACAAAGCTGAGGGGCTGCTGTGAAATATAGGCCCACTGTGGCTCCCTAAGTGCTGAAGTACTTAGACTGATGTCCTTGAAATGGACACATAGAGACTGGAGCATGGATCACTTCTTTTTTATTTTTTATTCATGCAGTAGTATACTTTATAATTTATATATCAGATAGATATATATATATCTATATATAAAATAGGAACACAACACGTTAATTCAGCAATAAATGGTTCTTCATTTATATAGAGATAAATATTCACTCTGAAGAATATTACTTCCCACTTTCTTTTTTCTGTCTAATCCTTATATTATTTGCTCAGTATTAAAGAAATAAAGCCGATTATGGCCTGCAAAAAGATCTTGAGATCAGAATCTTGATTACTTTATTAGTTCAGCAGTAATTTTGGCAGAATATAAAAATTTGTATTGTTTTTTTATTATTATTTTTGATGGTCTCCTTGTGTCTTTTTTCAAAACCATGTGAGCACTTCAGCTATCACGTTAGCCACCGGCTCATACCTTTTGGCCTCCTGAACAATGTTTAGCAGCTTATTCCCTATGGGGCTTTTACAGCAATAAAGCAGAGCAAGACATAATAACATTTTAACCTTTTAGTGCTTGATGGTTTCCCAAATCGCAAATGCTTCATCCACTGCTATCGACTTAAACTGTGATCGCATTAATACTTGAGGCCAGACAGTGTAGGAGTGATGGATGATCTCTGGTGTTGAACATCTGTCAGGTAGTTGTGTATGCACAGTGTGTCAAGCACGGCGCTTTTCCCATTCGCCCAGGCCCCGCTCTCCATATCCTCCTCTCTAAGGACCCATCCTATTAGCATTTATCCAAGGCCTGTTTTGTTAAGCCATCATTAATCATTTGAAATATGAGAGGAGCCAGAATCAGGGGACCCAGATACTAGAGAGATCTCTGATTTTTCAAATGAAGCAGGCATATGTTTCCCACATAAATAGTCAATTGCATCTAAGGGGCTGTGCTTTATGCGCTTTGCATATCGACTGTATGAAATGCACGAAATATAGCGTGTGTTGCAAGTCTGCTCTGGTTTATCATGTCAGCGTACTCATAAGCTCAGCACGAGGAGAAAAACACAAGGTTACAAAATAAGAGAAGAAGAAAAACAGATGCTGCTCCAAAGTCAGTGGCATTGTGTAATTTTCAGTTTTCTAGTAATGTCTCTTTTGTTAGTCTAAACACAGAGATTTGGAGATGAAAGGATGATGGATGGCATTAGATTAATGATAGATGAGACAGAGGAAGACTCAACTAACGGGGCTGACAGGCAAAACTGTATGAGATCAACAAACAGCATGATGGTACTTGTTACCTGGAGCCTGACTCAGTTCATTTCCTTTGGAGTTCTGGCACGAAATGTTCTCTTCCCTTTTAAAACCATTTCTATTATCCTTGAATTATTGTTATTTTTATTTTTTTTAACATTTCTTTTGTTTCTTTTAAGTCACTCTGAATTCGCACACGAGCCAAATGCCTGAAATGAATATGTGCACCCAGGCTTCATTATGCATGAGTCCCATAATCGCATAAATACACTAACAAGCTCTTAAAGCAGTGAAAACATGAAACATGAACGCTCACAGTAAGAATTAATCTTTCTTGGCCCGGTTGAAGCAAAGTGTGTGTGCGCTGCTCCTGGATCAACCCAGCCGTGTGTTGTGTCGCACACGCTGTGGATGGGAGAGGAACATGACCCCACTCGGCTACTCTGCAACGATTATTCCCGCTTTGATCAGGCCAGCGCCCGCTGCGCGTTAATGCCTCGTCGCTAATTCTGGCGCCTTCCCACTTTCTGTGGATTTGAGTTTGCTCAACATGCATCAAAAAACAGCAGTGCAGAAACCCTATCATCAATGCACACGTATAATCCCAAACATATATGCATCCATATAATGTACCCCTCACTGGGCTCCTCTGTTTATAGGGACTATTTCTGTCATATGAAAGCGTGTGCAAACAGCAGCTAAATTGTGAGAATCGACAGCAGCTCTGCTCCCCCAAGCCAAGTTATTGTTGCCAACTCCCTGTGCATTATAATAAACACACTGCAGAGAGGAGTGAGAATTTTGGAATAGCTCTGTGAATATGGGGGATTAGTGGGATTTGAAGAAGGACTTACAAAAAAACTCTCTCTAAGCGGCTAACAATAACATGACAGGTTATATGATCACATGCAAGCCCGAATGTGTTTCTTACACCCACTAACACAACAATGACGATACTAGGCACATGAGTATTATCTGTGTTTCCCAGTTTCACGATGCGCTTTTTGTATTCGCAGGATCTCCATACAGAGACAAGATCACGATAGCTATTCTGCAGCTGCAAGAGGAAGGCAAGCTGCACATGATGAAGGAGAAGTGGTGGAGAGGCAACGGGTGTCCCGAGGAGGAGAGCAAAGAGGCCAGCGCTCTGGGAGTACAGAACATCGGTGGGATCTTCATCGTGCTGGCTGCGGGACTTGTGCTGTCAGTGTTTGTGGCTGTGGGGGAGGTCCTTTACAAGTCTAAGCAGAACGCCCAGCTGGAAAAGGTACAGGCACTATTAGAGAAGAGATTTTAGGCTTCTGCTGTAGCGTGTTTGTGTCAAGGTATGGCTGTGTGGCAGGCAGGATGGGGATCTAAATGAAGGACTCAGGGAGTCATAAGTGATCTCAAAACACAGTCTTAATGGTGGTAATTCACAAAGAAAGAGAAGAAGATCCAAATCTCATGGAACACAGAGGCAAGGAAACGCACAAGCATGAGGGGTGACGCAAAAACGAACAGAGGGAGGCTCAGACAATATCAACATACACCAGAAGAATAGAAATGGGGAACGGGTGGAAACAGAGCTCAGGACAACTAACATGACTAACACTTAAAAGGAAGTAAAACTGAAAAATAGAGCACATGAGACAATCCATCCAAGAACTCACAGAATTAAATATGACCCAAACAATAACCATGAACAGAAGTAGATAGGAAACTAAAACCTGAGAATCTAAATATAAAGAAAAAATGAAGAAAAATACAAAACCAAAACTCAAAAGGGGTCCACCTCTCTTACTCTGCCATTTTAGGAATCAAACTGTAAAAACAAGACACTAAACCCAAGAGACATGAAATGAAAGTGAAATGAAAATTTGTCTTATAGCTCTTAAGTGCATTTTTACAGACCAAGCTTGTTTTTATTTTAACAACTGGCTACTTAAATTGCTCTCACTCTTCATAATGGGTATAGACCTGTGGTGTGGAGACAGAAATCCCCCAGTGCGCTAACCTGTGTGAGTTTTTAGCGGTCAATATTTGCTAAACCAAGCAGGCATTTTCTGAAACTAACTTCTCTCTATGCATGGATAATTTTCTTGCTGATTTTAAATGGGGAAAAATGTTTTACTTGTTTGTTTGGTTTTTTTGTTTGTTTTTTAGTCATATATTATATTGAATCATCCTTTCAATAAATTAACAATTACAGCAACTCCTTCATCACAAACACCGGCATAACAGTATTATACAAATAGTCGCACAAGAAGACATCTATTTTAATTCACCATGTATACATAGAGTGCACTGTATCCACAGCTTCTTTATCCCCCCGGTTACGTTTCTGAATATTTTTCAGGCTGTTCTGTTTGTGCTCTATTTTCGTACTGAGCGCACATGATTCATCACACAGTGTGGAGTATGTATTTTAGTGCACTTTAACTCGTGCAGTGATGTTTCCCGATAATTGTGAGAGTCCTTTTGATAGTGTCTGTTAATTATTTACCTCTACAGAATTAGCACAGCGCAGCAGCGTGTTACTTTATTGCAACAGTAATTAGTTTCTTGCTTTTTTTAAGGGCTGCAAAAGTTTCACAGCACATCTTAGCTATCATTAATCAAGAGCTGCAAGACTGGGTCACAATATTCAGATAATTTGCAAATGCCAGAGTCTCTAGGCTGACAAGGTGCTAGTAATTTGCATGCTGACAGCAAGCCTCTCCTTTTTTACTCCCTGCCAGAGTCCTCCACCCTAACATCACCAGCTTTTTCTCTCTTTTTTTTAAACCCTCCTTCTCATTGTTTTTCAAAATTTATTTTCTGTTATCCTTCTTGCCTGTCTGCTTTTGTAATCAGTCTTCCTTCAGACTCTAGAAAATATTTCATTCATATGGCAGACAAATATATGTAAAAAAAATGTTGCAAAAAAACACACCCTAAGCCACCTACAGATATCCATCTCGCACACCTACGCACATACACAAACAGAAAAATAATAGCTTCATACTTTAATGCTCCCCCTCCTCTTTTTATCTTCTCCCCTCCTACACTCTTTGAATTTGAATTACATTTTGCATAATCAGAAAAGGAATGTATGGGAATTTGACTTGGCAAAGTTGGTGCCCGGGCATATTGACATTTTATAGGATTTTACACCACATACATAATGCAGGGACAACAGAAGCTCACATTACACAAGTTGCATAAGACTGTGATGTTTTAAAGTGGGTAGCAGTATATTTGGATTTAATCTGCCGAAGTGGATGCTTTGTCCTTTATGCTGTCTCTTTAGGTTTTTCACTTTCATGCCAAATTACAAGTGTTTAATGTTTCTCCCAGAATCCCGTTCTTGGCAGGGTGCAAATGGCTGTGAAACGCTATTTAGACGTTTGTGTGACAGTGACGATTTAAAGGGGAAATCTAGGACATATCAGACCCTTTAAATGAAGGCTTGTTTTCCCAAAATATTCTGTCGAAAGCAAATAAATAGATGCTTCATGTTCTGTAGCTGTTGCACACTTACACGATATAAACTGACTCAATGGTTTATTTTATCGCATGTACACATAAAATAAAACTGAACATGTTGACCTTTGTTTTCCCAGAATAGTACCACGAGATCCTTTTTTGTTATTTATTTATATCCTTACAAATTATGTTACAGTACTGTGCAAAAGTCATGAGTCACCCCTTATTTTTTTATATTTTGCTTCTAAGAAGCCAGACTTTCATGTGGTTTCCAAGTAATCTTGAACAATAGCACTCTGGGCTTTCTGAAGGTCTTTCAAAGTTTTTCTTTCAACAGTGGTTGCTTTTTCACTTAACACTGACTTATGAATCATTCAAGCAGAAAAGAGGCACCTAACCAGTGTTGTGTCTACATATAACAGATAACTTAGCAAAGAACCAAATTTAAATTGCATCTTTAGGCACTTTGGCATCTCTATAGTTGAATTTATGAAAAATACAAAACGTAACACAGTCTGACAGGCATAAAATAGTATTTTTGCACCAACAAGATTTTTCCCAAAGAACTATTAGCTGAAAACTTGGCATATCAAAGGAAGGTCCAAAGGAAACAGGACAAAATCCAGACCAGGACCTAAGAGATGTATGTGGCACTTCAGTTGTTCCATCTAATGTTCACTGAACCCTCATCAGAAATGGTCGCAGTAAATGGGCAGGTGTCAAGAAGCCGTTCTTAAAGACAAGGAGAAAAGGTTGAGGTTTGCCGAATTACACAGGAATGCGACTGAAAATCAGTGGCAACAGGTCTTACAGGGTGATGAATACAAATTTGACATTTTTAGTTCAGACTGTCATCAGTAGGTACAGAGAGAACAGTAACTGTCTACAGCCGTCTGTAAAACACGGTGAAAAAGAATGTCCTTCAACAGGCTATACATGAAGACTGCATAAAGAAATTACAAAACAGCTTGCCTAAGAGAGTTCAGGCTGTGTGAAGAATAACAGTGATCATACCAAATATTGACTTTCAACCTTGTTAGAATTGTACAAACACCGTTTTTGCCTTGCGTATTATATTTCCATGTGTGTTTGCACATGTTTCAATAAATCACCGCACCTATTTCCCATTTTCATAGCGAACTTTGAAGAAATGAGGTGCAGCTTGAGACTTTTACGCCGTACTGTACATACATATGTTTGTCATAAAAGCAACATAAAGCCAATAAATACAAAAGAAGGAGGAGAAACAGTTCAGTTTGGCTCATTTTTTCAAGCTTAAAATAATGCAGAGAAGCCCAGCAATTCCCCTTTGAATGTATGTGGTGACAGTGGGAAGGAAAAAAAGAGAAAAGATGAACACTGAGAAACAACCAATAATAACAATTGCTGCTTGGTGGGTTTAGTAACCCCAGATCCAAAATCTGAATGCCAGAGACAGATGGCGAAGGATACAGAGACAGAGAGGAGAGCGGGGAAACTACCAGGGCAAAAAGACACACAGTTGATCACACGCAGTTGTCGTCTATATGCATGGGGAGTTAAAGTGAAAGGAGGAGTTCAGTAGATGATGGAAGAGCAGCCTGGGGTCTGTAGCAGCATAACTAAGCCAGGGTCACCTGACCCAACCCCAACTATAAGCTTTATCAAGGAGGACCTGTTTTTTTTAATCGTGTAAAAAGGCTGTGTGACTTTGAACTCAAACTGAAAGCCGGTTTTACATCTGAAGGTCAGACCTCCTGCTGTACTTTTGGAACCACAAGTAAGAAAAAGGCAGAAAAGGAAACATATTGTACAGCATATAAAAAATCATTTTCATGTTACACAACATATTAAGGCGAGAGGATACGCATGGTAAAGCAGTGAAATTGAATTTATGTAGAAATCGACTGATTCTGGTAGAATTAAAGTCACTAAATTTAGAATATCCCAGTGATGGTGCCACCTGGTGGTGAAAAAAGGACACTGTGGCAATTACCCAAGAATACTGAAATGATATGGACAGGTCCATTACAAAAACATGAGTGGAAAATAAAAAACAACAACAATATCTTGGAGATACTCAGAAAGGACCTCATGCCACCATTAAGAAGACACTGGTTAAAAGAGAATATGCAGCACAAAGACCATCACCAGCCCTCCCTCATTAAACAACCCTGTAGGTCATTTGTGCAAGCTGTTAAAATGACCTGCAGCTGCACTTTAAAGTCCATGTAAATAAATGCATGTAAAATGTGCGCTGGTGTCATCAGCGTTTTGCCACGCCAGGCTTACGCTCAAGTCTCCTGGCTAAAAGCCAGCGGTTTCATTGTGCCAAAACCACTCTGCCCGCCTCCTAATGCAAATACTTTTCACTCTCTTTTAGACAGTAAGAACAAATGGTCCACTATGACTGTATATCTCAAGAATGTGTTGAACTTTTTTTTCCCCTTCTTCTTTTCTATTTCCTTCTTGCAGCGATCGTTCTGCAGTGCCATGATGGACGAGCTGCGCGTGTCTCTAAAGTGCCAACGCCGTCTCAAACAAAAGCCTCAGCCACCTGTCATCGTTAAGACAGAGGAGGTTATTAACATGCACACGTTTAACGACAGGAGACTCCCAGGAAAGGAAACCATGGCATGAACACTGAATACACCTGGACTACACCCCTCAGTAAAAACCACGAGTGGGGAGACAGGGTTGAATTAATGCTGGCTTAGTTACAGACTGAGTTTAGCAGGGGGGGAAAAAACAAAAATAAAATTAAAAAAAAATACAAAGAAACAAACAGGATTCCTTTCGAACCCACTTGCTTATGTAGACAGATGTTTCCTGTGGAAATATAGATACCTGAGCAGTGTCACCTGACTGTGACATTCACTTTTTGAAGGGAGCTGTAATCGAAGGACTTACGGGTTTGGTTGGTAATATATGTAAAATGACAGAAGAGCCGAGCAGTTTTGTGACACAACATTTGACTAGTCCACAGTAGAAGTGGACTTAAACATACGCATACACACGAAAAAAAACTAATGAAAAAAAATGTATGCACACACACACACACACTGACACACACACTCTCTCATCTGACACACTTGACAACTGTGCAGAAGGGAAAACTATTGTGACACTTACACCAGATGTAGTTTTTCTGTTGATGTCAATACCCTTTCGTCTTACCTCCATGTGTGTGTGACCCAATCGGTCCCCTCTCCTCGGTGGCTTGAGTTTCTCTCAGATAATTTGAACAAACACTAATCTTACACCAACAAAGGGAACAGTAGTCAGTGCCAAATGGTTTGTTATGAACTGATGTATAAAAGTGATATTTAGTTTTGAGAACCATCTATGCCGACTTTGTCAAATATCCATCATTTTCTTCTATAATGCCTTTCTCGTGCCAAAGTTCTGCCATTGTAAAGAACTTTCTGCCATGCCTATTATTATGTTCAAAGCCTCTACAAGAAATGTATACTGTCAGAGTCCTTATCCATGTCGGTCCTTGCGCACAGTCTGCAGTTTTCACTCTGTATCAGTTGTTGTTTAAAATGCAGGATTTCTACAAAAATGTTTGTTTTTGTACAAGAACAAAAAGTTTTGTAGTACTTTGTATCATGGTAGCCCCTTCTGTGGACAAAATATGTAGCAGATACCAACTCAGCCCTCAAACTCTGACAACTGGCGGCTATGGGGCTTCAAACTCTGCTGTGTAGGGTTCATCATTCTCATCTTTCAGAGATTCAGTCTTTTGTCTTGCCAGTCTCACGGGGCCAGCTGTATATACTATCTGGAGACGATGTAGTGGATTTTGGCAGGTAAGAAACAATAAAACCAGAAAATGCAACCGTTCTGCTGTCAGTGAGAGTTGGGTAGTCACCATGATGAGTCACCATGAAAGACGTAGTAAAACATGCAAATGCTCTATGTCTAGAAGGTGTTCATAACTGTGGTTATGTAGCACCAATATACAGCAAAATTGTTATTTTTATTATGAGTTGTTTTATTTTTGTTTGTTTTGGGGTTGTTGTTTTTTTACCAGAATCAAGTCCTAAAAGTATTATTTCAAAACTAGGGGAAATATTTACAGCCAAAAGTAACACAGATATTGATCTTGAAGAGCCAAAGGAAAAAATACCCTGCAGTAATTTCTTTAACATAAACAAACAAGCTTGATATTGATCTCTTGGATGTGTACACTAACTGAGGCATTTTACAGTTGAAAATTCCACTTTTCTTTGCTGTCTGGTACACACGCAATATAATGTGGAATGACTGCTTCTAAATTACCTCACACTGACTATAGCTTTTTTCCCCTCCCTGCATATCCTTGCAGCTTATCAGTATGGATCCCTACTGGTAAATCTGCTACAAGCCTGATTGGGTTGGCCTGATTGATTGATTGATTGATTGCTCTATAAATAATCTGACACTGCGTGAATGACATCATGCTCAGTCTCAGTATGGCCATGTTTCCGATTCGTTCCAAGGGTTTGTTAATATTTCGTGTTGGTATCAGTAAGTTTGATTTATTAATGCACATTCCTGCACCAGAAGGTGAAAAAAATATTGAAATGAGTCAATTTGCATTTTGAAACTGGTTGAAATAATCTCACGGCACTGTTGGATATTTTTCAGTGCTTTCAGAAAATATTACTTTTAGGACTCACTAACAGACAAAAATGACCTCAGTCAAAGGGGAACCTCACTGATGGGCAGCTTTTGAATGTATAAAACTGTGCATTTGCAGTAATTCTGATGTTGGCGTAATTAGGAGCTTTGAGACACTCGTGTGCTACATAGTAAATCTCTCACCTCTGCTCAAATGCCAGGTGTTGCTTCACTCACGGTGCCTAAAAGGGACTTGATCAACCTTGGGGCACAATTTTCGAGGATAACTCGTGGGCCGAGCGAATCATTTATCCACTAATTGTCTCCAGATGCGTGTTCTCTTCGCCAAGCGACACATCACATTTGGCCCCACAACACTTCTGTGTCTGTTAACTCTGTTCTGTGTTGTGAAATGACAAGCATATCTGATAGGTTACTCCACCAGTGCCCCTGTCTTCCTACACTATTCGGTTAATCATCTGATCTGATATTCCAGGGATGATTTCAAAGACAAAAAAATTTTAAAAAATCAAATACGCCCACACACCTGTGTTGTACACGAGTGGCTCCCCTATATTTAATGACTTCTTTAAAACAACCACATCTACGCTTTTATGAAAAATGACAGGGAAGACATGCTCCTTTAACTTGTCAGCTATCTACCAGTGTGGCTTGTCATTTTTTTTTCTTTTTTTTTCTACACACGGCTAAATCTAGCAGTGTGAGCTCAAGTGGTTGAACAGTTTGGGAACATTACTGTGGGAAACTGATGTGTGCTCGTGGAATTTGACATCCATGCAAGGTTTTACAAATAATGTCATTAAAAATGGTCATAATTGTAGATTTGCCTCTTAGCTTTACTCCAGACTTTGGGGTTCTTTTCCACACAAATGAGGAAGCAACAGGATATGCTAATTGAACCAGATGCCATCTAGCACAGTGTGTATCTAGCCATGTCTTGTATTGTTATAAAACATCTGAATCTAAAATGCGAAAAGGGTTGATTTATGTAATCAAATCAAATCAAAGCGAGGGCTGTAGGAAGGTTTAACCAATTATTTTTCCAGCTTGCTCACCAGCTATTACTGCATCCGCCTGTCTGTTTACGATTTTCTCTGACTACTAGTTTCTAAAATATCTCCAGCTTATGAGGAGGCTGCGCAGTCTAACAAAATAGCCCAGGAATGTTCCACTGCACACACTCTGGTTTTTCATTGTTTATTGTTATTTCCTTCCCACAGGCAGCAGTGGACAGTGAGGCCGCTCTGGATTTCAGACAAGGGTTTTTTTGGGGGGGGGCGGGGGGGTAATGATGAAAACTGTTTCTGCAGCCTGAGCTCTACCATAACAACATAAATGGCCACCCTGTCTGCCCTCCAGATTGACAGGGAAGGTCAGAGCATGCATCAATGCGTTCAGCACGAACCATTTAGTCTGTCACACTTATTCCATCATATTAAGTCCTCTTCCTCCTTTTCCTAAGTGCTCATTGGAAAGGTATCCTTGAATAACATCTTGTTCATTAGCCAATTAATGGCCAAGATTGCATTGTGAACAGAAAATTGCTTTCTGAATGTGACTTTGGTTTGTCGTGCAGATATTATGAGCTAATAGAGCCTGCCAAGGAAGGTTTTTTAAGGTAGGGAATATTCTTCACCTCATTTCCAAGTGATTTTTAACAATTCAGGATCCCAGATTAGGAATCATTAAAAATCTACATTGATTTTTTTTTTTTAAACTAGCAGCACATGTACCTGTAAAGTTATTACATATGGTGGGCGTGGGGCAACAAGAAGTTCGGTATATGCCCTCTGTCAGAGAGATAATTAAATAGATTGTTTACACTGAGCATGGGTGCATTAGGCAACTGTGTGCAATGGTATGAGCCAAAAATAGCATTGCATCATGTTAAAATGAGATTTTTATAAAGAAGTTTTCACTAGGGTAATGCAGTAGTAATGCATTCACAGTTTTATTAGCTAATTAGAGAGCGGCTGCAGGGGTGGTAGTGTTGTCAGTCAGCCCAGTCGGTCCAGATTTAAATATCTCATCAACTGTTACGTGGTTCGTCTGTAAATATGGACTTCTCATCATGGTTCCTTTTCCTGATGATTTCTTTTCCTCGAGTCCCAACACAGGTTTAACATTTGTGGTTCTGATATACACTCACCAGTCACTGCTTGCTAACCAGCCCATCATATGGCAGCAATTTAATACATTTAGGCATGTACACATACTCATGATGACCTGCTAAAGTTCAAATCAACCATTAGAATAGGGAAGAAATGAGATTTTAGTAACTCTGAATGTGACATGGCTGTTGGTACCAGATGAGCTGAGTATTTCCGAAACTGCTGATCTACTGGGATTTTCCCACAAAACCACCTCTAGGTTTTACGGAGAATAGTCTGAAAAAGAGAAAATAGCGAGTGGCACTTCTGTGGGTGTAAAATGCTTTGTTGGTCAGAGAGGAATGGCCAGACTGCTTCGACCTCATAGGAAGGCAACCACTCATTATAATCAAGGTATGCATCTCTGAATGTCGAAGACCACACTGGGGGCCAATCCTGTCAGCTAAGAACAGGAAACTGAGGCTACAATTCACCAGAATTGGACAATAGAAGACTGGAAAAATGTTGCCTCGTCTGATGAGTAAACAACCTTAAAGCATCGATCCATCCTGCCTTGTATCAATTGTTCAGGCTGCTGTTGGTCTAATGGGAGATATTTTCTTGACAGAATTTGGTCCCTTTAGTATATCCCGAACATTGTTTAAACACCACAGTCTACTTGAGCATTGTTGCTGACCATGTCCATCCCTTTATGACCACAGTGTGCCCATTTTCTCATGATTGCTTCCAGCAAGATAATGCACCATGTCCCAGAGCTCAAATAATCTTAAACTGGTTTGACAATCAGTTCGCTGTACTCAAATGCCATCGACAGTCACCAGATCTCAAGCCAGCAAAGCACCTTTGAGATGCGGTGGAACAGGAGATTTGCATCATTGATGTGCAGCCGACAAATCTGCTGCAACTGTGTGATGCTAACACATCAATACTGCCCAAAATCTCTGAGGAATATTTCCAGCACCTTGTAGAATCTGCACAAAGCATTAAGGCAGTTCTGAAAACAAAAGGCGAATCAACTTGGTACTAGTTGGGTTAACTAATCAAGTGTCTGGTGAGTGTATGTTCCATGGATTTCCATAATATTTTACACCACATTTATGCTTCACTCCAGACTTTTGTATATACTTTACTTTTCATTTCTCCACACTATTGGGTAAATCTCTGACCTACTTTAAAGACCAAATACCTGCAAAACTGAAAGCATCCTCATGGGTCTTGGCTGTACTTTGTGTTGAGTGCTTATGAGTGAAGATAAAATGTTGGTGAAAGTGCTAAACATGTTTGCACTGAGCTCCAAGTGCCGCTGGGTCTGCCTCACAAAGCTCCAACAATAGGGTCTTTGTGCAAATGTTTAAAGTAAAAATGAATCAACGTGCTCTAATGCTGCTCTCATGTGAAAAATACCAAAAAAAAACCTCAATCATTTCACATCGTTTTATTTCCCTTTCCTCCGATGTCAAATCATCCCTCATTCTCCATCTGTGTAAGTAATTTAATGATTTGTTACCATGTGACTCATATCAACAAAGCTAGTGGCAATTTTTGGTGCAATATTTGGTCTGCAGTGAATGATTCCATTTCAGGTCTAGAAATGAGCTTTGACTCCTTTCTGTGGAGTTCAGCATGTACAATATGAAATCCTGGGGAACGCAATAAAAGGGGAATTGCAGCAGCTAGAGTTGGGCAGGCGTTGTTGGTAGAAAAGTGATATCTGATGTGCATTAAGACCAGCCAGTGGCATGTGTCTGCCTAGAGACAGCACCTGGGCAGCGAGCTGGAAGACCCACTAGCCTCACACAAAGAATGCTCTTGCCTTAAAAAGAAAAAAAATGTATTTTCTTTGTGAGAAAAAGTGTGTGTTTGTATGTAGCCTCCACTTTTGCCACCTGTGTGTGGGTTTCTGCAGTCACACACGTGCGCCCTGGGGGGATGAACCCCGTTTTGACTCCAAATGAATTTCAATTTAAAGAAGTGATCTTTTGTGTCATGTAGCAATTCGTTTGGATGCGGTTTTCTATCTGAGTGTTTTTTTCCCAGTGGCAGATGTGTTGCGGTGGGTGGCAGCTGCAGAATGGAGGAGCACAGCTTGCTAAGTGATTCACCCTGCTCCTGGCATCTCTGTTACCCCATGAGTCTTTTCCCTGACAATGTTTTCATTTCTATTTGCTTTATCTGTAACTGGGATGGTGGGCTAGATGCTTTGACAGCTCTGTCAGAAAAATGACAGCGCTGGTTGCCTGCTCGAGAAAGGGTGAGAGAAACTAATGGGACGTTTGGAGGTTACTTCCTCTTCGTGACCTCTTCTACAGAAAAAAAGGGGGGGGAAAGTGGGGTTGGGGGATGTGGTGTGGGGGCAGAGGGGAGCTGTGGCTGAATGTACCACCAAATCACATTTTGAGATGGATGCGTTGATGGCGCTCGGTCTGATAAAATCCCTAGATTGATACTGCAAATGAGCTCTCTATCTGATGACATCTGCTGCATTTTTATGCACGCACCCGGAAATAACAGTGTCGAGTGTTGAACCAGTCACATCTCCTGACGGGGGAATCATGTTTTGTTCGCTGCTGTCAAATAGTACTTTCATTCCTCTCCAAAATCCCCCATTAGGTTCTCTCAGACAAATGTCCCCCCAACTCCCCCCTCTTTTTCTCTGCCTTTGAGTAATTCATACTGTTGATTCCACCTCTGGAGGAATACATCAGGCATAACGTCTTTTTCTTTCATCAAGGCAGCGGCTTTAAAGTAATTTTCCTCCTCTCATAGGGAGCCAAATGGAGACGAGAAGATGTCGATTCTCTCATCTCTTTGTCTGTCCCCTTTGATCTCTTTCAACATGAATTCCCAATGCACAGAAAGTAAATGGGATTTTTTTTTTTCTTCTTTTTTTTGTCTTTCTCTGGAGCATGGTTGATCATACAAAATTGACCAGAAATGACTTCTAATGACCCCTGTGTTTTACTCAGTAAAAAGAATACCCAAAAAACACACTCATAGCTATCATTACTCATAGTGCATTTTAATAAAGGATGAATAATTTAGGGTGTGCTTGTAGATGTAATAGTCCAGAGCACTGATGCTGTGAACATCTTCATGGAGGAATTACCAGCTGTGTGTGTGGTGCGTGTGTGTGTGGGTGTGTGTGTGTGTGTGTGTGTGTAGGGACAAGGAGGACTTTGTGAGATGGGACAAAGGTTTCAACAGTGCCTGCATGCAAGTGTGTATTGTTGTCTGTTGCATTAACAGACAGCAGTTGTGATTTATCTTGTATTCCCAGTGTAGTAGCCCCCTCTATCTAACTGGAAAGGTTAAAGCATACAGCCTGGAGGCAGTACTACAAAGGTCAACATGCAGTTTAAGAATGAGGAATAGAGAGAAAGACAGACAAGATATGTACTCTTCTCCTCCCTTCGACCTGCATACTGCATCTGACATCCTGAAAACATTCGCTATAGTGTCTGCAGCAAAGGCCCAGCAGTATTTATCCTTTGGTTCGCTCTATCCTTGCTCCCCTGGCTTCTTCTTCGTCTTATCATCGCCTTGCCGTGATACCTCCAGTATCGCACGCCATAAAAATAGCTGACCTTGACAAAGCCATCTCTAGAGATAGTGTTTGAAAAAGGGGAGCTGTGTAGGAAAATGATGGTGGTAACAAAGAGAAACTGTAAACAAAGACAATTCATTTAATGGACCCCCTCAAGCCTGGATGTGCTTAGTAGAGAGAAAGCGAATGAGACGGATGGTTATAAAAAAGCAAGGCGCGAGACCATTAAAGAAGAGCAGCAGAATAGAGAGAGGGCTGTGAAGAAACACCAGTCTCTTTGGTGAGTCAGATGTGTTGAGGTGATTAATCTGCTTTGGCTGTCCTTCAGGCCTGAGGGGGAACAAGGATACAGCAGCGCTAGGTTGCCCCCTTGTGGAGACCTAGGTGAACTGGTAGAATAAAGAAACTCATTTTCTTTCACATAAAACTTTGTCATCACTGACCCTCACTTTCAGTGCCTTGTGCAATCTGTGATTTATGGCTCTTAAATGTTTCTCCTGTCAGATAACGGAAGAACTATAAACGAGTGACTTTATTCAAGGTCAAAAATTTTAGGAAGTAAGAAAGTGGATGGGGAAAAAAAGCTTGTAAGAGCACACAAGCAGTCCAGGAACTCACTTTTAAGAGGTGCATATAATAAGTTCTTTCACTACCAATTAATTATTCTCAACTCCTGTTGACTTTTATTATCATTATTATATTTAATATTATCATTATTATTATTATTAATTTTTTCCAGACCATCCATTGTCCATATATACAGTTCAGGATCACGCTAGGGCTGGAGCCTATCCCAGCGATTATAAGGTGAGATGCACAGTATACTCTGGACAGTTCACCAGGCTAACACATAGACAATCATTCAAACCCATCAGTTAGACTAACCTAGAGTGCTGTGAAAAGGCATTTCCCCTTTTCCTGATTTCTTAGTTGTTTGAATATTTGACACAGTTAAACGTTGAAAATCATTATAACCAAATTAAATATATAATGCAGTTTTGAAATTAAAATTTTGTTTATTTGTTATATCATGAGTAAACTGTGATCAAGCAAATTCTTTAGAAAAGCTTATTTCAATTTCATTAGCCACACCTAAAATCACTCCAAGAGCACATCAACGACTCAGCCAGATGGTCACAAAAGAACTCAGAACAACATCTAAAGAACTGCAGACCTCCCATGCCTTAGCGAAGGACCATGTTCGTGAGTCAACAATAAGGAAGACTAGGCAAAAATAGCATCAAAGGGAGATCTCTAAGGAGAAAACCATGCTGACCAAAACCAACACAAAGGCTCATTTCACAACTGCCAAAAAGCATCTTGATGATCCACAAGATTTGGGGGGAAATATTCTGAGGACTGAGGAGACAAAAGTTTAACTTTTTGGAAGGTTTGAGTCTCATTACATTTATGTAAAAGTATCACACTATGTAATGTGATGGTCTGGAGCTGCTTTGCTGCATCGGGACCCTGGACGACTTGCAGTAACTGATGGAACCATGAATTCTGTCCTCTACCAGAAAATCCTGAGAGAAAATGTTTGTATCCTGAAGCTCAAGCAGACTCAGGTTATGCAGCAGGACAATGATCCAAAACACGAAAGGCGACCTCTGAATCCTGTTGCTTTCACATGACCTTGAACAGGCCATTCATGTTGAGAAACCCTGTAATGTGGCTGACTTAAAACAATTCTGCAAAGAAGAGTGTACCAAAATTCCTCTACAGTGATGTGAAAGACTCATTGCTGCAAATGCTTGGTTGCAGCCCTGTGGATTCAACCCCAGGATCTTCTTGCTGTGAGATAACAGTGTTAACCTCTGGTCCACCCCAAACCTTGTTGTGCATCAGTAAATTTCTCCTCTTTACTCTATCATGTGCTATAAATGCAGAATATCGAGCTAGTTATTGAGCATGTCATCTTATTTTCTATTCCCCTCCTCTAAATGGATAGCCAGTCTATCTATTGTACATTAATGGTCACAGTCCCCAGGGTTCCCTTTGGTTTCTATTGGATCTAACACTTGAAATCTTTGGTTTGCATCTCAGGTTTAGATCCCTATTTTGATTTTATGCTCACTCCAGTAATGTTAAACCTTAGTTCTTGTCGGATTATTTGGTTACTGTACGGTTTTTATTGAAACTTTGTTGCCTGTTTGGATTGCTTTACTATTCCTGTGTTTAGGTTTTTGATTCTTGGCTTTTATTTGAGGTTTTGGTTCCTGAGCTATGATCATATCTTCTTGTAATTTTCTTCTCCTTTGCCATTTTTCTCTTAATGCCGGTTCCCCTCCATCAGTTATCGTATCTTCTTGTCTCTGTGCTTGACACGTTTCTGTTGGCTGTTTCACGTTTTACTTTGATGGTGTGTCTTGTTTCAGTTTTTACTTCCTGCCTTTGTAATTGTCTCTGTCTGTTTTGTGGCTTTGTGTACCGCACCCTTTCTGTTTCTATTCCTCAGTCAGCTCTCAGCGTTTATATGGTCTCATCTTCCCATTGTCCATTGTCAAGAAATGTATTATGCTTCCATTGTGTGCTCTGTGTCAATTGTGTTAATTAGAATTTGGTTTTGTGTTTTATTTTTGGACTCAGTTCATCCTATGATATTTTTGCCAGCAGCCAATAAAGGCTAGCTTCTTGTTATTCTTGTGGCATACATTTGAGGCCCCTTTAAACACAACAACACATTACTGCTGTCTCTATTCTATTCTATTGTGAAAACCTAAGACAAAATAGCCATGACATACTGTCATCCATCCAGCTTTTTAATTCAAAACCTAAGATTTTCAATTTACAAAACAATCCAAAAGCAGCCAACCTTTGATTTGTAGATTGTGGGCATTTATTCATTTCATCATCCTACATTAAAAAAGACCTAAGTGGTTTTCAGAATTGTTGGAGACACGCAGATTATTACACACTACACTGTATTTCATTAATTTACTTATGGAGATATAGAAAGATCATTTACTTTTAAAATGCTTTGGCCTCATAACCATTTTTATTTCTCTATAACCTTACTGGAGACCAGCTTACCCTGGATTATGTTTAGCTACATAGTATTCAGCAGTGTGGCTGCTTGTATCTTTTATGTTGTCACTCATTTTCTCTAGCATTCACCCATGTCATCTAAAGTTAAACTAATGTATTTGGTCTGGTTTAAAATTGTCAGGGCCCCTCAGGCAGGATGGACACAAACCAATGATTGATTGATTATGCCTTTAATTTTCACTTGCAATGTTACACGTACATGTCACCTGCAGTGAAATGGGACCCCTTCCGACCATACATAAATTACACAAAGATCAGATTGGGAAGACAGGTCAGAGAGAGGTAGGATGGTAAGAAAAACAATGAAATACACAATACATGAGGGGAGAGGAGAAGAAAAAAAACTCTACCCAGACTGAGCTCCTGAGAGAAGGGCAGTTTGAAAACAGAGAAGAAGAAAAAAACACCTCAACACAAAAGCACATGAATCGTCACACCATACAACATAAAAACACGTGACTTGCAACGTGGGGGGGGGTATCGGGTATGAGAGTGAGCCGATGTAGACAACAGCCATCAAATCCTGCATGACTGTAGAAAACAATGCAGGACTCTGGCTTACAAAGTTCAACAGGTGTATTTGCAAACAGTCAGAATCCAAACACAGAGCCGCTGTTAAGGAAGTTCCAAAAGGCAGGGAACTCCACAGAAACAAAATATTCTTGAGTTTCAGCTCACCACACACCAAACGAACAGTACACTTCGGAATACTGTGCAGATGGAAACACTGGGTAAGTAATTTACATGAAATCAAGCAGCCAGACTTTACTAACCAAGTTAATTCAACATTTCAAAAAAGACTGACGCACTAACTTAAGAAGAGGTGGTAACGAGCTTATCAGGAACAAGTGCGCGGATCACTTCCGGGCGCGTGAAGCCTGAATGAGTCCCGCCCCTGAACACAGGTAAAATCCAACCGCACACAGACAGCGGAGAAGAAAGATAGAACAATAAGGAGGAGAGAGAGAAAGAAAAAAGTGAGACAGCGTGGAGAGGACTGAGGGACCGTGGCAAAGGCAAGCAGTGGAAATGTCATAAAGCTCTCAAAATTAAATAAATTTTTCTTGTAATTATTTTAGAACCAATGTTTAAAGTCTACAGAGATTTTCCCGAAGCATTAACTACTAGTTGGGATTGAGAAGCTACCAGTTCACTCAGTAAGCTAGCTGACGGTTGACTAGATCGTAATAATATTACATTTGCTGTTTAATAAATATCCGGTTGAAACTTTTCCTTTAACATACAAAGATCAAAAATAAGGAAAGTACAATCAGAGGTATCCTGATGTGCGATACTTAATTTAAAAAGTACTGATTCTGTTCTGTTCTTGTTTTTTCTGATGAACACTTACAGCTGTTACCTTTAGGTGGGTTTACTTATCACCCTAGCCAAATATATTATTATCAGCCACTTCATTAGGTACACCATTAGGTATTAAATCTTAAATCTTCATACCATAGGTCCAACAAGGTGCTGAAAACACTCCTTAAATTTTTTTTATCCATATTGACATGACAACATCACACAGTTGCTACAGATTTGTTGGCTGAATATTCATGTTGTGAATCCCCCACATCAGCAGCTCTACTGGACTAACTGGTGACTGTGGAGGCCATTTAAGTTCCTAATATCATGTTCCAGAAACTAGTCTGCGGTCGTTTGAGCTTTCTGAAATGGCACGTTATCCAACTGGTAGTAGCCATCAGAAGATGTCAAGTTTACGTATGTATGTATGTATGTATGTATGTATGTATGTAGGTTATGGTGTTTAAACAATATTCAGGTTGTACTAAGGGCCCCAAAAAGTATCCCTCACGCCATTACACCACTGGTTGGTTTACAAGATAGGATGTATCACTACTTTCATGTTGTCTACACCTAAATTTTGGCCTATCATCTAATTATCACAGTGGAAATTGAGGCCCATCAGTGCAGGAAATGTTTTTCTAATCTTCTATTGTCTAATTTTGGTGAGCGTCAGTTTCCTGTTTCTAACTGACAGGAGAGGCACCTGGTGTGCTCCTCTACTGCTGTAGCCCATCTGCTTCAAGGTTCAACATGTTGTAATGAGTGATTTTTGAGCTACTGTGTCATAATCGGGCATCAACATGACATTTTCACCCAGAGAACTGACATTCACTGGATATTTTCTCTTTGTCAGACCATTCTCTGTAAGCCCTGGGGATGGTTGTGTGGAAAACCCTCGGTAGAATCAACACTTTCGGAAATACTTAAATCAACGTTCATCTCCATTCTGATGTGATGCCATTCAAAAGTTTGAACTTCAGCAGGTCATCTTGACCATGTCTACAAGCCTAAAAGCACTGAGGCGCTGCCATGTGACTGGCTGATTGGATGTTTGCATTACTGAGCAGTTAAACAGGTGTACATAATGAAATGGCTGTGTTTTCCATGTTTGTAGCTCAGTTACCCAATTAGTATATCCCTGGTGCTGAGCTCTCTGTGGGTGAAAAACAGCTGGATTTTGTAAAGATGTGGTGGAGCTGTGAGGCAAAGCCTGCTTTTTGCATAAAATAATTGAAAACGGAATTACATTAGAATATTTAAAATATTTTATATATTTTTAAAAGTATGTGTATGACAAACACAAGTGTTCTGTATGAAATTTAATGGGTTATATTATAATTTTATCTAGTTTGTAATGGAAGTTTTTGTCAATTATTTTGTTAAACTTACCTTTTTCAATCTCTATTTCAATCAATCAATCTTTATTTATAAAGCACTTTTCATACAAAAAATGTAGCACAAAGTGCTTTACATGGTTAAAAGCAGCCCACCCTCCAACTCACTGCCCACACTCTCATTAACATAAACGATCATGAAACCCCCCCCCCCCTGCGGCCCTGAGCTCCTCCGGCAGGCTGTTCCACAGATGAGGACCATACCATTGAAAAGCTGCCTCTCCGTGAGTATGTGTCCTGACTTTGGGAACAGTCAAAAGGCCAGTACCAGAGGACCTCAAGGTCCGCGAGGGTTCATATGGTAAAAGCAAATCTGAGAGATAAGAAGGCCCAAGACCATTAAGACATTTAAAAACCAATAAAAGAACTTTAAAATCGATCCTGAAACACACGGGGAGCCAGTGCAGCGATTCTAAAACCGGTGTAATGTGGGCCCGCTCTCTGGTCTTCGTCAGCACACGAGCTGCAGAGTTTTGTAAAAGTTGTAAGGGTAAAATATTCTTTTTGGGGAGACCAGAGAGCAGGGCATTACAGTAATCAATGCAACTGGTAATAAAAGCATGCATCAACATCTCTGTGTTGGCCCGAGAGAGAATAGGGCGGACTCTGGCTATATTTTTTAGATGATAAAATCCAATTTTGGTTACATGTTTAATATGTGGGATAAAACCAAGCTCAGAGTCAAATATAACACCCTGGTTTTTTGCTTGTAGTGAGGGACATAGTGAAAATGCCTGTAATTTAGACAAGAGTTTCTCTCTCTGAGCCTCAGGGCCGATGATTAAAACTTCAGTTTTGTCCTGGTTAAGCTGTAAAAAGTTTTCTGCCATCCAAGATCTTATATCTAAAATACAGTTAAAAAGGGCATCCATTGGTCTGGTGTCATCAGGAGACACGAAGATGTACAGCTGACTTTTTGCTAAGTCACAGCTCATTCACTGTGTGTGTAAGTTTGGATTTTACATATAAGAATATTCAAACATTAAATCACCACAGTATCAAGTAAAAATTATACATATTTTAATGCCAATATAATAAGTTTATTTTCCATCCATCCATCCATCCATCCATCCTCATCCGCTTTATCCGAAGTCGGGTCGCGGGGGCAGCAGCCTAAGCAGAGAAGCCCAGACCTCCCTCTCCCCAGCCACCTCCTCCAGCTCATCCGGGGAACACCAAGGCGTTCCCAGGCCAGCCGAGAGATATAATCTCTCCAGCGTCCTGGGTCTGCCCTGGGCCTCCTCCGGTGGGACATGCCCGAACACCTCACCCAGGAGGCGCCCAGGGGCATCCTTGTCAGATGCCCGAACCACCTCAACTGGCTCCTTTCGATGTGGAGGAGCAGCGGCTCTACTCTGAGCCCCTCCCGGATGGCCGAACTTCTCACCCTATCTCTAAGGGAGAGGCCAGCCACCCTTCGGAGGAAGCTCATTTCTGCCGCTTGTACCCGCGATCTCGTTCTTTCGGTCACTACCCACAGCTCGTGGCCATAGGTGAGGGTCGGGACGTAGATCGACCGGTAAATTGAGAGCTTCGCTTTTACACTCAGCTCCCTCTTCACCACGACGGACCGGTGCAGCGTCCGCATCACTGCAGCCGCAGCACCAATCCGCCTGTCGATCTCCGGCTCCCTTCTCCCATCACTCGCGAACAAGACCCCGAGATACTTGAACTCCTCCACTTGGGGCAGGAACTCATCCCGACCCGGAGTGGGCACTCCACCCTTTTCCGGCTGAGAACCATGGCCTCAGATTTGGAGGTGCTGATCCTCATTCCCGCTGCTTCACACTCGGCTGCGAACTGTTCCAGTGCGAGCTGGAGGCCCCCACCCGATGAAGCCATCAGAACCACATCATCCGCAAAAGCAGAGATGAGATTCTGAGGCCACCAAGTGAAAGCCCTCCGCCACTTGGCTGCGCCTAGAAATCCTGTCCATAAAAATTATGAACAGAATCGGTGACAAAGGGCAGCCTGGCGGAGCCCATCACCCACCGGAAACAAGTCCGACTTATTGCCGGCAATGCGAACCAAACTCTTGCAACGGTTGTATAGGGATCGAATGGCCCGTAACAGTGGGCCAGACACCCCATACTCCCGCAACACCTCCCACAGGACACCCGAGGGACACGGTCGAATGCCTTCTCCAAGTCCACAAAACACATGTAGACTGGTTGGGCAAACTCCCCATGCACCCTCAAGTATCCTCGAGAGGATAAAGAGCTGGTCCAGTGTTCCGCGACCAGGACGAAAACCGCATTGTTCCTCCTGTATCCGAGGTTCGACTAACGGACGAACTCTCCTTTCCAGCACCCTGGCATAGACTTTCCCAGGGAGGCTGAGGAGTGTGATCCCCTGTAGTTGGAACACCCTCCGGTCTCCCTTCTTAAAGATGGGGACCACCACCCCGGTCTGCCAGTCCAGGGTACTGCCCTGATCTCCACGCAACATTGTAGAGGCGTGTCAACCAGGACAGCCCTACAACGTCCAGAGCCTTCAGGAACTCGGGCGGACCTCATCAACACCAGGGGCTCTGCCACCGAGGAGTTGTTTAACTGCCTCAGTGACCTCGACCCCAGAAATTGGCGGGTCATTCCCTCATCCCCAGACTCTGCTTCCTCCTCGGAAGACGTGTCAGTGGGATTAAGGAGGTCCTCAGTATTCCTTCCACCGCCTGACAATTTTCTCAGTCGACGTCAGCAGCGCACCGCCAGCACTATACACAGTGCAGGTAGAGCACCGCTTTCCCCTCCTGAGACGCCTGACGGTTTGCCAGAATCTCTTCGAGGCAGTCCGAAAGTCTTTTTCCATGGCCTCCGAACTCCTCCCACACCCGAAGTTTTTGCTTCAGCCACTGCCTGAGCCGCATTCCGCTTGGCCTGTCGATACCTGTCAGCTGCCTCTGGAGTCCCACAGGCTAACCAAGCCCGATGGGACTCCTTCTTCAGCCTGGTGGCTCCCTTCACCTCTGGTGTCCACCATTTGGTTCGGGGATTACCACCACGGCAGGCACCAACCACCTTGCGGCCGCAGCTCAATGCAGCAGCCGGCAATGGAGACGCTGAACATGGTCCATTCGGACTCAATGTCCCCAGTCTCCCTCGGAATGTTGTTGAAGCTCTGCGGAGGTGTGCGTTGAAGATCTCGCGGACTGGGGCCTCTGCTAGACGTTCCCAGCACACCCTCACACGCGTTTAGGTGCACCGGGTCTGTCCAGCGTCCTCCCCCGCCACCTGATCCAACTCACCACCAGGTGGTGATCAGTTGACAGCTCAGCCCCTCTCTTTACCCAGTGTCCAGAACATATGGTCGCAGGTCTGGTGATACGATTACAAAATCGATCATCGACCTGCGGCCTAGAGCATCCTGGTGCCACGTGCACTTATGGACACTCTTATGTTCGAACAAGGTGTTCGTTATGGCCAAACTGTGATTTGCACAGAAGTCCAATAACAAAACACCACTCGGGTTCAGATCAGGGAGGCCGTTCCTCCCAATCACGCCTCTCAGGTCTCGCTGTCGTTACCCACGTGAGCATTGAAGTCTCCCAGTAGGACAACAGAGTCTCCAGGTGGGGCACCTTCCAGCACCCCCAGGGACTCTAAGAAGGCTGGGTACTCTGAACTGCCACTCGGGCGCATAAGCGCAGATGACAGTCAGGACCCGTTCCCTGACCCTAAGGCGCAGGGAACAAACCCTCTCATCCACCGGGAAAAACCCCAACATACCCGGCAGCAAGCCGGGGATATTAGAATACCCACCCCAGCCCGCCGCCTCTCACCAGGGGCAACTCCAGACTGAGACAGAGTCCAGCCCCTCTCCAGGAGACTAGTTCCAGAGCCCAAGCCATGCGTGAGAGGTGAGCCCGACTATATCTAGCCGGTACTTCTCAACCTCACGCACTAATTCAGGCTCCTTCCCCACCAGAGAGGTGACATTCCATGTCCCTATTGCCAGTCTTGGCAGCCGGGATCGGTCCGCCAGGGCCTCCGCTCCTGGCCGCCGCCGCCCGACACACATTGCACCCGACCCCTATGGCGCCTCCTGCGGGTGGTGGGCCTGCGGGAGGATGGGCCCATGTCTCCTCTTCGGGCTGTGCCCGGCCGGGCCCCATGGACTAAGGCCCGGCCACCAGACGCCGCCCTCGGGCACCCTCCCGGGCCTGGCTCCAGGGCGGGGCCCCTGTAACCCTATCCCGGGCAGGGTAAACTGTTCCTCGATGTTCTTTTCATACGGGTCTTCTGAATCGCTCTTTGTCTGGTCCCTCACCCAGGACCAATTTGCCATGGAGACCCTACCAGGGGGCAAAAGCCCCCAGACAACATAGCCCCTGGGATCCCTGTGACACACAAACCCCTCCACCACGATAAGGTAGCGATTCACGGAGAGTTTATTTTCCAATCAAGTGAAACATTTAAGACTTATTTAAAAATCCAATCCAAGATTCACAGAAATAAAAAAAAAAGGCAGTACACTTACAGTATATTGGGGCTACAATAATGAGTGATATGCGCATAAAACTTTTTTTTTTCCCCATTCAAAAGCTATCAGTGCTTGGCTCTCTAGGTACTCCAGAGAAAAGAGCACAGAAGACTCCCCTGGCCACGATGTAAAATGAAAAAACACAAACAGATATGTGTAATGTTACATTAGCTATCAGTACAACTACATTAAACTGTCTTGGTTGAATTCATAGGTCCTTGAGTGG
This sequence comes from Oreochromis aureus, assembly GCF_013358895.1. NCBI lineage: Eukaryota > Metazoa > Chordata > Actinopteri > Cichliformes > Cichlidae > Oreochromis > Oreochromis aureus. Next base: position 13,202,853 of record NC_052956.1, on the reverse strand, counting down.
TTCAATCTGTCAGTATGACATGATACAGTTCAGTTAAAAAAAAAAAAATCATTATTAATGATATCTTCCCCTACAGCACATTGTTTCTCCTGTCAAGGCAAAGCACAGAGCAGCCTTCAAAGGCAGCATGAGGTATGTGAACTTCATTCTGTCATCAGTAACCTCCATACGAGAACAACCATATGAGAACCGAGGTTATCTGCTGAGGTTTCCCTGCCTAGGATCATGGCATACATCCAATATTTCTTCAGTGACTTCTGATGCATTATTAAGAATAATTCACCTCGCAGCCTAGGCTGTATGGATTTAATGGAGCAGTTTAGGCTATAAAGTTCTTGGTTTTCAGATCGATTTTAGAGCCACGTGAGTAAAAGGAGGTCTCTTTTAAGGCATTTTATCATATCATCACTCTTTACTTTTTCTTCACTTATACTGAATTAGCTTGGCCTATTCTGTTCTGAATTAGCAGCAAGGTGCCATTAAATCTCCAAATTGTGTAATTCTTAACTTCACATTCCAATAAAGAAGGGAAAAAGCTAATAAACCCCTGTAAAAGTCATTTGGGTTAGTTCGAGTACCTTAAAGCTGAAAGCAGATGTTAGGCATTTTAAGAAATAGGCTTTTCTAGGCCAGCTCCACACACAAAATAGTGTTAACCTAACTGGTTTCACTATTCATTTTGCAAAGTGGACAGAGGGGTAGGCACATTTTAGTCTGTGCATGGCCACCCCCAGTTAGCCTTTGGCTCTAACCCTGGGCTAGGAGGATTGGGGGGGGTTTGCTAGCTATAGCTAGATATTGAAGGGACAAACATGATCTTGTTATTCTTTCATTGAGCAAGCTAGACAGCTCTCAGCAAATTAGGGATTTTCAAGAATGCTAAACAAAACTTTGAGATTCATAGTTTTCACAGTAAAGCAGTCCAATTTTTACTATAGGCTACTTGAACTGAAGTCTCCACAGAGCTGTTTTGACTTAAGGCAAAAAAAAAATGTAACCAGAAAGATTTAAGGCAAAAATTTTTCCTTTAGCTCCCAGAATCCTTATTTAACATGTCAATCTTTGTTATCATCATATTAGCCTTCTCTACAAGCCATTGAGGCCACATGCTGCTCATGTGACATTTGTGTTATTTACTTCCGCCACTGTGGGGCACACTTGGGCAACTTCGAGATGGGATTACATTCAAATCATAATGGGATCTGTCAGATTTATTACAAATTTTCTTTATTTTGGTTTTCACTTTCCTCTGTGGTATAAAACTGCATCTGATAAAACCATGTTACTCAAACTAAGCACCTTCCAGGTACTAACTGTCTAGTGTTTTTGATGATTGCATGGAAGCCTTTCTTGCTTTTGTTTAAATGTTCACATGATTTAAAATGGAAGAGGGTTTATTATACCACTTAACAAATTGTTTTTCTCGATGCAGCCTTGACAAACCTTCAAACAGCCATTTGATTATTACTACCGCAGCAAGATTTGCCTCTCATATAAAAGGGTTTGTTGGCTGTGTCAAATACTGAACAGTACACAAGAGAATAATCAGTAGTTACATTGATTGGAAGAAAACACAAAGCTAATAACAACGATAATATCACTATATTATTCCAGGGTTATGTATTTTGATCATAACTATGTAGGCCCACTGCAACATCGTGATTCACTCAGATGAGTATGAACTATAATACTGCAGTTATTTGAAACATCAGTCTTAAACCTCAAGGGTTAGGTACAGAAAACAAACATTTTTTTTCCTTGTCATTAATGAAATTTCACCATTACCAAAAAAAAATCTACAAATTTTTATCTTAACTGTTAGCCGCCGCTCTATACCACAAAAGCAATTTGCAAAAAGGACATGATAACACACAACTTCTGATTGGGCTGTAAAAATGGCTAACCAAAGCCATGACCTCATTGCCATGAAGCCCCAAAATAACATGTTATCTATTTGGTTTTAGGTCAAGCGTACACAAAAAGAAAACTAGGCACTCCTTGTTTGAGTACAATCCTTTTCCTTCTTAAACCAATCATCAAGTGGTTTCCAAAATGGTTATGATGAAATACAAAGAAACAAAAAAACAACAGTTGATGGGGTTTTTACAGAGACAATGAAATATATTTTGCTATTAAACACCTCTATAGCCAGTCCAACAAACTGAGGTAAACTCTCTGGCTGTCTGCAGCTAATTGATCATGAATCTATAACACAGATCTGGCAGAAAAACTTCACCCTGGATGCGTGAGACAAAATGCCCAATCTGACGATATGTGTAAAGGCGTCAAGAAAAGGGCTTTGATTGTAGGATAATATATTTGGAGTCACAAGTGATGTGCCGCTAGGGCTGATTTGCTGAAAATGCTGTGTGACTCTAGTGCGACAAGTGGCATTTTAACTAAGAAAAAAAACTGCATGGAGGAGGTAGAGGGCTTGGGAGGAGGTAAGGAGTTTGTGGAGGAACAGCGTTTATGAGGTAGCCTTTTGCTGTAAACAAAAAAAAAAAAGGTTTGCAGTAATAGAAAAACTCATTAAAACTGGGAAGGAAGACCAGGAAGTCTGTGGCAACATTAGGGAACGTCTTGCACAACACCTCAGTATAACAGAGATCTAAAGTTGAGGTCATCAAAAAATAAAAAAAAAGAAATAAAATAAAATTATGTATATACAAACAAAAAGAAATGCACAGCTATGTATAACTCAAGAGGTAGTTGCTAATAGTACATCAATCGGTTACATATGTTTCTTCGTCATTGCTTAACAGAGTTTGTTGAGAAAGTCAGTGGATGATTCCCAAAAGAATAAAATACACTTTTTTGGTTAATTCCCTGAGAACAGTTCATCATCCTGAGAGAAATTGTGTGTAAAAATGTAAAAATACATCATATAAAAAGATGTTTCCATAGAGTTTTGAGCATGGGCTGTGCTCCTTCTGTGGTTTGGTCATTCACTTCTTCTTCTTTTTTTTTAATCTCTGTCATGCTGCATTGTTGAGATTTGATCTTTAACGCACGCACACATTCAAATAAACTGTACATTAAATTAAAAAAAAATAACAACAACAACAACAACAACTGCTCTAATGCGCTTTCAGCAATAAGTTCCTCTTATTTGAAAGAGCGAGGGTAACAAGCACTTCAGCAAGTCTTAACATTAAATGCCTTCAAAAACAAAATAAAGCCACACTCTTTGGTATGGAAATATACCAAAAAAAGTTGCTTGTCTATTTAGAGCTTTTAAAAACACACACGCTAGTTTGATATAATCATACAAAGTTATTTGATTTGTCAGAACATTAAGATACAACTCCAAAGCGACTCGACTTGAATTGTGTGAGGAGTCGACTTCAGATAAGCTCTTTTCACATTCAGTATGGTCAGAGAAGAGTTGTTGGGTCACAAATAAGTGCCACTAAAGCCATGCTTGGGATTCAAGTTATACCAAAAGCAGCACTCTTATTCTCTCTCTCTCTCTCTCTCTCTCCTTTTTTTTGTTCAGTGAGTTTGAAGCAGCAGCAGCAGCAGTGATGTCACCTCATCCCAAAGAGGACTGCGCATTAACCTGGCTGGTGCTGGCTAACAAATGGTAGGCACAGATGGAAGAGGAACAGGTGGTTCGATCTTACTGTAACATGGCTGGGAGAGCAAACAGCTTGACATTCATTTTTCAAGAAGGATAGTTTGTGAGGTATTAAATAAATAAGATACAAAGATAGTATAATGGTCTGGTACTACACCTGTAACAAAACGGTGAGCTTTTGTGCTGTATCAAAGGCGATTTCTGAGTATCTGATTTAGCAAATAAGGGAAAATATGGAGTTTGGGGTTTTTTTAAGTCAGTTTGATTTGTCATGAATGAAAATGTTTAAATAGAGAGAGAGTTTTCACACACCAACAAAGCATCCCATGCAATATACACCTATAGATCAGAGCTAATTCCTTATAAATGCATTACTTAAAGTTAATAGAATTTTAATTATATCTTGTGACTTTACATATATGTATATATTAATGACTTATACTATAATTTATAAAGTGTAATGTTATTTTCAACTAATTATGCCACAACCAAAATGGAAATCTAATGATCAGTTCATTATTTTGAATCTAAACTATGATCTAGATGGATTATATGATGTCTTATATAGACTGTGTCTATCTATGATAATAGGAAACATAAGGGTTAATAGTGTTGACTCACACCTGAGGAAGAGGTGCTTCAGTCTGACAGTTTTCTGTTCGAGCATGCGTAACACGCACAGGACACACGCTTTCTCTCAGTCTTGCACATGTTTGACGTCTGACAATCAGTTGGTCCGGTCTATATCATGTAAGAGGTATGTATGTATGTGAGTGTTTAAGAAGTATAGAGTGTGATCTAGCAGCTGGCTGTCTTTTTAAAAAAATTCCCTCTGGGATCCATAAAGTTTCCCTACAGATCTTTAGAAGCCAAGCTAACGGTCCTGCGGGTCTGGATTATCGCTTAGAGGGTCTTGAGGTCTTGAAGTCTTCTTCTAATCCTTCTTAAGATGAGCTACCGTGTGTGCTAAAAGGATGCATCATGATTTTTCAGAATGATTAGGCCTACAGGATATTTTGTGGCTTTAAATCTGCAACATAGTCGTGTAGAGAAAAAGCATTCATAACGGCCAACACTTAGGTCCAAGGGTACAAAGGCAAAAACAATCATCAAGACTAGACTTATACAGTGTTTTTTGTTTTTTTTTCTCACTCTCGTGCTGCAGAGACTGAAACAAGAGTAATCCCCTGCAGTCACCATTCCAGCCGTGGTTGCCATAGCTGCACCAAATGACTGCAAGTCAGTCACACACATTCTTGCCCATCACGTACCCCATTGATCGTTGCCATAGCTGCGCTGGTTAGAAATTGTAAAAAACCAAAAAAAAAAAAAAAAAACCCAAAAGAAAAACAATAAAAGTAAAGAAATAAAGACCTCCCATTTTTCACAGGTGTGAGGTAGATGAGGGGAGCTTCAGATAACCTTGATTGAGAGGAGACATGAGGTGTCAGAGGCTAGCGGTGAAAGATTCACCTCTATGGACTATTTTCAGGATTTCCTCCACCTCTGGGTCCGAGAGCCACGTTGTGTATGGGGCTCCTCAGGGGAAGAGGAGGAGCCCTCCAGAGGAGACGAGCCAGAGCGCTCCTCTTCCTCTGGGAGAGAGAGGTAAGGCCCGGTCCCTGGGCTAGAGGCCGAGGTAGACGCATGTTGGTCCTGAGAGCCTGTGGCGGGCGCCAGCGCCTTGTGGGGACACTGAGCCACCATGTGCGTGATGCTCTGGCAGTAGTGGCATTTCTTTGGCTGGGGGGGCAGGCCACACTCCTTGGCATGGTGATCCAGACCTCCACAGTTATAACAGCTGCAGGGGACAGAGGAGAAAAGAACAGAAAGCATGAACAGGATCTTTGTTTTTAGCTTTTCCTTTTCATAAAACGGAAAACAGACTCTGTAGTTTTGAATCTGCAAGCACTTTGTGGCTAAAATACAGTTAGATCCATAATTTGTTGGACAAAGACACAACTGTATAGGAGTTATAGCAGTTGTTACAGCCTTCCATTTGCAAAGGCCCAAAGATAATAAGAGAAACTATAATAATTTTAAATTGAAGGACTGTTTTTGACAATCCTTTGCAGATGGCAGTGCTGAAGCCTAGAACTCAATGACATCACCGAAGGCTGTGTGGCTTCCCTTGAGATGCTCTGCTAGGTTTGTTCGTGGCTCTTTCTGCATTCATTTTTGTTTTCAGTAACTGAAAAGCATGTTCAGTTAGGTTGAGATTAGGTGACTAACTTGGCCACTGAAGAATATGCCATTTCTTAGCTTTGGGAAAGTCTTGCTTTGCACTTTGAAGCGCTCTCCAATCAGTTTAGCAACATCTGGCTAATTTTAAACAAAGATTATAGCTCTGTTCATGTCATAATTCATCTTGCTACTTCTATCAGAGGTCACATCATCAGTAAACAATAGTGGTTGGTAGCCATACATGCTCATGCCATAATATTTCCTTCCTGATGTCTGGCAAGGATCGTGGTATGCTTCATATCATGAGCTGTTCTCACCTTTCTCCATACGTTTCTCTTTCCATCATTATGACACAAGCTAATCTTGTTTTCAAGAATCTTTTTTTTTTTTCTTTTAGAACTGTGCAGGCTCGTTAAGATGTTTTCTTGTAATGTCTAATCTGGCCTCTGTAATTACCCTCATGAAGGCGTCTCTTGATTGTAGACTTTGACAGGGTGTTAAATGTTGTGAGGTTGTTTTCCTTCACTATGAAAGTAATTCTGTCGTTGTGCACATTAGTTGTCTCCTTTGGTTTTTCGGATCTTTTGATGTTGCTGAATTGCCCGGTGCATTCATTTGTTTTTAGAATATTTGGGACTTATGATTTATTTTGGTTTTTAAACCTAATATGTCGTCCCTCACTTGCACTGACATTTCTCTGTGCCTCACATTTAAAATCCCAGTGAAAAATACAAATTCAACACATGGAACCAACTTAAGATATGTCTGCTTTATTGGTCATGAAATAATGAAGCAACAGATTGGACCTGGCTATTAAAATGCTTTATTTCTAAACAATTAATACAGTGTTTTATATATAATAATTTAAATAACAAATTTATTTTAAAATTTATTTTAAAATACTGAAATTCCTAAGCAGTTAATGCAAACTTTTTTTGAACCCCTTGAATTAAAGCTGAAAATCGGCACACCTTGATTGATTTAAAAAGGCAAAACTACAACAAATTATGGCCCTAGCTATAACTATCATTTCTAACGTGGTAATTATAATATTAATAACAATAAGAAGAAGAAGAAGAAGAAGAAGAATTTTTCAAAAAGAAGAATAAAGATTTTATTTCATTCTTGTCCATCATCGGCACTACGGAGTAGAAATGTCAGCTCCAACTAAAATTCCCCACTAGATGGGAGTGTTGTATATGATTTTGGTCTGGTGTGGCCGCTGTGGCATGTCAAACTGCATTATATTATTAGCTCTGAAAAGAATACCAGCAATGAAATAGCAACAATAAAAGCATCAAGAGAAATTGGACCAAAATGTTAGCCCGTCATGATGCCATCAGTTCTCTTTGCACTGCATTAAATAATTATTTTTTGTCATATTCTCTCTTTTTGTTTTTTTAAGGCTTTATGTCACATACAAGTCACCGTTCAGGTTTTTAATAATGTCCTGCTGTAAAAAGCTTAATATCTCTAGGGCAATCAAGTCTAGATGGATTCATCAGTTTGTGTTAAATTTCTACTGCAGCAGTGCAAAACTCAACCGCTTATCATCATGAAATAACTGCTTACTGCACACATTTTAAGGTGCATCTGATTTGATTACCAATTAACAAAATAAGAATCGACAAGTAGACCCGACTGCAAATTGCTGCTACTAAATAAGAAATTGAACCATGACAGCCTTTTCTATGGAACCATGTTTCTGCCTTCTGTGCTTCTGAACAGATAAATTATCTTTACTTAACCTGTGTTCTTTGCATCCAATAAAATAACAACTGGCTGTTTGAATTAAATGAGAAAAATTTAATGCAATGTTTAATTGTTCTTTGTAAAGAAAAAGTATTATTTTTCTACAATAAATAAACCATAAAGAATATAATAGAGACTACAGATAAGAGTGCTACCTCACTAAAAGCTGTGACATTAATTAAGAAAGACTTAAAGGTAGGTTTTAAAAGGTAATTAGTAAGTGTCCTCAAAACCTGGATTCATACAAGTACAGTGATCTGATAAATTAATTCGTGCAATTAAATAATTATATTTATATACTAATTATAGTTCAAATCCCAAGGTAGCATGAAAATCCATCAATTTATTGGAGAATGTAGGTTTTAAAGTTTAAAATATTCACTCATGTAATTCAGATTTCTTGTATGTCTCCGGTCATGCATTCATTTAGTGTAATAAAAGCACAGTTTAATCTCAGCTAATTTGATTCAAATGCGTGCAACACAAGGAGAAAACAATACCAGGTCAGAAGTGCAATTTCAATTTTCTTGGGAACAAAACTTGTGCAGTGAAGAATCATCGACACATACACGTACATTTTTGCTTTTCAGCTTTATGCAATAAAAGCTTCTCTAACTGTAGCTTTTTAATACATTTTTTGCTCAAACCTTTCTTTACAAATATACAAATTTCATGTTTTACTGATAGACTAAATTTCATATCAAACTGGGAAAAACCTGGATGAAGACAAAACAGCTCAAAATATTTGGATGCCCTTTAAGTTTAATATTGAAGAATGTTTTTTATCACAGATTAAGACTAATGAGCTTTAAATGCTAATCTTCTTTTTTTTCAGGAAAGTGGTTACAGATGAGTGCTTAATTAGTTTAAAGAAAATCCTGCAACAGCTGATGAACATTTTTCAACAATTACTGTTAAACATCGACTTCTTGGCTCATTTCTGTTGGCTAAAATCAATGCTGTCATCACTAAAGTTTTCAGCCACTATTTCCACAACCAATGAATTGTTTACACAATTTTTAAACTGAACAGTTTAAAAGAACGTGACCTGAGCAGCTCTGGAGCAAAGAAAGAACTGATCTGCATAGCAGAATAAGCTGCAGCGTAACCCACGATTAGCTGTTCCCACTGACCAGCACTCACAAAGACAGAAACACACATCTACCTGCCATCACTGAATCCAAAACCACCTTGCTACCACCTTAGCAGAAGACAGACACTTGACCTAACACTGGATCAATTATCTGAAATAAGCTGAATTATTCAGCTGTGTAAACCAATCAGGGAGCCTTCTCTGTCAGATACAGTTTCTTCCTTTCTAACAAATGCTTTTCTTTACCACTATTAAAAAAAAAACAAAAAAAACTCGATAGTGCTGCATTGGAGCACTGAAGCAACAGTGATGCAGCAACATAAAGGGCGCCAGTGCTACACTTTCTCATGTAAATGTAGCCTTGAAATCATGTGATACCTTCCCACAACAGATACGGTACTTAGACTCTACCTGGCAGGATTTGCCGCACATCAAATGAGGGCACTTTCTTTCAGTAGGAGGACAGGAGGACTCTGCTTAGCGTTTTCAAGGCGCTCCCTATGGCTCCCTCTGCAGATTTTAGCAAAGCTCCCTTCAGGATTCAACTGAGGACAAAACAATTGATTTGGCTACTGCTGCATTGAGATGCATATAGGTCCAATCTACCCCCATGCTAATACAGTCTCTAATGTAAAAGCTGGCAAATTGATTTAAAATAGCGGCAATGGCAGGCGAAGTGCCCTATTCAATTCCTTATTATGGTGCACAATAACCATAGCAACAGGCATGTACCGAGGCAGATTGAATAGATTTAATCTATAATCTCAGCCCACTCAGAAGCCGCTCACTGCGGGTAGACGTACATATAGAATATGTTTCCTATCGCTACAGCGTAGTCCTGCTTTCTCAAAGCTAGCCACAGGCATCTATACGCATTCACGTATTTCACATTTTCAGGAAAACCATGCATGCGCGTGATTACATTCATGCAGACACAAAACATACACATACATTTTTTTTTGTTTCAAAAATGAATAAAACCTACCGGTCTCCCTTTGGTTTGCGTTTCTGCAATGGGACCTTCCCTTTGGGTCTCCTCTCGCTGCCTGCACAGGGTCCCCCACCAGGTCCGGTCACCCGCAGGGACTCCAGGCCCTTAGAGGACTTCTTATAGGTGAACTCCACCTGCTCACCCTCCTTTAAGCTGCGGAAGCCCTCCATCACTAGTTTGCTCTGTTGGAAGAATAAAAAAGGGCAATTATCCCTTTGAAAGAGGCAGATGCTTATTGCTGAATGCAAGACACAAGAGTGTGTATCTAAGTAGGATAACACGCAGTGTGTTATAAGCTAGAGTATCCGACACGTTAGGGCTCATGTTTGTTCAAATTTCTTTAATTTTAATGTCAAAGCATTTGTTTCCCTTAGGTTAAAATATTATAATTTCAAGCATATACAAAAATAAATCTTTAAAGGTTCATTTATTGGGCGTTAGATTTTGTAAGAGCAAAACTGTTCAAGGAAAATGTAAATCTGATTCTTTTATAATAGTAAGCCACGTCACTGAATAAGGTAGCTCATTAAAGGCAACTGAAAGATCTCTATTATGTTAGCTTTAAAGGCTTTTTATACAGCAGTATCAGGGTGCGTTTTACCTTTGTTGGTTATATTGAATATTTTTTTTAACCCCATATGATTCATGGAAACTGACAAAGGCTATTACACTTTAATAGCCTTCAGTATGCAGCTAGACATAAAGACAGCCCCCTTCTTAGGCAGAAAATGCAGTCTTTCAGTGAAAATGGATTAGTTCCTCTTTCTGTCTGCATAAGATAAAGCGTTAATGTTACGCAAGCCCACACCCATTAGGTTAAATCTACACATTGAGCAGTTGCCAGATATATTATTATGTCTGCACACAAAAAGCTCTCCAATCAACTCCTTTTATTTCCACATAGCTCAAGAATCAACATTTACTTTATTAACACGGGCAAGTTTGTGAGGTGGGCTTTTACACACTGCCACATGCAGCGAACACAACAAGTATTAGCAGACAATGAACATCGAGAGGCAAATACATTACTTCAAACATGGTGGATTGACTATATGTGGTTTGTACCAACTGCCATGAAGGTTGCTGCACAGAGCGACTTATCTCACATATGTCCTTGGTTTACTGTCTTCATCTACTTTTTCGCAGAGACACCACTTCCTTTCTGCAGGCTTAAAAGACAAGAATGTTACACCTATACAATCTTTTTTTTTTTAAAGCATCCACCATCCATCTTATCTACATGATCGGAAATATTGATTTAGTTACTACATAACCACTGGACAATGATTTATGTCTTGGTGATCGCACAGAGCGGACGGCTGATAGGCACAGAATCCGTGACCTTCATGAATCGCAGCAAGCCCTGCGGCTCTTATAGGTAAACACACGCCCACATGGGCATGCAGTGTGCAGAGCAAACCTACTACCTACTATACATCAAGACCTATAAATAACACACAGGCTATCTGTAAAAGCAGTGCATGCTGTAGAGCCAGATATGTAGGAGACAAAGGAAGAGAAAAGCACAAATGATCGGATGATATAGATGTGAAACTATAGAAGAAGGAGAGAAATTGTGCACAGCTGCATTTTTCTGCAACGACTGAGGTTACAGGAAGCTAAAGGCGCTCTATAGGTGGTTTGTAGATAGAGATGAAAACCTAAGAGAGAGGAAAGACGTACAGAGGATGTGGGAATTAATTACAAACTAAGAATAGTGTTTGAACTCACTGCACTCGGATAATTGTCCATGTGAAAACCACTGAACAATAAATGACCACTGGGATACCACGTGGATTAAATGGAAGTGAAACGAAATACATTTAATATGTTTCTGCTTCCTTCAGGAAAACAAGTATGAAAAAAACAAAAACATTTAACCTTGTTTCACACAGCGGACAAACTTCAAAACCTACTGCAAACACAAAGAATATCTAAATGTAAGAATATGCAATCAAATACATTTTCTTGGGATCTGTTAGGTCGACACAAACTGTCGTTATTACAACACCCAGTTATTCAAAAATCTTTTTAAAAAAATTCTTCTTAAAATTTATTCTAAAGACATTCAACATATCACAGCACTCGATGAATGAGGGTCAGGCCAAGACTTTCTTAAGATTAAAGAAAAACTTTCAAATAAATAAGAAAAAATAAAATATCCACCCTACATTAAATAAATCAGTTTATGTTCTGTTTTATGTTTTTAAAGTAATTTTTATGCATTTTTAAAACTTTTTTATATATATATCTAATTTAGACAATTTAAGTAAGTTGCATTGATGGGTTTTTTTTAAACATTTTCCCTTTTCTTCTCTTTACTTCTCTTTACTTGAACTTTATTCCTTAAAAGAATTATATCAAAGACAAACTTTGATATCATGAAAAAAACTCTAACTTCAATTTCAAATAAAAAAGGTTATTCGTTGTTGTTTTGGGGTTTTTTAGAATTGGTGTTTTTACAACTTATAGTTCAGTACAAAAAAAGTTTTAGAAAGCCATCAAATTTCTTAAACTTGAACAATGCTGATATAGAATTATGTTATTTCCCTGCGTTTTAAATTTCTTTTCATTAGAGATTTTTGGATTTTGATTTTTTTCATATATTTTAAACACAAATTAGTACATATAAAACATAAACTTTTACCAAATAGCTATTAATCCAGATCCAAAGGCCTCTCTCACAATGACTATTAATACACAGTTTTTTGCTTTACTTTTTTTATATAATAAAACAATAAGTAGGTTTTCAGTTTAGTCCTCAGAAAATATAGATATATACACGGAAGAGTTGTGACTTCATATTTAACCTCTTTTAAACAATTCCTTCTTTTTTTCCCACATTCTAACATTTGTAACAATTTATTCAAAAGAGAAAATTGCCTTTGTTAGCAAAAAGCAAATGTAAAAGCAAAATGTCCAAAATTCACTCATTCATTCTCCCTCTGATGTCCTTCTTGATTCCCCCACTGCAGTAAGTGAGACTTACAGCCAAGGCCACTTTGCTTCTAGTCGATTGCTGATGGAAGACTCATCCATTTTGGGCATTCAGCTATTGGATTTGGCTTTGAGGAATAGATGAGAATCGGGGAATGGAAATGAGCAAGAGGAAAGATTATGCCCCACAGATGCAAAAAAAGGGAATAACGCAGAAGGGACGGTGAGGAGAGTCACAAACTGAGCAAGCAGCTTCATGATCAATCTCAAAACATTATGTTACAAAATAATAATAGTAATAATGTTAAGATTCCATATTCATTAACCTATTCTTTTATCAAAGTAAACTGCTCATACCAGCAAAATAATCAACCAAACGCAAAGCTACGACCGAGCTACATCCTGGTCATTCAAATGAAAACACCAATTGATTTTATAATTACCATCATTAGACCATCTGAATGGCTAAAAGGCATTTGTTCAGCAGATATCAGTAAAAAGGCAACAAAAGGTTGTGCCCATCCCCCATGAAACACAATATATTCAGAATAATGATAAATAAACATCAGCTGGTCTCTAGACTATGGCACACGAGCCCTTCCTCTTCCTCTCCTGTCTTCAGTCCAGAAGCAGCTTGTCTCTCCAGGTCAAAGTTGAGTGGTTTGTCTCAGCACTCTACCCCCCCCTCTCCAACTCACTCAGTTCCCACAATGCACCAGTGAGGAAACCACACATCCCCTTTTGTTCTGTAGAAATGCAGGAAAACACACATAGACACACACACACTAAAATCTCCTCCATATAGGTTATGGCTTCATGTTTGTGTCAGATAAGTTCTGACGTGTTCACTTGCAACAGCTCAGTCTCTGCAATTACGTAATAAACTGCAGCATATGGATCTGTATATACATGTGTGCCACCGAGCTGCTCCATGCATGTGTAAGCGTGTGTGTGTGAGAAAACTTCGCAAATCAGAACCTGCAACCTGAGTCCCCTCCTCTCAAGTGACCTGGCGGGTGTCCTGACCCGTTTCAGTTTACGCAAAGAGGTCAGGAAAGGGCACGGCTAAGGTGAGGGAATGAAAGAATGCCAAGCAGAACGAAAAAGAGAGAAGGAGAGCAAGAGAGACTCTAACACAAAATGGGGGAGTGGCTTAGCACAGGGAGGTGGATATGGGTGGGAATCTGGAGGAAGAGGAGGACAAGGGTGGGGGGTGGGGGTTCATGGAACTACCTCCACCGCATTCTGTTCAGCTCCAATGGAGGAGCAACTCCTGATCAGTGGCTGGAATTGGGGGAGGCCAGGAACAAAACCACCATTTGATCAGGAACCCCACAGGTCAGCAGGAGAAATCCTGAGGTCAGTGGTATAACCGTCGTAGCACCACCCCCAGCCTGCTGGGAAGACCACACCAGCACTCTGTGCTTAAACTTAAGAGTCACCAGCAGCCAGCACCATGCCTTAAACGGAAGAAACCTATCCAACAAAAGGATCGAAAGATACTCTAAAAGGGCTTGATTATGCTTACAAGGTTCCTTATGTGTAATAAATATCTTTAGCTCTTCATGCATGTGACCGTATATATATATGTGTATGTGTGTGTGTGTCTGTGTGTAGGAAAGAGCCAGAGATCGATATCGACACTGACATCCTAGATAGAAATAGCCCTCCTTTTCATCAGCCGGCCCTCGTCATCACCAGACCCAGCAATCAATACAGGAAGCTGTAATGTGAGGGGATGGGGAAGCAAGAGAGAGGAGAGCCACCATCCTCCACCAGCCTCTCTCCGAGGCGACCACCAGCTATGGAATGGCTAATTATGGGATGCCTTAAATCAGAGGTGGAGAAGGGTATTGTGCTCGTTTCTAAGAGGAACGGGAGTGTGCAGAGGTGAGTGTGTAGAGGGAGATGGTGGTCAACATGTGGCTTGGTGTCACTGAGTAGCTTTTAATACACAGGAAATGCTAAGTGGACAAAGCTGGGCTAGATCAGCTCAGATGGACATAACCCAACAGGATATATATAAACCAAAGAAGAAAGGGAGAGGAAACACACACACATATACACAAACATGCCAGTGAAAACCACCAACAGAGCCGCTCTTATGTCGGTGACACCGCAGCCCTCCTCAACACGTTGTCATTAGTGGCTCTGACCTTTGAACCTCGCCCAGCCCCCATCAAACAGTTAAAAGCCTTCATGTTTCCCCTGCTTCAAATTAACAACATCCAACACCCCCGATTATGACTGGGCCAAATATTTGATCTGGGGAAGGAAGCACTAGATCATCCTGGTACATTTATCAGCATGAGAGGGGGAAATGAACCTCACTGAGGTGACTGGTGATAAAACACACAGCCTGCTAATAACTGCACCCATTCAAAACAGAAACAGTCCAGTGTCACTCCAAAGATTCACTGCCAGCCATTTAAAGAGGTGTCACTTTCACAAAAGAACAAATGATGGAATATATCATAAATTTCATATGACAGAAATCATTTTTAAAAGGTTTTAAGTTTTCACGTTTTCTTTTAGGAAAAATGATGGATCAATGCAAACCTTTCAAACTTTACACGTGTACATTGGTAGTGCATACAACTTGAGTTACAATCATTATTTAATTGATTTTACAGTTGAATCTATTTACAGAGGCAAAAAAACAGCAGCTGTCTTTTTTTTCTTTGTATGCTTTGGCACTGAACTCACCCAATCTAACAAAGTAGACAGATGATGATGTAATGCGTGACAAACATGACACAAAAACGAGCGCTGAATATTAGCTCGGATCTGATGAATTATAACATGAATACAAAGAGATGAACATGAGATAAATGTATTCAGATGTTTAATTGAGGGATTTTATGCATTTTATTTACTATAATAGCTCTAATCTTTATCTAATCATTATCTTTATTTTTTATTTGAGCCTTTGCAACAACTGCGTTTTTAGATATAAATTGCTTTCATCTGTCTCTCTAGCAATTTTTAATAGAAATTTGACTATAGATTATCGCAAATTAAAACTCATGCCCCACACTGTTTGAGACAAATCTCTCCAAAAGAAAAGCTTTTAAACTTCTGTTTACACATGTTGTGTCTAAATCTAACTTTTCTCTATCCTTTGGAAATGAAACGGTTGTTTTATTAATTAATTAGGTCTTTGATGATGATTATTTTTTTCATTTTTGATGCTTTTCATTGTCATGGACATTAGATTTGATATCTAAATTTGCTTTAGAGATTTAATAAAAACAGTCATAAGTTTGGACACGTTTAACTCATTTCTGACATTTTTAGGACAAAACGATCAATGGAGAAACAAAGTCCTAATAAATTCAAACAAATTGCAGATTGTAGTCCTGCAGTGTTGTTTTTTTTTTTTTTTCTTAAAATCTATCAAACATTGCATAGAAGAACTGAGCAGCCAAGAACATTAAATATTAAAGAAAGAACTAGAAAGAGCCTCCTGGAATTTTTCATTCCTGGTAATTAAAAAAAATAGATTAATTAAATGCTTAAATCCTTAATCAGCTCATACTGACATGACCAGCGGAACTGCTGCTCTTTTTTTTATTGTAGCCCTTCTGTGTCTACTCCATCACCCTTCCAATTACCAATCAAACATCCGCTATATGCGGCCAGCTCCTCAAAAGGAAGTCACATGACTTGTCTTTCTTCTTCTTTTGCTTTATTTGATGTAAAGACGGGAAGGGTGGTGGTGGTGGTGCGGGTGAGTGGAGTAGTGTGGCTGCAGGAGACACAAAGCCTGATACTGGCTATCTGCAGGCAGAGATGGGTGGGGCCTGCATGCCAAACGGTGACACGGACCAGAGGTTAATCTCACTAGGGGCCCACTTTAACCTCACTACACAAAACACACACACTCTCTCTCTCTCTCTCTCGAGTGTGCACACATGCACAATCAAAAACCTAGAACATCTTACAACGGTTCACACGTAGGCATCGACAACCTGGTGGCTGAAGGCAGAAAGTAAGAAGTGCTCACACACGCATTCGTAAGGGATTCATAAACTGCACACACACTCTTGGGGTTTCAGGAGAATAGCAACAGCAAACTGTTCAACATTTCAAACTGATTACCGACAAAGGGCAGGCAGCACCCCCAACCCACTAAACCCCTCGCCTACCCTCTTGCCTTTTTGTCTTTAAGAAATTCCTCTTTTTAAAAAATGCCCAAGGAGAGACCCCCCCCCCCAAAAAAAAAAACACACACAGACACACACACACATATTAAAAAACACTCAGCCCAGGTAGAGAAGTGGTTGACACACAGAGATAATGTAATAGTGGAATCACTAAGGAGAGAGTGGAGATGCTTAATTACTCTCTCACACCTTCCGAAAGGAAGCGATCAGATAGGAGCCGTGATGAAGAGGCCTCCCAGGAAGAGGCCTCGTGCTCTGGGGGGTGGGGGGCTCACACTAACTCTCTCTCACACACACACACACAAGCGCAATCACACCCTCCCTCCTTTACCTCCCGCTCTACCACTCGCTCGTCTTTTTCCAACCTCTCACTCATGTTTTCCTCTTGGACTACCGCCGTCCCCAGCCCAGCACCCCCACCCCTCACCCACACTTTTTTTTTTCCCACATCCCTCCTCTTTCCCTCTCTTAAGGAAACTCCTCCTCTCTTCCCCCCTTCCTCCTGTCCTCATGCTCCCTCTTCCCCTCCCTATCTTTCTTACCTCAGCTTTTCTCATGCGGATAGGGTCAGTGTTGTGCAAGAATACATCTGCATTCTTTCTGATAGTTTTATTTCAACATCGACCCTTTTACCACAAATGTGTAAAATAATGCATAACCTTTGTTTTAAGTTGGTTTGATTGTGAGCTTGCCACTGATTAAAAATGACAAAATGCATCCTAAAAGAATTATTATGGCTTCAAGACTTTTAAATCATTTTATACTTCAGACATAACAAGCCAGATCTGTATTCAATATTTCCAAATCTGAACATTTCTTTTAAACCTGGAAATAACATCAGTATATTCAAATGGCTCCAGGCTGCTAGCAGAGAGACAGAGAGGGTGGAACAATCAGAGAGAATGAGTGACCAATTTAATACGAATGTACGAGTGTGAATCCTTCCAAAGAAATCACGGGGTTGTTTGCATTTATTATGACAGCGTGTTTATGAATGCACGATGTCTTCCCCTTTGTGCTAAATGACAGTCGTGTCACTGTGAGCGCGTACAGCTGCCAGAAACACTGGGACACAAATGATCGAGTGTAAACATATGATTCACAGAATGCTATAATTTAACAAAAAGCTATATTAGGAACAATTTGCTCCCCACCACCCTCCCAAAATATGAAAAAGACGAATGAATTGTTACAGAGGAGCTCTGCAAACATTTTCATCTATACACCGCCATCATCACAGTACCTAGTGAGCCTTTCTTTTTCCTATGTAAAGCAACAATATACCGCACAAGCCTTTTCTGCCTTATAGGCTACAAACTACTGAGACACACAGTGTTTTGTTAGACTCCTGCTCAGCTCTTAAGACTGTTTCCCAAAGCACACCTTTATTCACCCTCGTTGGCCTGATCCACTCCTAAAACATCTCTGAGCAGCAGGGAAGACAGGAGTCTGGAGTGTATGGACAGATGCAGTGCTTTCAGTCGATGAAGCCACAATGTGAACGTATCAATCAAAATCTGATAACATAGTGCTGTAGTCATCCACTTTCCCAAGCCTCGGCTTGTTTCATGCAGGCACAGTAAGAGCGCATGAAAACATCCACATACATATAAATGTTAACAAAAAAATTTAAAAATATACATCAGGCTATATTATTACGTGCATATGAAGATGCGCATGAAGCAAAACTCAACATATTGTTATTATTCACTGAATATTTTTTGCACTTTACTCCAGGATTTTAATCCAGATATTTTTATAACTCTCGATTATCACGTTTATAGCCAAACTAAATGCACTAAACAACCAGCTTTACCACTGTCAGAATTCAGTGGCAGTGAACACATTTGGTCAATCAAATACTGCGGACAATTTGAAATGTACATATGTATATATTTTTTTTATTTGTATTTATTTATTTATTTATTATTCCATATAAACTGAGCTGAATGCAGCATAGCTCAGAGAGGTGGAAACTACTCTGCTGGTGCAGAACACACTCAAATGCCATTCAAAAAGACATTGGATAGCAAACCATGTGAAACTGTGGTCCCACTTTCTATTTTTAGACTGGCATGCAGCTTGAAAAAAAAACATACTGTAAGTGTTTGAGTTCCATTATATATATATATATTTTTATTTTTTTTTACCTAAATAAACTAATGCCTTTATGCAACTATAATCCATATTTCCCAGTGCTACTAATTTGCTTTTTAGTAATCAGTGGAGTCCTCTTTTTTTTTCACTGCTAACATTTGACCCCTAGTTCAGCACAACATCCCACTATTCTACAATGAAGTGAGAGAGTGTGTCAAATGAAATGGCAAAAAAAAAAAATGCCTCCCTTCGTCATCTGTCGTTCCTCGAGAATTTTAAAGGCACTTTATAGGACCGTAAAAAAGGGCGATTTAACGGAGGGAAAGGGGAGCTAAAACAAGGGAGGACTTCACTGCTCTTTGTTTGCTGTAGCAGTCAAAAACAAGGCCTCTGAAATGAACTCCATGCACAATAAATCAGCAGTACACGCAGAGAGAGTGGGAGGGGGACACACAGGCCGGGCTTCACGTCACCATTCGGTATGAAAGTAAAAGGATGTTTCTATAAACTGCACATACGGTTCAAGTACATCAAGCAAACAACAGCACTGGGCAAAACCCACCTTCCCAGAACAGAACCCAGCAGTGAGTAAAAAAAAAAAAAAAAAAAAAACACGCTCTCCGACATGTTAGCTGGCTGGATATCAAGCAAGCTCTGCTGTCCATTACAGGGCCAAGTGTGAAACTAACCGTGTCATATCCACACGACATTTCTTCCCTTTCCCTTCACAGAGGGAAGCAAAGGGAGAGCTAAACGCATGTGCCTCAGAGGAAAACTTTGTGTGTATGTTTGCGTGTGTGTGTGTCGTTTGTTTGTTTTGGTTTGGTTTTTCCTGTCCCTTAAGCATGTGGACAACGTGTTGTTACACAGTAACGTGTCGGGCAAGGCAAAACATCCGGATGATACAGTGTAACTATCGCTGTGAAGAAGAATTAAAAAGGGGCCCGACAGCAAGATGGGATCTGAGGTAACAGTAGCATTTTCTGGCAGAGGAAATAAAAAGTACTCAATCATTCGTCGCTATTCCACGCTTCTTTTTTTCAAAGAAAGGAAAATCCGGATGAGGACAATGTCCACCACATCACCACGACGCAGACGCGTATTCCTCGGTGCTTGTGTGTACGTTTTCATCAACTTACTTGGTGGACGAAAACATCCAGAGGGGGGTCAACGGGGCTGCCTTCGCTGTTGGTCATTGAGATAAATCCAAATCCCATCCGGACGTTGAACCATTTGCAGAAGCCCGATCCCGACAGGACCTGAGGTCGAGTGCGGTCCTCCTCCTGCTCGGCGGACTTGGCGGGGTCTTCTCCGCCACCTTTACCCGACCCTCCTGTAAAACGAGCGGGTAGTACAAGAGGCGAGTTAGAACATTTTGTTTGTGCTCGCAGACACGCCGCTCAACACTCACCGCCCTGCGTGCATACACGTTTATATAAGTTTAATGAGCTTTGTTGCGTAAAAAGAAAAGAAATAAAGAAAACTTCTCCAAGAAGCGTGAGGGGAATCCCCTCCACTTCAAGTACAGGCTATGCGAAGTTCAGGGCCGGTAGAAATTTCCTATACTATTTTTCACATGTCACATAAGCGAAGAGGGACGCGTGGTGCTGTGAGCCGATGTGCATCAACTAGACATTCCCTCAACCAAAAAAAAGGGAAAAAAAGTTGTTACTCCATGACAGATGAATGCCTCTGATTCGTGCACAGGCATGCTCAGTGGTGTAACTTGTGGAGGGTTTTTCTCGTGCATCTACAGCCCGCTCCTGATGTGGAGTTGCATGCTATAAGGGGAGGAAAAAAAAGGGCAGGTGTACACATGGTTCCTCGAGCTTTACTAGTGGCTTGAAAAGCATATACGCTCTAACAGTGGATCTATCTTAATGCTGCCAGACGTGGTTAGATGTGGTGCTCGGCAGTGTGGCGGTTCAGGCTTTTTTTTTTTTTTTTTTTTTTTTTTTTTTTTTTTTTTTTTGAGGTTTGGAACAATAATCACGCTGCACCTTGCCTCCTTCTCCCTTCTCGCGCGAGCTCACGTGGAGCAAAAATATATATATAACAACAACAAAAAAACTAAGAGCAGAAAATAGAAAAATAATTGCAGAATAACCTTCGGCCATGTTTCCCCGCGGACCCTCTGCGCCCAAGTTGCAATAGAGAAGCTTCCTCTGCGAAAACGGGCTGCGGTAGTCACCATTAATCCGACATCCTCGATCCCATCGGTCACCAGTTTAGCTCGCATGGTACGGCGTGCTTTCTGCCTTTTGATATTTTTGTCATGTCTTTCTCTCTTCCCTTCAATCCCTTCCTCACTCACACCACCTCTGTAGCCTACTGCTCTACCCCTCTCTCTCTCTCTCTCTCTCTCTCCCTCTCGGTCGCTGCCTCTCTTACTCCCTCTCTCGCTCTCGTCTTCGCTCTCATTCGCTCTCGAGCTGGCTGTGCCCGTTCCCGTAGTGAGAACACGTGACTTTGTCAATTACATGCTTTCTTGCTTCTCATTTCTGTCCCAAGATTCAAAGAGGAAAATGGGTGTGAGTGGGGGAAAGAAACTGGACTCGGAACCATCAACAGCACGCGCCCAATAGTTGTGTAGATCATAAAACAACCCACGTCCACTGTGGGAAGCTGCAAGCTGTAACGTGTGCTATATGATATGCTATGCGCTGCAGTGCACTGCTTGCAATGTGTTTTGTTGAGGTCCTGTATCAAAAGGGGTTGGTGTAGCTACATAAGGCTATTACGCACTGAGATTAGATTAGATGATTGGATGGGATTAAATTACATTTTAATGAACTCTGTGGAATAATAGGGTGGCCATGACAACAGCAAAAACACACACAAAAAAACAAGGAAATAATGAATCAACCAATTACAATCAAAAGCAAATGATGAAGTTAGACCCCTAATGGGTGTAGCTGATTAACCTACAGATTTGCAGGCTTGTTTTCATAGATCTTCCCATCATCACGTGGAAGTACAGCAGTGTGTCCTGTGTGGCTTTTTTTTTTTTTTACTTTAAGTATTTTGACTCCTAAAAATTAAGTAAATTCAAAGAAAAGCATACATGTTCAAAATATGTTAGTCTACTGTTGGTTTGTTTAGTCCTCCACTGGGTGACAAAAAATAGTGTTAAATGGGTGAAAATTCACACATAAAGCATCACTTAACAAACAAAATTCATCTAAAAAATGTTTCTTAATTTATTTTATTTTACTGCTTGTTTTTTGTCAATTTCTATTACTGTTTGCTTGTTTGAATCTCTTCTCCAGACCCTACTATTACCAAAACCAAACTCTAAAAGATTTTCAAGACAGGGTTAACTTTTCTACATTTTATACAAAGTAAACACAGCGCCATTAAAATACGTAAGCTTATTACAGCCTTTGTTTGTATTGCACAGCTCACTTCAGTCTTTCACACAGTATATATTCAAAAGGGTGAAATGCAGCTGCGGCTTTAACAGAAATAACATCCAGCTATGCTAAGAAACCTAAACCTGTTTTGCTGGAAACTAGAACTTGTGAATTTTACAAAACACAGTGCAAATGATCATTTCCCACTTTCATGCATGGACATGTGTTTGTGCTCATGCTCCTAACTCACAACCAGTTACCTCCCAGTATCATAGTGGGCACCAGAGGAGAGCTGAACTCACAGCTTTGGAATGTGACTGGAAAACTGACAGAAAGCAAAGCAGATATTTGTAAGTCTTGAGCCTCGTTTGTCATGAGGATACCATTCCTTACCAAGATTAGTTCTGTCTGTTTCTTTTCTTTTTTTTTTGAGTGGGGGAGGGTCATTTCTTTTTTTCTTTTTTTTTTTGTTTATTTTTTTTTGGGGGGGGGGGGGTAGAAATGCTTTTAGAAATGCTATGAAGCTGTGATTAAATGTTCAGTAAAGTTTGGAGCTCAAATTGTTAAGTCTTGTTTTTCCTTCTTCTTACAAAATAACTTAGTTTGAGTCTTAAAGCTCCACTTTTATTCAAACTTAAAGAGATTTTTGTGGCATTACTAAGCTTCCTTAAAGAGAACTTTAACACAGGTGGCTTGTATCAATTCAATATGCTTTTTTTTTTTTAAATGGTACCGTTAAAACACAGTATGTTTAAAACCACAAAACAAACACAAAAGCTGGATTAAATCAAGTTTGAGCACATTTAAATTCCACTACACGTCTTACTTCCTATTCTGGACATGGTTTACGTCCAGCAGCATAGATCACTTAAGAGAAGAATAGCCCACGGAGCAGATCAACAACAAGAACAAGCCCACTGAGAAACTTTCCATCTTATCTCACTTCTGCCTTGGTGGGACGTTTCTCGAGGGGTTATTCGCGAGTATGAGGAAAGAGGAAAAACACGTTGGAGGAATGAAACAACAACAAGCCTGTCTCCACCCACCAACGCTCGAGAGCCCACCCTCCGGAATTCGCAAGCTTTGCCCCTACCCCCAATCCGTCCAACCCAGCCCCCGCGCACAAGGCCTGTTTTTGAAGATGCTTGTAGTGGAGGCCTCCTCAGCAGCCATAGAATTACTGTGTGGGTCACAGGATTGGATACCACTGTCAGATGTTATCCACTCATTCATATCCTGACAGGACCTTTCTGATTAGGACAAGTCAGCGGAAATTACCGCAGTGCAGCTTACCGAAGTGTGCAAAAGAATGACAAGGAATGATTTAGATATGGGAGGCTCTGGTGTGCCTGTTGGTCAAAAGAGGGAACTGAAAGAGCAAAATGGTTGTTAGTGAAGATTTTGTGGTGTGCTTTAAACCTTTGAAAAACAAATTGATTCATGAAATGCTCGAGAAACAGCCTTAACTAATAGTAATGGTACAGAGGCACAGAAAAATCTGTGAAAGTAAAGCTTTGCTGATGTTCTAAGTAGTTTGTTTTCATAATCAACACAAACTAGAATTCTTCACATATAGTTGTTTTTCACTTGGTTGTTAAACATATGTCCATCTCTTTTCCACTTTTCTTTATGCAGAGCATCGCCTTGAAAATTCAGATTTTTCTCAGTTTGATCGGTTGCCTTCAAGCTTCAGCAGAAGAAAGTTTTCAACATTTTGTTTTTTCTCAACGTCCTTCTGATGGAGAAGTTAGAAGGCAGCTTCTCATTTGACAGTGTGATAAAACAAAACAAACAACAACAAAAAACCTTAAAGGTCCTACATCTGAAAAAGTGACATGGCCTAACTTCAAACTTTGTTTCTTTGCATTAGATGTTTGTTTTGTAGCTGTCACAGATCCACAGTTACACCTTTTGTTTGCACTTATGCAACAAGATAAGACTGTTTTGAAACCTCTTTTACCTTCAAACCTTTTCATTATATTTATGGAGATAACAGAAGAAAAATACTTTTCATCTGAGACTTTTCAAAGACATCTACAAACGGACATATTTTGAAGACGTTTTTTTTCTTTTCTTTTCGTTTTGAAGATGTTTTTTAAGCTGAACATAAAACTTGTAACAGTCTCTGCACTAGTTGTTCCATCATGCTACAGAATAAGATTAATTTTTCACACTCATTTACATTTATATAAGGATCTGTACTTTTTCCACTTCTATTCATGAAGATGAGCATTGAAAATATTTCACATATTAAGTTCTACAAAAGGATCTTCATGTCACATCTGTAATATTGCTAGGAAATGATCTGTTTCTGAAATGAGCCGAGCAGCTTCTTGTTTGCAGATGACCTTCGTTTTAAAACCAACATCACTGTTTGTGTTTTTTTGGTTTAATATCATTTCTTATGATATGATCTAATTTTAGTACCTCCCTACATGTGAAAAAAGAGAGCTGACACTGATAAAGAAGAAACTTTTTATGTGAATGTTTGCGGAAAAAAAGGCTGAAGAGATAATTCTTATGTAACAAAAATACATTTTTAAGACAAAGTGACTACATTTTTTTTCATTTATTATTTGTTTCAATGCAAAGCAGGAGCAACACTTAAACCCCTTTTTATGTCTTTTTACTCTCTCTATTTTCTTTTATGTCAGGACAAGCTGTTTCCATACATGCTGTATCTTTATATCGATCTAATCCCCACCTGTTCTGTGGAGCGCTTTGTGCCCAATTTTAAAGATGTGTGATTACCTGAATTGTTTTTATTCTTTCATCACAACTAGCAATGAGAATTTGCCTCATATAAAAATAAGCAGTTTTGGAGAAGTGCATATAGGGTTTTTGTTCCAAATTGAATGTCAAAATAGTCCCTGTGAGACAATGCAACATCATACAAATAAGGGTTCATTTATTTTCAGTACAGTCCAATTCAATATGGTACAATTTATATATGATGTTCAGCACTATGAGTACAAATTTATCATGAGAGCAGAAAAAAAAATTGGTGTAATATGAATCTCTATAAGGCCTGCAGTAATTTCAGGTGTAGAATTGAGGGAGTGTGTCTTGGGTTCGTTTTATTTGGCTTATTGATAAGATTTGCATAGATACATATAATAAAACAAATGTAATATTTTTAATGGATTCGCCTTGTTTTATTTATTGTTCTTGTTGCTTTATTTTCTCAGTTAATAGCTCTAATCAGTAGAAAGAAATGTGCGCATCCAACCTGCAAACTATAGGATCTTAAGAGCATTTTGTTTTATTTTTTAAATAAAGAGAGAATTTTTTTTCATTTAATTGTGTTTTGGGGGTTTACTGAAGACCAAGTGGAAGTATCAGTACATATTCTGTTTAAATGTATCTTTTTATAAGCCACCTTATAAAACCTGTTCAAATGTTAATTCTTTTGTATTGCTCTTTATTTTTTAAGTCTGTAAGGAAAAAGCAGTGGTGATTTAGATCTTCAGTTGTCTTAGATGAAATATATATATTTATGAGCACATGCAGATTCCTTAGTTGTTTGAATACCAACTTTCTGTGCAGACTTTGAACTCCCTCTCCCCAGCTAACCTCCCCCAACCCCCACTCTTCACCAAGTAGGCTCCCAGAGGAAACTTGCATTTTACCCTGCATTGCTGTCAATGCAGTTCAAAGGGTTCATTGAGTCCCTCTCTCTTTTCTCTTTTTCTTTTTTTGTGGGGAGGGGGTTGTTTTTTGTCGTTTACCTCATGCATTCCAGCTACCAATCCTTCACTTTTCTCTATCGTTTACAAGGATGGATAAACAGTGTTGGCAGAGCGGGGTCATCTCCCCTCAGGGTTATTTTTAGGACCTGGAGACTATAGGCTTATGGAGTGTTTTAAGAGAAGAAAAAAAAAACCACGCCAAAAAATGACATTTTTTTCTAATTTTTTTTCACCTAGTTTCAAATTCAAAGCACAACTCACTTTAATTTCCATCCCTGGATGTTGGTAACTCTCTGCAGACAAAGAAGAATTGATATTTTTTTTCTCACCCATTCATCGAATATTTTCCTCTGTTTTCTTCACAGATTTCGTTAACAAATATTTAGACTCAACGAAAAAAAATATTCACACAGCACAGAAAAGCACACATGTATCGTGTGGTTCATACTTGACCACAGGGGCAACTCAAAAACTTTCCCTTCGTTTTTCATGCTTCAGTTCGTAAAATACGATTTTTTAAAAACCCCGTTCCATTTAAATTCGGATTGGATATTTGTTCAGTGGAGGCATTTTAGGACGACTTTCAATTTGATACACTTCCAACAGCCATATTTTTTTTTCTTTTACCTTTTGGTCTCAGGAGATGAATTTCCCGTTTACTTCTGAGGGAGGAAGAGAAAGAAAAGCGACGAAACTAAACTTTATGGGCGGTAAATCACGTAGTGGTAGTCTAACCATCCGGCCAAGGCTCCTGCACCGGGAGTAAACGGTGAAAATATCTGAATGAAATATCAGTGACGTCAGAGAGAGCGCGAGGAGAGGGGGGAGGTTAGGGAAGAAGCGCTTGTACCGCCGGTGCGCCAAAAACTGCGCACAATGGGGCCACGCATCTATATCGCGTTCTTCCGATTTATTTTTGGATTATTTTGTCGTGTTGTTCTGCGGGGCTTCAGCGGGTCAGTATGACTGTTTTTTCTTGCCCCTGGATCCACTGAACCTTCTGAAGTTTTAGTCAAACAAATGGAGAAGCTGAGCATCCACCCACAATGTAATCGATAGATCTGCTAAACCAACGCTAATACTCCTTAAATATTATAATATAAAGCTTAAAGTGGTTAACAGAGATCCTGTGATGATGGATCTTGTTTGCTTAATTGCTGTTTTTCCGGTTTCCCCCGTGTATTGGGGATAGTTCCCTTTAAAGACTTCCAGTTGTAGTTATACAAATAACTGTGTAATGTGTAATTTCCCTTAATACAAAACGATAAGCAATCTTTTGGGCGCATTTGTGCGTATCTTTAGCGTCAAATCGGTTTTGATTACGTTTGATTAAAGAACCAATCCATCAAGTCTTCACGGTGGGTAACGTCGGTCATTTCAGGTCAGGGAATGGCAGTGGGTGGGTGGGTGGGGGGGGGGGTGTTCAGCACATAGTGAGCCAGTCTCAATCAAGGCTTTTCTTGAGGAGGGTGGATTTAAGCTGGAGGAAATAGGGGAAAATGTTGGTAAAATTCAGCGCACTCACCTGTAAAAGAGGTAGAGGAGGAAGTGGACATGCTCCCTTTTTTCTCTCCCTCTCTCGCCGTGAATGAATGAGATGGCACAGGCAGACCAAGCGTTTCTCCCGGTGTTCCTTTGATAGAGCAAATGTAGGGTGAAGTAGAGATCAGCCTGCTGGTCATCAGGTCTCCCGACGCTCTAGTTTGAGTTACATGTTTCAACTGACTTTAACCTGCATGGCGCATGAAGCCAAGTGACCGTCTGGAATCAAAGAGATTTTCCATGGATGAATATTTTATAGTGACTCTGTAACATAAGCTGCAGCAGCGTGAGGGACAGACTGATTTGTTTTAAACTGAACCAACAGATTCCTGTGAGGCTGTGGCACAGATCCGAAAAAAACATCCTCTGAACTGCTCCAAAGGTGATTTCTCTCTCTCTCTCTCTCTCTCTCACTTCATTTCCCAACTTCTCACAAAGGCTGCTCAAGCTCAAAGGCACTGACGGCTCAATCTCATATCTACCCTCCACAAGCCAGGTCTAAAAATTGAATTAGTGCTAGCATTTTAGCTGCAAATGTGGGGTTTCCCCATAAACACGTCTTCCAGTAGAAAAGATGCAGATGCGTCGTTGGTATCCGAGATCTTCTGAGCTTTATCACTGCTCTCCTAACCATGCGGCATCTATGACCTCCCCCCAACATGCTCTCAACCATCCCCACCTCTCTCCCTCTCTTTCTCTTGTTGATGAAGATCCATACTTAACATCCCCCACCCAGACCGTTTAAAAGACCTACCCACCACTCAGTAAACTCAAATTAATTTTCCTTACAAGATTACCATAAATATTCACTCCAATCACCCGTGAAGCGACCATACAGAAGACACCCCAAAATTATTATTAGCCTACTATAATGTATCCACTCCTTCAGGGACCCCAAACTTTCCTCACTGATCTGATGTCTGCTGTTGACTCTTTCAGCTTCATATCCTTGTTGAATAGCGCAACTGAGCTGGTTCCAGATCAGCGACTGGTAACTGATAAGCCCAGAGAAGTGGGGGGTGGGATTGAAAAAATAGCGCCATCCATCGGTTTGCTAAAGACAGTCAACTTGACTGTTAGTAATGTACCTCACACTGAGAGAGAAAAAGATAAATAGAAAAAGATAGATAGATAGATAGATAGATAGATAGATAGATAGATAGATAGATAGATAGATAGATAGATAGATAGATAGATAGATAGATAGATCAGAAACTGTGTAAATAATAATTTAAAAAAAGCTACATTCGCAACTATTAAATGAACAGACTAGATAGGAAGCATAACATAATTTAACTATTACCCTTCCGCCAAGTAACATAGTTCCTCAACACTGGCTTTCCGTTTAGCGTTAATGCTTATAATCACAGGTGTGTGTTCATCTGGCGCGTTATAATGTCCTCGAATGTGTCAGCCAATCAGAAATGAGGATCTTTTTCACCACTTTCACTAGACATAAGTTGATAAGATTATTGCCACATGTGATGGTTATTTCCACCTAAAGCCAACGTATAATAGGATGTTTTAACATAATATTATAATGTAGGTCATGCATGGGCTAATCCTATAAACCACTTGCTTTGTGTGTGATGAGCCGCCAGCTTCAGCACAGACAAGTGAAACAGTGAGGGTTTTTTTTTCTTTTGTGAAGTTTACCACTAGGATCAGTTCACTGACACACCAGTCTACATGTAGGCAGGCTGCAGGATTTCACGGGGTTTTTATGCGCCATCTGGTGGTCCAGTATCCTCTGGTTTCCCACGCGGGTATATGTGGACGCGTGCGCATTCAGTCTAAATTGGCTGGGAGGTGATTAAAGGGGAGGGCCAAACCTTAGATGAGGCATTGAGTGCTGACAAAGTTATTTGTAGTGACTGGGATTTATTTATTTTTTTTTATTTTTTTGATAAGTTTGGTCAACTAGCTCGTTTGATTCTATTACGCATGACCTATATCTGGCTCTGGTTGTTATTCAGTTAATTTAGCTGATCATTCTTCCAGTTATTTAACCTAAAGTTAAATAGGTTAAATAGAAATGCAGAGGCACTAGCAGGTCTTTGTCATCCAGAGTTGTTGGGGAGCTGGAATAGATGTTAAAGAATTAAGACAGGCAGTATAATTTGGTTTTAAGTAAAGCGAGTCACTGTTGAAGAGTTGTGTCAGAAAACATTCTGAAAACTTAAAAGAAAAATTGGATCGTGCATCTCTTCTTGGCGTCAGATTTCACGATTGTTTTAGTTTCATAACATGACGAGTAATTTGGTTTTTCTGGAACACTGAGCACACGTTTCATTCATTTACATTCAAAATTATCTGAATCTGAAACCATGAGTTTTTTCATGTCCATCTTTAATGTTTATTGGGTATTTTAAATAACAGAAATGAAAAATATAAGCGGTCATTTTTTTCTGTCTTCAGAATTATATTTATGTGTATCTAAATTATTGATCTGAAACTGACGTTTTTGCAAAGCATTTGAATTTATTTAATTTTTTTTAACTTCACTTCCAATAGACGTTTTTCTAATTTGATATCAGTTTATTTGAATGTTGTGAAAAATGTAATGTAAGGTGCACACCAGTTTGAATTTAGATAAAAGGAAATTTGTGCATGTTTTCATACTAACCCGTGAGACCTACACACCCCCTGACCCTCCCCCACCACACAGATATATCCTTCCATCTAACTAAGAGAGGTGATTATAGCCTGATGAATTTCTTTTCATGGTTCATGCTGCCCTCTGCTGCGTAACCGCAACTGCCTTTGTTCAATTTTGTAAAAGTTACAATTAAATTAAAGTAACAAAATGTGATTCTTGGATATAAAAAGGTGTATTTTTTTATTAAAAATAATTCATTTTTGCTTTTAATGTGTAGACTGTGCATTTAAACATTTTAATAAAAAATATAATCCATTCTATAAATTATGAAAAAGTGATCATGAAGCTCAACTTCTTGCTATTTTTAATGTATTGTTAAAGGCGCGGTCACAGAAAGTCAGCTGGATGATGATGGAGTGTTTGAGAAGATGATTATAAAAGTCTCCGGTGCCAGATTATGCTTATGAAAACCAAAAGTGCGACATCGGAGAGGTTTTTGAACATGAAACATGTACGTTTATTAATCCTCATGGCTCCCTCTGTGAGACCACCCTCATTTTGTGCTTGCTGCTGTACCCGTTGTTCACTTTCAGCGTGACTGCCCCCTGGTGGAAGACCACACATGAACTCAAGATCAGATCTAGACGCCCTGACTTGCTCTTTGTCTGTGAAAGGGAAGAACAGACCGATTCATATCCCAGGTTCTTGACTCGCTTCTCATTTCATTATAATTTAATAGAAAGCAAAATATTTCTGCCTTTGCCCAAGATTATCTCAAATAAAACGATATTTTTTTTTACTTCCTTCCTTCCTTCATTTGTTTCACTCAAACTTGCCACTTTGAGGATTAATTCTCCGATCCAATTTGGACAATCAAATTTCATATATTTTTATCTTAGGCTGTTACCCTAGTGTAATTTTATTTACTACATAAAGGTGCATAGCTGTTAACATACACAAATAATAAAAGATCCTGATGAGTCACTGTTGAAAAAGTTATTTATTGTATTTGTGGCATTGTGTTTTGTTTCCTTTGAAAAGGAAAACAATCAGCACAAGTCAAGAGGTAGAAATCATCAGTCTGAAATTAATGTAAGGACTGACATTTACACACACACACACAGACACACACACACACACACACACACACACACTTTCCCATGGAAACAGATTTTTTTTTGCATTTGTTTTCATTTCATCCACCAGCAGTACCATCATCCGTGTAATACTGTCACTAACATTTGTATGTACTGACATCATCTGACATCAAACAGACTCCATTCTGCGCACAATCCAGAAATAAATAACACACACATCACGTTGCAGCACCCAAAGGGAGCAGGAACAATCTTGAAATGAACTTTTTGCTATTTTCACCTCATGACTTTAACGGCTGATTGGCTGATTACTGCATCATCCTTGAAAAGAGCCCCCTGTGACTACACAGAACAAACAACACATTAGGTGTGAGAGATGCATGTTGGCTTATATTTGTGTGCATGGCAGAGCCTGATGACTCTGTGATCTAATCTGCTCACACAGGGGGAGGGACAAAAACAGATCAGCACAAAAAAAAAGGAGAAAAAAAAAGGTAGCAGTGCTATAAACAATGTGTCAACATCTGGTATTAACGGTATTCTGGTATTAACGGTATTCTAAATATGGTTTGACCAAAGGATTAAAAAAAGAAAAAAAGAGAAACACCACACACTTTAAAAGGTAGGTGCAGGTTATTTGACCCAAGAGATGTTGAGACAGCGAGCGATGAAGGCGTAAGTGTCAGCCACCTCCTGAATGACTTTGCTCGTGGGCTTTCCAGCACCGTGGCCTGACTTTGTGTCCACAAGGATGAAAAGGGGATTTGTCTGCTTGGGGCTGCGACCTACAATGTGCTGCAAAGTGGCGATGTACTTGAGGGAATGCAGAGGCACTACCCGGTCATCGTGGTCGCCTGTCAGCAAAAGCACAGCAGGGTACTGGACCCCATTGCCTTCTGGGACATGGATGTTATGAAGTGGGGAGTATCTGCGAGAGAGGACCAGTGGGATGTTTGTTAGGACTGCAACCGTTTAAATATTAAGTAAACAGCAGATTCCCACTATAAAAACGTCAGAGCAATGATAATGTTTTAGTAAAAAAATATTTTATTTAACCTTATAATATATTCACACTGTTATCCTACATTAGACACAAAATAGTCAGGTAATTTTCTTTGTTCTGAATATCTTTGTGAGCTTCAGTTCTCAAATCAAGAAACAAGGATAACTCCTGGAATGAGATATTTCATTAAAATACAGTACTGTGCCAGAGTCTTGAACCAATCCTTATTTCTTTATATTTTGTAAAGACAATTGAAAATCTGTGCAGTAATTATTTATTAAAATGGGCAAACAAACACAAGGAAATACAGTATACAAGCTAAAAGCTGAGATTGTACAATTCTAATAAGCATGAAAGTTGATATTTGGTATGGCCACCTTTATTCCTCAACACAGCCTGAACTCCTTAGGAGCTTCTTTGGATGTTGGCTGCCTTTTGATCTGTTCTCTGTCAAGATGATCTCACACTGCTTCAATAATGCTGAGGTCTGGGTTCTGGGGAGACCAATCCATGACTGACAGTGTTTCATGGTCTATTTTTCTATTTGTGTATGCTTTTACTGCATTAACTGTGTGTTGAGGATCATTGTAATGCTAAAAAAAATGAAGCTGCTGTCAATCAAGTGCTTTTCAAACTGTATTGCCTGGTGGATTAAAATCTGACAGTGTTTTTCCACATTCATAATTCCTTAAAATTTGACAAGATCACCAACACCACTGGCTGAGATGTAGCCCAAAACCACCACGAGCCTCTGTATATATTCATCACACCATAAAGACCTGTTACCACTGATCTTTAATCCAGTGTTTGTGTAATTTGGCATAACTCAGCCTCCTTCCTGTTTCTCTTCCTTAGCAACGGCTTCTTGACAATTGGACTTTTTAAATCCCCATTTCTTAAGGAAATGACATTCAGACACTTTATCTGCTGCAGACAGGGTTTTAGGCCTGGCACTTTTCCTTTTGTCCTCCACTGATCCAGTTTCCTCAATTTTTTAAAGGACATGCTGCACACCATGCTGAAATTTGACAAGTTTTCAGCTAATAGCACCTTGGGACTCACCTTGTTTGTGCAAAAATACTATTTTGTGTGACTGTCATCTTCATGATTTTTT
Organism: Oreochromis aureus; assembly: GCF_013358895.1. Taxonomy (NCBI): domain Eukaryota; kingdom Metazoa; phylum Chordata; class Actinopteri; order Cichliformes; family Cichlidae; genus Oreochromis; species Oreochromis aureus. Next base: position 13,169,656 of record NC_052956.1, on the reverse strand, counting down.
TTCAACTAAAGAAATAGGAATAAATTGTGTTTTTGTGACAGGCTGCTAGTAACAAAGCGTCTAAAGATAAGATTTGAAATTGGTTCTTCACCAGGTTGTTATGTGTGTACACACGCTGGTTCTTACCTTGTGTTAGGTGCTTTTGTTATACTAGAATGAGTCACACGAATTAACGATTTTTTTTTTTTTTTAGTGGTCAGGGACAAAGAAAGATTTTGACAGACCTTCACACAGCCTGGAGAACTATTGTTCGAAACCATTCTACGGTTCAGAAAGTGAGAGTAGCTCAAGACTTTTGCAAGCACTGTACATTTTTTTTATGTCCATGTAGCCAATGTAATCAATGAAGCTTAGATTTGAATGTATAAAGGAACCTGCTGATGTAAATGCAGCCTACAGTATATATTTCACATTAAAATCTACACTGTGGTCAGAGAGCACCTACTTGATCAGCCATTCAAACTGCTCTTTGTCTTCTGAACAGCCAAAGTCTGTGGTCCAGGCGTGCCCGATTGTGAACTTGTGGAACTTCAGCATGTCCATGACGCCCACCTGAGCTACTGCACATCCAAACAGCTCAGGCCGCTCGTTTACACAGGCCGCTGAGACAGGACACCAAGGATTCAGAAACATCATCTATATCCATTTGCTGCGATTATATTGTTTTAGTATATCTTGTTCTTTAGTGGAAGCGTACGTACCTACAAGCAGGCCACCATTGGAGCCTCCATTTATAGTCAGTTTGGAGGGAGAAGTGTATCCCTCCTTGATTAGATATTCAGCTGCACACTGGAAGTCTGTGAAGCAGTTCTGTTTATTTGCCAGCATGCCAGCTGGAAAAAAAGAATACAAAGTATGTAAATGAGGGCTTTGCGCTGGTAATATTTAAAAGATTCCCTCCAGGCACGTTTGAAAAGATCTAAAATTATTATGCTTTGAATAATAATGTGTGTCTGATATGGTGTTTTTATGCTTGTCGGGTTAGAAATTCGTAAAAACAACATTTATGCCTCCTCAGCCACAGAAAACTCCAGAATCTATCAATATGCAAATATATTCATTTCAAACTTTTAACTAAAGGTGTCATTACTGAAAGACAAGACACAATCTACTGTATGTCCTACACACAAACACAGTCATTTTCTAACAGGGCAAACTGGACACGCCCTTGCGATTGAGGTCTGTAGTCATGTTTATAATTACGTGTCAAAAGCTCCTCACCTTTGTGCCAGGTCTCCCCATATTCTCCTCCTCCTCTGATGTTGGCGACAGCTAAAACTCCTCCCAGATGTCTGACAAAGATGAGTCTGGACACGCTGTAGCTTGGCGTGATGGAGATGTTAAAGCCCCCGTAGCCATATAAAAAACCTGGATGGGAGCCGTCCATTTTGATGCCCTTCTTGTGAACAATGAACATGGGTATCTGAGTGCCATCCTTTGAGGGATAAAAGATCTGAGACAACAATAGAGAAAAAAAAAAAAAGATTGTCAGGGTAACATAAGGAGACGGGGAGTGAATTACGAAAAGGTAAAGAACAGTAAAGCTTACATCACCAGTCTATCCTTGTTTCTGAGTCAGAAGACAAGAGAAGACACAGGAGCTTTTTTAAAATCCTGTCTGCATCGTGAACATTTTACACTTACAGAGTTATTTCTGAGGCCGCTGTTTTCAGCAAAAGTATATAAATATATCTAACTCTGGGACACTATATGTACAGAGGAAGTAAAAAGAATTTGAAACATGGTCTGGCCAAGGCTAGACCATCTAAAGGACAATTTACTGCAAGTTTCTCAGGAATCTGAACCACTTAAATATAAAATCAGCTATGTCAGGTCATCCATTCCTGGCCCACAATCATTTCCCAGGGACACTGACAACATCTATCATAACATAAAAGCTTCAAATCTTATTACTAATTGTAAAATTTCTTTCTCTTTCATTTCTCTCCACAGGTGACCAGCTTCCAACTCCATCTGGCAATCAATCTTTTTTTTTTTTTTTTTACAATAAATCATAATTAATGGCTGTTACTTTGGCTACATTTAAAGAGAAAGGGGTCATGTCTCCTCTGACGGCCGAGCAATCCTTCCCGTTATACTTCCGAATACTCCATACTCCGTTGGAGCCCACAAAAGCACCACATCTGCACGTACACTCACGTTCACCATCTTAAAAACAAATTTACGTTACTTGGACCCAGCAAATATTATCGAGGCTTTACTCTTAACTGTTTGGTTCAATTTGATGATGGAGGTGTGCCTCACTCTCTGAGTGTCCTTGCAGGTGAGAAAGAACTCCGGTCGTGAGGCAGTACTTTCCATAAATCTTTCTCTAGGTGGTTTTTTTGAAAGGAAAAGTGCTAAGAGCTAAAAAAAAAAAATGTCAGAAAAAGTTGCTTATTTGCCATAACAAGGTGAACTGACATGTGACAGTTACTACTGTGAATTATAGCAATGTGACACACCCACACTGACTTGGTATATAGCCTCATGTTTAACATCTAAATCACAAAATTAAACTAAGAAACAAATATCTGATGATTTGACTATTAGGGTACAGTTCTAGTTAAAGAATAAAATAATTTGAAAGCTCAGTTTGAGTGCTGCCTATGTTAATAAATGCTACCAGTACCTCTTTCAATGATTTAACCCACCTTTTCTACAACAACCCTAAGCTAATAGTTTGCCCACAGTTTGCCGTTTTCGAGCCAGCCAATTGATAAAACCCTTCATTTTGTTTGTCAGGGTACAAACTGGCCGGTACACCACCGTTTTATGTCTGTCATTTTGGATAAATGCTGGGTCAGTACTTTAAAAACTAGGTTAAAGTTGGGCATTTATGCATAATTAACTGTTAAGATATCTTTTAATAAATGTGTTTACCACAGCCTATTTTTAAAGAGAAATGAAACACACCTATTTAAACACTGGTAATCCCAGTCTAGGCTCTAGTTACCTGTGTGGTCTGGTAGTCGGAGGGGTTGAAGCCTTTGACAGTGACCTCTCTGAAGATATGGGGCTGCAGGGGCTCCTTGGTTAGGTCACAATGGTAAATGATGGCTAGATGAAAAGAAAGTAAAAGTTTCATTTTCTTTACTGCTTTGAAATCACTTCACAATCAGTGAATTCTTAAAGACAGTACAAATTTACTTAATGAAATAATACATGGAACTTAGAAATGAGAACAAAATTACATTACTTGTTGTTTCTTATTTATACAAACTTAACATAAAGGTTGACTTATTTCACTTAAACAATATTTGCACAGGTAGAAATTGCAAAGCAAAGGCATCTGATAAACAAAATAGCTTTTTTTAATTAAAAATAATAATTTTTGCATTATAGTACCTGGAGATAGGAAAGAAGTGAAATAATAGAAGATCTCAGAGTCTCGCTTTCGTCCTGTGAACCCTACTATGGATCCAACATCAAGAGGGAAGGTCCTCAGCTCCTCTCCTGAGCTCAGACGATACATTTTCAACACATTCTTCACATCATGGAGGAAGCACACAAACAAATAGCTGGAGTATGTACAGGTGGCAAACACTGCAAGGAAGACATGGCAAAAAAATGAATGATGTTGAAATTTACCTTTAATGACAGGGCGAAACTGCTAACGCTTCATATTTTATAGGGAAAAGGTCATGCAAGTGTTGCAGAACCTCACCAATGACATCCTTCTCATGTTGAGGCAGGAGCTCCTTCCAGCTGCTCTGCTCCGGAGAGGCAAAGTCGATGTTGATTAGTCTGTAACGCGGGGCGTCTAAGTTGGTCTTGAAGGTGAACAATGTGCCCTCGTTCGTCACGTATTCGTACTCGGCGTCAAAGTTGTCGATTAATTTTACCCATGGCAAAAGTCCTGAACAAACAAGGATTTCAGTTCTAAAATTAAACTGCTAAGACTACAAGAAGAACAATATTTGTCTTAAAGTACCAAAATACTTTGACAAATAAAGAGACAAGTACAGAATACCTGTAATACCCTGAGGAGTGGTCTTGAGGTCACAATACCACAGTCTGTTGACAGGATCACAACCTTCTCTGATAGACAGCAGCACGTAGCGCCCATCTTCTGATACCTACAATACATCTGCAATCATTAAACTGCACCTGAATGCCAACTAAAGCATGCATTCTGCCCAAGTTTGATGACATGACAGTTGAGGGGGAAAAAAAAAAAAAACAACTTCACACATACTTCTGCTCCACTCATCCATTTGGGGTGATCAGGAAACTCTGCACATAGGACGTCCTCAGACTGTGGAGTCCCCAGAACATGATAGTATAACTTCTGATGCAGGTTAGTGGAGGTCTCAGTGCCTGAAAGCAAAAAACAAAATTGAATACAAAAAGACGAAGAGTGTTACGAGTGGGTGTAAATTTTATAATATTAAATTACAAAAGGTTTAAAAACAAAAACAATAAACAGAAATTAGCAAATGTTGACAAATGACAAACATTTTGCCTTATGACATTATTATATACATTCTCCTTAATTTACAGTGGCTCAAAAGTAATTGGACATACAAACGTAACTTTACATGGATGAAAACCCTTTACAATCTTTGACTGTCTAAAACCGGCAAACATCACCAAATGCTGTGTTTTGTAGCATTTGGCTGAAACTGAGCGAGTATAAACCTGTACACTTCACAATTCATACTGCTATTTCTTTCAACGCTTACATCATTAATAAACACCAGTGATCCATTTCCACTGACATTATAAGTCATGTCTGACTGGTAACGTGGCATGCTTCTCCATACTTTTCTATTGTCATCATCTGGTAAAAAGTTCATATTCGTTTGTTTTTTTATTTCCTTTCCAGAACGATGCAGATTCTTTTACAAGATTTCTGGTAAAATCTAATCTGGTCTTCCTGTTCTTGACTGTAATGAGCAGTTTTCACTTTATAGCAAAGTACAAACTGCTGCATTTCCTGCTGTACCTTGGCAATTTGTCATGTTCTTGACTTGGATAGTGTAAACTACATTTTCTAAACCATGAAAATGATTTTGTCATCATCCACCTTTGTGGTCTATGGCTCTATGATCTCTTTATTTTTGGTTTTTAGTTTTTTAGTCTAATGATGACAGCGAAAAGCTGTTACAAAAGAAATCAGCACTTTGACTTATTTGTCATGAAACAACAGGGGAACAGGCCTCACCTGGCCATTGAAATGCTTGTCAGTCGGTTAGCAATTTCAGTCTTTTTAAACGGAGGTCTGTGTACAAAAATGTCTGTAATTCCTCAAAAGCTAACATTTTTTTTTTTTATTCTTAATTCAAGGTTTAAAAAAAATACATTAATGGTATCTCTGATCAAGTTTTATTTTCCACTCACGTTTGAGCAGACATTGCTGCTGCAGTTTAACAGTCTATGTAGGCTGCATTTGGAGATATATAATTTTGAAACCGCTAGCAATTATCTAATGACAATTTAGCTTTTCATTAGCTTTTTTAAATGGTAACTGGCCAGTGCACAAAAAAGTGAGTCCTTAAGCAGATATCCATTAATCCATTTTCTTCTATCCTGGCAGAGAGCTCTGTCCCATGAGGCTAGGTAGGCAGACTGAGTTCCAAGAATGTCAATTATCTTATAAGTATTTCATATTTTGAGGGCAATTTACTGCAGCTAAATGAAGGTTTAGTATTTGAGAGTGTTTGAATCCTGTCCAACACAGTCTTACCATCACTTTTGCCCTCCTGGTCAGGATACGAGTTGTAAAAAAGCCCCTTCCCATCGTGGGTCCAGGACATGCAACTAAACTTGACTCGCTCCAGGCGGTCCTCTAAAGGCACAGCACCCTCAACGCGCAGAAAGCGGATCTCCACCCAGTCAGACCCACTGGCACTAGTGCCATATGCCAGGTACTCCCCATCCTCAGAGAATGCATAGCCTTGAAGAAATCAGAGAAACATAAATAGAACGTTAACAAGGAAATTTAACAAAATTTAGATGTCAGAGAGGACACTATATTTGTAGAGATTTTTATTCAAAACTGAATAAAAACTACCACATGAAGCAACTATTACTTGAAAGGCAATTTTGAACTAAATGTATTAATAAAATTACTAAAATTAAAAAGAGCACACGATCCAGAAATACAGGTAACATATTTTTTCATGTCAGTAAAATTGATACTTTGCTTTTATAATAGCCACAGCTGATACCTCGCAGAGCAACTGTCCCATCCTCAGAAAATGTGTTTGGATCTAAGAAGACTGTGGGCTCGGCATCTAGGCTCTCTTGCACATACATCACACTCTGGTTCTGGAGGCCTGTGTTGTAAAAGTGAAAGTACCTAAAAAACAAAGAGAAAAGCTACTGGAATGTCACATAATCACTCTGTCATCTAACACTAAAGCTGAAATCCAACATCACAAATATTATTAACCTCCTAGGACCTGGCGTCCACATATGTGGACATCACATTTTGGATTATTTAGACCAAAATACTCAATTTTGCTCTACATGGGCCTGATATCTACTTACAAGGACATTATACTGCTACTGTTCTATCAAAATTTTAAACAAATATCCTCATATGTGGCTCTTATTTTTCTTAAAAACAAAAATAAGGTAAAAAAAAAAAATCTGGTAATTCTTTGTTTTTATATTCATCGGGCCCCAATCTGCCCAAATATCAAAGAGAAATTAAAAATGCATGTCGTGGAAGAGTTCGGGTCTTATGAGGTTAAGGAATCAGTTGCAGCAAGCTTTACCTGCTTCCTCTCTTGAAGGGACAGCTATACTTGGGATAGTCGTACAGCTCAGTCATGCGCTCTTTGAACAGCTCTCGCACCTCACAGTGCTCTAAAAATGGCAAAGTGAGCTGGTTCTGAGCACTGACAAAGGCCTAATGGAAGAAAGCATAATACAACCATGCTTTACATTTTACCATTATCATTTCAGCAGACTGTTCAAAAGAGCAAATAATTATTTAGCAGATATCTTTGCTGTGGAAAAAGTATCCACCCCTTCCTGAGTTCTTTTTTTGGCATATTTGTCATGACTAAATGTTTTAGATCAAACAAACTTTAACATCAACGATAACCTGAATAAATACAAAATGCAGTTTTTAAATAAAGATTTTATTTTTACCAAGGGGAAAAAAGCTACCCAAACCTACCTACAAGCTAGGTTTTCAGATTGTACTCTAATTAGAGAAGATAATTTTGTTAAACATTTGCATATTTTTCATTTCTCATGTCTCATGATCTATTAAACTGAAGGAGTCTGTTAATTTAGCTTAAGTTTAAAATATACTAAGAGACATTAAAAACATACAGAGCCAACAACTACTGATTGTTTGTGCATGAAAATATAACAAACTGACCCCAACCCCAATACCACAACTGCCACAGGTAAGCAGGGATCAGCCGATCGGCATACTAACTTCTACGGAGAAAAATATGATTTACAAATGTGTACAGTAATTCATGTGTAACATTTGAGGACTCAGATGCGTGTTCCAATCCACATACAAATCGATTTGACCACACGTAAAACTATTTAATGCCGGTGCACCAATTTTCTGATATGCACGGATTACAGTGCATGCTAACGTGTCCTCAAAAGTTACACGTAAATGATTGTACACAATTTTTAATCTTAGTTTATGCTTTTGAAGCAAGTTTTTCTCCACAGAAATTCATAATGAATGCTGGAAGAACTGAAATATATAAATGAAAATCCAATATTGTTGTTTTATAATGTCTCTGATAGGCTAAGCATTATATATGTACTGGGGTTATACTAATATTAAAATGTGCTTGATCTTAAACATGTAAGTATGACAAATATGCAAAAAAGAAAGAAAAAAAAATCAAGAGATGCTACCCTTTAAATGCGCCTGCGACATTTAATACCAACACTTAACTATCTAATCATATGCCCACATTTCTTAATTACAAAAGGCGACACAACAATTAAACACGGCAGTTAAAAAAAATACAGAATTTGCTGGTGATTTGAGTGGTAACAGGGAGTTTACCTGTGTCTTTTCACTGTCAGGGTCCTCCAGCCAGCTGTAAGGGTCAGGTACTTTGCAGCCATGATAGTCATCCACCTGAGACCAGCCATAGAGGAATGATTAAAAGGTGAAGTAGCTAAGCAAAACAGAGTTGAGCTATCGGGGTTATAAGCCCAGGGTGTTTAGTAAAGTTAATCACGTAGCATCTTGAAAGGCTAAAATTGGACTTGTAGTTAAGTTATGGCTATCTCTGAAATGCATGCATTTTTGTCAACATAGCCAATCTCAGTTTACCAGTGCTGGCTAAGCTAACTAGCATGCTAACAAAGCGAACGCTCTTTTCAATGAATGAAAGCGCGTGATGATTAAGCATCCCGGCTTATTAGCACGCTAGGCTAGTTAGCAACCCACATTTACTTACAACTGACTCGTCGCGGTAAGCCTGGGGATACTGAAAGGACATTTTGGACGTCAGTTTTCGGGAATTTCGTAACCAAAAAAGCTGCCGCAGAGATTGGAAAGGTGCTTTTGAAATGACTCTCGCGGTCCTGTAAAACATAAACTTAAACCGCAGAAGCTTTTGTGTGGAAAAGACACCGCTGCTTGTACACAGCCAACAAGCGCTTTCATGAGAATTCACTGACTGTCAACCAATGTTTTACAGCGCCCTCTGTTGGCCAATAGCGAGAAGAAGATTCTTGGAACCTGATTTAACCAACCACTTAAGATGAATTTAATAACCTCAATTAAAAGGTTTTAATGTGAAATCATTTATGTAGTCTATTACGTTCAATAAAACAAATAAAATGGAGATTACGTGCTTCAGTACTTTCCCCTGTAGGCCTACACACTTCATTAAAGAAGCAACATAACTGACAAAGAGAGATTAAATGCAATAGTTTAAATAGTCTGTACCAAACTGTATCTAAACCAGGAATTCACGCAAGCATAAAGTGTTTAATGGCAAGGTCTAAGCTAAGCTTTGAAACACTTCTTGAAAACTGCTACAGTAAATTTAAAAGGAATTCAAAACAATGTCAGATGCTTATCAGCATCTACAGTTTCGAATTCTGTGTTTGCTATTGATCTTTGTAGTTTTTATTCATTCTACTTGCAAAAATAGACTCGTACAGTTTAATAAAGCTGGAATGCCAGTAGAAGTCATTTCAATTTAGAAATGAATACACAATATGTATAGCCCTGTAAACAGTGTTCATCTTATTTTTTCCTTTTCTTTTTTGATAGGTTAGAAGTCCACTCTAAACAGCTTTTAACAGCTTTGTTAAAAAGTGACATTATTGGTAAAGGTTATCTGAGTCCACTGAGAATCTCCATCACTAGCCTTATCTATCTGACAGCACAAGAGAACGGTCAACTCTTCACTCTTTTTGCTTCCTGCTCATCATCGTCCCCTCCCTTCCTTCCACTTCTTGCTTAATCAATCAGCGCTGATTTGACCATTATTATCTCTGGCACCTACTCTTACACAATGACTGATAGCTCAGGATAAGGCTCACCGAGGCGGCTCGTAGCTTGAGGAAATGAGCGGAACTAAGTGATTAATTATAAGATACAGTGTGTTTCTTAGAGAACTTATGGGCTTTAGTATTATTTGGCTTATTATGTGTATTTAAAAATGAAAGTAAATGTATTTCCAGCAGTATTTTGTATTTTAAACAGTAGTTTTAAGAAGAAATCTGACGTGTTTTATATAAGTTCGTTTATCTGTGACGCAACATTTTGACTTCATGTCATTCGTAAGGTATGCAGATAAGAGGCTTGTGACAGCTTTAATTACGCAGTGGCGTTTGCATCGAAAAGGAAACACATTGTTGGGATACCGCTGGCGATCAGATGGGCAGATGTCTGCAGGGAGATTGGAAAGTGTTTTTACTTTTAGATTTGGCTTGAAGCATTTCCCGGCTGTCACATGGTCAAACCGGTTGGAATGCTTTGAAATGTTCAGACTGTAAAAGATTCTTAATCAGTGAGATCTTTTTATGGGTGAATTTACAATGAAAGTGAAGAATGAGAGAAGCTAAGTGCAGGTGACGGAAAAGCAAGAAGTGTTTCACCTGTGTTGTCTTTTTCTCTGTTGAAAAAATGTAGTTGCGAGCGGGATATATTTCAGGTTGTGTCATTGCTGTGTTCGGCTTGTTGCATTGTTCCTGGGCGGATAGATATGATCTCTTTAGATGGATTTTTTTTTAGGTCGGAAATGTTTGTGGTGGTGTTCTGAGGTCAAAGTGCTGTCGCTGCGCTCACCCACCCCCACAGCCCCTCTCACCTCCAGCCCTCTTCCCTTTTTAAGCTGGACTCAGGAATACCCTTCTGTGCAAAGGGGATCTCTTCCTGTTTGCCAATTGTCAGGCCATTGTCCTCTGACGCCTCTGTTTCCCTGACAAACTGAGGAGAAAAAAAAACACTCGACAGTTTGAATGAGCATGTTCGTGTTTGCCTTGCAATGTGGACTATTTTATGCTCATAGAGTAGTTGGGTTCATGCACTTGTATATTTGACATAGAGCTGGGATGGGCCAGGAGCTGCCCATGCATGAATTACCCCCCCATGCCCAATTTCCACCATTGTCCAAAGCCTGTCCGGAGATCCACGCAACCCACCCACCCCCACTCTACCCCTCATTGTCGGAAGCACCTGTCTCTGTCGCAGCAGTTTAAGAAGGATGACCACCTGTTGTGTCACCGTGTAGGGTTACCACAAAGTTATCTCATTCAAAAAACTTCCACTCAGGCTGGCTCCTGTGATGCACTGCATTTGGTTGCATGTGTTAAGCTCTTTTTAGTTTACGCTTGACTAAAAAGAAAACGAAACAAATCAGTAAAGCATAAAGAAAGCTGCCGATGATGCCCATCTAAGGAGAAGAGATGACAGTCTGACATCAGCACCTGACTGGAAAAACCAGTTTAATGTACCAAGATGAACTGTGCTAAACAGATCTAAGTGATGTACAGATTGTGAAATCTGTACATCTCTTAGTCATTATAAGAGCTATGTAAGTAAGTAGATCTCTTCTTCAGCTCTGTCTTTAAGCTTTTCTTCAGCATCTACAGATAGATTGATACTGTATGATGCCATAAGGGAAATTATCATGCTACAGCAGCAGGATAATGAATAGAAATAGTACAGTCTACAATAAATAAACAGCATAGTTAAAATAAGTAAGTAAAAATGCCACAAGCGCATAGTGAGGGCCTTATGCTGTGAGACAGTGTAAAAATGTATATATGCAAAAGTGATTAAAAAAAAAGAAATAGGTTTAAGTTAAAGAGTAAAAGTAAGATCTAGATTGTGCAAGAGAATAGTGCAGTAATATTGCATTAATAAATATTATGTACGCTATAAATCTTGGGAACAAATACATTGCTGATGTAGTGTTTTATCTTGGGACAGGGAGACTAGTTTTCATGTAATCTAGTCAGTGCAGTTAGCTGTGACATTTTTTTATTTTTCATCTCAGATGCTGTCAATGCGCATTTCCCTTTTGTGAAGTGTTTCCTGAAGATTCTTGGTGTCACAGACAAGTCCCAGTAATTCGATTTAATAACAGTAGTCCAAAGGGATCCAAACACAACAAAACAATACCCAGGCAATAATAAGGATGCTTTTAAACACAGAGATCACAGGGGACAGCTTCCTGGCTGGCTGTCATTAGCCAGGGCTGGGATAACAGTGTGTGATGATGCGGTGGTGGTGGGGTCAGTAAAATCTGGCCCCTCAGATATCCTCAGACAACAGGATGTTATTGAGTATCCAGCCGAGGGAAATTACAGCACACGTGGAAGAAGGATGCGACCTGTGCAAAAATTATAGGAAATGCTAAATGCCTTTGTCATGGTGTTCAGACGTGCTGCTGTGCCATTTTCATTGACTCTCGGGCTAAGGCAAGATGCCGTGACTCATGCTGTATGTTGACAAGTGACAAAACAGCCATTATAAATTTGGGTTTGAGCTGTGACAACAAGCCCAATGTTGTCTACTAGTGATCTCATGTCTGTGTATTTCGGGATACCGCAGCTAATAAGGTCCTGTCAGCATCTATTCAGACATACAGCCGAGATTTCATTCAGCAGAAAAGCATAAAATAAGAACCGCAATAAGACCAAGTCAATCACCCCGAGGAGAAAAGACGTTTGCCATTGTTTGTACCGATCATGCTGAAAAGGGAAAGAGAGCACTCAGGTTACCCAAAGGCAACGTGGTGAAAGAGCTGAGAATAAAAGGGCAGTTTTAAAACAACACAACTTTCAGGTGCCAAGGGTCTTTGATTGCTTGTTTGTGCTCCTTGTTGTATTCACGCTCCCAGAAGTAATGCCAGCGAAAAGAAACGATGATGTCACTGTCTGAAAATAGATCTTCATCTTTCAGTCGAAGCAATTTGTTTCCCTTTATGCTCCGTCTTTCCTCCCGGTCAAAGTTGTCTGTGCACTTCTTCCCGCTACACTGAATCAAGTCTTGCCAATGTCTGGCAGTCACGTTTTCAGACAGCGATGTTTTCATCACAGGCATCTGCAGTGGCTTTGTGGTCTTTATTAGTTAGAAAAAGTGGGAGCTAAGTGGTAGAACAAAACTGAGATATCATGATACTTCGACCTCAGTTAAAGAAGTGGTTTGTAATCACTGTGGTAAAGTCCACAGTAACCAGAGAATCATTAGGGAAATGATAAGTTTCCCTAAGTCATATGTCCATCAGCTCGACGTGTCTCCTGTCTTTATCTCCTTTCCTTTGTTTTGTCTTTGAACCTTACCTGCTTTGTTTTCTGGGTTTGTCACAAAGAGAAGAGGAGGAGCTATCAGCAGGAAAATGAACGTATTGCTTGTGTGCAGACAGATATTACCCTTTCAAAATACAAAACAAATATGTGTTTGTGCGTGCCCTGTAATTTTGCAGTTGACATGTGCACTTAGAGTGGGGCTCTGGGACCCTTTTAATGACCGGGACGGGCAACGCTGGAGACAGGTGGAAGACAGTGCTGTCTGACTGGTCTGAAGTGCGTGCGTGTGTGTGTGTGCATGTGTCTTTGCATTAGTTTCTAAGTAGTTGCACATACTCAGATGTGCCGACAGACATGCTGGCACCCGATGATGTCACTGATGTTGTCACTGAATAACTGTAAGCTTCCTCTTTTTGTGCCAAAAAAAAAAAAGAAATCACACCATTTGTGCTCACTTGCTGAAACAGGACGTTACAATAATAGCAGCACTCTCATTAGCACAGAGTTCATCAGTGCCAAAAAAAGTTTTTGTTTCTTGTATTTCTCAGTATCACTCTATTGTTTGCCCATTGAAAGTGAAGTTGTACAAACTTACACAGATAGCTTTGTATGAGAAAAACTGTAGTCCTGGCACAAAGGGAAAAATACTGTAAAGTACAAGCCCGCACACGTAGTGTTTCTTGTCTGAGTCAAGAAAAGACATAGCATATTGTTTTTGGGGTTTTTTTTGTTTTGGGGGTAGTTGATAGAGCCTCTGTACTCTACTTCCTCTGTTTCATTCTTTATGCTAATCTAAGCTAACTGTGAGGCTAAAAAAATTAAGCTAGCGCTTAAGCAATAGATTCTGCAGTTCCTCAAATGGCCACTTGGGGCTGGTTACAAGAAGAGCAGAAGAAGTGAAAAACCTGGCCAAGACAGCAGGAAGTGAAACAGATACAATTGCAAAGTGGACAAAAAAGAAAACAAATAAAATAAATGTGGTTTAACAGGAACCAAAAACCACAGAACATGTGCTCCATCTTGGTAGGTATTTTTTTCTTTGCTATGTTACTTGGAACTAATGCGTAGATATGTGTATATTTGTTATGCACGAATACAGTTTGCTAGCCAAGTTTTCTAGCTTAGATGATAACTTCACTTCACCGTCTTATCTAGACCTAAATAACATGAGTTACCTAATTGTTAAGTGATAAAGTAGCTGTTTCCAGGTTGGAGACGCTATTGCATCAGACAAAGCTCCACTGCCCCATCCCCTTGAACAAAGCAGTCTTTTTAGTTTTATTTTTTTTCTTTTATTTGATCTTCTTCCTATATTATTACAGCATTTGTCATCATATAGTATTGATTTTTAAAAAAATTTTTGGTAACATTTTAACCCTCATCCTGCACATTACCTTGATTAATACTGTTTATATTAGCCTAATAATAGAACTATAGCTAGCTAGCTGAAGATAAAAGAACATAACACGGTATTTAAACTGGTTTTTCACTAATATTGTTAATATTTAGGGTTTGTTTCCATTGGTTTTAGCCCATTAACTCATTTATGTCTTATTTTAACACTCCTTGTATTGACAGTTATCAGTGTTTTCAAGTAACTTCAAGATACCCATTCGCTGTATTTAAACGATTTAAGCACTCATCGAGTGCCTGTAAACTCATTTTCTTTTGTGATTCATAGAGCGGTGCTGCTTGGGTGAAGGTATTTCATTTGATACTTTGTTTTAAAAACCATCACACACAAGAAATGCATTTTGGTCAGCACTGCTAATAATTAAAGAATTGTCAAGGTGAGATTCAAAGGATTATTATTTCCTGTGTAAGGAACTGATTGCACTCACTGAAGAGGGCACTTACAAAGTAAGCAAGGGGTAAGCATGAATACGCATACAGCTAAGCATATTGCATCAGCTTAGGGGTCACAGTCAGGCTTCCTGTGGATCTTTGTTTAAGATATAAAAGGAAGTTAAGCGTGTATGTGTGTGGGTGTATGAGAGAGAAATGGTGAGGGGAAATTCTACAAGTGGCTAAAAAGTGACTGCATGGATCAGGTTGGCCTCATGGATGGCTACTTGTTCAAGAGCCATCCAAAAATATGAGGAGGTTGCTCCTTAGAGACAAAAAATATGATAGATGTAGACAAAGACAAAGATATATATACACAAACACACATACAGACATGTCAAAAAGAGAGTTTTTACAGGATCCCTGTGAAAATCTTAGTACACACCATCTACTTCCATAAGAATCAAAAGGGTAAATAGCATGCAGGTGCCGCAAATTTAAATGCAAGTGGTTCTTTGATCATCAAAAAGAGTGAGCATCTCTATAAAAGCTTTCATTTTGGTAGTTTGTTGGTTTGGAGAATTCAGGTGTAAAATCCTACAATCTTCCCAGGAGTGGATGTCCCAAAAAACCCAAGAGCCACATTTCAGACTCTTTAGGCCCCAGTTAGCAAGCTAAATGCTAAAGTTGGAGCATGACTTAAGTTTGTAAAAGTTGCATATGTACAAACCGATTCTGGAAAAATGTCCCGAACAGACCAAAGTAGATATGTTTGACCATTGATGGAAACCAAACCAAACACAGGATATCAGCGTAAACGTCTCTTATTAAATGTGAAGCACAGTGATGAAGGGGTGAGGATTTGGCTTATTAAGGATTCACAGGACATGGGAACCTTACTGTCATGAACTCCTCTGTATGCCAAATTCTAGAGTCAGATGTGAGGCCATCTGTCCGACAGTGACAGTGGCAAACCTACAAGACAGTGGCTGAAAATGAGAATAACCTAGGCGTTGCAATGGCTTGGTCAAAGTCCAGACCTAAACCTCAATGAAATGCTGTGGTGAGAGCTGTTCTTAAACAAATGCAAACCTCAATGAATTGACATAATGTTGTAAAGAAAAGCGGGTTAAAATTCCACCCCAGTGATGTGAGAGAATGACGTACTGACAGTCATACAGTAAATGATGACTTCAAGTTATAGCTTCTAAAGGTGGTTAGAATCTTGGGGCGCACTAAGTTTTTCAGATTGTGAAAACTGTCCTGTGGAAACTTTGTTTTTCACATGACTTTATAACGCTACTGTGTATGTTTAAGAGATTCTGACTACTTACCATTTTCTTTGGGGTTGGGCAGATAGGTTGAAAAAGAGAGTGTGTGTTTGCGTGAGTGAGTATGTGTAATAGTTTGTGTGCATCCTTCCCGGATGACAGGCCCCTCTGTTGGTCATTATTACAGTCTGGCTTAGTAATCAAGAGGAAGACTAAACAATGTGAGAAGGCTTTTGATACAGGCAGGTGTGGCTCCTGGGGGTCTGACACTTCCTTGCTTGTACAACTGTCTGTCTAAAGATGTCAGTGTCTGTAAGCACACCCTTTGTTTTCCCACTCAATGCTTCAAGTGAAATTTAATGCAGCAACTGCTTCGTCTTTCTTTTTTTTTTTTTAGATCAGAAACAAATGCTGTGGCTATTTTAGAGTAATAGTTGGACCTTAAAGAGAGTCAAAACGTTTCCCAAGTATTAGTAATGGTGATAAAGAGGCATGATGCAACTGAAGAGTGAGAAAAAGTACACCTCATTTCAGACAAAATACTCAGGAAGAACTTTAAGGGGTCAACCACAATGCTTTGGTTCTCAGAGCAGCATGTTGGTTTCGATTATTAACCATCAGGTTACTGTAAACTCATGTGATGCTGTATGGAAGCTTGTGCAGTAAAATAAACAGTGAATCAAATTTATTTTTAAACCCAAAGAAACTGTTTTTACAGAGAACTGAGGATTGCTATATGCATGACAAGACTGGCATGACATTCTGATGCCAGTTAGGATAAGAACATACAGACACCTGTAATTTCTACTATCCAGCCTGAGTAACATTTAAAAAAGAAAGAAGTGTTCTGGATTATTAGTATTGAATTAAGTTTTTATTAAAAAACATCTTTTGTGGGTCAGCCGAGTACAGTGATACATTTTTTTCTTCCTGTTCTCCTCATCTCTGTGGGTGGCTTTGTCAGGATCTGAAAAGACATCTGTTGTGAAGCGCAGTAGCATTCCTGGCCCTGAAACCACGATAATAACCCTTGGCCTGTCAACAGGAGATCATCCAGCAATTGAAGAGAGATGGCTGGACTGGGTGGGTGGTGGCTGTGGTGCAGCGCTGTCGGGTTTTGTTTTTTTCAGATTAACACATGAAATGGATCAGAGGACAGAAAAAAAGATGGAGAAAGACGGGGTGCATCAGTGTTTTTCTAATTTAATAAAATAAACCCAATTCATTCATTGTGTTCACATTGCTACCACTGACATGTAGATGAAGCATATCTTGCCTCAATCAACTGTCAAAGACCGGATGAAATGCACGTGAGAGTAAATGTTTCCTCAACCACAAGCTGTCGAGAGTATAGGGTATTTCGAGGTAAAGGAAATCACTTAAAGTAACATGAAATGGATGGGGAGGCTGTCATGGCTGACAGGCTGATAACACCACAGTAAGGCAGGGTGACATAGGTCAGAGTAGGGGACAGTGACAGCAAGATAGCTGTGATAAAATTCTAAATATTTCTCCTTGAGTCAGCCGTAAAACTTCAGAAAAAAAGCCAGAGGTGGAGGCTCTGTTGAACAATTGAGGGGTAATGGGTTATAAAATGGGCTCAGTCTTAGCCATCTCTGCCAAAGTGCATTGTCCTCATTCTTGCGGGAGGTGACAAGGAAGGAGTGGTCACCTTTGGTTCTCCTGCGAGACATAACCCAAGGCAGGTTGCAGATTCGGGCATGGAAATTATAGAGTAACCCATTAATGGAGCCTTCCCCCACAGGTATTCTTGGCTTGTGTTAAAGCAGGTTTCTGTATGGAAGTCTGTGAAATCTTACTGTTGATTAAGTGTAATTTTAAAGTAATTATAAAATAGTATTTACATGTACCGCAGGAGATTTAATCAATTCGATGATTAAAGAGAAAAATTCTCAAAATTTGAAAAAATGGGTAGATGCTGTGGTCTATTTTGGTTGAACTAACCCTTTCAGCACAAAAAAGCTGAATGTATCTAATGCAAAGAAAAATTTAGAGCTGGTGCTATTTCATGTAAGGGCAATGCAGAACGATCCAAGTTTTCCGAGATGGGTGCAAATTGAAACCTGCTGCTCATTGTGAGCTAGCTAAGAGCTAATGGCTGTACAGTTGGCACACTGACTTCTGTTTGGCAAAGCCAAATTCATGCAAATGATGAAAGTAAAACATTTGCTTCACTTTCTGCCTGAAAGCACTTTTAATCCCAGTCTGCTCAGCGTTTATTGTGATACTGTAAATCTAAGGGTGGCTGTTCTTTAGCAAAATACTCATTGCCCTGCTTTGGGTACATGACGTGTCTACTTTCACTTCCTACAGCACATCCTAAACCGGTTAAAGTCAGTCATCTTGTTATTGTTAGTCTACTTGTATGCAGCTTACACTTCATTACACTTCCTGCTCACTGACTTCATTCTAAGAATGCCATCTCAATTATCAGATGATCTAAACCAAGTTATAACCAGCTACACGGGTATATGTACACCCATACTCAAAAACCTCCACACGTATGTGTAAGTTTGTCTCCAGGGCCTGTGCACAACTCAGACTAGAAGTCCATGCTGTCATTATGAGAATTACTCACACATACCTATGAGTAATAGACATAGTGTAGAGAAGGTCCAGATAAAGAGGCATTAGAGAGGAAGAGGAGGAGGAGAGGAGAGCTGAATAGAAGGTGATGAATGAGATGACTGAAGGCAAAGAAAGAGAACGAAAGAGTGAGAGACAGAAGTGGATTTTAAATTACATGGTGGCTCATGTCAGCAGTCCTAATTAGTAGCTTGGTCAGGTGTGGTGAGTGGGCAGGAAGCATGAAAAGGACAAAACACCACAAAAACAAAGAAGAGTCTACAAGCGCCAGAATCCACTTGACATATGCCAGTGCATTATGAACCTCCCCAAATTGAAAGTGAATGTGACCAGTGTAGATGTTCAATGTGGAATTAAGTTTACAGATAGGTGTACGGCGTGGCCGTTCAGAGCGTGGCGCGTGTCTAGCGCGTGGGTAACGAGAAAGAAAATTCTGACAATTCCTGAGCTGGCTGGAAGCCGGCCAAATCAAATGTTGCTTTTGGAGAGAAGTCAAGAAGAGGAAGGAGCGGGGGTGGAGGTGAAAACAGGGCTGTAGATCTCAATCTTACCTGGGCATTAACAAATTCTGGACCTCCCCCCCAGTGAAGTAGTGTGTAGTAGCTGATTACAAATCTACATGCACCAGAACACACCCTCAAGAGTTTTCCATTTATTTGTTTGTCTTTATCGCAGCTTATAAAGATTTCTAAGGTGTGACACTGCTTCTTGTTGCACCAGCTTGCATTTTAATTTCGAATAAGGTGTGCATGCACAATATAACCCAGAAACTGTCGATGTGTATTTGTTTTCAGGATTCTGATTAGAAGTACCTATTTCATCATTCTTAGTATTACAGTGACATAATACCATAACAAAAATTTCGATTAATCTCATGGGTTTGTGTATCTAAAGCTCGGAAGCATCAAGTATCAATATGAATGAGTCAACCAAGCAAAGCAGACGTATTTCTACTTACAGCTGTTTATTTGGTACCTCTGACTTGGTATGCAATAAAGATAACCTGGGTGCATTTAATGTGTATGTTTTTTTAACTGATGATCTCATTTAGCTACAGAACATACAGAACAATTGCTTCGTTTAAAAGACTATTACAGACGATGAAGTTTTACAGGTTGTTAATTCTTTGTTGCGGTTAAGATATCCTTATTACACGATTACGTGGATTTCGACTAATCTGACTAACTTTAAACCTACAATTTACAAATAAATGATCTAATTTCCTCTGCTCCGCGTCCTTGACTCTCTAACATAACACAGGTATGCCGTCTTCCAATCCACAACAGATCGAAAATGAAGATGCATTTGTTTGATCCGGACATAGCTGTGTGACAGCCTCCCCGGAGAAAGCCTGTTGCCTCGGGGCAAGAGTGTGACACACACACACACACACATGCACATGCACATGCACCCACACACAAACACGCTCCAAGGAGGAGTCATGGGGCAAAGGGGAGAGAGGGGGAGGGAGCATGAGAGGAAAGGGAGTGTATCTCTCTCTCTCTTACACTGTCAAACACACACACGGTGTATGTGAGCAAGACTCACATACACTGACTGCTCAGTTGCGCAGTCAGTATACTGAGGTCTGCTCAGAGAGAGAGAGAGAGAGAGAGGAAGAGAAGACAAGAGGCAGAGAACAGCCACTGGTTGCTTCTAGACACTCAAGCTCAAGAAGGGCACAGACAGCCTGACCTATGTGTGGCTCCTCACAAGGCTTTACAGTAAGTCTGCAACATCTGTCTCAGATCATCTTCTTAATTTTTACAGGAATAATTTCGATTGTTCTAATGATTTCAGCATGTTTAAGAAGGGTTAGACATTTTTGGCTCGACTTTTCTTTTCTGCATTACGACACTCTCCCACGAAGCGCAATCTCAAAGTGTGCTTTCTAGAGTCAGCCCGTTACATGTCGCCCCCGAGCCACAGCTGTGTGCTCTTGACTCATGTCTTGATTTTTCAGAATATATTTTCTGCTGTGTCACTTGGTTCAATGGTTTCGGAGTGAGCTGTCACACTTGTGACAGTCATTGCGAGTCAGCTGTGGTGACACTTCAGAGAAAAAAAAAATAAGGTGTAACATCATATATAGATCTCATCTCTTTGAACTTTTATTTGCATTTGAGAATACGTTGACATTCTTTTGTTATTGCAGCATATATGCCACTGAGTACAGTTTCTACCACTAGTGCTGAAAACAACAAAAAGATGAGCGGTGGGCTTTCTATCGCGGCTTACTGACTGTAGATTTATTTATACATAAATGTGGAGAATTTAGAATTTCTATTCCTTGCAGTCATTCCCTCAGGAGTGAAGTTTTGACTTGACTTTTTATCTCTCATCAGTAAGGAACATAAGTCACATGAGTGTTTACCATATATTAGCAAGAACCAGGCTTATCTACCATTATCTCAGAGGCAAACTGATGAGTCTACAAAGGAAGAAGTTCTCAGACAACACATCTGAGCGTTGTCTTTTAATCACGAGCCTGCCATCCGCTTTTTCACTCTTCTTTATTTCAGTCTGGGAGCCGTACCTTTTGTCGCGGCTGAGCTGCCTGACAGTCGCAATGTCGTGAGAAGGGAAAGAGTGAAAATAAGGGACAGAAAGAAAAGGAAATGGAGAGTAGAGTGGCACTTCTTTTCTTTGTTTCGACAATTAAGAGCGGTTGTTTAGGAAAGGGAGCCACTTCGGGGCTGGCAATCAATGAGCAGATGTACTGCTTTTGATCAATTGGTGGTTTTTTTTGTTTTTGTTTTTTTACATGTGTCTTAATATTATGGGTTTTTTGTGGACTGAAATCAGGCATATCTCACTCTAGCAGCCCTTCTGTGGCTTTTTAATACGGTAAATAGTCACTATAGAGTGTTAAGACCTGGCCGACAGCCAAGTCTCAGTCAGTTCAGAGGAAGTCTGGTTGATTCCCTGGTAGTGCGGGTTTCCTTGTGAAAGTGGTCCTGCTTCGGGGCTGACGTGCACAGGAACCTCCGTTATAGCCCCGGGGTTGTATTCTGAGTCACAGGATGTAAAGGACAGAGGGGGGCCAATGGGACAGCAAACTTGAAGGTTCCACTTTGAAGTTTGTTTGTCCGGTGTTGGCAGTTGACGGGAAAGTTAGTTTCTCTACTTCTACAGCATCACAAACATCCCACTGCCTCCTTCTCTATATCACACTTCACAATCTGGGACCTACTTTTAGATTCATTCAAAACTCGACTCGATTCTGCATCTGCTGTTTTTATGAAAGAAAGGTTTGCCTTCCACCCTGTAGAACCAAAATAGGTTTTAATAATAAAATCAGATATAGAATCATAGGGATTTAAGAGCATTTTTCTTTATTTTCCATAGGCCGCCTCTTCATGTACCTCAATCATGTTAACCTCAGAGAAGTCAGCTCAAACTGTGGGTGCCACTGCAGGGATGCCAGGAAAACACGATGTTGATATGACATCATGGAGCGAGGCAGACTTTGAGGAGAACTGCACTTACATCGTGAAGGACCAACCTCTGGAAGGCGAGTCCGAAAACAACTGCAAGACACGAGCTGAGAGATCGTTGCCCAGGAACCTGGCCCTGAAACGCTGCCACGACTCAGCAGAGGTACACAAGGCCTTCCGTGTTTGTTCTTTTAAAAACAGGCAAGACATTTATGAAGACAAATAGTCCCAGTTCAAATATATCAAAGGAGCTATGTGATGTTCAGTAGCTCTGCATGTTTTTAGTAAATGACGATTCTTTGCGTCACTCCAACATCCTTCCATCCTCTCATCTATCCTCCAGTGGGAAGTACTTGACATATTGTTGTCTAATTTGAGCTTTTCCTCTCTGCTATGTGTATGTCGAAGCAAACACAGACACAATAGCCAAGACTCTGGGCACTCAGCCTGAGGGCTCTATGATTAGTAGTTATCTTAGGTTCCCATCCCTTTGTTCCAGCAGAAAATTACACCATTAGGCAAAAGCCCATAATATACATAATACCCTAAATGTTCTTCCAGGTAAAATATGTGTCATCTAGCATGGAGAATTATTTCCATCCTCTCATCTATATATAAGTGAGTGGATAAGGAAATGACAATCATATAGTGTGGTAAAAGCATGATAAAAGGTTAACCGCAAAGAACTAGTCATGAAAAGGAAACACTAAATTTCCTCTACAAAAAGACTGCAAAGGAAGGTAGTGAAGGGAGATCAGAGGAAGTATCCCTGACATCTGCAGTAAAATACCTGCATTTACCACTTTGACCTTCTAATAAGAAATGTCTGGTTGACACTAAAGAACAGGATACATGACAGTAATCTGTGACACAAGGGCAAGTCAAATGATGCCTTTAGACAAAGCCATTGAATGCAAGGACAAAAATATCTTGATAAACTAACGACAAAACTGTAGGCCTGAGTCTATAGCGGCTGGGTCAGATACATACAGTGTAAAGATGAAAGAGAAATACACTACCGTCGCTTTAGGGCTTTTGCTTTTTGAACATGGAGCTCAAGGTGCTGGTTGGGGTGTGACCATGACACCTTATCCACTCTTCCCCACCCTGGAGGACTGAGACAGAGGAGTGAGTTTCACACCTGGTAGTAGAAGAACAAGACTAGTAGTGAAATTTTAATATGGGAGAGAAACTAAAGATAACTTGGTCGATTGGCTTATTAAATATTTAACATGTGAAAGAAAGAACACATTCAGTCACAGCCTCTGAAAATCCTCTCAGCCTGTATATTATAAAATAAGGACAACCTGCTTAATTGCCTTTTTCCTTTTTTCCACATAAGTGTCTCCAGGGGACAAAAATATTCAGTGAATTGACCAGATTCTTTGGAGGCTGTATTCCAAAGAATCTCATCCCTCTCAGGATGTTTTAACAACTAAACGTGCATTTAACTGCTTGCTCAGATCTTCCGTTCTATTAACTGATTATGTGCTCTCTTTGTTTAACAGGTGCTTGGGGTGATGACTAAGGAGATCATTCCGAAGGGAACACGTTTTGGCCCTTTGGTGGGGGAGAGCTACACCAACGAAACTCTGCCGAAAGACGCCGACAGGAAGTACTTTTGGAGGGTAAGCAAACCTCATGTGAGACTCTGCAAACTTAAATGTTAAATTCAACGATGTGCCTTTCAGAACTGTTCACATCCTGTATCTCTGACTGACTGGAGATGCTGCTTTGGCTATGTCGTGGCACGAGTTAGCAAATGTGGTCAACGTCTGACATCCTGTCAATGTATGAGTCAAATTTGTCAATGGTCTGGTGTTTTTAAATGCCATTTGACTTGATAGCTTTCAAAAGTGCATGCATCATATATGTCAGTGTGTTTGCCCGTTCTGTGCGCTTCTGTCTGAGGTCTTTCTCTCTCTCTCTCTCTCTCTCTCACACACACACACACACACACACACACACACACACACACACACGCACAAGCACACACACAGCTGTTTGGTTTCAGTGACGCAGCGGTTCTCCTGTGTCTTCGCTTCTCACAGTAGTGGTATCACTGCCAGTAAATACACCATACACATGTCCGCACTTCTCCAAACTAACAAACTCTCACACTGACTAAGCAAGGAAGTGGCTTCAAGCCTGAGAACTGTTTATGTTACATATTCAGCAGCATCAGGGCATCTTCCATTGCACACATGCTCCTGTGTAATTCTATAGTATACACTCAGCAACCTTGACATCATGCAACCCCAACCAAAATTTGCAACAGTCTGACAATTTGTTAATAATACAGCCATGACTCAAGCAACAGCACAGAAAGAACACTTTTGTACAGAGGAAGGGAGGAGGTGAATAACTTCACCGTGAATGTAACAGGTGAGAGTAAGGAGTGGGTGAAACAGTATACCCAATACTACAATCCAGTCATACAGAGATATTCTTTTTGAGTGTTCCCTTTGTAACTCATATTGTGTGCTGCAAAGACTTGCGCCTATCCAACACGAAAGAAATTACAGCATTTACCATAAAGGCACGAGGAAACTGTGACTTCATGGTTTCAGGTTCACTTCTAATCATCAAGTGAATTATTTCTGATCTCTTGTTCTGCTCACGCTATAGGTCTTCTCAGAGGGGCGCTTACACCACATTCTGGATGGGCTGAATGAAGAGCGGAGCAACTGGATGCGTTACGTCAATCCAGCATGCTCTGTGGAAGAGCAGAACCTGGTTGCATGCCAGAGTGGCTTGGACATCTTCTTCTACACCACCAAACGGCTTCAGCCAGGCCAGGAGCTTCTGGTGTGGTACTGCTCTGAGTTTGCCCAGCGTTGTAACTACCCTCCACTGGGACAGCTGGCTATCGACAAAAACGGTAAGTACGTGTGTTTTTGTGTGTGTTGTCAATTTAGGAATGCGCAAGGACCGAGTGCTGCTGAAGTCAACAGAAACTAACACCATGCCCACGCATCGAGACGTATCTGGTTTGTTCTGTCATTGTTAAGTAAGGCCCCCAGTCAAAACGCCAGCCGACTGACACACTCTTTGTGTAGGTGTTTAAGAACTTACTCCGTCACACCCATAGCTCCTTTGTTAATGCAGAACACAAAGGAGGATAGTGGAGACTTGAAAGCAGAGAAGAGCTGTCTCCAGGTGCAGCAGCAGTACTAGAGTAAGATGAGACCAATTTCAGGATTTTAAGCAATGTTTCAGTTTCCCTTTTAAACTCCCACATAGAAGGCTGCTGGCGGCTCATTCAGCCAGACAGCATTTGGCATTCATTCACAAACAGTAGGAATGCGCATGCTAGCAGAAAGACCACATGCACGCAGCAAAATACAAAGTCAAACACAGTCACAAAAAGAGGCCGCTAGAGGTGCTGACGGCACTCTGGCACGACTCCCTTTATTTATTTGGTTCTTAAGGAGGAAGCGAGGTAGGAAGTTCTCTGCTGACTACTTGAACTTCCTGACAAGGTGACCAACTGACAGATTGATATCTCACTCAGTGTTGGCTGTTTGTTTGCTGAGAGCTGGCCTCCCTGGAGTGGGGGCAGGGTAACCTGGGAGTGAACAAAAGATAAGAGATGTGCTGTTTGTGTGGCTTGTGGGTTAATTGTGTCTAAAAGTAGGTGAAATGTACATGCATACCACTGTATTTGGTCTTCCTCTCTGTTGTCGGTTTGAGTCCCTTGTTTATTCTGTGGTAAAGTCAGTGAAGCAGTATCTTTTTACCTAGATGAAATGCAGATTTCAATCCAGATTTTCAATCCACCTTATAAAATAATTTATATCTGTTTGGGAGCTGTAGTTTATTTGTCACTTCAAAATGACAAGTTGTTTTTTTTGTCTCCTGTACACTGTGTATCCTGTCTGGCTTGTGACAGAAAATACACCTTCAACTGCCCAGCCCTCTAATGCAAATAGCACACTGTATCCACTGACTCTTGCTCTCTGTGCTATCTGTATCATGATCAGATCCCCATTGTTTCTTTTCTGGTGTCCACTTTCACAGAGTGCAAAGGTCAGTCGCATCTGATAAAAAAATGTGCATCTCCTGAAGTTTAAAGTAAATAGCTGGGCTAGCGTAGGTACTTTTGAAAGCAAACGTGCATAGTGATTAAGAAAGAAAACATACACGCGTGCTTGATAAGACGAGTATGTGCTTGTATGGCTGCAAGTGTCAGTTAGTTGAATGATGATAATGTTACACCTAGTGAATGTTAAGAAATGAGTCTCCTGTCTCTGATGATCTTTCTCTATTGCTTATCTGTCTAACAGAACAGAGTCCAGCGAAGAAGACAACAAGGAAACGAGGTCATACAGTCTCTGAAATCCTACAAGACGACCCCTCCAAATCCCCTTCTAACTGCATCAGACGTCTAGACAGTTTTTTGCCTCAGACAAATGTCTCAGCAGATTTTCCTTTATGTCCCAGCGTTGTCTACCCACCTCAGCCTATCTCCGAATCTATGCATGCTAATAGATATGCATTTCTACCACCTCTGCCATCCTGTAGCCCTCCAGCTGCCAAAAGGCAAGCACTAAGCATTCCTGTCCCTGCTAATGTCCACTTTGCCTTTCAGCACAGTCAAGGCCCTCCCGTAGCAAAGCCTTACCAAGATCCCTGTATGCCCGATATGGCTAATTCTACTCTAATGCACGGCCCCTATCTACTGCCCCACTACTCACTTGGCCTTCTACCTCATTCATATCCATTCTACCGTGATCGACTGAAACCTCACTTGGCAGTCTCACCCCATGTATCGCCCTTTCACAACTATGCACATTTTCAATCGCCTTTAACCAGCGGTTGCAAAGACTTGACACGTGCACTTTCTGATTCCAAACCAGACCTCTTTCTTTCACCAATCCGTGAGCACAGAGACAACAAGGACCTCATATCCAAAAGAAGAGCCTACCTCAGCATCCCCTCACACGACCTCAGAGATTTCAAACACTCCCCTCCCACCAACATTCACACAGACCTCGCTATGCCTGCCACATCCACCGCCTCATCTATGGTCACTAAAATCTGTGAAGCACAGCCTTCTCTCGCTCCTGGAGGATGCTCGCCGCAAGAGGGAATGGCAGCCTCCTCAAACTGCCTCCCTTCCAATTTTACCTCTGCCACGCAAAGTGAAGCTGAGGATGCAATGGACCTAAGCAAGACAAAGCAAAGTGGGCAGATAATTGGCTACAAGACCCTGTCCTACCCTCTGATGAGGCAGAATGGAAAGATCCGATATGAATGCAACATCTGTGGAAAGGTCTTTGGGCAGCTGTCTAACCTTAAGGTTAGTTCTTCTTCAACACATTAAAGCAGTGTGAAAGAAAATGACAACCACCAGTTGAATACAGTGACTAGAGTATAGTATAATTGAATTAACCAGTTCCTCTGATTTCCTTTGTTTGATTGATAACAAATAAATTGTCATATCTCCGACATCTTCTCAGGTTCATCTGCGAGTACACAGCGGGGAGCGTCCCTTCAGGTGTCAGACCTGCAATAAGAACTTCACACAGCTAGCACACTTGCAGAAACACTACCTGGTTCATACAGGAGAAAAGCCCCATGAATGCAAGGTAAGGCTGCAGCTGTCGGAAATTGCTGGAAAGCATTAGACGCCTTATATCACTCTCATAGTAAATACGTAGGTGGACTAAAAGTTTGTACGTCAGCAACAAAACATCAAAACATCACAGCGGTTATGTGACTAAGAACAAAATAAAGACTCATACAGAGATTCCCCTCTGCTGTGTTTTTACATAGGTGTGCCACAAGCGATTCAGCAGCACTAGTAACTTGAAGACCCACCAGCGGCTACACTCAGGTGAGAAGCCTTACCATTGCAAGCTCTGCCCTGCTCGCTTTACTCAGTTCATCCACCTCAAACTCCACAAGCGCCTCCACACTGGCGAGCGACCACACCGCTGTCCTCACTGCCCCTGTGCCTATCTCCATTACTGCAGCCTCCAAGTGCACCTCCAAGGCTTCTGCCCTCTCTTGCCCTTGGCCTCACACAGATACTCGTCAGAGGAGCTATGTCGAGTTAACTCTGAGATTGAGAGGTTTGACGTGAGTGAGGCAGCAGAGGAGCTTGAAGCCATGGCTGCAGAGGTTGATATGGACAAGGGGAATGTTACCGACCTAATACAGAAGATAGAGACCTGTGTCTCGGGCCACCGGGATGCTGACAGAGGGGAGTCTGAGAGAACCAACTACAAATCAGCAAAAGAGCGCTCGGGTGTTCAGCTGCATCACAGCAGTCCTGTACCTCTGCATCCAGCCAGCATCAAGCTGGAGTCAAGCTGCATAGCAGAGCCCTAAGACAGCCCTGCTAATCCATCCATATAATCCTTACAGGTCAACTCAGCAGCTGTCTGTTACTGCCCTATTTGAAGTAAAGCCTTATCTCAATCATGGATTTCCTAGCCTATACTCTACATAGACCACAGCATGTGAAAAATCAAGACTTAACCAGCCTGGCCTGGAAAAAAGTGAGTTTTTAAAAAATAAATGTATAGATCTTTGTTAATTTATTCAATTACTTTTAATCTAAAATGTACAAAAAAACACATTTTTTGATATTTTGACTTTTATATCTCTGGAATGTCTTGATGGAACAACTACACATGTGATTATGCATTAAAAATAACAAAGATGTTTGCTTTAAAATGTGGTTTTAGTGTGAGACTGAATGTTTCTGTTTGTGTATGTATGCGTAATTGTGTCCCTTGATTCAAGTAACTATTACTGTACAAGCATGACTTTATATTGTAAGTGGGTTAAGCACTGAAATGACAGCAAAAAGAAACCTCAACTTGCCTTCTGGGTGAGTATACAGTGCTGAATCGGAGTTGCAGATAAACATCCTGTTATGAGTCTTGGGATACTCACAACCAGTAAATACCAACCCGTCATCATGGAAGGAAAAAGAAAAAAACACACACACACACAAAACTGAACAAGATTATCTTCATGATCAATATCCTGTGAATAATTTTATACATGTATATCTATATTTGAGTTTTGGTATTAGGCAGTTGTCAGACATTTCTCCCACAATGTGTGACTCCATAGTTTAGTACGACATATAAATAAACTAAAAATCAAACAAAGAGAACAAAACAGACTTAAGATGACTACTTTTATTCACAATGAACGCTGATTCGTATAGTGCAGGCTTGTGAATAAAACTGCAACCATATCTCTATATTAACAGGGCTATACTTGCTATACTCAAGAATTATTACAGGATTTTCTATCCAGTATCCTTCTATGGTTCTTTTGCTAAAACCTAAAATAGTGTAGTTGTGGAAAAGGTTAAAAAAGTGCCAATTTGTGCTAGTGATGATGAGGTAATGGGGCTCTTGTAAACTGCTATGGAGCTTTTTCTCCATTTAAGAAAGTAAATTAAAGAAGTGGTGGGTCAAGTAGGTGTCATTAATGGCTTTCAAAATGACACAATCGTGACACAGTCCTCAAAATATGGGGCGTAGAACTACTGTAAGTGGGGCATGAACTATTAAGGAAAGACTCCAGCTGATGTCATGACCTTCAATTAATTGAAATTAAATCTTCCTTTTTATTCAGTGTTTATTTATTTAAACTTGATTTAACCAGGAAGCCCCATTAGATTAAAATCTGTTTTTTTTTTCAAAATGACAAAAAATTGTTAAAACAAATATAACATGAATGCACATAAAGTAAAAAATAAATAAATTAATAAATAAAACAAGTCAGAGTCAACAAGTAACACAAGTCCTGCTTATGAATAGCAACTGCAGTCTTCTTTCACAGAAGTCGTTATCCTAGGGCTAAACTATACCAGAGGGACGGAAGCATTCAGATTTGGTGTACTCTTAAGGTTAATTCATGATCAAGGTGCCAAAATAGAAAACACTATTCGGCCTAGACAGCGTTAACACACATAATATGGGAGCTTTTTCTGCTGTTTGGCCCCTTGAAACCCGATTAGGACACAGAGATGTGCACCGGTGTGATGTGGGGGATGAACTTCATTTATTGTTGTTATTAGTCGGGCATGGCAGACAAAAAACACGCCAGAACCACAGCTGTAAACACCGTGACCTGCGACCTCCACATGCGAGGAAATTCACGCTCAGATCAGTCTGCCGTCTATCAGCAGTCTACCATGTAAGATGCAGCCGTCACAAAAGATTTGAAGAAATAGACCGTGATGTAGAAGAGGTTTCCACGGTGGAGGAAGGAGAGGCTCGCTAAACTGATGCGCCTTTAAAACGTGCTGTGACGTCAGATATTTTGACAGGGGGCAGGCAGCGGGAGAAGAAGAAGAGGAGGCGGCGGAGGAGGAGGAGGAGAGCGGATGTACCAAGCGGGGGCCAAAGGATGCCCAGGATAATGTCATCGGTGTGTCCTCCTTCACACCTATCCGCATCATGATAAACGCCGCAGGAGCGGTCGCCCGCAGGATGCCGTCGGCGGCGCGGCGGAGCGGGTGCTGGATAGCGTGGTGCCAGGCGGTCCTGCTCGCCGTGTCGGGGCTGGTTATTGTGGCCGAACGGAGCGCTCGTAAGTGGGGATTCCAAGCGCTAGCGGGCTGCTAGCTCGCTTGCTGTACATGTTGAAACTCAACCTCGTGGAAAATAGATGTTGGGCTTCTTTTTTTTTTTCTTTTCTTTTGCTGTAATGTGATTGAAAATGATGCTACGTGCTGGAGCCGTCTCAGCTGCGGCCGTACTTCACGTTAGAAGAAGCACATTTGGGAGATGCTATGGCACAGCCGTTACTACTGAATGGGAAAACCTAGCTGAATTCCGTGTGCACTGCAATCCAATATCGGCATTGGTTAGTCCACCTTTGTTGGCCAAACTGGGCCCCCCGAGACCTCCTGTGATCGTATAACAGGATAAGTTATTGAATTTAACTACTGACTTTAATTAAGTGTTACTAAATTGCCGTCGCTGATCAATATTCACATAATGCCCAACTTTTACATTATAATTCTCCACCTTACACCTCCCCCCAAATATGATTGAACATATTAAACACTTGTTTTTCCAAAGTAATTTTTGCTCATCTAGGATCTGTATTGAAAACAAGGTGCAGCACAGCGTTATGATTTCCTGACTGTGCAGATCAATGGGGCAAGGTCAGGACACAGGAGGATACCTGGATGTGTACAGAGTGTGACTTTGTCTTCAGCAAGTATACCATTACCAGAAGATAAAAATACTGTGCTGCTGTCCTGAGCTTCACACTTTAGAAATCCTGTCATAATTAAAAATTTAAAAAGTGAATGCATGCATAAATGAATGGCTGTTTAGATTATCAGTAGAGTGGCACATTGATAAAGATGCACCAGTGAAGCTAAGAAACAGCTAATGGCTGTTTTAAAGTGGTGTGGAATGATTTTGGTGTCTTTTTTGTGAGCTTGCGCCATCCCATTAGAAGAGTTTTTCTTAAAACTAAATTTACTTAATGAAGCATGCATTTCTCATGACTCTGCAGCTTTAAATATGGCCTCACTAGTGCTCGGTTAAGTGAGCTGTGTGTCCTTTAAAATCTGAATAACTGGAATCACAAAATACTGATACCATTGTGCATCTGGGTGTCTGTTCTGTATATGTGTGTCTGTGTGTCAGTGATCTACTGTATAGGGTTTTACCTTTGGAATGAGGAGACACAGTGGGCAGGCCTCACACTTGGCCTCTTTCTACCGGGGACAGCAGTTCAGCTGCTAAGTGTGAAGTGGTACTATGATGATGGTGATGACAGACGATGTTACCTCTCTGTTATACACATCCTGCACTTGGGCATCTTCAAAAGGTAAGCTCATTTTTTTCCATTCGATGTGCTTTACGTAGATACATTATAAATGCAGAGTACTTTATTAGAATGTAATAATTTGTAGTTTTTGTTAAAGTACAGGGCAAAAAAAATTATTCACATCACTCTGAAACCTTACTGAGTGGGTTATATTTTATGCCTGCTCTGGTTTCTGTCTCCATCTTCTGGCAGGTTGTGGGACTGCATGAGGTCTGTGCTGCGCATGCAGGGCTCAGTGGCTGATCTGGGAGCTGCTGTTATGCAGCAGGCAGATGTTGCTGCCCTTTGGCTGCTGGAAGCCCTTGTCCTCACGCTGCCTCAGAGCCTGCTGCAGGCGTACATCGTGGTGTCTACTGATGTGGGCATCGCATCACCAGGTAATTTTATGTTCAGTTGAATCACAGGTTCTGTGTGATGTTTATGGCCTGTAAATTGTTATATAGAGAGAACATTTTTTTTATGCTGGTCCATGTTTTATCTACAGTGGCGTATTGCTGTGGTTTGTGTGTGCTGTCTATTGCGTGGGCCCTGGTGCTGTACAGCCGAGCCTGCTGTCTGATACGGCCAGGCCACCTGGACATGCCTCCAGCAGCCCTGCTGTGCCAGCTGGTGTGGAGGGCATGCATGCTGGGTGCCAGGGTGACCTGCCTCACATTCTTTGCCAGGGTTTTTAATTGGTGGGTTTGTGGAGTAGCAGGTGAGCACTGAGAAGCGAGTTTTATTTTGTTAAGACACTAGTACATTACATTAAAGGGTACAGGAGACTCAATGACTAGTACACGCATAGATTTCCATGTCTTTTATGACTTTGAGCTTAAAAAAACATTTTCTATCAACTCACATTTAACCACTGAGTTATGTAATTACCCTTAGAGCACTGTGACATGTCCTCTTGATCCAGTTTTCTGTTTCGCCTCTGCATCAGCGTTGCACACTGTATATGGATCCTCTGTTGCACTTGTAGACCTTCTATTCTATTTTTATGTTAACCTTCAGGTTTTCACTGGCTCACGGCCTCCTTTTGGCTGGTATCACAGCAACCAGACATCTGCACCGGCCCCTGGTGTTGGCGTGCTTTTAATGGCGTCATGGGCCTCATCCACGTCTTCCTCTTCCTCAATGTCAAAGATGGACCCTCGCGCTTCCGCATGGCCAGTTTTTATGCAGTATGGCATGAGTTAAAGTTATTATTCTTCAACTTTTCTTTTTTTTTTTTTTTTCCTGTGTTTTCATTATGTTGTTTTGTGCAGCTTTGTGTCATCTGCCTACTCACAGGGCAGCAGGGACAAACAGATATAGATACATAAGTTTGCAATGTCATCCTCACCTCTGTGTGCTAAGCCCACAGTGACGTAAAGCTGTCTACAGATGACTGATGGTGCCACCTTCTCTCCTTCTTCAGTTCATGCTTGTAGAGAACGCCACTCTGCTGCTGGCCGCCTCTGACTTCCTGAGCGAAGCATCATGGGACAGCATGACCCTTCCCACCACTGTGCTGTGTGGCTTTCTCCTCGGTGAGTCATTTGTTTCTAGAGAATTTGCTGTTTGTATTGGGACATTAGTCATTGTTACACTAATGTCACACTGTTTATTAGTTTCTGTCATATCCAAGTGACAAATCCCCTCGTGTTTATTCACAAATTCTTAGAGGTATTGTTGTACAACAAACATAGCTACCGATATGCTGCCCTACTTACAATACTCTTCATGTGTGAGATTTTACTGTGCGGGATATTTTAAATCTCTTTATCTGAATAAGTAAGAGTGGGGATGAGATCGTAAGATGGCAAAAAATAAGTGAAACCTTTTTTGAGGTTGATATGCATTATAGAATTAATATAGTAACAGCCAAAGTGGCTGTTGTGATCTCTGCTCCAGCCTCCCTCTGTGATTCAGACTATGTAGTCAGCTAATTGCTTGTGAAAGGCCAAAACATACCTGGGCCACTAAAAACTAAAATTTCATATTCCTTTGTTTCTTAGGTGCTACCTCTCTTGTCCTATACTACCGCTTCCTGCATCCCAAGTCCACAGAGATCTCCCAGGGAACAAACCACAACCACATGGGCAGTACATGCATAGAACAAGGGGAGTCCTCCTTCTCTCTTGGGGACAAAAGTTTGCCAGCTCATTCTATTCAAAACCATGGCAGCTTCTCCCTCTCAGGTGTTGCTGGTTCTCTGCTGGAGCACCCAGGGAACTGCGGGGGCAGGCCTAACAGCTCCTGTCCGTGTTACCACCACCACTGGCTCTTGATCCGCCTCGCTCTGAAAACAGGAGATCTTGGTAAAATCAACAGGGCGTATGGGGCTGGGGGAGCAGCGGCCGTACTAGACATAGAGGAGTACAACCAAGAATTTAAAAGTAACGAGGGCATCACAATTACAGCTGGAGGAAGCTGTGAGGGTGTCTCCACCTCCGAGTCTCAGGGGAAAGGTCTGGCACCCCTCTCGGACTGTAAAGACGAGTTCCAGAGCGTAAGCGAACCCACGTCGACTGAACAACCGGAAGAAGACGACAGTCTGGAGATGGAGAGCCCGATGGAGTCGCCCGCATCGGATTTCAAACGCAGCTCACCAGAGGGTAAATCAATGTTTGGAGACAGCCCAGAACCCTATTTCTGCCCTACAGAATCAAGTTCAACCTTATACTTCAGCGCCGATCCCCAATCTCCAAGCAGTGCCAGTAACCCCCGTTTGGACCGGGACCTTGGGGCTCTGGAGCAAGGCGTTCGCCTCAACTCAATCCCCAGTGATCCAGCCCTTCACAGAGATGTCCGTGGACTCATGGGCCGGGTTGGACCACGATGCATTTCCACTCCTAAATTGGACTCAGGAGTGTTAGACTCCCCTTCCAGTGTCCCTCATCTTAAAGGTCCAAGAAAGCAGCTCATATTGTCCCGAAGAGATGAGGATGAAAACTTCTAGCTTACATGTGACAGAATCAGGGAAGAATTAAAAACTTATCCAACATTAAAGGAGTACACCAGCTTTTAAAGGAAGTGCTTTTTCAGCAGTCCAGCATTGTAGAATTAGAAAGCTGGCAGTAATTTCTCCTTTTGTCTATACACATATATTTAGTACACTGTGGGGCGTATGCAACAATTGTGGAATAATCCTCTCAAAGCATAAACGATTTTCTACTAAAGCATTCCTTTGCCCAAAAGCCGGACACAGAGTAAAGCCTTCAGTAGAGCTCATTTACCACAAAGGTTGTGTGTGGAGCTCAGACACACCTTCTGCCTGATGTTCAGCTGGCATTTTCATTCTTTTGGTGACAGTGAACTTAAGCCTCAAGAATAATAACAGTTATACTGTGCAACAAAATGAACACCGGTCGGTCAAGACCGAAACTACGTAATAAGGAAGTAGGCATTAGTTGTATCAATAAACATCATCAAGTACGCAGATGCTTCATGATCTTAAAAAAGGGGATGATCTCTTTAATACGCACTAAAACTGCTGTTACTCATGTCAGTTGCCAGCAGCTATGAAAATAGAAAAACTAATCCTGTATCTTTCAATGGCCGGAGTGTCTGACCTCTGAATCATAACCATCTCACTATAAGCCAGAGCCTTTTGGCTTCCTAAAAGCACAAATATCTTCTGTATCATATGTCTGTTGCTGTGATGCTGTGATTTTTTTCTTCTTCTTTTTTTTATTAAAAAAACAAAACAAAAAACTGAACCTACCTGAGAATCAAAGTGTATCTTTTGTATGATGTTAACAGGCATCGCTTTGAGCAGGGCTGGTGCGTCGGCCTAGGGAAACTGTTTGATGTCTTGATTTACATGTTGACCATGTAATTGCGGAACTGTTTTTGCAATTTACGTTTTGTTGGAAATGAAACAATGTCTCAGGCACTAACGTCTCAAAGCTTTCATATGTTCTGTAACAAAGTGAAAAGATGCTTATGAGATATTTGTGGTGATTTTTTTTTGTTGTTTTTTTTTGTATGTGCTCTTGATTACTATTGGCAGGGGCCAAATGAACTTTGCTCCTTATTGTGTTCTGTAACAGGATTAAAGTCCACTAACAAAGCAGTGAAATTATGCTGGGTTTTCTCTCGTGCCCAGGTGACTGCCTATATGACATTTTGAACTGTGAAGTGTAAGGCCACTGGTGGCTCTAAATAAGCAATAAATACAGTACATGTTTAGGTGAGTGGAGTGAAGATGTGTCCAGTGTTTTATTTTTTTTGAGCAAAGTACGGTGATGTGCAGTCTTGACCCAAACATCACTTAGTATTTATTGAAACATGCAAGCATCCATATAGTATATAAAGTGGGGAAAGAACAGTTCTAATCACCTTTTAAGTTAATATTTGATATGGCCAACTATCATAGGCAAGCTTTCTTGGAATTTAGGCTCCTTAAGGAGGCTTCAGGAATAATTCTCCAGGCTTCTTGAAGGACATTCAAAGCTTTTCTTTGGATGTTGGCTGCCTTTTGTTCCATTTTATGTCAAGATGATCCCACACTGCTAGTGTTTTATTGTGTTTTTTCTGTCCAGTTATGCTTTTATTGCACTGAAAGTGTGTTTGAGATCATTGTCATGCTGAAACATAAAGCTCTTGCCAATCAGATGCTTTCTAGGATTGCATAGTGAATCATAATCAGTATCTTTCTGTCTTCAAATTTGATAGTATCTCCAACACTGAGTAAAATAGAGCCCGAAATCATGACAGATCCACCACCATGTTTTACAAATGGCTGTAGACATTGTAGGCTGTAGGCTTCAAGTAAGTAATTCTTTATTTAAAAAGCCATTCCTTGACACAGCGGTCTTAGCTAATTACAGGCCAATCACCAACCTTCCTTTTTCTCAAAAGTTCTTGAGTCATTGTTAAAAAGCTAACAGATCATCTGAGAGGAATGGTTTATTTGAAGAGTTTCAGTCAGGTTTCAGAACGCATCACAGTACAGAAACAGCATTACTGAAGGTAACGAGATCTTATGGTCCCTGACAGTGGACTCATCTTTGTGCTTGTCCTGGTAGATCTCAGTGCTGCATTCGATACAGTTGACCTTAATATTTTATTACAGTGATTAGAGCATGCTGTAGGTATTAAAGTGGTTAGAATCATATCTATCTAATAGTCTCCAATTTGTTCATGTAAATGGAGTCGTCTTTACACAATGATGTATATGTTTCTGTAGGCAGTATCACTAGAAGGCATAGCATATGTTTTTACTTCTATGCAAATGATAGCCAACTTTGAAGCCAGATAACACACATAGATTACTTACACTGCAGGAATGTCTTAAAGACATAAAGACCTGGATGACCTTGAATTTCCTTTTTCTATATTCAGATAACACCGAGGTTATTGAACTCAGCCCTAAAAAACTTTGAAATATGGTACCTAACATGATGCTTAGTCTAGATGGCCTTACATTTTATTGTTTCTTTTATTGTTTCTTTTATTGTTGTAATTTTAATGTGTTTGTCCGAAAGAGTTGTGTTTTGTAAACGAGACATCGAATCTCAATGGGAATACCTGTATAAATAAAGGTTAAAAAAACAAAACAAAAACAAACCCAAAACGTTAGCCTCAAGTAACACTGAGGACTTGGAGTCACTGTTGACCAGAATGTGTTCTTCAGTGCTCATATTGAACAAATATGGGGGACTGCTTCTTTCCATTTGCTCAATATCTCTAAAATTAGAGCCATCCTGTCGCAGACTGATGCTGAAAAACTAGTTCATGCATTTATTACTTCTACGCTGGGCTACTGTAATTCGTTATTATCAGTATGACCTAAAAAATCATCAAAAAGCCTTCAGTTGATTGAAAATGCTGTAGCAATAGTAATGGCAGGGACTTGAGCGAAAAAGCATATCTCTCCCATACTGACTTCTCTTCATTGGCTCTCTGTCAAATCCAGAATCGAACTCAAAATCCACAACAGAGCACTTTGCTCTAAGACTCCTGGTTTACTTGTGGTTAAAAGGAGAATGGGAGCAGAAAGCGAAGGCACTGCCTTTAGCTTCCAGGCCCCTCATCTGTGGGACCAGCTCCCAGTTTGGATTCAGGAGAAAGACACTCTCTACTTTTAAGATTTGGCTTATAACTTTCCTTTTTGATCAAGCATATAGTTAGGGCTGGATCAGGTGACTCTGAATCCTCCCTTAGTTGTGCTGCAATAGGCCTCGGCTGCAGGGGGCTTGACGTAATGCTTCTTCACTCACATTTTTTTCACTCACTATGTGTTTACACACCACTCTACATGTAATCAATAGTTATTATTAATCTCTGGCTCCATTCCACAGCATGTCTTTTTTTTAATAATTACAGGCACTCTACTTTACAATATAAAGTGCCTTGAGGCAACTGAACTGAACTGAGCTGAATGGTAGATGGATCAGCTGAAGGGCCCGATGCATCTCCTAAGTCCTGTGTCAGTCCTGTGTTGAATTCCGCCCCACCTCTTAAGGGCATAACATTCAGATACACTTCATCTGCTGGAGATTCTTTTGTCCTCTATTTGTCCTCAGATTTAGTTAAGAACACACTGCACATGAATCAAGATGTGCCAAAGCCAACTCTAATAGGGCTTTGGGAATCATGTTGTTGTTGCAAAAATACAATTTTGTCCATGTCAAGACTATGTTGTCTTTGGCTTTTTTTTTTGTTTTTGTAGATTTAAACTAAAGAAACTAAAGGAGCAAATTACGCATGCTGCTAGTAACAAAGCCCCTAAAGATACAATTTAAACTTGATTCTTTGCTTAGTTTTCTGTTATCTACATTCCTCTGAAAATAGTTAGATAATGAAAATGAGTGAAAAACTTTAAAAGACCTTCAGAGAACACGGAAAAACTGTTGCTCAAAACAAATGATGCAAGAAAGTCTGGCTCCTTGGAAGCAAAATATAAAGAAAACAGAGATAGCTCAAGACTTTTGCACAACACTTTATGCCAATTCGGTATGCAGCTGTAAAAGTGGTTATGTTGAGTCTGACAAGGCAGACTGAACCTAACTTATTGTGTAAATCGACCCAAAGAAGGTATTTATGGCTCTGGCCCTTTAAGACTACGCGCATGCGTACGTCGCCGAGAAAGTTAACTCACTGAACTTCGTAGTCAGAAAAATTCTGATTTTTAAAACAGAAGGGAAAAGCCTATTGTGTTGACATGGCATTTCGCCGAAGAAATAAGAGCTATCCTTTCTTCAGCCAGGAGTTCTTAATTCAAAACCATGCTGACATCGTATTCGGTTTGGTGATTTTCATTCTGATTGGACTGATGTTTGAGGTGAGATGAACTCACATTCCTTTTTTCCTTCTCTCGTCTCCCTCAGCTGTTTTAAGATGGCAAAGCCTGCTGCAAACTCAAAGCTGTAACTTGAAATCCCACTTAAAGCGATTCCCGCTTTGTAGAAACGGTTGCTCATAAGATTATGTCTGTTAATTTAGCTGTTATCGGTTTCGCGGGTTTGTCGTTCGTGCATTTTTTTTGTGTTTTATTTTTTACAAGTTTGGGGAAGAAAAAAATGTTGCTCTGGTCGCAGTCAGAGTAACAATCTATGCGGTGCTTTTAAGGTAGGAGGAAACGGGTTTAAAAAAGCAGCTGTGCACAAACTACAGCGTTTTCGTATTATTGCTTTACTTGGTGAAAGTTTCCCCTTGTCTTGTCTTTAAGTTTCTAGAATCTGGGTAAAACCTAAACACTTGACTTGGGTAGCAAAGCTACATGACCGTTTAATCGCATGACAGTGTCTTTTACAGCAAAAACTCTTTGCAGCAATTGTTTTTGCAATTGTCAGTTACCA
The DNA here is from genome assembly GCF_013358895.1 of Oreochromis aureus. NCBI lineage: Eukaryota > Metazoa > Chordata > Actinopteri > Cichliformes > Cichlidae > Oreochromis > Oreochromis aureus. The sequence continues at coordinate 13,130,257 of NC_052956.1, read as the reverse complement.
GACATTTCTAAAATAAAATAGGTGTTAAAGCCTTTCCTGGATTCAAATTAAAAGCACCGACGTTCCTTCCTTTGAGTTCCAACAAACTTCCGCTGCCAACCGTTTTATTTTGAAACTCCTATACGGAAGCTGTCTGACTATTTGTCAGTGTCTTGACGCAACTAGTTAACTGCCACGTCTCAATATTTGCTGCTGTGAGCTGCGGGCTCAGCTGCTCTTAACACGCTTTGACCTGAAGGGATTTCACCGCTGACATTTAGTGAATTAATTAATTAGATTATTCATGTATTAGTTCTTCCTTTTGAGTGAGCATAAACACTCCCAGGCAGCCACCGCCTGGACATTTAGTAAAGTTTCAAAACGGAACCCTGACTGTGATTACACAGCTGATCGAATAGGAAAAAAAAGTAGGGGATTTCCTTTTATTTTTTTCATTACTGGAAAAAAAAGAGAACACGAGTGCTCTACATGTAGTCAGTTATGTTAAAATTTGATGACATGTCACCAGTAGCCTCGATCCACAGGGAGTAACTGGCGACTTCACTGTGGCGCCCAAACTCGAACCAGGGGACCAACAAGGTCTCTTGGGGTGGGGGTAGGAGGGGGCTGTAGTTTCATTTTTTTCACTTTGCTTAATCATATGTGTAAAGGTCAGAATTTAACATGTGGGAAACGGTAGTTTACTGCAGTGGTTCACATCGTGGGTTGAGAAGGAGATGACTGGACACCAGTCTCTGTTATCTTTTTAATATGCAGGCGGTTAATCAGCAGAAAACCATTTTTAACAGTTTGAACTGCTTGAGCAATGAATCATCGAACCTGAAGATCTGGCCCTCTTCACCTTTTCTTATTACATTCAAGTGTATTCAAGTTTTAAGTTAAAAAAAAAAAAAAAAACAGAACAAAACATATTTTTGTTTTCTGTGCATAATGGATGATTGGTTGCAGCAATTATGGAAATATCTGTGTGTGTGTGTATTGTTCCTGCACATATATATATATATATATATATATATATATATATATATATATATATATATATATATATATATTTTTATTTATTTATTTATTAAAGTGACAGGAATAACCAAAAGTATTTGCTTTATGCATGTTGAAATCTGCATCATCTGAACATAACTTTCTGATCCTGGATCACACTCAGCAACCTGTAACAGGTGCTTGCAGGCAGGTGTTGCTTTGTTTTGAAAGCCCTTTTTTAGAAATAAGGTTTATACCGGGTTAAAACAAAAACCTCTGCCATTCTATTTTAAAAAATTTTTTTTTTGAAGAACATCTTTAGAAATCAGTTCTCATGAGGAAGTTTTGACACCAGATGTGTGACTGTCTGACAGCTCTGCTATACTGATAAGGCTATTTCCTTAATCTCGCACGCCCACTTGCTATATATGTTAATTTGAATAGCTCTTTCGTGGGGGTTGACTCTACTCAGGGCAGTAACCACAATCGCTGTCGTAGTTTTACTTTATATGACCACAGTCTATGCTTTATTGACTATATGGAAAACTGGTATGGCTAATGTACTTCAGTAAATGAAAACCCTATTTAAAAAAAAAAAAAGTTGTTACAACACTGCAAGGGGATGTGGGTGGGGGTTGTGAAAAATCCTTTATGAAGGAAAGACTGACTTCTGTTTGCTCTACTTGGAAGCCCACATTCTTGAGGTTGCATTCAGGCAGGTTCGCTGAACTATGCTGCTGATGACGTCTCGTCTAATTTCCAGGCAACAGCAAAGACGGCCATACTGTTCATTCAGCCTCAGTACAACGTCACCACTTTATCGTCAGGTACGAAGAGCCAGATTTTGATTATGTGCTTATTTTCATTCAGCCTCTATTAACCTTTGACTCATGGAGTTTCACTTCTGCCGTACCTTTTCCTCTGCGTCACGGTATTATTGAAGCTGGATGTTCTTCCAGGATGTTTAACACACCCCTGATAAATAACATCCTATGTGTGTTTCATATCTCCTGTGTGTGTTTTAGAGGGAGAAGTGACGTTGTACCATTACGGATGGAAGGACTGTGCCACCATCCTGTTCTATTTCTTCATTGCTATCATCCTCCACGCAGTAGTGCAGGAATATCTTCTGGACGTAAGCATCTTTTTACTGTTTCACAATGCCCCAGCTTTGTGGTGTGTTTTTTGTCTGAAACATATGCTGATTATTTCCAGCTGACAGATTAAAAAAAAAAATGAGTAGGTAATTACAACGAGGGAAAATGTTTTTGTTGTGGGTATGCAAATTCTTAATAATTTAGTAGAAAGGTTTTTGGAAAGGAAGCGTCATAAGGTACCCATTGCCACAAAAGCACCGCTCCAATAAAACCCATATAAAGATTCATTAACCACTATATACACATTCTACACATTGGTTGAATGAAGGAGAACACTACAGGTTATAACCAGGTTGTACCAAGTTACATAAATCTTGCCAAGACCATAAAGAAGCTTTAAAATAATCAGAATATTATTGTTTTCAGTGTAATCATCCAGGCTTTGAACCGATTAGCTTAAAAAAAACCCTTCAGTGCACAGTCAGAATCAGAATCAGAAAGGGTTTTATTGCCAAATGTTGAGCAGGTTTACAACATTAGGAAATTGCTGCGGTACTTAGTGCGAACATACTGTCATATAATGCTTAAATAGACATAAAAATAAGAATTAAAAGTGCTAAGTAGTTAGATATATACATGAGTGCAGGTGGTGATCAGGTCCGTACAGTATTGGCCTCTTTACTGTTTCAAAAACATGATATTATAATGAGGAAGATGCGTGCCATATACTGAAACCAGGATATGTGCTGTTTCATCTCATGGTGTTTGCATCCAAATGCTCTCAGTGTGTCAGTTTAAAACAAACCACATGAGAAAAAAACCCCACACATGACAGTTGTGAATATTTTAAACAAAAGAGCTTAAACAGATTGATGTGGGGGGATGGCGGGGGGTGGACTGGAGGCAGAAGGAGAGCAAGAGTAGTATTTGATCCATCCTGAACTAGAAGAAGCCCATGTGTCATTGTTTAGAAATAGGCCAGCGAAAAGGATCGGGGTTTTATTTTAGCAACATCACCACGGTTTCCAGCGTGTATTGAAAGGAATACTTCTTCAGGGAAGTGTTTAAAGTAGCAGCCATAAATAGCTTCTATCATTTTTTTTTTTTTTGTCCTCCTTACGGTATTCCTGTAACACTTCCTTGTGCATGACAAATGCCAGAGTCAACATGGCACCCGTTATTGCCGGGATCTAACCTCATTCACGCGTCCTGTTGTTATGGTTCATGTTGCAGAAAGTGAACAGACGTCTTCACCTCTCCAAGAGCAAGAACACCAAGTTTAATGAGTCGGGTCAACTTTGCGTGTTTCACTTGGTGTCTAGTGTGTGGAGTTTCTACATCCTCATTACAGTGAGTGAGACTGCGTTCAAGCGACAACTTCCTAGTGAAGGAAATGCCTCACATATTCTTAAAACAGGCGCTCACCCGCGCACATTAATAGATAATAGTATTAAGACTTTTCAGTGTTCTAATTTCTTCACACAGGAAGGATATCTCCTGCATCCCAGCACCCTTTGGGAGAACTATCCTCATGTACATCTCAGGTATATATATATATCTATATATATATTAATTTAACCATAAAACAACAACTGTAGCTAACAAATATCATGTTTATTAGAGGTGAGACATAATACTGATACAGCAATCTGTCATAACCTTTCCTCTTGTGATACTCTTATCTGGATGCTGCTGCCAGATTTTGATTATTTTGGGGTTGGGTTTTTGGCCTGGGTATGGACCTGAGTGCAACTGATCTTCATATGGTTCAGGCAAATTGACAGAATGAGTTTTTGCGTCACATTATATTTAATTTTGGCTGTTAAATAAATAAACTGTATTTAAGCTATTTAATCTAACCCCAACCAGTTTTACTTGCCAGAGTCTCTACCGCCTGACTTTTTCTGGTGGCATTTATCAGAATAATAAGGGAGAATAAGAATAAGAGGTTATTAGCTATAATCATTATTAAAATATAATAATGGTAGAGTACAAATGTGTACTGTAAACCAACGCATACAGATCAGTATTTAAGGTTTGACTCTAAACATCCACTGGAGCACAAACTGGGTGTCATCAGGATGCTACAACACAGCGAACACCATCCCCACAGATACAGTGGCCAGGAAAACAGAAGAACATCATATCAAGAAGGCCCTGAGTAAATGTGGTTATGGACAATTGTCAAAGCTGGGAAGGCACCTAGAGAAAGCTCCAGGAGAGAAGAAGGACAATTGCTGCCTAAAGTGGACACCTTTAGTGATCCCTTATGTGTCAGGGTGTGCCAAAATCGGTCCACCCCAAGGATCGGGTCCCCCAGCACAAACAGGGTAATATAGCTTACGCTGTTAAGTACCAGGAGGATTGCCATGATTTATACATGGGGGAAACCAAACAACCTCTGGTGAAGCGGATGGCACAACACATGAGGATGTACACATCCTGGACAGGGAGGAACGCTGGTTTGAGCGGGGAGTCAAGGAGGCCATTTACGTGAAAAGGGAAAGACCATCTCTGAATCGAGGAGGGGGCTTAAGGGCGTGTCTTTCACCATCTTACAATGCTAGGATTGTAACCATTCCCTTAACTCATGGCCATTGATCAGTGCTCATAGATCGATGGTCATAACAGTTTGCAATGAACTTCACAGCCCATTGTTCATTCAGTAGTGCTAGTTTCAGTCATTATGCATTTGTGCAAAGTAGGAGGCTTTTAGAGTTTCTTTTTCAGAAGAGGGGATCATCAAGAATATCTTATGTAACACGGTTTAACACAGCTACGTTTTGCTGCAGAAACACGATAAGTTGGCTGTCTACAAGCTTGTTTTTTTTTTTTTTTGTTTGTTTTTTTGTTTTTTCGACCGTAGTTGTAATTATATAATAAAACTAAGACTATCAGTGAGGCAGAATATAGATTATGTGTGCTTCTCCCTCTGTCTTACCCGCATCTGTCTGTGTGTGTCTGGTCCAGGTTTCAGGTGAAGTTTTTCTACCTCACTCAGCTTGCTTATTGGCTCCATGCCTTGCCAGAGCTCTACTTCCAGAAAGTCCGCAAGGTCAGTTGGAGAGTCCTTGAAACTGGAGGAGTTCTAAAGTGTGATTAGATAAGCTCTGTTTATATTTGGGTTCATGTATATTCTGCATGTGCAATAGAGAGAGTTGGAAATGGACGGAGAGGTGGGGGACGGTGTCAAGCTTTAAAATCATTTGCAAATAAAGGCTGTTTGTTTTGCAGGAGGAGATTTCTCGGCAGCTCCAGTACATCTGCCTGTATTTGCTCCACATCTCTGCAGCCTATTTGTTAAAGTAAGAATCCCTTTGAAGTTGGCCAGTAAATATCCAAAGGTGTGAGTAGAGAAGACTCGCTAAATGCTTGGTATTTGAGTCATTTCAAGGTCTTTTAAATTCTTTGCAGCAGCAATTTTCACTGTGCTGCTCAACTTAGTGGTTTTCTATCAGCAGGGATGTAAGGGAGAAACGTGGCACTCAAAGAACCCTGATTTGAAATCTGTGAGGGAACAACATAAAGATAGTGGTGATGGTAGAAGTTATTTCGGGGTTAAGTCAGATCAAACTGTACTGGCGATTTAGTTATTTTTAGATAATGGCTCAAAATTGGTGTCCAGCTGCACTTCACGGTGACTCCTGAGTTGCAAAATGCTTGGGCATGATTTCCTTTTATCACCTAATCTCTCGACTTTGTGTCTCCTCTTTCCTGCCTAGTTTAAGTCGTGTGGGTCTGGTACTCCTCTTCCTGCAGTATGTGTCAGAGTTGGGCTTCCACATCGCCAGACTCCTGTATTTCACTGATGAGAACCACCAGAAAATGTAAGCTATCTTACCTGCGAAGAGGCTTCAGCAGGTTTTACTTGATAAAGGAATGAGATAGAAGTAGATCAAGCCCAACAGTGCGACCTTTTAAAAATAAATCTCAGTGTTTTTGTTTGTAAGCAACTCCATCATGTGTTTTCAGCGTTGTTCACCGTTTGACTCGGATAGTTTTACAGTACATTATAATATTACAATGTTAACCACCACCTTGAACTGATGATCTCAGCAGCTTTTTTTTTTTTTTTTTCCCTTTTCCTTTCTCTGGGCCCAACCTCGCTGTGTGTCCTCCCCCAGGTTTGATCTGTGGGCGGTCAGCTTCGTGTTTACGCGGATGTCTACGCTGACCCTGATGTTCCTGGCAGTGGGGTTTGGTTTGGCTCGTTCTGAGAATCAGGGGCTGGACCTGGAGATGGGGAACTTCAACACTGTGCTGATAAGGTGAGTTATATTGAGAGGGAAAAAAAAGAGCAATGTCCAACATCTGTGGATAATGATTTATTTTCTGGTACTGCAAGAACTGTTTAGAGCTACAGAAACAATATAAGAGTATAATTACATTTTGTGCCCTTATAGTGTTCATTTTTGTATTGTTTTGCATCATTCATTTTGGGGAGGATGTATAGGAGCCAGGAAGGAATTTAGATATTTTATTTAGGCTGTTGAAAATGTCATACATTTGCATCATATTTTTAACATTTTGCAACACAATGACCCATTTTTACGAGCACACGTTTGTTTCGTTTTTTTTCTTCTTCTTTCCTTGTGCCCTTTCAGGATGACCGTTCTACTGTTGGTTTGTTTAACTCAATCGTGGCTACTCTGGAAGTTTATTCGCTTTCAGCTGAGGCGCTGGAGGGAGTTCAGACACGAGCAGGCTGTTCGCAAGAAGTCTGCTGCAAAACAACCCCTAAGGCCACTAAAAAGAGATTCACGTGAGTTTAAACACCTGCTCTGCTGGCTTTCATAATTCTCGGGCATTACCTGTTAAATACTTGCAAAAGAAAAAGGAAATGAGACTTAGCATTTGTCTCTTCTCTGCTGTCATTTCTGCTTTCTTCATTTATCTTTCACACTGATTCTTACATGTGCTGCATTAACAGAGGTACTGATTTCTCCCTTCTCTGCCTGGCAGTTGGTCACCATGAAAATGGAGTTCTTAAAGCTGAGAACGGAGCCTCTCCTCGGACGAAGAAACTCAAATCCCCTTAAGATAACAAACTGACTGGCCTAAACAGGAGACCTTAGCCCTGGCCAAGGTTTCTCATCAGCACCACAGCGAAGCTGATAGCCACTGGCCATCAAGCTTCTGGATGAGTATTTCCTGAGACGCCACGGGGACTCTGTCGCTACAGACTTAGGCTTGAATGCTGGAAAATGAAATCCAAGGAAACCCCTTGAGCCCCAACAGACATTTTCTCTTCTCATCATATCAGTATTTTTTTTTTTTTTTTATATACATCCACAAAGCCTGTGATCCCACCCTGAAGCACACCATTGAATGCAGAGTGATTTCAAAAGTAAAGTGAACGCAGTGTGCGGCACATTTTAATGTGTATGTCCATGCTGAATGTGTTGATTAGTCCTCATACACAAGTACTGTATTGGTTGTAGCATTGTGAGATATTGCAGCTCTTGCCATTGAGCCGGCTTTGCTTGTTTTCTATTCTGGTCCGCTGGAGCAGAAAAGCGTTACTGATGATAAAGTATGATATGAGCTTACTGTCGAAATCATACAACTGTCACTGGTCATTTAACAAATATGCATTAAGTATGTATGTTGGATATTACCGCATGCTGTTTCATGTTTTCTTTTTTTTTTTCTTTTCCTTTTTTGTTTTTAATTTCTTTATTAAATAATGAGATTTTTTCTGATATAAGTTCTGCATCTGAGGTCTTTTCAGCTGGTTTACATTTTATGCACCACGTGTTTAAAACAAAAAAACTACAAAAAAAAGAATCACTTGTTGGAATTTATGGTGTGTGAATGGACAAATTTGAAGTCTCCTCATCAGAGACGCCATAAGGTTAATTTTAAAGCAACAACAAAAGGTCGCTGTATTTATCATTTGTCTCAATGTAAGGTATCACTTGAAAGGTGTCATGTTTATTGTTTAATTGTCAAGGAAATTTTAGTAAAGGCTTTGATTTACAGTAGATTTATTGCAGAAGAAGAACTCTGAAATAAGGAAATTCTTCACATCAAAGAGACTGCCCTGTTGCTTCACCTGATAATGAGAAGGGGGGGGGGCAATTAGGATGAGCATGAACTAATTAGCATCTGTTTTTTTCCAAAGAGATACCTGCTCAAAGGTATCACTGACAAATAATTTAGTTTAAATGGCTGGTATAGTCTTTCCCATCTTGGTCAGGTGGCTGGGTAGTTTCAATTTCCACACCCAGCTTCTGCCGCAAAGAATCCAGCGTCTTGGAAGGGATGTCACTCCAGTTAGACTCCAAGTATCTGAGCACGTAGTGGTCGGCATCAGTCAACACAAAGCGGTGACCAAAAACTGAAAGTGGGAAAAAAAAAGGGAAAAGGTAAATTTTATAATCTTGATATTATACTACAGATAACATTTAAAATGTCATAACTGAGAAATGTTACTGTACAAAAATGCATATATAATCATTTTCAATTTGAAGTAAGAAACCCGCTTAAAAAAAGTTGGGATAGTGGCATGTTTGTTTTCCCAGTCCTGGTTAACATAGGATTTCAGCTGTTACCTTCCACAGTGGCCCCGATAGCGAAGTCTGCAGGTGAGTAGTACGCAGGTTTGTCTACAGTAGAGTCCGGCTTGGGCACACGGGACTTTTCCAGAAACTTTCCACCAATGATACCAGAGTTGCGTGTGGTCTTTTCAAAAATGCTGATCATGTCATTGGACAGGAAGTAGGACAGGATGAAACGGCGGTCTTCATCTTCAGGATTCTGGGAGTCCTGGAATGCAACATAGGCGGGCTTAACCAACGTGTAAAAATAAAAATAGCGTTTTTGCATAATCACCCCTTTTTAAATAAATTTTTACTGAGGAGTAAAAATATCTCTAATCTGCAGTGTTTCTGAGCAAACCCTGCTCATTACAGAATGAGGAGCAAGGCTTGGCTTTTTTAATCTCATTAAAATGGTCTACTTTAGGTAACTTTCAGTGATTCGGTTCTTTTCAAGTTCTTTTAAACTGCTACAAATGCTCTGCTAAATGTTGCTCACCAGTCTGGCACTGTAGCGCAACACTTTATGGTTGTTCTCTAGCATCTTTACCACGTTCACTTTGGGAGGCTCAGGAATCAGACGCAAACAATTCTGAAGAGAATCCTCAAGTGAGCCAAAACCATTGTAGGGAGGAATTGTCTGTAAGAATGGACAGCATGGAGAAAGAGAGAAGGAAATGGACACAAAGTAATAATGTACAAAAACATATACACTTCTGCTGCTGTAGTCCGTCTGCTTAATTGAGCTACTATTGCCTTCCTATCACTTTGAACTGGTCTGGCTTAAAGCAGTATAAAGCATGCCTCCTCAGTGATACAGATTACCTTCTGAATCTGTCTGTGTGTATGCAGTCATGGCAAAATTAGGTCCTTGAGACACTTACTATAGCAGGAACCTCTTCAAAGGTAGTTTTTAGAGCTTTATCAAGTGTTTATATGACTATCTGTAGACAGATTCTGTCAGTATGATGCGTCATCACTGTGTAAGATGCAGGTGTATCACTGACATCATGAAAGTCAAATTCACAGATGGATGTAGTTTATAATCATGGTGTAATCCCATTCCAGGATGGGCTTCAGTTTAGATAAAATTTTTGCTAACATAAAAAACAAAAATAGGTTAAATATACAGTTCAATTTACCTTCTTCCTGTCTTGAGGGATATCAGCCTTCTTTGGTATCTCTATGGACTTCATCTCCATTTCCGGGTGGTTCTTCTGGTAATATTCTTTAGTGAAGCCATCACAGTCATAAAGCAGGAAGTTGCGCCCCAGTAGTTTCATCCTTTGACCCACCTGGAAGTCTTTTGGGGAGTAATACTCATCCACCTCTTCCTTTGAGACCTCCATTACTGCACTGGGGAAGTTCTCTACAAATAAACAAGAGTACACCAATGTAAAAATTAAATATACAAAATATTATCACAGTCCCACAGTATTTTTGATGTATCTAGAAAACCGAGTACTTTGTAGAAGCCAGTGTAATTAATCTTTTTACATAACATGTCATCATTTTTGTCATCATTTCATAAAGCCGTTTATGTCATACATAAAGTAGGAAAGAAAAAAAAATTAACTGGTGACATAACTCACTTTACTGCACTGTATCAAATCAAGTCAGTTAAATGCACATTTAACAAACGCACAGTACTGTATGAAACCTGATTTGATCTTTTTGGGTAGTCTCTGCCTCCGCATCAGGATGGGGAAGGGATCCCGGCCACTGTTTGGTTGGTGGACCTCTGCGATCTCCACTGTATCATCCACCAGGTAATAGTGAATGGTAACAGGCCTGGACTCCCCATATAGAGAGTCAGCATCATCCCACAGAGCGAAGAAGCGTAACACCTGACCAAAAAAGTGTAGAAGAATGAAACTACAAATACAGGCATGCCTCTATTATATCTGCCATTTATTTCATGGCAGGGATACCCAATCCAGGAATTTAATTTCTAACACTTATTAGAACTCTAACACAAATCAAGATTGGTGGATTCAAACCTTGGACGTTGCTGTGATGTGACAGTGCTAAACGTGATAAATGTTACACAGTCAGCTTGGAAAGGACGGAATTTCATTTACCTTGCGGTCCATGTTGAGAAACTTGTGCAAATTATCAAATGTGGAAGGTGTAGTGTGACACGGTGGAGGGTTTTCACGACGCATGATGTAAGGATCCGCTGGCATTGGCTCAGGGTCATTTACAATCATGCCTTCACTTTCCATGAATTCCTGTACAAAGAATGAGAGATCAGAACACGCAGGAACTGTATTTATAACAGCAGACTTCTAATGCATAGTTTCATTTCCACAGCATTCAAACACATAAGGTTGTACCTTAGTAAAGGTATCACACTGGGTGATGCGGTATTTGACCCCATACACGTCCAGGTCCATACCAAGGTTGAGATCTTTCCAATGGTAATGCTCTCCACGTTCATTCTTGGGCAACTGGTGGCGTTTGATCCGCTTTCCCTGTGGTATCCCAGAGTTCTCTACTGTGGGCTCGATAATGCAAATGCTGTCATCCTCTAGGTAATAGTAAATTACCACAGGGCGCACATGGTACTCTTCTTCAGGGGAATACAAAATAGCCTCCATAAAATATCCATAGTAGCGCAGCGCCTGCAAGACAGGTGGTAGTGATGAATAACAGATGAAGAACCTTTATGTTTTTATGAGTTTTACAACTATAGGTGTTACCAAACCTTCTTGTCAAGGGCCACATGAGCAGGGAGGAAGTCTTCATGTACTCTTTTAGCAAAGGGGCCATAAGTAAGGTCAGGTGTCTCGAAGGCTAACTCACTAATCTCTTGTTGAGTGAGCTGCTCTGATAAAAGAGGGTCGTTGCCAATGCCCACAGTGGGACGTCGGGGCAGAGCATAGCCATTCCTATAGCTCAGAGTTTGGGGTCGATGGAAGGCTGACTTCTGCAAACACAGAGGAAGAAATAAATTAGCTCAGGTAAATACAGACAGAAATGTAATTACATGAAGCACTTATCACTAATTGATGCGGTTTACACTTAAATACCAATATGGGAGTGTTCTGTCCAATGTTACAGTAGTCTGTGCAAGTCTTGAGCCACCCATTGTGTATATTTTGTTCCAAGTAGCCAATAATTCTCCAGGCTTTCTTAAGGTCTTTTAACGTTGTTCTATTGGCTGCTTTTTCAAGGATTTTAATTCAAGTCCTTGTTCCTGACCATTTTTAGAGGAATTCTTTAATTGTTAACCCACTTGACATTGACCTATGAATGACTGAAGCATTAAAAAAGACACCTAACTCAAGCAATGAGCCAGTGTTGTCTACACATAGCAGAAAACTCCAACATAACAATCTAAAAATATATCTCTAGTTATCTTACTAGTATACTGTCACAAAAACACATCATCTGTTCCCATTAACACAGAACACAGAAAACACAGTTTATTAGGCACCCGTGAGCAAAACACAGTGGAGGTCTGTCGTGGTTTGGGGCTGAATTTCAGACAGCGGTGTCAAAATTAATTGAATTATGAACCGATTTTGATCAATCATGTCAATCCATAAAATTGCAGAAACCTTTTTTTTTTTTTTTTTGCCAAAACACACTTCCAATGCGGTGAAGGCATAACTGGATAGAAAAACACACAAGGGAGCACAATCAGTGATAGACTGGCCTCCCCAGAGTCCAGACCTCAATGTTCTGATAATTCTTTAAATAGCATTTTTCTACTCCCTACAATCCAACATCATTCACCCAAGTGCTTTTTATAAACCAATCACTCACATTGGAGAGCAACTTGGGGTTAGTATCTTACCCAAGGAAATTTGGCCATACTTGTAGCCAGGGATCAAACCACTAACTGTCCAATTAGTAGATGACTTGCTCTAACTCCTGAGCTACCACCCCTGTTAATGTAACAAAAGGCAGCTAGAATCCAAAGAAGATTTTTAAATGTCCCCCAAGAGGCCTGGGGAACTATTCACGAACACTACTTAAAGAAATGACAAGCATTGTTGCCTAAGAGTTCTGTTTGTGTTGAAGAATAAAGGTGCTCAGACCAAATATTGACTTTCAGGGTGATTAGAATTGTACAAACTCAGTTTTTGCCTTCAGTACTGTATTCCCATGTATGTTTGCACATGTTCCAATACATTCTTGCACCCATTTCTCATTTCCGAGGGGTGGCTCAAGACTACTGAACAGTACTGTAGATCAAGTATTGAGCGCTATGCCTGTAGGAAGACAAAATAACAATAGCATCCCTAAAGTATAGCAATAATAGATAGCAACAATCCTGGGATAAATTCTCTCTGTGTTAACTGTCAACAGTGAATTTATTAATTTTATGAAAAAATAATAATAATTATGTGTTATTATGATTCAGAGCATTGCTGTTCATTTTTATTAGGGCTTGGTAAAATAAAATAACCTTATAAAATAACCAATAATTATCAAAGACTCTTTAGAGAACATCCGGGATGTTTTAAAGGTCACTCGAGAGCTGGCAAGTACTTTAGCAACTTAAACAACCTAACTAGTGGAGGAATGTAAGAAGACATCTGCATTATTAAAAAATAATCGACAAATATTAAAAAAAAGAAGAAGAAAAAAGAAGTAAAACTCTGTCAATCGTTAATGTTTCAAACTACTAAGCAAACCCTATAGTTTTGTTTAATCATATTCTTACCGTCACATCTCGAAATGTATATCCCGGTAAAAATGGTAGTCCGTGGCTGTTCCAGGTACAAGACATTTCCAGTCTTGATATTTTTTTTTTTATCTCCTCCTTTGCACAAGATGTTAGCAGTGGTAATTGTGTAATTTGTGGATTTAACAGCAGGTTTCGTTGGTGTGTAAAATTGCACGAGAGCTCTCACCGTGGTAAGTTTATGGTATCCATGGTAACGACAGGGGCGTCTCAATGGAAACAAAGCAAATATTTCCTAAAACAAAATTAAATTCGCGGTAAAAACCCAAGGAAATACTGAAATTCACAGCGGCAAACACAGAAACAAAGAAATAAAAACGGCAAAAATAAAATACAATATAATAACATGATATTAAGTTGTTATAATTTCTATTTTTTTTATTTGATGCAGTATTTTTTTATGTTATACCCACTAAAACAAATGCATTTATCTATATAGTTGTGCTGACTTTGTATAGCTAGCCAAAGTGATTTGCAGTCACTAACTTCACTCCTTATGTGCTGCATTAAAACACACTGTAGAGATCTGTCTTCATCACAAGGTGGCGCTCAATAACAAATCTTACAGATCCAGTGAGCCACTGGCTCACAAGTTCTCCTTCATGCTGTCTTATGGCCTCCTTGTGTAAATCAGTATTATTTATGAACTCCCTGTATTCTCAGTACTTGAATTAGGCTAAAGCGTCTTCTTTTTCCTGAGTCTCACAATATAGTCTTAAAGTCAAAAGTATAGGTCAATGTACACAGTTGCAGCTTGTTTTTTCAGAAGAAAGTGCAGAAGGAAAAAAAAAGACATGGTATTTTTTAACACAGTTTATTCCAAGCACAGGAGTCATATTTTGGTCTCTCACGTCACCAGTTATTGGCACATTTTAATCCCATTCAAAATTAAACACAACAAATATCTTTGTTATTTAAAAAAAACAAAAAACAAACTAGGTGAAGTGCAGGGTGTATGTATGGTGGAGGGAGTGTTGTGAAGATGACCTTAATATGTCCTGTTTACTCTTTAATTATGCTCAGAAAAATACCAAACTGATTTATGAAAACTAACTCTACGCTTGAAGTCAGGGAAGCACGAGCAGAACTGGACTGTCAACTGGTTATAAGATTAAAGTGGCGAAATGATTCGCCACTTTCTGCAGCGCTGGTTTCCACAGGCATCTGTTTAGCATCTTTGAAATGAATACATGGATGGCGCAAGACCTGAAATTCACACATCTGTCATGAGACAAGACCATAAAAATATTTTGTAGCAAAGTCACTGATAGAAATTGGCATTTACTGGTAATGCACATTTACATCTGGGGAGAAGTGCAATGTTTAACAGACGCATTCAGCTTTTACACATGGTCCACCTCAGCAAAGGGAATATGCATACAACGAGATGAATTTATGATTTCCAATCAATAAATAATTTGACCAGTTACAGAGAGACTCATCAGCTTCATTTCTGACAAAGAGATGTAACAGTTGGAAAAGGCACTGCACTGTGAGTTAAACATACTGTATCAAAAATAAGGTTTAAAATCACTAAAACCTCTTTGAGGCTCTTTATATGATATTTCTAGTTCTTCTCTTTAAATGCTGGCACAGCGGTTTAAATGGGCCGATCCCCTTCTTAATAACCAAAAAAAAAAAAAAAAAACATCAACCAAACACAGAAACACTAGGATTGCATCCCTGAGGTGCTAGACCAGACAACCTTCGCCAAGTATAAAAATATCTCATAATAAACCATACTTGACAACAAAAATACGCAACATTAATAAACTATTAAATATTTTAAAATATATTTCAGAAGGGCTGAGATGAATTCCCACAAAAATATCTTTTGGTTTTATAAAGCTCAAAAGGCAGCATGGTTATTCACTGTGGAAAGATTATCTTACATTGTCAAGTGCACTTGCTTTATGCTACCCCTCTGCTAAAGTTCACACTTGAATACTGGAGGGTATAGAACATAAAGCTGTAAGTGTCACAGTCTCTTCCAGCTGCCTGGGGTTCTGTATAAACAGACCTGTCTGAGGCCTTGGTCCTTCAGTCACCATGTAGTCTCTGCAGGCCTATGTATGTCTAAGGCAGCTAACCCATAAATCCCCACTTCAAAAAGGCCTGCGGAGGTCATGGGCAAGGCAGTGCAGCCTTTCACCTCTTGCTTCCTCCAGCCAAGAGGTAAGCTTACCATACAGAAAGGGAGCTTATTGTTTTACTCAAAAGGGGAATAGCTTATGATACCCAGAGGAATATGCAAATCAGCAGAGAAGGAGGACTTTCTTTAAAAGTCTGCAGTACCTTCCACTTTTCTCATCAGTATGAGTCCAGCTGCTTTTGCATTCATGCTTATAAAGCTTCATCGAGGCCTTATCCCTTTCCACTCCAACCCAAGTGTGTTCTAAATTTTTGTTCGAGTCAAGTAAGCCGCCTATCAATCGTTCCTCTGCAGTCCTCAGTAATATCGATTGAGGCTCCGTGTCCCTGGGATGTCCGGCTGTCCGTTCATCCAGATCTCCCGGATGATTCGCTCCCTTTCCTCAAGCCTCTGTGCTCTTTCCAGCTCCTCCGCCGACGTGAACACGTTCATGTTGAGCGTACGCTCAAAGCGCCGGTGTCTCCGCGCCGACAGATCTGAGGTGGTGTCCCAGTCTGAGTCCGAGTCGCTGGAATCGGAGGATGAGTCGGGAGGACGCGGTCGTTTCTTGGCGGGAGGCCGCTGGCGGGGCTGGCAGTCGGTGCGACAGGAGATCTGTACTACCAGGGCGAAGAGGGTGAGGAAGAGGCCCAAACACACACCGCAGACAAAGAATAGTGCAGCCCTCTCTGGGTGGTCTGTTGTAGAAGAGAAATTGGAACTTGTTAGTTGACTTTATGAGGAAAATGTGTCGAACACTAAGCTGAGTCTTTCTCACTGGGTTTCTTATTTTTTCCTGACCTGTTTAGCCAGATGCGTTTCACTCAGTGTAATGAACATTGTCTGCACAGCAAGTGTTCACGTGGCTTGGTTTAGTTAAGATGTCTTACAGATTCTGCTACTCCTGGTTTTCATCTTCAACAGATGTCACAGCTCTGATGGGATCTGTGTTTCACCACTGAAAAAACCAAAGTGACTCTAGCTCCATTTGCACGAGACGAGAACAGCTCTCCCTTTTCAATGAATGAATGCCATTTTCAGCTTTGAATCCTTCATGTCTTCCTTGCATTTTGCATGCAAGTACTTTGCATTTGCATTCTGCATCCAGCTTAGCTGCAGATACTTCTGTTTATATTATTGTTCATTAATATAATCAATTTCATTTCTCTTGTACCATTAAGACGTTGAGAATTCTTGAAATCATAACATGCAACCTTTTTTGCATTCTGAGGAAACCTTAAAAGAAAGCTAAAAGCTAAGTGATATAACTAACCACCTAAGCTCATGTTCACTGCATGCCTTGTGTATTTATTTGACCTTCTGTGCTGCACATTTCACTATGTATAAACTGTTTATAGCAGGAAACAGGCAAACTATTTCAGTGACTGTTTTAGCAGCTGCTTAGAGCAGGTGACCCACACTGTGTAATGTATAGAGACATTATCTCTGCTTACATCCTCTGGCCCACATTTACCCACCTTTTAGTGACAAGAAATGGGAAACGGGGATTTTACACACATCAATCCATGCAGTGCAGTCCCGTGATCACTAATCTCATGGGCCAAGAAGCAACCAGGAGCTGATAATGCTCTTGAACACAGAGGTCCAGCCTTTTTGTTTGCGAACTGTATCTCTTTCCCAAAGAGATCAAGTTTCTTTCGTCCGCCCCTTATTTCCCGAGGGGACGCCACAGCGGTTGGATCTGCATATTTCGATTCGGCACAGACTTTACGCCGGATGCCCTTCCTGGTGCACCCCTCCCATTTATCCAAGCTGCAAGGTGAATGCATTAACCTTTACACTGTGGGGCCACTCCCTAAGCAGATGCAGTTAAGATCTCTAAAAGTCTAACTGCCAGACATTACGCTATATATGTGATGTTACAGTAGATTTCAGAACAATGTTACCCGACCTGATATGTAAGTGTAGGCTGCCAGTGCGTTACTAATGAGGGCCATGTTGCCACTCGATGTTGAGTTGATGACGGGATTCATGTCCGGGGGACGCAGTGGACTTTCTTCTCTTTCTTCTCCTCCTTTTCCGTTTTCAAAAGCCTTTTCCTCGTCGGCGTTCGTCTCCCTGGGTTTCTTCCTTTCTGGAAAAAATGTAAATTAACAGAACATGAGTACACAATGAGTAATTTACAGCAGCTACATGTACAGTTACATTATGATGGTGCTGCTTTTACAGTAAATCCAGAATCTGCTGTTGCTGATTCATTGTAATGACATCAGTCTCAGTCGCCTACAGTCTCACAGTGGTTTGGGGAAGATTTTATCACATAAATTTTCTAAAAAGATGCGTCACGCATAAGACACACACACACACACGTACACATTCACAGGGAGCTTTGTGATTCAGAAGATAACACAACATCCTTTTCGGTTAAATTCATTCTGACTCAGGTCATTAACAGAGAACCACATGGAAAAGTTTGCACTCTGGAGACATTTCAAAAGCTTCCCAAAATCTTAGAAAAAATTTTTCTATTTATAGATGGGAACGACTACTTCCTGCTCTAGATTTTTCTTTTTTCACTTCTTTCAGTGTTTACCAGCTGGGTTTTGTTGTGCGCTCACTGCAAAGAGAGTGTGTGAAAGAGAGAGAAAACAGGAGCGCCATGAATTAATTACAGGGATTCATACTCATGTTACAGCTGCCTTTAGTTTACCTGACGTAGTTGTTTATGGGGTATGGTGGAACTACTGCAAGTTTAGCTCCACTGAAAAAAGCAACCAAACCTCAAACAGTCAAAATAAACAGAAGCATTTAGTTTAGTGACCTGAGCTCTCTGTGTGTGTGTGGTTGCATAGTCATTTTTACATGCTTTATTTCTTTTGTCAATGAAGGTAAGCATACTCTGGTGATTTGTCACACGCAGGAATGACCTCTAATTGCAGAGTCTCTAAGGTGTGTCGGGCTCTCTTTATCTGATAAATGCAGTTTATACTGGAAGTGCTCGCTGATGAGGTAAATGCTTCCACCTGGACCTACGGCTATGTTGCACACATGAGCTAACGTTCAACAGCAATCTGTCTCAACTTACAGAAAACAGACAACTTTTGTCACATTATCAATGAAAATATAAAATACATTGTTGTTATACTGTTGTCTCTATGAAACAATACATTTGTCTTCAGAGGATTAGCATTCCTGTGGCTAACTAAAGACACCCTTCTTACTTCTTTAGGCAATAAGAGGATACATACCAGCCAGATATTGCTAATCAAATGCACTTCATTAACTGACAGTGAGCAAGTGTTAGCACCTCTATAAAAACAAAAGTGTTGTCAGTTCGTTGGTCCAGTGTGTTCAGGTGTGTGTTAACGCAACGCCAAAAGCTTACCAGGACTGGACATCCCAGAGAATTCAACCAAAGATCATGGCGTGCAATGCACAGGGAAACTAACCGAAGAGTCAAAGAAAGAGCTCGACTTCAATGAAATAAATGGAAAAAGAAAAGTCAAGTAATCTGTGTGAACTGCACAGCAGCAATGCCACATCAAGAAGCAACTGGAACCAAAGATGGAGACAATAAAAAGTTCAGTGTTTGTGTTTGTGCCATATGATGTTTACAAAGTTGTATTTTAACTTGTACACATAAAACCAATTTTGCAAGGATAGGAAATAAACAAGACTGCATTCAAAATCCATGTTTATATAATGGTGTTCCTCTAAAAGCTATGATATCATGGTCTTCACATAGTTTTGCTGTATTATAGTAACAAGCACATAAGTGTACAAAGTGAGGAATATATGATAACAGCGACAGAAAAAGCCATAATTTATCAAGGCAGTAGTATAACACACAAAGCTTTTAAAATCTGATAAATCAAAATTGGATGAGAAAATTGATATTAATCCATGTATGATTAATATAAATATCCTTATTAGCTTATGATGGGAAACAAATGGATACAAGTAGTTTATTAGTGGTGCATTAGTCTAAAAGTTCAAATCTGCCTCTTCAATCATGCATGTACTCACTTGTGTTATATAGTAAATACAGTAAGTAGTGTTTTTATGCCACTTCCTGGACTATTTTTTGGCAGAGGGCAGTGACTTCATGGAGCCTTTGCTGTCTGCATGGCTACCTTTGGTGATCAAGCAAAAAGATTCAATCTATGTCAACATACCTGTCATTTTGTGCAGCCTAACATTAACTAAAGAGAAATGCTAAAGTAAGAAGAACAAGGCACCTGAATTTACAGTGAATCACATCTTTATTTGCTTGAATATTTCTTTTGAAAACCTCTTCTTCACCATGTTTTATCTGCTATCACACAATCTCACGAGAAAGGTTATTCCAGAGTTAGTTTATGAGCAGTGCGTACATTCGTGGCAATGAGGAGAAGACATTCATGCATCAGGAACCGTCAGCGCTACAGCACACGTCTTCTGTCCTCTACCTCTCTTAACTGCTCATTCATTCTTCTATCCTCCTAATCAGCACAGTAGCCTAGCAGAGTAATTAGTGTGCTGGATGCAGGCCACCATTGCTCATGAATAAAGCTTTGTTTAAGTTTCTTTCTTGCTGGCGTCTATTCTTTTTCATTCTCTCATTCCGTTGTTCTTGGTCATTCATTCTCTGGGAATTTGAAAGCCTTAGGTTGTTGTACATGCAGTGCAATCATTGGTTGTTGGGAAGGAGTATATTGTGAGTACCATCAATCAGAAAGGATCCATATGGAAACAGTTGAACTTGTGTTACTTTGAAAATGCACACAACCACACTCTGACTTAAGACCTGAATTAGATCAAGGTCTGATGCTCAAGAGGCCTCAAACCTGTTTAGCGTTAACTGCATTTCATGGGGGGTGGGGGGAGCGGGGTGACAGTGTATGAGCTTATACACTATATTTGTCATTTGTCTCACCTGGAACAGTGTCAGGGCTTTTGACTGAGTTCCCTTCAGGAGGGCTGTCTCCCACTATGTTAGGGTCATGGGCGCTGGGTGCTGGGTGGTAGGCTGGTGGTCTGGGGCCCTGCTCGTGGAGCAACTTCTTTGGGACTACAAAGAGAAGGAAGTAAAGCAAGGAAGGGGTTTGTAGGGAAATGAAAGACAGAACAGAGCATAATTAGACAATGCAGTATTGGAGTATTTGCAGGTAAAGGAGGTAAAGGACAATGCAGTATTTGTAAGGCAATATACTGGATTATATTTTCAAAGCAACCAGTTTTTAGTAAGAACTATCTTCTTCTCTACCCTCTAGTGCACACAGCTGTCTGTTGTTTCTGTTGCTGTTGTTGATAAGGATTAAGAGTCACATCAACTGCTGACTCATTTCATTAGGAGTCAAACAAAGGTAAACATACTCAAGAGTATGCTGTCACTGACAGTGTCAGACAGCGTTGTGGCCATGATTCACACACTCTTCCGGACCATGCATGCAAGTTCCCAAAAGTTACGCTGCCCCCGCCATCACAACCACCCAACCTAACAGTGTCCTGTTAGTCAAGGAGGTTTCACTCTTTCCCCAGACACAAACCTACTGGGCTATACATTCCTGCCGGCTCACATGTGGTTTTGGAGGCCGAGCCATGCTCCGGTCACCGTGTTTGTCCGCTCTGTCAGCCTGGCTGACAGTTTACAGCTGAACAGATGACTGTCTGTCCAGCTGTTGGTCATTCTTGCATTTTCACTGCTGTTTGCGAACAACGGCCACAAAGACAAATCTGCTGCTTTTTTTCCCCGTGAGATCATCAGTACTAATAGTAAAATTATGACATGAAAATTGGGGTAAAAATGCAGCATTTGTTTAAAGGACGACGATAAACACGCTGATCAAATTACCAGAGACGTATTTTGGCAGTGATCCAAGAGCCAATCAAAGCACAGGAAGGAGCAGAGCAGGCCACACTCCCCCGTTGCACTGGATGCTGCTTTTGGCTTGTGCACATTTTTCCAGTTGTAGGCAATGATGAAAAGATTGCACATGCACATTATGATACAATTTGTGTAATTATACTCTTTGTGACTTATTGGACAGTACTGGCTGATAAGAAATGCTGGTGGCCACAGATACATGATCTTCCTACTAAACCTGTTCTTCCACAACAGGACAATTAAGCAGACAAAGAGCTCTCTTTGAAGAAGCAATAAATAAAGATGGAGGATATGGCTGCTTAAGTAAACCAGTATGTTGCCTCTACTTTGCAGGATGCATTTATGGTGTTTAAGACCAAAATTAATATGCAAACCATTTTCTTAAGGTTGACTTGGTTGTGTTTTGTGCCGTGCATCAAAGAAGAATGAGACAACACGGGAATGTGGAGAAGACTGAAGTATTTCCTTGTGCAGGAGGTTAAGTGATTAACTCAATTTGTATTTCTGCAGACACTAAAAACAGTGAAGGCTCAAATATCTGAAGGACTTCAAAACTGTGCAGGCTAGAAGATTATAAGAGAATATACCATCTATACCATTTTAACTTCTGACAATTAAACAAAGAGAGCAACAGACGTGAAAAAGACGTTTTTCTTACAGCAGTTTAAAGACTGCACTTAAAGTAGTTTCACCAGCTCTTGTTCCTAGAGGACTTCGATCTAACAGGTCTGACTTTAACCTCCTCAACATCAAGTAACAAGTAGCAAATGATTTCTGATCTTTGTTTCAGTTTCAAGAAGACCATTAGCAACGTAGTTTCTCACCAGTTGTATAAACATACATGTATATTTGTATTTTTACATATTCTTGGGCAACATACTGAAACCAGTGTTGCTCCTGATGTGTGAATGTTAGATAGAAAGCACTTGTATGAATTTGTGTGTGAATGGTGAATGAAAAATGTTTTTTAAAGCACTTTGAATGCTTGAGTAGAAAAGTGAAAATGAGATTTTCATATCTGTAAAAAACTTTATGTAATTGTGTTATCTCATGTGCGATCTGTCAACAGAAAAGATTTTTAAAAATGAGACTTAGAAGCCCAAATTTACCCTGGTTTGGTTGGGTCAAACTAAGAGGAGATTAAAAAAAATAGCAAAATTAAGAAGTGAGATTTGGCCTGGCAGGTTCCCTTGTTCCCTCTCATCAGTCTGAGACACTAATCACAGGGCTTACAACTCCCCCCTGCCATGTTGCCGTGGTCCCATGCCACGCCCTTATTATAGGCTTCTGATTGGTCCTAATTGGCTGCACATGTGGACCAGAGTCACAGCCGAAAGAGGGCACAATGTGACTTATACACACTGTGAAACATGCATTTTCTTCACTAACAAAAGACTATGTAATCAGATGCATTACCTGGCCAATGCACATGCACACACAGTCCATCAATCATCCAAAACAACAGTCTGCCAAGTTTTTCTGTACAATTTATTTCCTAGCAAAAAACAGTACAGTATAGTATAGTATATTGACTGCTGCCTTTCTAAAAATAAGTGTCAAAAAACTAAAACCCCTCAAAATAAGCGACCGCAAACCACGCTTAAGGAGCCAAGCATTTAAACTAAATCAGTAAAAGAGAGACAGAGGAGTGCAAGGGAGCGAAACCAAGCACATAAATCACACTCTCCAGCCTTCGTTATAATGACATGGTCACATAAATGTGGAGCAAATGAGTCCTCGAACTTCTTAATATAACTCTGCTACATGGGATCTGTCCCAGAACGGTACCTCTCAGAGCCCTGGATCGCCACAGGGAGCGAAGATACGAGGCGGGAAAGAGTGCCCTTAACAATGGGCTGTGTTTACACTGGCAGAGCCCAGCTTTGTTTTCACTGGGCTCTGCAGGCCAGAGAGTGTGTGCATGTCTGTATGTGTCTGTGTTTGTGAGCCATATGCTGACCATTGCAGAACACATTTGGGACAAAGCCCTATAAGCCAGAGGGGATATAATGAAATATTAAACCATAGTAAATCTCAAAGGCCTCGGCCAATAATTTGCACATACTTTTGCCTTTATGGGTTTACACGGGAGACTGCTGAAGACTAGATGTTTGAGGTATTGTTTAAGGGCATCCTTGATGGTTGGTCAGCTTCAGCCGTTTAAAATTTGACCCCAAAAATGAGCGCAAGAAACTGTAAAATAGACATCGAGACATTGCATAGAGATGGGAGTCGTTTCCCGTGTCAGAAACTTCCAGAGTTTGTTTCAAATGAGATATTTATCATTTCAAAAATAGCTCGACTCTTTAATCTGTTGTATAATGGATAATGCATGCGGTTAGATGGCAAAACACATAACAGATTGGGTAATACATTTTTCTTAAATGGACTCTTCAAAAGAACCAGTCCACTGACACAATGTGCACGCACACGTGTGCATGTGTGTAGGAAGTCTGAGCAAAAACGTCTGGTTTTCATCAGCACACAGCCAGTGCCAACTTAATCTAAGACATTAAAGTGCTGGTTAAGGCTCCACTTTCACTTGATACACACATAAAGGCAGTGCCTCAAAAAACTTAAATCAATGTTTATGGACACTCAGATTCACAAAATGCTTTTAATGTTCTATTACATCCTTTCAAGTCTCACAGGCAGGCATGCAGACAGACATCTGCATGCACACACTCATGAAGCCATCCACCAACTCATACACATACACACACACAGTCATTTTTCACTTAGCTAATGGCATTCCTGCAAAATAACATGCAAGGTGAATAGGGCAGAAGCTGAAGGTGTTGAGATTGCATTCCTCCTCTCCCTCCCTTTGCTCTTTCTCTCCAACCCACAGCGTAACACTCTAACACCATCCAGCTGACAGCAGCTTATTGGGCTTGGGTATCACTGTGTGTGTGTGTGTGTGTGTGTGTGTGTGTGTGTGTGTGTGTGTGTGTGTGTGTGTGTGTGTGTGTGTGTGTGTGTGTGTGTGTGTGTGTGTGTGTGTGAGAGAGAGAGAGAGAGAGAGAGAGCACATTTAATAGCAGTGTGGGAGGCTGACAGTATTCAATATGCAGAATGATTTTGCATTTTTCAGATAAGAATGGTATAAAACAACATAAGTGCATAAGTGTAATACAAAGCTGGGGTCTTACAGCCATGTTCATCTCCCAAATGCACTACTTCGACCTCACACAGTGAAAATTTATGTTTTTTTTCTCTAAATATCCCCGTGCCTGCATGACTGAGAGCACGTGTGTCGGTGAGCATGATTAACACACTCATTCTTGTCTTATGTATACAAAGTAGACCAGCTTTTGCACCAGTAATGTGAACTCTACCAAGGGACTGGTGGTCTACACCGAGGACCTTTCCTGGTTCTGCTCCATTTTTATGTGAGTTTGGGGAACCCAAATTACTTATATTACTCCATTAGGTTTAGTAGTAGTGTACATGCATGTGTGTACAAAAATACTGCACAATGAGACTGTGGTATCCATAAAGGAGAATGCCAGTGGTTTTAGTTCATTAAATATAAATGGTATCAAATTTATACAACTTGACTGTTTTATGATGCATGCTGTAAGTCTTACATTTACTTTCTAGATCAGCATAGCTGTAAATTTACATTTTTATGCTACATGAGCTCAAAGACGTTCGTTTTCACAAAACAACCACTTTTTGCCTCCCACACCTGTGAAATACTGAAATGGAAAATACAGAACACACAGATGTTAAACTTTACTTTGTGACTGTGCTTAAAAAGTCATTATTTTGCTGCCAAGGAGCCATACTTGTACTTTTTTTAAGTAGTCTTGATCAGTAATTCTTGAGTCTTTCTAAATGTCTTTCAAAGTTTTTCTTTGGTTTTTCTTTTTCCTTTTCACTCATTTTCAATCTAGTCCTTCTTTGTGACTGGGGTATTTTATTTGTTTGTAAGGCCACCTAACATGACCTATGAATCATTCAAGCAAAAAAGGCACCTACACACTGGAGGCTCTGTCATGGTTTGGGGCTGAATTTCAGCCAATGCTTTTGGGGATCTTGCCAAAACTGATTGAAAAGTGCTGTCAGATTTTGATCCAACATGCAGCATCATTTGGAAAGCATCTAATTGGCAATGACTTAATTTCTGAGCATGACAAACATCCTCAAACATATTGCTGATGCAGTAAAGGCATACGTGCATAGGAAAACACACTGTCGAACACTATCAATCATGGATTACCCTCCTGAGACCCCAGACCTTGACACTGAGTAAGCAGTATTGGAACATCTTTAAAGAGAACGCGACAAAAGGCAGGCAACATCCAAAGAAGAGCTTTTATTGTCCCTCTGGAAGCTTGTTAGAATTTTGCCTCATGTACTTTATCTCCATGTACGCTTTCAGATGTTTTAATAAATTACTGCATGTATTTATTGAAAAATATTTAAAAAATGAGATTAATTTGAAAAAACTTTGAGAAAATTTGAGAATCAAGCCTCACATCTTGGGGGGGTGGAGAAACCTTTTCTGCTTTATGTTTTGGCTCAGATGCTTAAATGAATAATGCAAAAAGTTGCGTCAAGTTATCTTGTCAGTGTGGATTGTTAAAGCTCGAAATAAACAAAGGCCATGTCCTGATGAAGCTTTTCTAATATGCAGTAATGCAGGTATGCAGTCCGTGTAAGACCCATTATGAAGGTGATGCAGTCTAAAAGCATCCAGAGTCAGGATACTGTGGGTTGGGAATGCATTCCAGAATGGAGAGAGTGGAACAGCTCAAACCCTCAAACCCTGCGTAGAATTTTTCCCCATTTACTTTAATGGATAACACACATCCCTCTGCTGTGAGATACCCACAAATGCTAATGTATGCAAACACACATACACACAGATGCCCCGGCATGGGACCTCAACATGAACACTCTCACTTCACCACAACCATTGGTTAAACTTCCAAATCCCAGCTGTGTGGGGTATTTAAACAGTCCACACACACAGTTGGCATCATCCACACAGATTCAGAGATAGAAATAGATGCTCTGTTGACAGCGCGGGGGTCATAACAATCAGTGAGAAAATCACTCAGCTGTGGCGCTATCCCCTCAGACCCCACACAGACACATGCTAGAGTTTATATCTTCACCCATGACCTCACTCCGAGTTTTAAGCATACATAAAAAAGTAGGCACTGAACAAATCCATTCAGCCTAAATATGAAGCAAAGACAGCCCAACTTGTGTCTCCTGCTATGTTAACATGACATATTTCTCCATTTATAACTCCTATCCAGAACACATTTTTAATGCTGGAAGTGTACTTAAATGACCATCTCTCCCACCCACTTTCTTTACATACCTAACACTCTGCTACTATCAAATCTTTAGTGGCTGGATGTGGGAGAGTCAGGCCACACTAGAGATCAGCAAAAGCTCAGCATTATCTGATGTTCCACTGGGCAAACAAGGATGAGACCAGCGCTGAATCATCAAATCAAGCCACCCGCCTAAACGCACTCCTTCATGTCAGTGTTGTGAGGTAATGGGATACTGGGTTTTTAGTGTGCAGAGGGCTGATGAGACCAGCAAATGACATAGTCCTTTTGCATACAGGACAGAGGGCGTGAGTTACTGAAACAAAGCAGAGAGGGAAAAAACTGTTGTGAAATAGACGTGCCGTCTACAAACCCGACGTGACAGAAATAAAGGCAACAACTTTCAACAAGCATGTTCCAACATATGTCAAGGCTGATCTAAACAATGGTGCTATCTTTAGCTTCAAGCAACAACTGGCTGTGCAAAGCAGTTAATAAAATCAACACTTGGCAACATGAAGTCTACTGGGGACCTGCTACTTCGATGAAAGATAAACTGTGATGCTACTACGCAAAATTAGGATCATATTTAATAATGCCTTGTCATATACAAATGAATCAGTGTAAGTCTTTGTGCACTGTTTAGTCAACTTTATTAAAGGTTGGCAGTTACTAAGCATGTTGGCAGTCCACATTCTTTCATTCTCGCTCAGTCTCTTGCACGCCTGAACAAAAGACTTCATTAGGCTTTAAATTAGCAGTGACAGACTGAGCTCTAAAGTGACAAAAAGACAAGTTAATGCCAATATCATTCATACTGACGTGAAACGCTCAATTAAATTACTTTAATTTTCCACTTCAGCTCCCTCCTTGCCATCTGTTCATGGAGGAATGATCTGTAAGCCTGCCTAAACAGAATATATGCCATCAGTAATAAGCCAACGTTTTTGTCAGTGATATAATAGGATCAACAACTAAGAGTGGATAATGACGATGAGCTGCTCTCTCTTTAAGGGTACCCTCCACATAAGTCAGCTTTCTTCTGATTGGCTCCCCTTTGCAAACAAAAGGACTGGGGAGCAGGTGTGTGGAGCTGGCTGAAACAGAGCATTTAGAGCAACCTTAAGCCTGAGCTTTTGGATGACCTAATATAATAAGAATTAATCATTGTAACACTATAACTGACACTCACAAGCCACTTTATTAGGTACACCTGCGCCTCAAAACAAATAGGCAATCAGTGAATTTTGGCATGTAGACAAGGTCAAGGCAACCTGCTGAAGTTCTAGCTGAGCATTAGAGTGTCGAAGCAACGTGTTTTATGAGGCTTTGAATGTGCCATTGTTGTTGGTGCCAGATGGGCTCATCTGATATACTAGGATTTTCTCATACAACCATCTCTAGGGTTTAAAGAGAATGGTCCAAAAAAGAGAAAATATCCAGTGAGCAGGTTTTCTCTGTGCAAAAACGCTTTGTTGACGCCCCAGGTCAGAGGAGAATGGCCAAATTGCTTCTATCTGATAGGAAAGCAACAGTAACTCAAACCACTCATCACAGCATTGCTGAACACAACATGTGAAACCTTAAAGCAGATGGGCTACAGCAGCAGAAGACTATACCATGGTCCACTCTTGTCAGCTAAGACCAGGAAACTAAAGCTACAATCCATTTTTCCAGTCCAAAATTGGACCAAGAGTGGTAAAACTTTGCCTGAAGAGATGAGTCTGATTTCTGCACTGACATTTGGATGGTAGGGTCATGTAGTTGGTGTAAACGACATGAAAGCATGAATCAGTCCTGCGTTCTATCAACAGATTCAGCCAGTTTTGGTGGTTCAATGATGTGGATGATATTTTCTTGGCACGCCCCTTAATAACAGTTGAGCATTGTTTGAACACTAGAGTGCACCCATCTTCTGTTGGATGCTTCCATAAAAAACATAATGCACCATGTCACAAAGCTCAAATCAACAAACTGGTTTCTTGTACATGACAATGACTTCACTGTACTCAAACGGCCTCCACAGTCACCAGATTTCAGTCCAATAAAGCACCTTTTGGATGTGGATGTGGAATCAAGATTCTTATCAGGGCTGTGCGACCAACAAATCTGCAACAACTCTGTGATTCTATCAAATATCGATGAGCAACGCATCTATCATCTTGTTGAATCTATGCCATGAAGCATTAAATCAGTTCTGAGGTGGTGTTCAAACGTGGTTCTAGCAAGATGTACCTAGTGAAGTGTCTGGTCAGTGTATATATGACACAATGCATAAGAGGTTAATTTTAAATTAAACAATTTAAAAATAAGGAATAATAAAAGTGGATGAGATGCAAGTAACAGTAAAAGTTAGACAGACACTCCTTCACACCAAAGACGAATTCTCAAAGATTGACTGAAGTCGGCATTGAATAGGTCTCATTGAACTCCATTAAGCTAAGGAGCAAACAGAGAGCAGTGGGTACAAAGATAGTATGGTTCTGTCATTAATGCTTTAAAGGTATGATCCAATTGTGTGCTGCTGTCAATCCAAACTGTGGTCACACTTTTTCTCAACAGAGTAATAGATTAATGCTTTTCTTGTTTATAAAATCAGTGCAAAGCCTCAGCTTCAGAGTAGAAGAACTATACAATTTAGCAAGTTAACGTAGCAATTGTGAGAAAAGACAGTTAAGACCCTGTGACAGTATAACCTCACAGTCAATTGCAGTGTTTAAGACCTTTGTATAACACACAGTCTTTTCAGTAAACACTAGAATGGACTAAATTACATTACAGCCCGTTGTTCTAAACAATGGAATACACACTCATAACCGCATAACACAAAAGTTTCAGCATCTGTGTTTCATTACATGCTCTGTGATTTGATTTAGACCATCTCACTCGATTCTTCCCTCTTTATCAGTCTGTTTAAACACTACCACCTGCCTCATATAGCACTTGTCTATCATATGTGCTCCTGTGCCCTGTCATTGTCAGGTAATTACACAAACCCAAAGTGAGAGTGAATCATAACTGACAGCTTTCAGACAAAGTAATAGCCTTCTGTATTCCAGAGACAAAAACCTAATGATAACTTAAGCACCATCGTGCTTAAATTGAAGCGTGGGAGTTGACTTGCTCTCGTGTATTTAAATACATGAGCCGTATTTTTTTCTCCATGTGCTGACAGAGCGCTGGGCTATATTAGTGGTCAGGCCTGCACAGCAATAATAACAGTGAGGTCTGGGTCAGCCTGAGTCCGTCATCGGTCTTATCATGACAAATGCACACTGCACACACAAATGGATGAGACTACACACGGTTCGTTTAGTCTACTACCAAAATGCAGGGTGTGAGCTGGGTATTGTTTGAAAATCTTTTGAAAACAGTTCTCTAACATTACACTTTGGTTGACACAGAAGCCAATTAGAAATGTTGCTATCATCAAATACTGTCTAGAACTGGCTACGGACACCTTTTTAAATAGGTACATTAACAAATTTTGGTTAATACCAAAAAGTAGAGGCTCTATAACCCACCCATACACTTGCCCAATGTCTCCCACCTAAGGGGAGTTTTGACACTATTTTAATATGGACTATTATTAGAATCAGTTCCAAAAATAGATTTTAGGAGGCAACTTCTATCGCAGACTGCCCTCAACAGCTGCTTGTGATCAAGAGGAGGGAGGGGAGACGAGATAGGAAAAGATGAGCAGAACTGCTAAAAACATTTCCTTTATCTGCTAGTTTTTAGTTTTCTTGGCATTTTCACAGGGGAGCACATGCATTACTGCATTTGGGTTTCTTATATATACAATCTCAAATTCAGTTGTTGCAAACATGTGTCCTATGAGGCCTCAAAGCTTTGGCACTCCATCCCCATTGCAGATGCTTTTTGAGTACAGTTGGTTATCTATTTGTGTTGCTGCCTGTATTTGTGTGTGTGTTTCCTGACTCGTTTTGCCTGTGTCAACCTAGATCACGGTCTTTAAAAGCAGATGCATATACATGGCCTCAGGGGTAAGAGAGAGCAGACAGACAGAGAACAAGAGGCCATCAGAGAGAGAGGAGTGACAGACACAGAGGCAGCCAGAGACACTTTTACAGCAGTCTTTAAAATAAACACCTGCTGCCGTGGCTGAAGTGCCTGGCGGACGTTAGAGATCCAGCATGTAGCCAGCATGTGCTTAGATGATGAAAGGGAGCTCATGGGGTTATAACATGATAAACTATCTTTTAAATCCTTGTCTCTCTCTCTTAGACATATTCTTTATAAGGACAAACACACACACAATTCAAATGTGCATTCAGGCCTGTGGAGGAGGGTAAATGCACATAAAACTCTGTTGACACACCAATCAAATTCTACAGCACAAATGTGGATCTGAATAGTTTACACAGGGTAACAGAGGAAGGAGGTCCCGAAGGTTTTATCTGCCCAAATATCTAGAAGGCAATGTACACTGGCCTTTGTAGTTGGCAGCAAATTACTGAGTACATTAAAGCAAAGTACCCCTCTGTACTGTAGTGTACAGTCAAGCTAGCAAGCATCATTTATTTATATAGCATTTCACACAGGAGTCAAAGTGCTTTACAGAAAAGCATTTACGAAAATACCAAAATGACAGAGAGAATTAAAGAGGACAGAAGATAAAAGACTACAAATGTAAAACAACAAAGAAAAATTCTACAGGGCAAAAACTGCACACAAAATGAAACAGAGTTCAGAGTAGTACAAGAATTAAAGGACAGAATCTACATTGCATAGAACTCGCACATTTAAAGACACTGCCAGAGTTTACGCATATGTCTTATGGCAGGCTTTTGACAGTGAGTTGTGGAAGTCAATACAAGATGAGATGAATGCATAGATGAATCTCCAGCTCCACTATAGAGAATATGGATCTGAATTCACTAATATTTCTAAGACGTAATAAAATTAGGTTAAAAGAGCTGTTTCACATGGGTGTTGAAGGGCAGGAACTGATTGAAAATACCCTTTAGATTACGTTTATTTAATCTAACAGTTAGTAGATTAAATAATGATTAATTAAATAAAGGAATAGTACAGAGGGTGTCTATACTATTCCAATGTACCTGAGAGGTACATTGTCTGGGCCAGCGTCTAGAAACTGTCGCACTGAGCTGTATTTTTATTTCACTGATAGCCTGTAGGCAGCTCATTAGTCATATAAATAATTAACTTATTAACCACATATGGACTGAAGGAAAAATAAAGCTGGACATCATGGTGAATAAGTGATATCTAATGTTAAAACTCTCTTCAATGTATCTGTCTTAAATGTAACAGATATAAAATGAACTACAGGGGTCCCAGAACCACACCCTGTGGGGCACCACAGATCACAAATTTGACATTAGAGTCCAACACAGGCAGAAATTCATGTAGCCTCTTAATTAGCGCTTGATGTTTAATACTAAAACAGAGAAATCACCTGCGCCCAAGGGCACTGCAGGTCATTTAATAGTCTAAGAAGAGTAGTTTAACTGCTCTGACTGACAGCTGTGGTAGAAACTGTGTCTCTATAGTATACAGTATATCCTTAACAGAACTAAGATTAAAAAGGGATTTAAAATATAGATCTTACGGACAGCAGGATCTAGGTTTGGTTTCTTCAAAATGGGGTACATTGTAAGTCATCCAAAAGACAAATTAGTATTTTTAATAGCTACAGTAGAGCCAATAGTTTGCAAGACTCCTAACAATGGGGGCTGGAGGATATCTTCATATTTTAAATCACAAACATCAGTTCTTGTAAGCTAATGTAGAAAGTCCAGAACAGTAAGCAGAGGAGGTGAGCTAAGTTTCAAAAGATTCTGGCACTGATGTTCACTGCTTTAATAAAAAAGAGAAGAAAGGGAAGTTATTACAATTATAATTTTTACCAGTCATCTCCCCAATAGGGTCTGAGGTTTTTACTAAAAAAAGTTGTGTCAGTATTTGGATGGAAATATATTAGTTATGAAACATCAATTTTCTCTTTATTTTAAAACAAGCTTTGTTATGACTTTAAATAATTAAGACATGTACATTTGAAGAGATCTCAGGGAGCAGATAATGGGAGAATGATAATAGTGTAGTAATGCTAAAGGATAGAGTTACTAGCAAAAGGCAGTTGACCTAACATACAGTACTAAATACTAAGACTGAAAGCAATATTTCAGCTCCTTGTCAGATGAGAAGATCTGTGCAGTTTAATTCACACTGTGTTATGAATCTTTCCTGTAACAAAACGTTGTAGAACCGCTAAAAAGAAGTGGAACAGCTGTGGAGTTAGAAAATGCACTGTGACCAGTAAGAAGGGTATCAACAAAAAAGGGATTCTGCAGGGGGTGTGGTGCTTATTTAACAGAAGGGAGACACAAACATATCCTGACACATGTGTCAACACTTAACACTAACTCACACACACACACACAATGGAGAACATCCTTTGAGCACATTGAGCTGTTGACCTTTAAGAACAGCAGAGAAAGAAAAACAAGAAGAGAAAAGAAACTGATCATTTCTCATAAATTATGCTAATGAGTTAGCTTTGTAGGTAGGTGAGTCAAAAGAGTTATTTTGACTGGTTTCCTGTCTTTATACCACACTAACATTCTTACTGCTCTGTAAGCACATTTAACCAGCAGATGTGAGAATGATTTCAACTATCACTTAAATGAAAGTAAGCATATGCTAATGAGTTTATCTGAATTTATTAAAGTGAGTAATAATGTTTTCTTAATTTTACAGCCTTGACAATTTTTAAGTAACATTTTATGAGTTGGGCATTTTAATGTAGACGTTTGTTAAATGCTCTTGTAGAGTTAGCTAGCAGCAGTATGAGGAGCCAAAGGCAGTAGAAGACCACCCACGAGCTCACCAGCCCTGACCTTTATAGGGCAACTGTCATATTAACTCTGCCAGAGCAGAAATCATGTGATCAAAACACAGAACATGTGGCTGTCTATAAGATTTTTAAAGAGGCTCGCATTTTTTAATGCATTTTTATGTTTCTCTCAATGTATTTTTTTACTGTTGTATCTACATAGTAGAACATTATTTCATTCATTTATCCATAACAGATCCTAGAGCTTTTCTGTCTCCACCGCTTTACCAAATTATTCACCGGCTTCTTTACAGTCAATCAACTTCCTGACACTTCTGAATTGGTACTTCACTCTATTTTAATGTGTCAAGGACTATGACAACAGAGACCTGATGAGTGTTTCCCTCTATTAGCCCAGCTACCAAAATCTTAGATTATATAAAGGAGCATCCCACAATCTGTCTGGTTTGGAGAAGGCTATAACTAGACCTACGGAGCCCTGGATCCAGTGCATCCACTCAGGCCTTGCCAAACACAACTTGGAGGTCTGGCTTGGCCTCAGCTGACGGACGTCTTTATGTGCGTCAATTAAAAACAAACACGGAAAGCGGAGAGCGGAGCGTCCAGCTTTTCAGTGTGGGCCTAAGTGTGGAAAATCCCCATCGGACAGGGTTAGACAGGGAAAAACCAGTGAAAAAGTGAAAGACATGCAACAAAAAGGGAAGGGTACTTTGAGCTGATGTACAAGATGTCCATTTGATACATTTTCACTTTCCCAGTTTTGCTGCCATAGAGAGTGAAGAAGAACAGAGTGGGGATTATCTCGGCTAATCCACACAGCTCTGTTACTGTTATAAGAGCCAAGATCCAAACACTGGCCAGACTGAGAAAACAGCCATTTTAGCCACAGCATATACCCGAATGACAGCTCAAAATGTGCATTTCTTTTCTGCACTGAGTGCTTAGTGTACTGATATTTTTATCTGAATAACATCCTCACTTTTTAACGAAAACAAGCGTGAAAAGAGTGAAATAATGCATTATTACAATATATCAGCCACTGAGCATGCTCAATACGATTCAGTGACAGAAGTCAGAGGTTCCCACACATTTTTAGCAATGCTATTATATCACATTTGGATCACATGCAACCACATGGGCCAGTTTGTACCAACATAAATGACTAGGTGTATGGCAGCCAATCATAATCCCTCCAATAGCACACGTGCACGCACACACACACACACACACACACCTCAAGAGTAGCAGAACCTAATCGGGCACTGGTGTCATGTTGCAGACAGGAAACAGATGGGCTGCTGGGAAAAAAGGAGAAAAAAAGCATGCCAAAGAAGGCCAGAAAGAGAATGCCTCCCTCCCTCCTTTTCTCTCACCATCCCTCCTTCCATCATCCCTTCATCCTCAGCTGGAAGGGAAAGGAAGAGTGAGGCCATGGTGGTGTTTGGAGCGTAGATCAGCGGGTTCTGGCTCAAGATCAGAGTGCTGGAGTTCTGTGGCAGATTTTTAAATAACAGCGCAGCATGGTTCTACTGTACTGGGCTAGGCTGAGGCTCAGAGCCTGTAGGCTATTTAAGAAAGACTTTGGGATACATCCCACAGAGTGAAAATATATTTTAAGCCTACAAGCAATAATATTGCTGTCAAGTGTTGCATCTAAAATCAACCCCATTATCCTTTATTTATTCATATGAAAGTGTGATTGAGATTAAAATCTATTTTTGAAGAGGCACCAGAAGTTAAATATATGGTATATGGTATAAAGAAAATGAATTTGAAATGGTAACCTTAGGACACGCCCACAGAGCACTGGATTAAGGTATCAACACCACTCTCACCTTTAGATGGTCATCACTTACCTGAAACAAGGAACCGGTTACCCTAGGTTAGGCGAAAGACTGGATTTCACCAGCCTGGCTTGTTTGGTACAGTCAAAAACACCACTTGGGCCCAGTAATTAACTTTAATTTCTTTTTCTTGTCTTTTCGTAAACAACAGAAATGCACCTTTTTCTTCCCAAGGAGGAACCAACTGTAACCAGTATTGTAACTCCATGTAAAACTAGGCAGTGGTGTTTTTAAATTGCTGGTGTAATTATGCCTATTTTAGGAGTGGGCAGGAGAGGCTGTAAAAACTATACTTTCTTTTCTTGAAATAATACTGAAAGCTAGTGCAACAGAAATGCTACCAGAGATCTGGACACAAGCAACAATGGCTACCATGTGGATTTATTATACACTCTATACTCAGCCCAGCTTTGTGTTGTTGATGCATTCATTCTGATTAACTTGATCAGTATCATGTTAATAGACAAAAATGATGATGACACAAACTACAAAAATAAAAAGCAAAAACCTGAACTACCCTTTGATTCAGACATATTTATTATACTGCTCTGTAAACAGTAGACAGAAAAAAGTTGGACATCTACCATTGAACACTGGAGAATAACGACACCTGAATTCCTTAAGACATATTCTGTTAAGATTATTTCCTTCAGCATATCCTTATACTGTGTGTGACAGCAGCTGATAAGAGATAACCTTTGACCCTGAAAACAACAATTAAAGGTCAATATTCTCTACAGCAGGGCCACCCTCCACACAGGACAAGTGATAAGTGGACTGACCTCGGCTGTTTGAGGCATCACATTTCTACTTGAGCTCTGTGTCCTGCAGATTGTTTCAGATACTTATCACGGTAATTCTCTCATGCCAGAGCTAGGACAGCTCATATGATGTCCATGCTATTTGAAAAGATTTTTCAATCAATTCTCTGAGCAAATTTGTGGCATAAATAGTGTCCTGATGTCAGGTTGAGAACATAATGCTAAACTCGGAGTTATGGACTTCAATGCAAGGCCAGAAAAAATGTTTGCTTTTTAATATGTTCATCCAGAAATACCATAAAAAATTAGCCCCAAAGTTCAGGCCTTATCTTAAATTACAAGCACACATTTACGTAGCAGCAGATGTTCTCCAGTCTAAGAAAAACGAACACACATCTGTAGATATTCATTTAATGCTTCATTCGAAAACCCTGGGCTGTAAAATCTCAAGACATCATTAAGCATGTCTGCTAATTTCTAAAACCTGAACTACAACAGCGATAAAACTACCAAGGCAACACAATCCACAACACATGTTTACTGTATATTAAAACCTATCACATGTGTCCTGAGTTAAAACACATGTTTAGATAAAACAAGCTTCATCTTGAATTCTCTTCACTGAGATGCTGGGTCTTCATTAAATCTGTTCCCTGTAATCCTGCTGCATATTTTAACCTTTATTGGAGGTCTCAGTGGATTTCTGAGGAGAGTTTGGGCTTTTTGAAAGTCTGCTGACATCTAATAAGGACTCAACCAGGCCCAAAACATAAAAGAACATATAAGAAAACAAAAAAAAAATTAAAACATATAAGATTTAGATCATAAGAAGTACTGTAACTTTACACAATGTGAGCAAAACCTTACAGAGCACACACCAGACGCTCAAACTACATTTTTGATTAACTGTTTAAAAAGCATTTGTGATGGTGCCTTTCTTAGGCCCATCTTTAAGCAGTTTTTCTTTTCTTTTCTTTTCTTTTCTTTCCTTCTTCTTCTTCTTTTTTTTTTTTTTTTTTTTTTACAATTTTACCACTAAACTTTCTAAAATACATTTCCCTGCATTGCTTTGCTTATGCAGCACATGCTTCTGGGCTCAAAGTGATCTTCGAGTCTCAGAACAAATTGAGTTTAATGGGGACGAGCCGGGGTGAGGTGGGATGAGGCAGGGTGAGCTGGGCTGTAAAAACACACCACATGCTACTCCAAACCAGCCTCCAAAGAAGAGAAGAGCAGCATTAATGCAGCATTACTCCATACAGCAGATCCAACTCTCACAGGTGACCACTTCAAGCCATTCTTCATGAACTTGAACGTGTCTGGAAACTTCGGGCAGCCGTAAAAGCAAACTTAATTTTTCACACTCTCCCAGTATAACTACACTGTCAAACACCATCCATCATTTTGACTCTAAGCAGGTTAAACCATTCACAGTCATTGGCAGATACCGGCTGACCCACGTCTGGTATACATGCACACACACAAACTCGACCAGACAGGTAAGTAAGCAAACATCCGCACCGTTGGTAAAACACTGACATGAGTAGACAAAGCTAACAGTACAATGCTCTTTATTTCTCCGGTCTACTATGAACGTGCTTCAGTGGCCAACATATTTAAGGACACATTCTCGCTGTGAAGTGCAGTGTTCTTGATCTTTACCAGATTCCCTTTGAGAGTATATTAATTTGGGTAAGCGTGGCCTGCTAAAGGTCAGCTAAAAGGCAAAAAGCCCTGCTGAATTAATTCTTTCAAGAGGTTCTCTGCCATGACATTGTTAAGAGTTATTTTTGTTAGATCAGCAAGTTTGACACCTTCTACACCAATTAGTATGAACGGGTAAACTTAAATATCTAAATGAATTAATAAAAGAGAGTATTTAAACAATATAAAAGTGAATGGGAATAGAATAAATGCTCATCTTACTTTGTTTCTCTTGCACCGTGACTAGTGCATCACTCTCAGTGCTGCATGTTCACACAGCAATAGACTACAAGTGCAAGTGTCTTGGTGTGTTTCAGATCTTCAAGTGTTAACTTCTGTGCGCCCATGTGCACCGGGCTAAGGCGCTTTTTTTCCCTTTCTCACCTTGTTGACCTTTTAATTCTGCCACGATCCCGAGGACTTACCCTCACAATCTCAGTGGGAAATAAATTACTCTCAAAAGCTATGAGCTCCTCAAATCCCTTTATCCTGGAACAGTCCAGGCAATAACCTGGACATCAGAGGAGTGATAAAACACTATTCCCCCAGGAGAAGACTAAAGAAGTCTGCTACAACTACCACTGATTTCAAAGTACAAAGAACTGGCCCGAGACAAAAGAAAAGATTCTTGTACCTTTTGGAAGCAGAACTATCAAACCTTTAACATGATTATTAGTTTGTACAGTCAGCTTGTTATCAATGAAACTGTAGTATATAAAATTTGAGAGCGGGGGTCCCCGGTAGTTAGATTTGAAGTATGGGTTAAGTCATGGCAAATGCTCTGGACTCTGGAGATAATAAAAAATAGAAAATGAAAGTGAGAAGCAGCTTGAGCTAAGGCTATACAGTTAACGTGATGATGATATATAGACCAAGATGCTGGTGGGGAAGTATTGGGTGGGATGTGGGGGGCAGAAGAACCCCAGCCTGGCCTGCAAGCAGCTGCATGTTGGTGCTGAAGAATGTCAGGAACGTTTTTTGTTTTGGGGTTGAGTGGGGCATCTGCTTTGGCAATCAGAGGACCTCCTCACCCCCCTTCAAATTTCTTTCACTTTTTTTTTTCAAGCCTCATCCTGGAAGGAAAGAGGGAAGGAAGGAAGGTCAGTAGGAAGGAAGGGGGGGGGAAATGAAAACATCTCTCTAGGAGAGCTGAAGCCATTAGGAATGCATGCTGAGTTTCAA
The DNA here is from genome assembly GCF_013358895.1 of Oreochromis aureus. Classification (NCBI taxonomy): domain Eukaryota; kingdom Metazoa; phylum Chordata; class Actinopteri; order Cichliformes; family Cichlidae; genus Oreochromis; species Oreochromis aureus. The sequence goes on along the minus strand of NC_052956.1, from coordinate 13,091,363 downwards.
AAACAGAGAACAGGGAGAAAGGGATAAAAATCAAATCAAGTGTAAAAAAAAAGATGAGGTTGGAAAGGGCTTTGCTATTTTGTGAAAAGAAGGACCAGGCCAAAGCATAATACTGTGCCAGGTTCCATTCAGACTAGACAAAGTAAATATAACCACTTGATGAAAAAGAGACAAGGGGGGCGAACGGATGGTGGAAAGAGTGCTCCAGGCAGCTCAGTATGAAGCTGTATATATGAAACTATGAAGATGAAGAGAAGGCTTTATGTATGCACTGTGTTTACAACTGAGCCGCCAGCCTTATCTGATGGCTGGACACAGATTTAAAAAGATTATCACGGCATTGTCAAACGTGAAGTCACATCTGTGGGCGCAAAAGACACACAAAGAAAAGCAGAGGGAAAGAGACAGAGAAGCCCATTCATTTTCTTCTCCATTAATCATGTCTACTGTCATCTTGAGCTTTCCTTCTTTCTATGCAGGACTTCCAAAGTAATAATCAGAAATAATAAACAAAATCGGGTTAGCATTCAGCTAATCAAGTAGTCCTGCTGTCGTTCCTGTGCCTTAGCCTCCGGCCTGCCCTCTCTTCTCGTAACCCAAACCACACACTAATTCATAAATTACAAACAAAGAGTCCCTTGTGGTTTGGGAGGGACCAGGACGGCACTGCAAACTGGCGCTATGGGGGAACAGCAACGCGTCAATTAGAGGGAAACTTGACTGGGAGGGAGAGGTGTGGACACAGCACACACTCACAGGCTGACAAGTAGCTCAAACATGGAGGAATGAGCGCAAAAGTACTGTATACACGTGTTTACAACAGACAGTAAAACACACACAAACACATATACACAAACACACAGACACACACACACACACCGACAATTTGGAAGCCAGCTAAACAGTCTGGTCATTTTGGCATCCAGGAACTGACTGCACCATTGTGTCCTCTTAGCAGCTCGCTGGTTTTCTCAGGCCTGTTTCTGAAGGGTGACGTGTGCGTTCGGGTGTTGTGCATGCACTGCCGGGAGTTAAACCCACATTTGTGTTCAAAGCTGGCTTTTGTAAAAACACACGGGTTGAAGTGCAGGAAGACTTGCTTAAATTGTACCAGTGGTTTAAACATTAAACATGTTTTCTAGTTTATCATCAAAGAAATGTAAGAAAAATGTGACAAGACTGAAAATTCTGGTCCAGCTCTGCTTTCGGGTTCCTATTGTGACACAGTGTGTCTTTATTTTCCGTGCTAAGGAAGCTAATGAGAAGATTGCCATGTGCCGTTTCGCCTTTTAGCCCCTTTTTTAAAAGTTTTGTTGTTAATGTTCTTCAAGATGATTGAAAATTAAGGTAAAGAAGTATCTTTTGTGTTTAGCTCTTTCCGGCCTTGCGCTAAACTATGATGTGAAATGGTTGCTGATTAAGTGTCATTAGATGACATAGGAGTGAGTGTTGGATTACAGTAGGTAGTGTCTTTATAATAGTGCTGGAGACTGCTGAGTCATTATCATACTCATCAAACCATTCAGTGACCCTCGTGCCCTATTGAGAAATTATTAGCAATTTCCATCAGGTTGGAAATATTTTATCACTGGATAAAACAGATCACTTAAAAAATCCTTTGCAGTGACCATAACAGAGCCAACCAGCCCTCGCACTATACTGGTTCGGGTTTTTCTATTAGTTAAACCGACTTACGGGAGAAATATGGTAAATGGTAAATGGCCTGTATTTATATAGCACTTTTCTAGTCCCTAAGGACCTCAAAGCGCTTTACATATCCAGTCATTCACCCATTCACACACTGGTGATGGCAAGCTACGTTGTAGCCACAGCCACCCTGGGGCGCACTGACAGAGGCAAGGCTGCCGGACACTGGCGCCACCGGGCCCTCTGACCACCACCAGTAGGCAACGGGTGAAGTGTCTTGCCCAAGGACACAACGACCGAGACTGTCCAAGCCGGGGCTCGAACCGGCAACCTTCCAATTACAAGGCGAACTCCCAACTCTTGAGCCACGATCGCCCCAAATACACAAAAGATTACTGATAAAATGACTTATTGTCTACATGATCAGCAGAAAAGTAGTCAACACGTCATCAAATTCTCCTAACTTTTTTCTAGGAAAGTCATCAAAAAATGCTGTTAATAGGTTTACAAATGTTAAAGCTTGGTCCCTTTATCTTAATTTGATCTGAACCCATGATCTAGTCAGCACCTCACCTGTTTGCTAGGCATTCCCCCATTGGTCAATGAGCAATTGCTGGAGGTTGCTGGCAGTCACTTTATGCTGCGCTGAAAACCCTGTTGAGATCACTTGCTAGCACATTATGATGACATAGTTTGTATGAAAGAAGCTGACTTGCCAGCAAACACTCACCAGCTACTTGCAAAGTGGTAAAACGTGAGACGCAACAGAAACAGAAACAGAACAGAAACGCAGAGGGTTTATTTTTAAAGTAAATGTTGTGTGAACACTTATTGGCTTCAGCTTTAAAGCTTGTGAGTAGTTGGCAAGTGTTTACATACAAATTGGTGACTTCAGTGCAAACTATGTGTGACTGTGGCAATCTGCCACAGCAAAAGGAAGCTTTTGATGCAACATACTTTTCTCGACTGGTTTCACCCAACAACACACCAAAATCCGCAGCAGCCACCCGGCAACCAGTTGGGGATACATCATTTTCCTAGCAACCTGAGTTTGCCTGGTTGTTGCCAACCAGTCTCTAGTCAAAATTATCGAATAATACATAACACATAAAAATTATCTTTCAAATTAATCAGCAGGGAAAATAACTGTTAGCTACATGGATGAGAAAGGAAGTGATCTTATAGAGTTTTGGAGTTAAGGTGGCCCATGTTTGGGGAGTTCATGCCACTACCCACTCTGAGTCAGCAGTAACCTTTTGGCATGTGTAACAACAAGTCAGTACTTCGGGTTTTCTTTACAGTATTATGCACCCTGTGGTTAATTACAGTGGAGTCTAACTGCTAACAGATCCTGTTCATTGACGAAAACACTGACCGTCCATAGAAACCCACACACAAAAGGAAAACCTGAAAACAGAGTTTCAGTCCCTCTATTAAAGGTACCAGGACCGAGTGAGACACACGCGTATTTTATAACTAAGTGATCTTATGATGTTTATCTAAGCTTATGTCTACAAATCTAATCTAGCCGATCTTTTGGGCAAATTTATTTCTCAACTCACAGAACTTGTTTCTTCACATTTCACAGCAATCTTAAGACAGACTGCTGTCTTAAGTTCCAAATGCTTGGCACTGACTCTCACACTATTGTATCCCTTCATACATTCTCAAATCCTTAATTGCAAGAGCTAAAACAGCAATAACATTCCTGGAGGCAATGCAAGCAAGACTTTTCAAAAGGCAAAAGCAAAATAAGCAGACACAAAAGGACATAAAACATTTGAAGTTCAGAATGGAAAACTTTAACACAGATGAGGATTTGGAAGCCACAGGGAGTCTAAAGGATATGTAACACATGATATACTGTGGATGTGAAACACACCCACTATTTATTTTGGTTTAGAGTTCAGTACAGTACACTTTAAAACTCTTTAAGTATTACAAATTGCGTCTCAGATCACATGCTTGTTTCCAAGTCTGAGGCAAAAGTGGCCGGAGTACAGCGAAGAGATTTAAAAGCGTGTTCAGACAGGAGACCAGGTGACACTTACACACACATCGCTGAACGGAAAATCCTTTGCGGGTCCAAGCGGCAGCTTTCTCTTTGAGCGTATGTCTCTGTCAAACACTCCCCCCTAATCCTCCTCCTCTCTGTCCCGGCAAGAGAACTAGAACTGGCTTTGCCGTAAAAACAAGCACTCACGTGAATAGTCCGCTGTGGGTCTAACCAGAATGAGAGAGCACGGCCCAAAAAAGGCAAAGAAAGGAAGGAGGGAGGAAAAAAAGAATAGCCCCTTTAAGAAGGTATGCTCCTTTTGGGTGACTCCCCCTTTTTAAGCCAAATGGAGTATGAAGAGAGTTTCCTCGTCTTTTCTTCTTCTCATCCGGAAAGACTAAGGCTCTGCTAATGCCTGTGCTCTTTTTGGTTTAGCCTTCCTTCCTACACTCAGTGAGAAAGAAAGTTAAACCCGGCTTTAGACAACTGGAATGTGACAGCAGGAGAGAGCAAGAGAGAGAATGAGGTGGTGAGGGAGGGAGAGAGAGAGTGTGTGTGCGAGAGAGGGAAGGAGAGAAAGACAAGGGACACGTGTAGTGTCCACCTACACAGCCCACTGCTGTGTGAGCGAGCAGTCAGAGAAGAGGTACAAAGGGGAGGGAAGGAGCAGGCAGGAGAGGAGGAGGGCTGTCTGAGTACGAGAGAAAGTAAGAGAAGCAATGAAAAAGTTTGAGTGAGGCTCCGGGGAATGAGCTGAAAATTTCATTCAACTTAGGCTGGAAAACTGGGAATGCGGTGTGCCAGAGATGGAACATGCGGCTCCAGGCTGCATGTAAACAGACATGCACGGCTGCGGGGCTGGGCAGTAAGATCATACGTTCCATTAGACAAGATAGATTTGTCAGCAGTCAGCGGTTTGTCCATACTGATCATTCGTGTAACATGAAAGCAATTTTTTCCATTATTTTGGTTTCCTGACAGGAAGTTGTACCAACTAAGCAGCTTGTTGCTGAGATTTGGAAAGCAGATCACTGTGCTCATTCATAACCTCTAAGGAGAAACATTAGCAGATTCATGATCTTTAGAGAAAAGATCCTTTTGACAGAAACCGATATAATGAGTGTGTTTAAGAAAAACTTCCCTTTAAACTTAACTGATATTAATATCTCTGATTCCTTGGGTGCATCTTTGAACTCTAAAAACTGTGGGGCATGCACTTGCTTCTTAAGAAATCCAATGTCCTTCTTGAAGGACATTCAAAGCTCTTCACTGGATGTTGGCTTGCTTTTGTTCTGTTCTCTGTCAAGTCAAGATGATCCTACACTGCTTCAGTAATGTTGAGATGCAGGCTCTGGGGAGGCCAATCCATGACTGATAGCGATCCATTGTGTGTTTTTCTATTCAGGAATCATAGGCTTGCTGAAAAATGAAGCCATTTCCTTTCTAGATGATTTTTCATGATGGATCAAAATCTGACTGTACTTCTGTGTATTCATAATTCCATCAATTTGGACAAGACCCCCCCTACCACTGGCTGAAATACAACCCCAAACCATGATAGAGCCTCCACCACAGGCACCACCTCCAGGTGGTTATCTCAGCCCTCAGCCTTAACACCAGCTCTCCACAAGGCTGTGTACTGAGTCCCCTACTGTACACTCTGTACACACATGACTGTGTTAGTACCCACCCAGACAACGCAGTCATCAAGTTTGCAGATGATACCACCGTGGTGGGGCTCATCTCTGGGGGAGATGAGACGGCGTACAGAGCTGAAGTTCAGAGGCTGTCAGATTGGTGTGTAGATAACAACCTGGACCTCAATACCAACAAGACAAAAGAACTGGTAGTTGATTTCAGAAGGAGGAAGCCTGAGCTGCAGCCTGTCAGCATCAACGGGGAGTGTGTGGAAAGGGTCTCCAGTTTCAAGTTTCTGGGTGTGCACATAGACACAGACCTCCAATGGAGCTCTAACACCTCTGCGGTTTTAAAGAAGGCCCAACAGCGTCTCCACTTTCTGAGAATCCTCAGAAAAACGGACCTGAAGAAGGAGCTGCTGACCGTTTTCTACCGCTGCTCCACTGAAAGTGTGCTGACATATTGCATCGGTGTGTGGTTCTCCAGCTGCACCACAGCACAGAGAAAGGCACTCCAGAGGGTCATCAGTATGGCCCAAAAAATCATTGGACATCCTCTTCCCTCCCTGAAGGACCTGTACAGCACTCGCTGTCTCAAGAGGGCACGCAGCATCCTACGGGACGGTACACACCCAGGACACGGGGTGTTTAAGCTGCTGCCGTCTGGCAGGAGGTTCAGGCTGCTGAGGTCCCGAACGAATAGACTCAAGGACAGCTTTTACAACAGGGCAATAGCCCTGATCAACGCAAATAGCTGACCTGACTGGCTACCTACCTGGACTTACCGTTAACAACGGTAAAAACAGTAATAATAATAATATTTATATTTATAACAAGGTGCAATAATAATTAATGTGCAATAATAACAGTGTGCAATACAAATACACTTATTCTTCTTTTTTATTACTAAGTTATTATACTGTGTTGTGTTGTTTGTGTTGCGTTGTGATGTGTCGTATCGTGTCGTGTTGTGTTACATGTAGTGCCGACGTAGGACAGTTTTCCAATTTCATTGTACTATTGTACTATGTATGACTGTGCAATGACAATAAAGAGTTATCTCATCTTATCTTACAGATGGTTGTAGACACTCACTATTCCAAGTTTTTGCCTAAAAGCTCTTTGGGAATTACCTTGTTGACAAAAAAATGAGAGAAAAAGTAGCCAATGTCCAAGGAAAACTTTGAAAGACCTTGACACCCTGGCTCTTTGGAAGGAAAATATAAAGAAATGATGGGTGACTAAAGACTTTTGGATGTAGTTTTACATAGTACTGGACAAAAACTTGACAAAATGTAATAATTATATTGTCAAATTACTACCAAGCCAAAAAAATATGAAAGTAAATATGCATTAACTAGAAAACACATTTACATTTTAATGTGTTTTTTGTAAAACATTTGAATTCACACTTTATTTCCACCTTAAGATATCCTGGGAATTACTCTCTTTGAATCCCCCCACCCAAGACTGCCCCCTCCGTTCACAAAAATTCTGCCTTCTCTCTCTAATAATCTCTCTCTTCTTCTCTGTCTTTGTCCACCACAGAAAGAAAACTGAAACCAGCCACAGACTGGAAAGCATTAGCCTGCTCCCCCCCAACACATCTGATTCAACACTCCTCACACAAATGAAAACAAGAAGTATGGATCTCACAGAAAAAGCAGAGAGTAGTTTTTGCCGTGGGCACACAATGACACGAAAACAGTAGTGTGCACAGTTTAACGAGTGTGTGAAGCCGACAAAGTTGGCAGCAAATTCTCGTCCGGAGCTTTGCTTATTTTGCAGTTTCCAGCCCAACAAAGAAGCAGTTGCTCATTTGGGAACACAGGCCAAGCAAAAAAACCACAGGAAGTGGGCAGACGTTTGTGTTAGTGTGTACAGTTTTGTATATTTTATCTGAATTTGTCTTTACATCCATGCAAATGTGTGACTGTATGAATGTTAGCTTCACTGCATGCTTCGATTTTCCTTCATTTGTAAAGGAGGTAAACAGCCCACAGCTAAATGCAAAACATTCCTCCACTCTGGAAAGAGCTTCATATGTTTGGGGGCTGGAACAGTTACAGGGACATAAGTGGCAGCGGAGCGACAGACCCCAAAATGCTCATCAGAAAAACCCCTTATAACTAAATCGAATAGTCACCACTTTTATGTGACCAAACTGTATGAAACTGGTATAAAAATCTGGTTTAGGATAAACTTGTAATCCCAAAAGTCTGAACAATGAAGCTAAATGGGCAAAACATCATATAGAGAAAAGAATAACCATTAATCATTACTAGAATATAGTAATAAAACAGTCAATGCATAGTCTTACATACCTCTGAGGTAATGCTTTGTTTCACATGAAGAATCTTTCTGAAGTAGTGACTATGTGTATGATTCTGGTCCTAATCAATGCCCTACAAACTACATCACAGAAACAATGCACAGTATTATCACCGTTTGGGTTTATCTTGTGTTTGGGTTAACAGATCATTATGTATATACAGACATGTGCAAACAGAGCTGTTGAATGCTTCAGAGGTTACAAAAGAGTTAACCTGACCCAGTGAGCGCTAACTGTAAGGTCTATCAAGTCACCTGTGCTATCTCTGTCTGTATCTCGCTTCTTCCCCGCCATGTTTACTAAGCAGTCTGTGGTGGGATCAAAGCGTCTGGCTGGCTCACGGTCCAGCTTCCGCTTTGCTACTTTTTTTTTCCTCCTTCTGTTTTAATTTAAGGGGCTTTTTTGGTACCAGCCACGTTGAATAGCTTTGGATAGAAAACACTGCAGCACTGAGCTTAGGAGAAAAACATAATGGCTGGGCTCTGACAATGCTCTTAATTTGCTTCGGTCATGGATGTTGGTCTCAGATAGAGAGTTTTGCGTCACAATGGATTTTTTTTCTTTTTACAGTTTCAAGCGACACAGTGAAAGTTGTTAAGAACAAAGCCGTTTTCGCCCTTTTTCACTTCTGACTGTAACTGGGCAAATTTGTGGGTTAGTGAAGTTTAGCTTTGCTTAAGTGCATTTCGCCTGGCAGACTGGGTGCTTTCTTAATATCTAGTTTAAGACACTTTATAAGTGCCACATCAGTTGCTGTAATGAGTCCTGTTTATTCATGGTTTTCTTTAGTAATCTTGCTTTTTAATTAAAAAAAAAGGCTGTTTCTCTCTGTTTTAGTTTTTTCTTTTTATCTTGCATCAGATAAATTAAAGGCTCTAGAGTTTAAGTAGCAATTGACTTTTTCTTTAAACACATTCTGATTATGTGGCATGCAGCTTCGGTAACATGACATATTCTGGGCAGAAAAGCAATGTTTACAGCTGAAGCTTGTGGCAGTTCAGTTGATTGCTTTTGAATACTTTGAATATAGTGTAAACCAAGCATTCCCAAAGTCAAAATTCATATTTCTTCTACGCATTGTATACAAAAGATGGTTGCCGCCAACACTTGAAACCTTGAATTAAGCATTGTGGTCATGTTCTTTTTTTAAACTGAATGTGTTTGTGCTTGACAGGCTCAAAAGGTACTTCTCAATCACAAGTCGGACTCGCCCTAAAGAATACACCCGCTTCATTGTTGATTTGACTTTAAATAAGACTGTCATTTACAAAGTGCACATTAGAAAGATTTAAAAATAGTAAAAAAAAAGTGACCATACAAAGGTCTATGGGGTTTGTTTCCTCACAGACTTTTGTAGAGTTGGGTTTCAGGGTTTTTTGGGGTTTTTTTGAAGGCCCTTGTATTTTGGCTTCAGTTTTCAGACCTCCATGAGACGTCCATCTTTTAGAAGTTACAATTTTTTCACAAAGAGACACTCTGTAACCTCTTATGGTAATAAAAGGTAGATGTACATAACATAGGTCTAACATGTGAAGCCCGCGCAGAAGTGCCTTAAACCTGCATTCTTTTTAATAGCCACTAGGGGGGTTCTATAAAAGTCTATAGGACAACAGCACTTCTGGCTTGACCATTAAACACTTTCCTTTAATGGCTCAGTCACTCATCTTGGTGAAATTTTGGTTATACTAAGTTTCTGAAAGGTGGGTTATCCAGGGCATGCTCATTAGTTGACATTAGCCAATAAGCATGCAATGCCATAGTCAGAGTCACCTCTTGCTTGTCACATCTTATTTGAAATTGTGGCTCATGGTGGCGACTGCCAAAAACAGAGGCCTTGAGGCTTTGAAAAGCAATGAGCGTGGCAGAAATGTGGGAATATGACAAAGGAAAGAGGCAAAAGACACTGACAGTGCCAGACATTCACAGTGAAAGTGCTTGATTGTTTTCTTCGAGTTGTTGAAACGTGTGAAAACCAAAGGCAAACGGGGGGAAGAAAAGTCATAGAAACTATGAGAACTTTAACAGAAAATGTAACACCTTTTCTTCATGTGTGCACAGATGTGTGTCGATGTTTATCTATCACGGATTGGCCTCCCCAGAGCGCTGTGGGACCATCTTGACGAAAAACGGTACAAAAGGCAGCCGACATCCAAACAAGAGCTTGAATGTCCTTCCAAAAGTCTGAAGTCCTGAAGACTACTTGAAGACATTACAAGAAAGTCTGCCTAATAGAGGTTGTTCTGTGTTGAAGAATAAAGATGGTCGTGCCAAACTGACTTTCAAGCTTGTCCGAAATGAAAAAAATTCTGGTTTTGCCTCACTTACCGTCTTTTCATGTATGTTTGCACTGCTAGTTTCCATTTCCTAGCAAAATATAAAGATATGAACAATGGCTTAAGACTTTTGCACAGTACTGTATACCTGGTAAATCACATACATCGTTCATCGCTTATGCGCTCTAGAGTGACAGCAGACACCAGATGCTGTGAGTCAGAAAGACATGGTCTAAGCCAGACATCAGCTGACTGAACATGTTGGCAAAACATGAAACCCGCAAGCTCTAGTGTCAGCAAATTACAAGAAACTCCTCACATGTTCTTCATCCTCTTCCAAAGAATTCTTTTTACATTAGCCTGTGACTTCACCAAGCTAGTGTAGATTAGTGGTGTTTTGAAGGGACAAAAAGGTCAGCAAAGATGATGTTATACTAGTCAAAACCAATGCCTTATATGGCTATTGGCTAAACCCACAACAACTACTATTAATGCAACACACCCACACAGGTCAGGCCAGGTCACGTGCTTTGTGTTTTCTCGCTGCAGTGTTCATGAGTGTGCCAGTTGTGGCTGTTATCACGGGGTTTCTGCAGAGTCAGGCTTGTGTTACGAGGCTGGGGAGCATTTAGAGCTGCCTCTACGGCCTTTGTGCTCACTTCTCCGCTCACTAAACTCAGACGCAATACAGATCACATTTTCCAGGTTTACTGGTTGTATTACCCTCATAAAATACTCAATGTGCTGGGTTAGTTATAAAGTGTAAAATGGCATAATCGTGCAATAAGAGCCAGAGTCGTCTGACGTTACCAAGGAGGTATTTAAGGGTAAAGTTAGGTCGTGGATAAGTTGTTGATGCCGTACTTGATACATTTGGATTAGGCCAGCTGTAGCAGAGCACACCTCTGCTGAAAGTGCATTCAGGTGAATACATAGTCAAGGAATTCTTTGTTTCCTTAAGCCATGAATATACAGTGTGGACACACTATGAAACCTACTTAAATGGAATAATAAAATATTTGTACAACTCCAGCTTACAGGAAATTTGCTTTCATTTTTGTTTCCTGAAAACTCCTTTGTTCAGACTAATAATGAAGTCAAAAGCTGATGCTGAGTCATTCATAACAAAACCAAACAGGATGAAAGAAAATTAAATAACGGTGATGGTTATTTCTGGAAAATGTATAAATAAGTCCTTAAGAGCAAAACCTAGCAACTTGTGCCTTCATACTCAGATGAGCAAACAGTAAATATATTTATTTGAAGATAAATAATCTTTTGATCATCGCATTCACCATTATCATATTTTACAAATGGTTTTTTCTTTTTTTAAGATGCCTGAAAAACACCTGAATTAAAAAACTAGCAAGACTGTTACTGATGCTAAAGATTAAGAATTTAAGTGGATACTCAGATACTAAGCAATATTAAAAATCAGATTAGACAGTCATTTAAAACAGTACTGATAGCAACAGCGCCATATTCGCCATATGCCCCTTCCCTCACTAGCAGCTGAAATGACTGACATTCACAGCACTGAATAAGAATTTATGAGGAATTGAAATATTACATTTCACACTGAAGTATTTAAACAGTTATCATTAATCTTAATTTGGCCAGCACACATGCTACCATTAGCCATTTAGCTATTAGCAATTTCCCAACAGCCACATTAGCCTGCTGTTATCACTATGGCTAATAATAAAATTACAGTGTTAATGTTGGAGCTAGGCAGCAAACATGATCAGTCCTGCTCATCTGTAATGTTAATAGACATGGTTAATTTAACAAGATAATGCAATTATATTCATCTTAAAAGTTTTACATTTGTCTTAAAGCCCCAGATTGAAAAGCCTAAAACAACTAAATAGAAATAGTGGTAGCTCATATTACCAGCTCTATGTGATCAATAAAGGAAATGTAGTCCCAAGTGACTAGAGGCACAGCACGATCTCTTTTTTTGCACTTTCTAAGAGAGTCTTATATATATAACTTACAATTATGTTACTTTATTTTGTAAGACAACTTAAAAACAGGAAAAAGAAAAATACTTCTTTGTTTCATGTCTCCCCCCCATGTGGAATCAAAAGTGACTGAGTATTTTCCTGGGTAACTGTTCTGAGTTTGAAATTCTAGTGTCTTGACAACCCTAGTATGCATGTCAGGTTACACGTGCTGAATAAAGGTGAATACCATACTTTGGTGTATTTTGGGACATATGACCACCAGTCATACAGCTCTAGGATACGCTCAAAGGGGGAATGATGGGGCCCAGCAGCAACTACTGGCTGCCCGGCTGGACTGCAGCTCTATACATGAGAGCCAAAATAAACATCAACCTCAGTCTCTTTGCTGACAGGACATGAATGTGTGTGGGGCAGCCAGAGGAGTGTGTGGCTACCAGCGGTCGCATGTGTTCCTCAAGTATCTATGTCCATGTGTATTTGTATGTATGTGCACTTGAGTGTTCGTGTCCACATAACCAACTTGGAGAATTCAAACCCTCAAGTTTCTGAATTACATCTCTATCTTCCTCTCTTTCCCCCAGTTACATCTAAATCAGCCCCCGCTGAGCTATGTCTGGCAGCCACGGCCTCCACTGCCCATCCTTTGTCCGTTAAAAATACCATGAGTGCACTCCAGTGACCACACCTCCATATATCTCTGTATTCCCGCATCACACTAAAGTTCAAATACTACAAGAAAAAAGATAATGCAACGATTAAGAAACAAATGTTGAAAACATAATCACTGGTTTCTTTTATTCTGTGGCTGTTCATAAAGTTAGACTGTAAAATAATTGTACAAATGAACTATAAAATCACTATGGAGTGTACATGTTTTTGGCACATGTAACTGGCGTGATAGACAGCACGGCGGCTTATTTTTTGACTGTCAGGGGCACTATGAAACCACATATACTCGACTTTTATTACTCGACTTTTTATTCCACTGCTAAAGAGGAAACGATTTGTGTTTTCAGCACCATTTACATGTCTGTGCGCCTTTGTATCAGCAACATTATGCAAAAAACTACCCATTTGAATTTCATGAAACTCAGTGAAGAGGTGCGGCATGAGCAAACAAAGACCTTTGAAATGAATTATTCCCTTTAAAAATCGCATGATAGGACACCAGCCTTGGTGCAGGATCCATGCTGAGTGAAATATTTACAAAGTCTACATTAGAAAACAAATAGAAAATCATGTTTATCTGAGCATCTACATTTTGACCAGCTCTAAAAAAAATGACACTAAGCCATGAACTGAGATAAACTTAGTTCATTAGTTCTACTTCATTGCTTTACTTCCATGTTTGGTCCAAAGGCCAGAGAAGTGGTGGAAGTTCTTTATATCAAGAACGCATAAACTATATTAATGGACTCATTATACTTTCACTAGGATTTTTGAGGGATCCTATAGCCATTATGTGGTTTCAACCTCAGGGTTAGAACAGGGTATTTTCACAGAGCTCCCAGTGCAGGAGGACCAGACCAGCTAAATGCCATAATCAATCAATTTCCTACTCAGCAATTAGACCTGGTCATCGAGCTTTCCATAACCTTTTATCCCCCTAAAGCCTGTGCTACATGGTTCAAAAGAGGCTGTGTGGCCTGATCGGCGTGACCCATTATAACACACCTTTGAGATCTGAAGCTTTAATAACTCTCAGGCAAGGAGAATAACTGTGCACTGGGTAGGAACTGGGAGACCTTTGACACTTGAAAGAGAAAGATTCCTCCAGATATGATCGGATTAGCATGGGGGGTCCATAAATCGTGTTTTTGCAATAATTCAAAGACAACACCATGTTTGATGGTATAAAGACATGCACATACAGAAACAGGATGCCTTCAGGCTGTCTGGAAAAAGAGGGTTATTGGCAAGATGGAAGAATTATGTTGCAGAGCTGCAGGACAGGCATACCGAGCCCTTCTAACTACACATTGCCAAAATATATCCACCTACTCTGTATTAAATATACATATAGATAACTGATGAAAAGAGGCACAGTTTTTCATTCCAACATCAAACATCTTGACACAGTACCTAATGAGACATAAAGGAAGATTGTTCAAAGCAGTCGCAGCGGAACTTTGCTTTCTGCAGAAAATGCCCCAAGCAGACTCATTCATCAATCTTCAGGAGGAGAGAGACAAATATTTTCAAGCTTAGCCTATGAATAATTTGGAATACAGGAAGCATTCCTACAAATATATTTTAAACATCATCATCTTAAAATATTCAAATGTTAAATGAACTGCACTCAGTTTGCTATTGGACTCCTGGAGCAATTTTTAACAAAAAAATAAACCTTAGGGATTTCCTCCTAGGGGAGTAAACGATGCTTGACATGGTGGCTGTGCAGAGTGTGTGTGTGATCTACTGGTAGATTGATGGCAGGTTCCAGGCCATTTGCTGCTGTTTAATTCCTAAAGAGTAGATCACCCCTGGGGCTGCATGAGGAAGAAGCTGGAGCTTGAACCCTGATGGAATTATAAATCAGAGGCAAGCTGAGGCCGATAACGAAAGGTGGATGACTGTGTGTGCGAGGGAGAGAGAGAGCAGACACGAGTACAGCTACAACATTGAAAACACTGACAGGTGAAGCGAATAACACTGACTGTGTCATTTCAATGCAAAGTTCTGCATGTACAATTTGGGTCCTGGCCTTGGTGTGATTGTTACTTTACTCTGCACCCTAAGAACTGTTGTACACAAAGCCCCCTCAGTGCATCCCAACACCTTCTAACAACTGTTCAAGAACGCATCCCTACATCCCAATCTCATCAAACATCTGCATGATGCACGAAAACAAGTCCACAAAAGCCCCCAATCCCACAACCAGGAACCAGTGGATCAGCTAGCTATCGTATGTGAGTAACTTCAGGAATGTTTTCATTACTCTGTCTTTTTAATGTAAAGTAACTTTGGTTTAAATGTGATACATAAATAAAAGCTAGTTATTTCCTGATTGTTATGTACCTACAAAAGAGTATTAGGGCCAGTGAAAAAAAGATTTTGGTGTCATGACTTTTCTTTTTTTCTTTTTTATCTAAATTTTGACTGAAACTGAGAATTCTGACTTTTTCCCCCTCGGACATCTGACGATCTATTTCTGACTGTAATCTGTAGCATTTTTTTCATAAACTAAAGGGACTTCCTCCTAGGGTAGTGGTTGTAAATGGTGCTTGACAGTGGTGTGTACGTGTGTATGTGTTTGTGTGTGTGTGAGATCTACTGATAGACTGATGGCAGGTTCCAGGTCATTTGCTGCTGTGTTATTCAGAAGGCATTCCAGAGGGCACCCCTGGGGTTGTATAGAAATTCTGACTTTTTGTTTCTAAAAACTATGAAAAAAATCATAATTTTAGAAGAAAATGTAATAAGTCATGACCAAAAACATCTATTTGTGCCCCTAATCCTTGTATTACTTGGGTTCAAAACATCTAAACAGCAGTTTATAGTCTATTAAAGGTCCTCAACACAGGGCATAGAGAATCACAAACCTGAATACTCACTTAAAGTTAAACATCTAACACACTGTAGATTTTAAAACAAAAGCAAAAAGTAAATTCTGAACTACATTAAACCTAATATAAATAAAATCTTTGCTAATAACAGGTATTTATTTGAAAAGGCATAAAAGGTGTGATTTTTTTCCAGTGATCGTGTGCTCTCAGTCAGTTTGTAAGTCAGTGCCAGTTGGAACAAAACACACCACCGCACTCACGCATGCACATAAATACCACCAATCATGAGCGGACAGACAGCCTTCATCCCCTATCTGACAAAAATGGGGTCAGTTCTGCACACACTCAACCACCAACGAAAGAGGATCCCCCAAAATTACCACTCTGAGAGAGCCTGAAGAAACCAGTGACTTCATGTCTACTGCAGTTATACTGATTTACTCACGTTCAACCCTCTCAACTCCCACCGCAGCCCAGAAGACCTCCCTCTCCCGCTTCCCCATCCCCCTCTGTGTGTGTTAGCATCTTACATCCGTCCTCTATCTCATTTGTCTCTGAGGCCCTACAGACACTGACACATTTACCAGCCAAACTCAGCACCAGAGCTGTAAGGATAATACGCTGTGCTATCAGTGACAGATAAGAGAGGTCAGACATAGATTCATTCCAAACGATTCCATAAACACAGCTGAACAGTCTCCGTATTCTTGTCTGCAATGACTAACTCAGAGTTGACGGTTCTTGGAGATTTAGCATGGAGGATCTCCAAAACCAGACTATAAACAAGCTGTAAACTCTCATCACAACATCAAGATACAGATTATCCCCTAAAGCAAGAAATGACAAGAACTGTATAGCAGAAAAGCAGCAGAAAATGCAACAAAACCAGAGATAAAATTACACCACACAAAAAAATCTCAAAATCTATAAAATAAATTCAGAATTCAGATTGAAATGCCAAGGCAAACAACAGGACGAATGTTACTTTGGATGTTTGGGCAAATGGATTTTATGGATTTAAGAGATTCCCGGGCATGGTGCTGATTGATCCGTTCCTGTCTGGATAAAAGGTGTGTGTGTGTGTGTGTATACTTTTGTGCATGTCTAAAGCATGTGGTTAATTAATTACAGTCTTGACATGTCCAAATTAGCTCTTGGGAAGGGAACTGATAAAGGAAGAAGATCATTAATCTCATCCTTCCGCACAGACATAAGGTCAAAACACAATATGCAATGCTTAATGTAGTTTTCTTCACTAAAGATCTGAGGTAGAAAATACATGTAGAAGCATTTAAATCCTTGAATAGTTTCCTCATTTCAGTAAAAAACTCTTTCAGAAATTATTTTATTGTTTCAGTTTCCTTTTAAAGTAAAAATTATAAGTCTAACAAATTATCCCCCTGTTACCCATGTTTATTCACCATAACCACGATCATCGCAGATGATAATCATATTTCTGCAACTACAGCAGAACCCATTTTAGTGCCCCTCATCCTGAAACTGGGGTCCAACATGATGGGCAGGAGTGCAGCTGATAAATTAGCAAACATCACCCCCTGGTGGCAGGCAAAAACTAAACCATGAGTATTGGTTTCCTGGGGACTCACCACAGGTGTAGATGACGCTGAGGTACTTCCTGGTGCCAGCGTAACACGGATCTCCAAACTCTCTTGTGGAAGCTCGGATGAGACAGGTTTTCTTTCCCTGGCAGCGGTTGGTCAAAACCTGCAGAGACACGGACGACTGGCACTCTGGAATAAAGACAGAGATGGGGAAATATATGTAATACTCTGTTGTAAAACCATGCTTGTTACCTCCCACATCTCAGTAATGTCTATTCCACTGGATCATCAACTATAGTCTATAGAAAAATTCCACCAGCATTGTAAAATGTTGATTTCTGTTAAAAATACAGGCAAACACACTTTTTAAAAAAAAAATGAAGATTCCTGTTAACATATTTTCTATATAAATGGACTGAAAGTCCAAACAACTTCCCCTATAACTATTATCAATTTACATTTCTTATGCTCTGTGTTCTTAGACGACATGACACTCACAAAGACACTCACATACATGCACACACACACACACACACACACACATCTCAGATCCCATGATGGAGTTTGTGTCCACATCAGACCCACATAGAGAACCTTCCGCAGGCCTTACATTGTCTAAAGGATATCTGATCCAATACATGTGGGTGTGTGAGTGTTTGTGTATGGAGACCAGTCAAAGTAACGGATACGCCTCTCATACATCATCGCTAAGCACCAGCCAACTCCTCTCCATGTTTTTTGGCTTTGATTTCATTCCTTTATTCCATAATTTTAACACAGCTGCAGAAGATGACACGGCACCTCTAAGCCGATAAACTGCAAATGAACTAAACAGCGAAGGAAATATAAAAGCACTCAAAGGTGCAGTCCCAGTGGAATTCCCATTCTACATTTCTCCACATGACTCCAGTGACACTAAGGATAAAGGTGTGAGAAGCACTAATCAACTCCTGTTGTGGTCTTGTGGGAATGTGGATGGCCCTTGGTTCCACATGGATGCTTCCCGGGCCCCCCACGGGCCATCTAACCCCTAAAAACAACACAAGGAAATGAGCCTTTGAAAATGGACACTCGGCTGTCTTGGTGGCCTACGCAGAAGGAGAAGTGCAGAAAAAAGCTATAGAGGCCATGCTGGCTAAGACTTGGTTCAAGTGTCACCAAGCCTCAACAAATTATGGCCAAAGGTTAAATGTCATAGCCTGGAAGTGTTTGAGGGTAATCTAGTGGTCATGCATAATATCAAAATTGGGAATTCCTCGGATGGCCTGTAACCGTGCTGGCCTGTCTTATAATCAGGAGATTTGTTTACAGTTTATGTCATATAAATAAATTGCGGGGAAATCTGTTCCATAAATCTTGTGTGGTTACAGGTCACAGCATATGCAAAGCATTAAGCTTCTCAATGAAGTAAGCCTGAATCACTGTTGGTTCAACTGGACACAGTTCAAACGGGTACACCCCCAGCTGGAGCTGACATAGTGGAATTCCCAACCAGGATGTAGTGAGGTGAAAGCCTGTGGGAACCAGTGAGAGTAACTGGATATGAAGGAACATAACTCAAAGGTGGAATAATTCCTGCTGTCACTTAAAACATGTGGAGTAATGTAAAAAAAAAAAAAAAAAAGAAGTTCATTTTAATTCTGCCATCAGTCTTAAACTTATAGGAGAAACTTGTTTATCATTTTTTTAAATTATGAAAATGGCAACTCAACTTTGTTGTGATTTAGTAAATTACAAATTTTCTTACCTTTAAACTGAGGTTTAATACAAGTATAGTTTGTTTTTTCCTGATGCGGTTAAATTTGCATTGCCTGACATTACATGTTGAGCTGCATCCTGAGGACAGGACCGAAGTAGGACTATGGTACAAGTCATTAGGTACATTTGACGTGTAGGTACATCTAAGTACAACTGCACAATAGATGATTGGAAAAAGTTGCACGGTCACGGTTGCATGAGTCTTGATTTCTACTGCAGCATTCAGAGGAAGCGTCAGAATGTACTTAATCTGATTGTGCGTCAGAATTCATCCTAGCTCGTATCTAAGGTTCAGACAGCTGATGGTGGCGTAATGGTGCGAGGGATATTTTCTTGGCACATTTTGGGCCCCTTAGTACTAGTTGAGCATAATTAAATGCCACATGCTTCCTGAGTATTGTTGCTGACTATATCCATCCCTTTTATGACCGCACTGTAACCATCTTAATATGGCTGGTTCCAGCAGACTAACTCACCATGTCTCAAAGCTCAGATCATTTCAAACTGGTTTCTTGAACATGTACTCAGTTGGCCTCCACAATCCCCACATCTCAATCAAAAAGGGATGTGGTGAAACAAGAGATTTGCATCATAGAACAAATCTGCAGCAAATCTGCAGCAACTGTGTGATGCTATCATGTTAATATGGAACAGAATCTTGCATTGTGCCAGGTTTTAAAGAATTTTCAGAGGTGATGTTATTTATTGGTACTGTGTGCCGAACTAACACAGGTCTGAGAGCAAAAGGGGGTTCAAACCAGTATTACCAAGGTGTGCCTAATAGCATTTAATGTGAAAGTTTGTTATCCGTATTAGCAGTTTATTATCTGTTTATGTAAGACAAATTGATAAGCAGTCTGTGTCTATGACAGAGATCAATGGTGTAACTATTGGCTTTTATTTCCTTTATTAATCACATTATATTTTTCTATAATATGTACATTTCTACTAGTAGACTTTATGATGACTGTTTATAGCAATATATATATATTTAGTACAGCCGTTACATAATTACATAATGTCCTTAGAGATTAATAAAGTATTCTGATTCTGATTCAGTTCAATAACCTCCTGCTCCGACTAATGTGCCTTAATTTTCTCTGCCGCTCTTTTTTCCTGTCTGGAAGGCCTGACAAGCCAAGTCCACTGACAGACAGACCCCCATTAGCTGCACCTTAGATTCACTGACTGGGTGATTAGCTGAGCATAGAGCTCACAGAAAATGGGGTGGGACTTAGAGGTTCAGGAGCTGATAGAGAGGATGGAGACACACATGTATTCTTTGTTCACCAGCTCAGCCACACACAGAATTTCTATGTAGTTTAAAAGAACACTCCCAAGGGCCTGACCTCCTCTGGCTCTCATTAGTGGTCTTAACACAGAGAGACAAGCATACAACAGTCCCCCTCTCTCTTTCTCACACACACACACACACACACGGCATGAATAACCCCTGTTACCTCTAACCTTTACCCTCTCCAATTTTCCAAGCTTGGGCCACCACCCCTCTATCCTCCACACACCCAACAAGGACAGGACTATAGTTCAGAAGAGTAGGTCCATAGTCAAGAGAAGCAGCATATGAGGAAAGGGAGGAGCTTCCTGGATACACACACATGCACACAGATTCACATGCATACACACACAAACACACACTTATTCTCAATGATGACTAATTACAGCAGGAAACATAAACTGAGGTCACATACAGAAAAGCACCTGCAAGTACTTTTCTTACAAGTAATGACACAGTTTGAAAAGTTACTGAGCTGATTTCCTAATACAATGAAAGGGCGATTCTAGGTGGAGAAACCACCTAAAGCCGTGTGATGTGGCATTTCATGTCAATCAATTGTTTTAAAAGAAAAAAAAGATAATAACTTATCCAGTAGAAAGCCACATCTTGAGTTTCACTCATCACAGAGCACATGTCTTAAGCCTGATGTCCTGTAAGGTTAGTGCATTTTCACTGTCATACATTCTGAGGTTGGTGTACAGCAACTGTGTGTTTTCGAATAAACACAACACACCTCAGAGCACATACATATCCAAACACACAAATGAACACACACGTGCAAAGAGTACAGCAACCTTTCCTAGTAAATTGTCACTACAACCACCATAACAGTCCAAGTTTTCCACCCACGCACACCTTTCCTGGAATTTCAAGACAATGGATGGAAAACACTCATCTCCTCTTTCGTTCTGACTCATCGCGTTTAATAGGGAGGTTTAACTCATTGTTGTGGGATTTAAACTGTTTGTGTAATAGAAGAGCGACTTTCGGATATGGTGATAAGGTGAAAGGATGTGCACACGCCAAATCCTTTCAGTAGATGTCAATGATACATCGACAGCAAACCTTTTCCCAATGCACACCACACGCATTTACCCCAAAATGTTCTTTCACTTCTCTGGAAACATATTTTACAGTCAGACATAAACAATACTTTTCAAAAGTCTTGAGCCACCCCTCATATCGTTGCTTTTTCCTTGCAAGGAGCTGGAACTTGAGATTTTTTTGAAGTGATCTTTAGCTATAGTAGTTCCCTGTTCTTTCTAAAGATCTTTCAAAGTTTTTCTTTAAACATTGACTGCTTTTTCACTCATTTTAATTCCAGTCCTCGTCCCTGACCATTTTCAGAGGACTGTTTTGTTGGTTAAGCCAATTAAGACTGACCTTTGAATCATTCATGCATAAAAAAGGCACCTAATTCAAGGGATGAACTAGGGTTGTGTCTAGACTTAACAAACAACTTAAAATGTATCTTTAGGCACTTTGTTACTAGCAGCCTGTCACAAAAACATATAGTTTGCTTCCATTACTTTAGCTGAATCTGCAAAAGAAATGATAATGAAGTTTGACAGGCATAAAATAGTATTTTGGCACCAGCAAGGTGATTCCCAAAGAGCGATCAGCCGAAAACTCGCATAACCTAGCATGCTGTGCAGTATGTTCTTAAAAGATCTGAGAATACTTTACAAGTAGAGGGCAAAAGAAGTGGTGGGAGGCCTAAATAACTATTGACAGTAGATGAAAGTAAATCTAATGGCTAGATTTTATTATTCCAATTGTCAACATGTACGGAGGTGATGGGGAGGTCAGGAGAGAGGTACAACAGTGTCTACAACCATCTGTAAAACTTGTTCGAGGCTCTGTCATGGTTTGGGGCTACATTTCATCCAGTGGTGTTTGGAATCTTACCAAAACTTAGGAAATTATGAACACAGAAGATTTTGATCAACTGTGCAATAACATGTGGAAAGTGTCTGATTGGCAGCCGCTCAGTTTTTCAACATGACAATGCTGTTACTATCAATGCAGTAAAAACATACCTAGATAGAAAAGCACACAAAGGAATGATGCAGGTCAGGGATTGGCCTCACCAGAGCCCAGATCTCAACATTATTGAAGGAGTGTGGGAAAGAGAACAGAAAAAAAAGGCAGCCGACATCCAAAGAAAGATATTTAATATTCTTCAAAAAGCCTGTAGTATTATTTCTGAAGACTATTTAAAGAAATTATAAGAAATTTTGCCTAAAAGAGTTTGGGCTGTGTTTAAGAATAAAGGTGTTCATATCGAATACTGACTTTTAAACTCATTAGAATTGTACAAACTCTATTTTTGCCTGATATGCTGTACTCCTGTGCATGTTTCCGTAAATAACTCCAATTGTTTCTTATATTCTTAGTAAAATACAAAGGGCTTGATGACTTTTGCACAGTACTGTACAGAGGATTTTCCTTGTGTGGGTTTGTAAGGCGATAGCAAGTTATGTCACAATCATTCCAGCAAATCAGAGAATTTGGTATGTGTGCTATGTGTGTTATCACCTTAACCCTGCATGAGCTTGTTATCATAGAAAACACGCAGCCTGAGACATTCATGATAGCCAGTATACAAATGTCATTGATTATATTTTTGCAAACTTTAGGAAAAACAGTCAGACAGTAACAATTTGTTGACAGAAATCTGTCAACTCAGGTCTTTCACGACTGATTTAAACAGACAGACCTGCACATTTGAAATAAATCTACATCTATATCTATGTCAGCAAAGTCCAAAACAGCATAAACACGCTACTTATCTGCTCTGCATCTATTAGTGGATGCAGTAAATACAGACAGAGTTACAGTGAAGTATCTCCCACCCTAAACAACAAGCAGTCCAAAATGGAAGTATTAAAGTTGAAGTGCAGCTGTGCATTTACCACAATAATCTAGTATCCAACCTGCAAATAGACTAAAGTCTGAACCATCATTTTCAAACACAGCACAAACTCAAAAGGGAAAGCACAGTGGCCTTCCTTTTATTTTAGAAAAAAAACACACTCTAAGATCCTGCATGCCAAGCATGGGGGGCTATTTAGATGTCAAGAGGTATGTATCATGGTAATGGGGCAGATGAGAGAGGAGGGCTGAAGCAGGCCCCTTTACTTTGAGGATTCTTCATCGCCGCCAAAAGCCGTCCAACTCCGCCACTCCCACCCAGAAGACAAGATCAAAGAGTCCTTGTGTTGTGAGTACATGCCTGTGTACATACTTGTTTTTTCCTGGTATACTTTTCCAGGGCTTTTGTATTCAAAAGGAAAGCAGACAGTGGTTTTCCATGGCATAAATTCCGTGCGGCAAATCTAATCAAGTTAAATAAGTTCACTAGAAAAGTACCTCCAGAAGGCATTTGTTTGTTAGACAACGCCTAGCACAAGTTATCACAAAAAAATTCCGTCTATTTGGCAGGTGGCTGGTGTTAAATTGTCTAAATTTTTGCATTTAACAGTGTACAAGCAAAGCACTGTAATATTCCTTACCATTACACTATGCACAGCATACCTGGACCATGCAGTCAGCTGTGTGAGTTCAGCGGTTGATCCCACACCTCAGGCTGCAACTTTGCCAGGAAGGTTTGAGAGATTACCATAACCTATTCCGTTTAGCACATTTGAACCCGCATTTAAGGAAACTTAAATTCAAAACAGACACAAGACCAACTTGCGCTTACAGCCACTGCCAACCTCAAGATTAATTCAGACATGCAGAACCACAAATACACACATGCACTTGAGGCTCCACGCCACTTCGGGAGGGTAAAAAAGAAGGGGGAAAGCGTTTAGAAATAATTAACAGTGTTTGTCTGAGCTGTCACTCAAGACACCCTCACTTCCTGCTCCAGGTGACATGAGAGCCACATTAAAGATGGAGATGACAGGGGAAATCCCACCACAGCACCACCAGACTGTCTGGAACAGCTCAGAGGGTGGTTGTGGGTGACTGCAGTGTTTACATGCACACACATGTGTGTATGTGATGGAGAGAGGAAAACTCATTCTATAAAGTGGGCGAACAGCTGTTTGTGTATGTCTGAGTCTCCAGCCGACATAAACACACTAATGGTGAATATGTGATTTTTCAGTAAACACCACGTCTCCCTTGCTTCAATTAGATTTTTAATCAATACTCAGAGCTACTGTATTTAACCCCAGAGTCTGAAACCATATCTCAAACCAGCCCTGTCTCACCTGCTACACCTACTTGCCACATGTCTGGTCCAATGCTTCCTGCTCGTACAGAGGAAAAGACTACCTGACAAAAGGGTCAAGGCCACCACAACAGCACCTGTGGTTAAACTAATACTAATACTTGCCACGGATCCAAGTTTAAAGTCGTTAACATTCCTCTAAACAAGGCCAGGGGTACATTTGGTTATCCCATGCACTCACACATGCACATAACAAACATGCATACTTGGAGGGAACTCAATATGTTCCTTTTCAACAGTCCAAACTCAGTGCTTTTGATGACAGGGACATCTGATCTGCATTCCTCCTCATTCCCCTGGCAATGTTAGTGTGTGTCTACCTGATGCTCAGTGGTGGTTTTCTTTATCTCAAAATGCTCTGAGAACAAGCTGATGAAATGCCAAAAGGTAAATTGCTTCTAAAAGAGAAATTATCAACCAGTGATTGTGGAAGAAGTGCAAAGAGATTTGAATAGATGACATCAGGGATGGGTGTGACAGACCAGTGTTTGCTCTAGAGCCTCTCAGTCAAAGAAAGTGGAGGAAATGGAGGAATAAAGGTTTCCAAACCACAACAGCATCTCAAGGCAATATCGCCCACGTCAAAGACATTTCATGAAGGGGGATGCAGCAGGTGTTTTGAACCTGACTGTATTTGTAGTTCACTTTGTGTTCACTGGAGTTCGAGTCCAGGCGTGTAACACTCATTATTAAAACCTTTTCATTTTTCACATCTGCTCAATATAATGACACCTGCATGTTTTGATTATGTCTTCGCTGCAAGGCATTTTTGTCTTTTAGCAAAAAAAAAGCGACCTGAAGCTGCACTCTTCCCATTCATTAATATGTATAAGAGCATTAGCACGACAAGGAGACTCTTTTTAACTTCATGCAAACACATGTAGGCCTGATTTGCATGCCAAGCTAGTGTCTTGTTTTATGACTCCTTACTTATTACTCCTCCCCTGACCTCGGACTGACTCCTAAATTGATTATATGAGGAATGATACAAATGTACCACCTTTCATGAAAATACACGACACAATCACACGATCAAGGCACCTTTGTAAAAAAGGAAGTCATTGAATGATCACGAACTATAAAAAAAACGCCAAAAAATACAGCTTTTGAGAGCAAAGTACATTTTTAAACACTGCATACTTGAAGTGACAGAAAAGGAAAACAAGAAGGTTTCTCACCTACTGATGGAGACCTCCTGTGGAGAACGGGACACTCGAGGGTGCCCTGCAGAGTTCGGCCGAACATGGCGGAGTAGACGGCGATCTGCATTCCCTGTTTGCAGCTTAGCCTCATCTTATCCTCCTCACAGACCACCTTACTCTTATACTCATCTGTGGATACAGAGAGAGAAGGAAGAAAGCTTGTCAACCAAAAACAACACATATTCTGTAAAGGTGAAAAAAAATTATTTAATAATATTTGATCTAAGTTTTCATTTCCTGGATATTTGCTGATTAGATACAAATTAGAACCACTAGATTAGAACCTCTGCTTAGCAGTTTATCATATGCACAGAGCACAGACTCCATTTTTCATTCAGAGTAATGGGCATGAGACAGAGGGAGGACAGATTGGTGGACATGTAGAGCCATGCAGAGGCATTCCTCAGACACATCCACCCAAAGTGACCTGTGACAGCAAGAAGTAGCTCCACTGGCCTGCAACTAAAAACACAACAGCAGAGTGTTTCTATATCCATGTGGGAAGTGGAACAGGAATGCAGAAAAGAAAAGTGAGAGAGAAAGCAAAGAAAATGTTCAGGACCAGTTTGTTATACTTCTTTGTGACGGACTCACTCTTGTTCTGTCTCAGACCCTCCCTGTTCTCCTTCACTAACACCATCCTCTACCCACCTCTCCTTTCAGAGGCAGTGACACCTGCCCGTTGCACCTCACTAACACCCCATGCAGCCTTTCTCTCTTCCCCCCCGAGAAGTCATTGGTTAAGTGACAGTGAACAAAGAGCTGCTGATTGGTCCTGGGGTCCAGCGGAGAAAGGAACAAGTAGGAAAGGCAGGGGGATCAGTGGATTAATGCTGAGTTGTGGGCACTCTTGTGTGAACTTTTGCACAGCTCAGTGCGGCTCGGCTCAGCACAGGACTGAGCGACGAATGAATACTAGAATCTGGGTGGGATTACTGCACTGCTGTGGCTCCCCTCCGGAGTGATACTCTTAACTTCCTGGATCACAAGGAGAACGATGGACAAGGATAAACAGCGAGGCACACAAAAAGCGTTTTTTTCAGATAAAAGAAGCAGCACAGAGGGAAGAGATTTCAAGAGAGTCACAGGGATACTGACGCCTAAATTAATGCAGACTTTATGGAAAAATTATAGAAAAAATTTTCCTACAAACAGTAGTTAAATGAGAAATACATTTAAATACTCTTGCCAGGTCTGATCCCCTTATGCTCAAGGGTATTGTTTGGCATTTCCATCTGAAACAAAAAGCTTAAATTTAGTCAGTAGCAAATGCAAAAGTGTGAGGCCAGAGTGAAACAGCTTCAATATATGAATGAGAAATATACTTAAGAGAATTTTGACCAACATTAAAGCTATGTGTCTCCGGGATAAGCAAAGTCACATCATGTTTTTCCACTTGAAGACCAAACGTTACTATTAACAGGCTGCCATATAACGGTCAAGCTGCTGAAACAGCAAAGTGCTCCTTACTGCATGCTACCATGAATGTCATCCAAGCCAAGCCATGCCAACTTTATTTATAACACACTTTAAAAACAGCAACCACTGACCAAAGTGCCGAACATAGGAATAGAAATGCATGCCAATAAAAATAAGAGAAAATAAGAGAATTCAAATTCAATCAGAAATGACAGATTAAGATGAAAGATAGCCTCTATAGTTATAACATATTATAGAAGGTCTCCAGTCACAGCTGTAGAGGTGTTAGCTAGCTCCTTCCATCTGAGGTTTTTTATAACAGATACAGATCAGACAGCCACGATCACATTAGATATAGTCTCTTCATCCAGTGAGTAAGATGCTATAACATATGGCTGCCAATGTCCAGTACTGATTGATACAGATTCAGTATTGCATGTGCAGCCAGGCGATACTTATTCCTCAATTGTAGTCAATATACTTGATTTCAAAAATACAGTATGTCCACTAGTTGACAGTGCTTTATCGTGACAAACAACGGCACTTTGGTTTTTGGGTTAGCTACACATACCACATCCTGATGCTTGATAAAGTAAAGAGTCATTAAAGAGTCCAGCTGTGTTGGAAAAACCCATTATGAGCATCTATTCTACGAGCATGTCCCTCACAGGGTTATGAAAAAGCCTAATCATCACCTGTAATAAATTAAAAAGTATATCTCAGCCCTAATTTCTATTTCAAATTCAGATATTTATAAGTGACTACAGGGGAGAGCCTTGGTACACAATTTTAAAGGTTGATTTGGGATTTCCTTTGATTGTTAGTGTACTAGTTTGGTTTTGACCTGACACCACCCTTGTGTATTGTGTATTGGCGTTGTTGGGGGGAAAAAAACAAAGAAAGAATGGTTCAAGCACAGGGAGGGACAGAAATTTTTGTCGCTGTCACAACGCGGGGCGACGAGGGACTTACTCGGTCTGCATTTGTACCAGACAATTAGGTATTTACTGCTCCCAGGACACTGGTCCGTCCCAAACACGCGGCTGTTGACAAGGACTTGACAGCTCCTTCTGTCTTGGCACTCGTCCTGCATTTTCTGAAGCAAAGTGACACAAAACGGGAGAAGAACAAAGGCATGTTTAGAGGGAGAACAATAAGCCAATGATAGTGAGACCAGCAGCAGACAAACCTAAAACCACTTCAAACAGGCTGCTTATAGCTATTAGGATATGTGGCATCAGTTCACCCATTTCGTTTGTTCATGTTTTAGCCTGCTATAAGCCCAGTGACCATTCCAACACACAGGAATGGCTGAAAGATTTCAGTTCAGAGCCTCCCTTAAATTAAATATTAAAAGAGTTGCATTAGTTATGAAAAAGCAGGGAAAGAGACATGAATTACCACTGAAATAGTGCTGAGGTAAGATAACAGATGTAATTTGTGGACTTCCACTGAAAAACACACTAAATAGACAAGAAGGTCCTCACTGTGGCGCCAATTAAGACCGAAATGTCTAGAAATACACTTTTTGTTGTCAGCAGATCTAACAAGAACACCAAATCAAATAATGAAACAATAAGCACTGAATGAGAAGTCTTATTCTTCTGTGTACGTCCACTGTAGCCCATAAACAAAAAAAACACAGTAAACCACTGAATTGAATTAGCTGTTACATTAATAACATGCACATGGCTGGGTACTGATCCATGCTTGCAAACAGGCAGTAAATGCAATATTTTATCCTGTTTGTTACAAACTATATTTAAGTTTGTGTTTTTTAAAGAGTGATATCTTTAGGAGAAATGACCACATTTGTTCGTGCTGAAGAATTAATTATGTTGCAAAGTGATGGCCATCGTTGGTCTCTTTTATCAGACTGCTTCAGCTCCGTTTTATCCACATAGCAACAAATTAAAGTCTTTTCACAGCATTTCAAAGAGGAAATAAATGAGATCACGCTCATTTTTCAGAGGATCCCCCCCCGCCACACACCAAAATTCCCCTTTTGAGCATGAATCTGGTGACAATAAGTAACTTTAGAAGGCTCAATGAAGGTGTTCATCTCCCCAGACAAGTTTCAGTGCCAACTGTGTTGACAGTCAGAAAGAATACAAAATAAGACAAAGCCTTTTACTGAATACACCAAAGAATGACTCTAGATATCACAGACAGCATACAGCAAAGGCTGAATTTTCACATCCATCAGACTACATGCTGAAAATCTACAAAAAAGATATTATTGAATACTATTGCCAAAATTTCAATGTGAGAAAGTTATGTTATGTTAATTAAACAATTATTAACTCAGTTACTGGCAGACAGAAATGAATTGATTAATCTGCCTTTTTACAGCAAAAATTCTAAATATTTGCTACTTGCAAAATCTCTGTGGTGTAAAGTTTGATTGCACAAAAAGTAATGAATCAGTATAAATGGGATTTGAAAATAATTAGGTTAAAAGATAAGGACAAATGTCACTTGGTCAACCTGAGGCATCACTAAACAAGCATTTGTAGATGGAGGCATTCCTTCTGTAAGGCCAGCAAACCAAAGGTCATGAACAGGTGGCACACTGGGATTCCTCAGGGTTGTGCTCATGTGGGTGGCACGGCAGTCATTCTCTCACTTCGACACAATGCACCCTCTGTGTCTGTGCATTCATGGCAGCCCTGTCTATTATGGAAACGGAGGGTGTTTGATGCTAAAAGGCAGGGGAGCCTAAGAATAAACCGAACAACTGAATGAATGCCGAACAGGATGTGTGTTTGTGTTGGTGCTGCAAAGCGGGTCTTCTTGTCCAGCCGCATCCCAATTTAGGAGAGGATGCTAAAGCAAAGACCCCATGAAATCGCTTTGTGTCACAGGAACATACAAGCCTGCTTCCTCTTTAGAGAGTGTAATTTGCCGGAAAACGTTCCCACAAAGCGTTACATAATCGTTGGTTCTCCAGAGTTTAACCCTTGGCTAATTTGAACCTTTTACAGGACACTTTCTCTCAACCCAAAAAAGAAAGGCAGCGCATTAAGAAGTGACTTACAGAAGGCGGGATGCCAAATGTGGGAGGAGATTCTTTACTCTTAGGAAAAGTCTGGTAAATACCAACTGAATACAGTTGTGAATAATGATGATGTAATAGCGCAAAAGGAATGAGCCTGGCTATTTACCTGTAGTGCAGTGGACACAGAGCAATATCGATCATCCTCCCGAGCTTTATAAGAGCTTAGGAGGGCCTGGTAGGTCTGAGGGCACTGCTGGGGATCAGAAGCACCTCTTCTTCCATAGAAAGCTGACTGGATGGTGATGGTGGCACGCGAAGGGCAGCGAACAGTCAGGAAGTCTCCGTCACAAGCTTTCGCTGTGTAGTTCCTCAACACTTTGGACAGATAGCCTGTGAGAACGCAAGAAAGCAGAACCGCAGACATTCATTTATTGCACACTAAACATTACCATCTGTTGATAATTAATTTCTTGATACCTAACAGTTTTAAGCATTCTCGAGTTGTATAATTTTATGATGCACTACTTAATCTCTTATTTCATCCCATTTCCATATGCAGAGAGTTGTCAGCACGCTAGCCTAGCCTTCATTTAAAGAACTACATGTCAGTCTGACCAAAATGATGACTGCTTCCAGCTCAAAGATGCCTTTAAAGCCTCGACTAGTGCAGCAACAAAGAAAGTAAAGATTTATCTTATTCAGCTGTAAGTTTTAGCCCTTTTGTTATCCCTACAGAACAAACTGCTGTGTTTTATATTATAAAAACATGTGGAAAGGATGATTTTTAAAACATGAATTTTTTATTGTTTTATAGAAAGATACTGGACCAGAATTGAACTGAATTAATATTGATCCAAGAACAATTCAAAACAAAGTCTTTCTGGAATGATCTGTCGTCTCTCATTCTTAAACCTTTAATGTCCAACTCCACATGTTCGATATCTATTAGCATCTCATTTGTTTGCTGGAAACCATGTTTTCTTGCACTATGCAAGGTAGTTCATGTGACTAGACACGTTATATAACCATTTCATGAAACAAGGAACTCAGATGCTGCTTCAAATTAAAGAAAAGGTTTCTTTCTTCCATTAAGAGTCTTTGAGAGCTGCCACTCGGCTGTCAGTCACTCCAGAGAACTCATCACAAAGCCACCATTAACATTCCAGTCTGTGAGAAGGAAACAGATAAAGAAGAGAGCTGATCCCTTGGCCGCTGCCATTTAATGTCTTTCTCGACCGTCTGGCTCATTTATGAGCTGGCTGCCAAAGAACACTTTGCTTCTTCCATTTGAAAAACTGGCTGGAATTGTAAAATCCAAAATTTAAGGACTAAGTTTATCTCTTTTCTCTGAAGTTATAAAGGTCTGCCATATCTAAAAGGAAACGCAGCCACTTTTTGTTAATCCAGGTGGTAAAATATGTTAAAGAGCTACTTTTCAACAAAAGAAAACACATTCCAACGTAAGCTCAGCCTTCTTTCTGCAGTTAATGCTCTGCAAACATGTTTACAGAGGAGTAAAGTCACACATGCTCACACACAAAGTGGACACACTCTCATTCAATTACCTTTATTTGGTTAGGGTTCGTTAGAAAAGAGGAAATAACACCAAGACAGCGTTCATTAACACACACATTAGCACATGTGGACTTGCAGAACATACACACAAAACACACACATTGTGCCCTTATCACCATGGCCACAGTTAAAGAGGCAGAGGGGAAACAGGAGACAGTCTTGGGTGTAGAAAGGTCAGCCTCACTCTAAATAGAGATGGTTATTAAACCACCATTTCTCACAGTAACCGGTTTCCACCTGTGGCTATGATGTGATAAAGGAGAACAGGTAGATGTACCATATTACTGCTACAGTATAGATCACTTTTAAACTTACTACTGTAACAGCTGTAAATATTACCTGCATGTATTTGGGTGATCTGTCTTTGTGAGATATTAAGTTGTTGGGCTGTGGTTAAAAGAAAAAAACAAAACATCCTGAATAATGAGCACGTAGGCATTTGGATTTGCATGGGGGGGTACTTTTTGCCTAAATTTACAATTCAGAGGCTCTCTAAGACATTGCTGAAGTGCTAGGTTGTGTATGGTTAGCCAGAGTATAGGTGGAATGATCAACTCAGCTGTTAAAATAACTCAAAGAACTTAACTGATCTGAGTTTTCAGAGTTTAGGTTAATAAGCTGTTGAAATTTGGGATTTAAGAAAGATAATGGGCAAAAACAGAACAAAAATAGACCCAGCTTGTTATATATATATATGTATAAAGCACTAATGGTATAGATAAATGAGGAAAAAGTTTATAATTGATATCGCTGAAATACAGCAACTAGCTAAACTCATGAATAAGATATTAAAAGACAATATGTATGAATAAAAACCTGGAAATGTTTCTAAACATATGGGACAATGACTATAAAATAATTAGTTATTGGTATGATAAGCATGATTTAATATAAAAGTATGAATAATCTAGTTAAGTAGTCATCGAAGACCACAAACAAAACTGTTACCTAACCATAATGGTTAAATAGTTATTAAATTATTAAAAATACTGTCATTATTTTCACAAAGAGTATAACAGACTGTTGGCTAACAGTATAAATGAACAGTTGATGAAAACGAGGAAAAAGAATTAAATTGTTTTCTAATAGTACAAACAAAACTTTTAGCTAACCATAATGGATTAATATGTGAAATTAGTCACAAATTGTCATGAAATCACAAGTAGACAAATAGTACAAATGGTAAGGTAACAGGTAGAATAATTGAAATGTTTAATAGCTGAGAAATGGTGATTTACTAGAATTCAGGCTACCTTCACTGTATTTTTTTAAAGGGCGTTTAATGCTTTTAGTCTGAAAACTATCTGCATTCATGTGTAAACCCCCCACAAACAAAGCCTACAAACAGTAACCGCACGGTCTGATGTCAGAAAGGAGATAAAGGCACACACCTGTGACTTACAAGACAAAATCTTTGTTTTCTTTGCCCACACACAAATGCAGAAACAGAATTTATGAAATCTTCACAGTGGAAGGAGTTTTTCAGTGACCCAAACGGCCAAAACACACAGAAAAAGCTGATAGTAGCTGCAGCTGTCAGGTAAATTAGAATTAGGTGTGTTTTATAAATTACACTTTTCACATCATTATTGCCCTTGATTCTTTTAATTCTTTGGTCTTAGCTCTAATCTCCCGTTTCCACACACACACACACAACCACACAGGTCTGCTTTGCATGCCACATTCCACACAGGGTGAGAGGGAACTTGGCATTCCCCAAGCAGTTGGACCACACACACATAAATACACACACACACACACACACACGCATGCAAAACGTCAACACAAACAACGTGGTAGGAACAAGCCCTGCTGTTTGGCTCCTGAAACCAGGGTGTGGGTGATGGTGTAACAGTATCACATTATTAGGAACTGGTTCTTGGCAAAGTGCCGTGACAGACCACGATTTTGCGCGGCCCTCCAGCTACCCAGGCCTTGGCTGGGGTTGTGTAGCCATGGAAACGTCCGAGGTTACGAAAGGGGTAAATGAGAGGGGACTGGAGATAGATAAGTGAATTTGAACGGACCACTTGCAGGAGGAGTTTCTTGAGAGAGCGATCCTTGAGCAACAGTCTGAGCACCGCAAACACATCGATACGCCTTCCTCCACCCGACAAAAGGAGGACTGTGAGTAAAAGGCAAACAGATTATCTCACACAAACCCTCAGGTGTCTTCTAAAGAATACATTTTTTCTCCACCACTGCACCCTCCCTCCACTCTGCCTCGCTCTCTTCTTTAAGATCGTCATCGTTGTTTCCATTACCTGTTGACTGAAGCCTCATTTTAAGGACAACAAATCAGACGGCGTTAAGGCACCTGTGTGAACTGCCCAGCCAATGACAGGTGTCCCTCAAAGGCATAAGGTTCGACAATGCTGCAGGAACACCCCGGCGTCTTTCCTCCTCCCTTTTCCCCTGTGTTCTTTTTCATGTGGGGGGCAGACTCCCTATTTAACTAGCTCTCTGCCCTTTCTCTTGACAAAAGCGCTGCGCTATTATGTCTACTGGTTTGTTTATTCTCTCATTAAAAGACAGGAGGCTGTGGCTCTGATGCTTCACGTGTAAAAACAGCTCAACTCTTGTCATGAACTGAATTGAAAGGCTTATTTAATGCCTGCACAAGTACACACAGGGATTTGTTAACAGCACGTGTCTTTTTATTGTCCTACATGAAGAGCATTTTTTAAAATTATGCAATTTATCCCGGTAGCAGGAAATAATGTCCACTGTCACAGGCAGTCATGAAGCATAAAATCAGAGGCACTTGCGATTATTAGCCCCCTATATCTGGTCATGTGATGACCCTTACGTCTGACCCAGGGTTGGAGCAGGTCACGTATGATGGAGATTAGTCGTGGTCTGCGGTGTTGTGTCAACATCACATAACAAAACCCCAGCTGGCATAGTGGTTCTCTCAAGGGATCGGTACTAGTACACAAACTAGTGCATATCAAATACCTTTGCCAATTTACACCTGGGTGTGGGTAAATAAGCTTAAAAGATTGCCTTCATGTCTTGTACAAACTGATGAAAAGCTTATATAAAGTGCTCTCACCCAAGCTGGAGCCTCAGCTGAAATCTTACCTGTCTCACCTTTCAGGTCAGCCTCAGAGGAAGCTAACTAATTCACTTTTGGTACACTAAGCTGGGGTGTTCAGTGTCTGCTAAGAATGAGCACGACAGGTACTTCTGACATGAACTGAGGGGAAGGTGGAGGTGAATAAAAGAGAGGGGGAGCGGTTCGACTACAAAGTCTGTCAGTTACTAATGCTCAGGGCTTTCCCCTGTTTTTGAAAGATGCCGCTTTTTCCTATTGGCCAGGCCTGAAGAATGACAGAAGTATTGCAAATGCTACCGACGTGTTATAATACCATTAATGCTGCTTCTTTTTTAGCTGCTTACTCCTTTAAGTCAGTGTTATGGTGCTTGTGCAGTGATGTAAATCCTCTTGCACTGGGCGAGTATGTATAACATTGCAGAAAGTTGTGAGATTACAGCTTAGCCTAATGCCACAAAAGTGATTGCTTAAACTGTACTTTAGAGATAATTGACAGGCTGTAGCTGTAAACTAAAAGTGCAAGAACATTCACATATGATAAAGTATATTTGTAACAAGACCTCAAAAAAACATCCCATAGAAACTAAATAATAAAGACATTCCCGCGCTACAGTATGAAAGGCTGTATTGCGTTTCATCTTGGTGCATTAGGCATTTATTTGCCGCTTCATAAATTTATTGGTGTTATTTTAAGCAAATTATAGCTATCAAACCATCAAATGTTCAAAGATGGAGGGCTGCAGGCTCCCTTGCTGGAAAAGGAATTCCCTTTAAGTGGTAATTTCGGGAAAGAGATGAGGTTTGCCTCAAAGACACGGGCCACACTCCAGCACTGCTCTGGAGAAGTCTGGTACTTGAAAAGAGGAAGAAGAGAATGAAGAGGGGGGGAGAGCAAAGAATAAGATGAATGCTGGAGAAGGAGCTTAATAATTTAATGCTTTATGGTGGTTTAAATAAACAAGAACAGAAAAACAATGACCTTTTTTTGCTGAGGAAGAAAGCTGTATGGAGAGAGGAAGACAGAGCTTCTAAAAGCCACCACTCACAGGATGTGGCAGCAGAGGTCCAAAGGCCAATGCTGGTGGCTTTAGGCCCTGTAGTAATTACATTTCCTAAAAGACAGATGGGATGCAAAGGCCTGGAGCAGAGCATGACTTTGAGATGCAGCTCCTCTTAAAAATAGTTGGGAAACAGAATGTCTTTTTGACTGATAAGCCTATAAATTATCAAATATTGACACCTTTTTATTGGTTGTTGGAAGGTGTTTTTCTTTTCAATTCAGATTCAAAAATGTTGGAATGAGCTCATATCTGTGTTGCATCACCTCTTCTTTTAACAACACACCATAAGAAGGAGATAAACTGCTGTTTTAAAAGTGAAATGTTTGATATGAAGTTTCAGCTGCTAAACTATTTATTTTGTCCTACTTTTCATTTGCAGTAAATGTCTTGCAGGGGTGACAGGTCTGGACTGCAGGAAAACCAGTATGTATGTGCATAAAGTGTCTTGCCTTATGAGTCTCTAAACGTACTACTTGGCCTTCAAAGATGTGCAAATTTCTCATCAAATCCATCACAGAGTCTGCTTTTAAACTGTGCACTGACAACAACCCAGATAGTCCCCCTCTTCCTGCTACTTGAATTATGACCATGCAATTTGCAAAAAGAGCACAGGATAGTTACAATTTCTACTTGGATTATAAAGATTTCTCCAGATTCTAGTTCATGCATTTATTACTTCTAGGCTGGACTACTGCAGAAAGTCCTAAAAACTCCCTGAAAAGTCTTCAGTTAATCCAAAATGCTGCAGCAAGAGTACTGACAGGGACTAGAAAGAGAGAGCATATTTCTCCTGTATTAGCTTCCCTTCATTGGCTCCCTGTTAAATTCAGAATTGAATTCAAAATCCTGCTCCTCACATACAAAGTCTTAAATAATCAGGCCCCATCTTATCTTAATGACCTTGTAGTACCATATCACCCCATTAGAGCACTTTGCTCTCGCACTGCAGGTTTACTTGTTGTTCCTAGAGTATCTAAAAGTAGAATACCCCTCAGTAGAGTTTCAAAGGCTAAAATATTTAACTTATCTCAACATTTTTTTAAATATCAAAGTAAAAAAATAAAAATGTATATGCACAACAACATTGCATTCTTTATTTCATATTTAATTTTTTTTTTAAGCAGAGTCATAAAACAGGCCATCTTCTGCTACTACGGCTGGGTAAGGCAAACTAAGTTACTAAACTATATCAAAAACAACCTAGATAAATGAGCAAATGTTCACATGTATACTACTAAAAACACACACCTAATGGCGTCCGCACCACAAAAATATAATGTCAAGGAGAAGTGCCGAACTGCTTTTGTAAACATGCCATGTACAGTCCTCACTGCTAAGCTGTTCTGATTTGGATTTTAAAATATGCATTCCTCAAATAATTAGAATTCCTCTGCTCGGACTACATTCGTCTTCATATTATACTTTGGATTAGCCTACAATTTAGTTAATCACACCACTATTTTTTTTATTATTCCAGGCAGCTAATTTTAAATACCTCCTACACTACTCAATTACAATAACTGGGTTGATTTGTCCATTTTACTTCAGAGCTTTCACGTATGTTATGTTACTGTAATCAAACCAAAGTATTAGACCCTCTGGCAACAAAGTCACAACCCCAATCTGCTAAAATAAAATAAAAAAAAAACAGTGATGATAATTGTAAATCCAGCAAATGCAGATTATGTAAGGAGTGAAAAAGGGAAATGCTTGCACTGAAATAGTTGGAAGGGATTGTTGTCAGGCAGGTGTTGGGCACACTAGTCGTGAGGGAAAAATGTATATTCCCCGATTAGCTGGCAGAAGGTTGCTGAAGGTTGCCGGCAGTCACTAGGTGAAATTTGTCACAGAGAGGGTATATGCACCAAAAACCACCTTGTGATTGCTTTGATCTCTAGCAGGTTGTACCAGTTCCCCATAGTTTGCAATGAAGACACCAAATCGAGTGCAAACACAAACTGGAAACAAATACCATTCACCTTTAAAGTGAAACCCGCGGTCTGCAGCAGTGAGGCATTACTTTGTAGACGAATGTTCTCACTTTCAGACCAACAACCAGAGAGTTGAGAGTGTTTCCAGAGAATTAGGTGCCTTCCATACAAGCTACAGGGAATCGTAACAATCTGCTATCAATCAAACCAATCCCAAAGAGGTTTTTGCCGCCACATCCTCTTTGCAACACATTTAACCTGCCAGCTGCTCCCATTGTTCCCTAGCAACTGGAAGTCGCAAAGGGGCCCCCGACCGGTCTCAAGGCCTGTGTGACTGAAGTCTAACCGGTGCAGTGTTGCCTTTCCTGAGCATGTCAACAGACACGCACTTTACATACGCTGTGTGCACTACATTTAGTTTTGCTGTTTGACTGATCAAACAATAGCTAATGAAATTGGAGAACGTGTGGCAAAAAGAGAAAGAAAGCCTAAAGAGAGAGAAAATAAAGAGTGGGTAAACTGATATTAGACGACAAGCTGAGGGTTTTGCTGCATTAAGATTTATAAGCATGACATTCATCTGTGGGTATGCTTGTGTGTGTTTCTTTCTTGTCTTTTACACAGTGGCAAAACTGTGTGCATATGGGTAAATGCAACATTGATTCTAACATTTTAGACAGATGTGAAAAAAAAAGCAAACAAAAAAATTCCTATGCTTTGATCAGTTTCACTGGTGCACAAAATTCTCTGGTTTGGAATCCAGAGGGAAGAAAAGGTCTGTGTGCTAACTTGTTTATCCCACTTTTTAAAAATAACAGCACGGGTTGGCCTCATGGTGTGTATCAATACCCTCAGGCGATGGTCGCCTTATTTTGAAAATCAGAGTTGCTTACACATCTACCCTTCCTCCCCTCAAACAAGAGAGAGAGAGAGAGCGAGAGAGAGAGAGAGAGAGAGAGGGAGAGAGAGAGAAAGACCAGAAACCAAGCAGCTGAAGTCATTAAAACCAGAGACACAAACACAAACACTGTGTTCTCCTGGTCCTTTCCTCCTCCCGGTGATGGCTTATCTTTCTGACACCTTCACACACAAACAAGCAGCCACACACACACACGCACGCTCACATATAAACCAACAGCCTCATGTAAAAGTAAACAAACAAACGTCTACAGCCCGCTCTGCCCCCAGCCTTTCCAAACACAGCTCATTTGTTCACAGCATGATGTATGAATCCAAAAGCAGCACACTGGGGGGCTTATAATGATGTGTGTGCGTTTTACGGCCTAAAACTCTTCAAGTCGCTTAAACTCTAATAGAGGCATGAATCCCACTCTTCCAGGAGTGCATAAAATGATACTAAAATGAATGAACTAGCGAGGAATGTCACATGCTAAGTCATGCACATGTCAGGAGGGACAAGGAGTTTGCAACAACTTCTTTTTCTTGCTTGTTTATCACAAGAAGGGAAAGAAAAAACCCCACACTGGACAGTTTGCTTTATATGAAAGCACAGGAGGAGCTTGCCCTGACAGCTAAAGTCATCTTAGCAACGAGGTCACGCTTGATGTTTTAGATTGTTGACAAGAGCCGACCCCTGCAGACAATCAGAGGACGTCCACCTGTGGGTTTGCTGTCTAAAGATGTCCCGAGGGTGCTGAATGGGTATAAATCTGCCAGCTTGGGGATGTCCTCACGGCATGACAGTGGCCGCTAAGTCTGCCTTAGGGAATCATCAAAACCCAAATACTGGACCCTCCCATGACCTCTGTCAGCACGTGCCTCTTCTTGTGACCTCAGAGGGTCAAAGGGCACAAGGCAGGAGGACACTTCTACTCCAAGCTTCAGAGCATGTGTGTTTCTTTTTAAACGGTGGGATGGAATATGGGGTGGAAGGGTGAAGGAGTGAGGGGCACTGGGGTTCTGGGAATATCTCTGGCTTTTGCATGCAGATGGAGAAAAATATGGACAGACAGAACCAGAGGAGGGCAGATCTGTCATTTTAATGGTCACTTTTACGGCCTGGAAAAGTTGGGTGGCAGTCAGAGTGCATATCCCTAATCGCCAGACAGATGCATCAGTGTGTAAGCTTTATCGTCACAGAGTGAACGACAGATGTATCCTTCCTCAGTCACCATCATCACAGCAGATTGGATTTAAGTGACTGCTAGTTGGAGAAGTTGTAGCCTGAGGCTTGGACAAGTGAACGTTTGACAGAGAGGTCACCACTGAGACAATTCATTGCACTCATTTAAACTGCCAGTGAGAAGGCTAGACAGAGATACTTATGACAATTTGTAACAATTGGCTATACAGTGTGGAAACTTCAAAGAAACGTGTCCAAATTTCAACAGAGCAGCAAAACTATCGCTCTTCAAAAATACGTCAATATTAACACTTGAATTTGCATACACTTAGAAGGTTAGGAGTCCTCAGGGAAAGTTTATCAGTAGGCCAATGCTCTCGTGGTAATGGACTCGTGGTCATCATGGTAATGGATATAATTATGCTTTTTTGTTATCAAAAAAACTAAAAGAAAGAAAGAAATAGAAAGCAAGAATTTTTGTTTTTACAGGTCTAGAATCAAACCATACATTAAAGTCATCTTTAAGAAGATTTTTTTCAGTCTTATTCGTTAAATATTCTTTCAATTAGAAAAACTGTCTCCTGGATGAGGCCTTTACATATCATACTATCCATGACAAAGGTAATATATATTAATGCGTTATTAAAAACCTTCTCATGATAGGATGTAGCGAAGTTTGTCTGCAGAACAACAACACAAGCCCAGGCATGTCTGAAAGCGAGAGCACAGTGTCAGCCTGTGTAGTACCTAAAAAGAGAGCTACTTATAATAATAATATTATTATAATAATGATAATAATATCAAAGTGGTTTGGCTACAAAAAAATTAGACATCCAAAAAAAACAAGAATCCAGTACGTGCTTACTTGTAAAATCTGCAAGAAAATGGTTTCAATGCATGAGATCAAAACATACTTTTCAGTACAATTTACTACTAACATTAGTTCTCCACATGATGGGAAGAGCAACCAGTGGATGGAAATTACTTGGTTACATGGAGATAAAGGAGGACTTGAAGCAAGTAGTTTAAAAGCTCAGCCTGAGATACATTTAATGGTATAAAATATTTTTTCAATTTCAATTTTACTATGAAACAATAGTGTGCAGACTGCTGAAGAGTTACAATGTCATGTTACTTTAAACTACACTGTTAACCAGTTACGGTATTACCAACAAATTATATTTTGTATTTTGTCTGTATATTATTTATATGGTCATAAATATGCAAATTTCCTTAAAATATCATGATATACTTTTGATGTTATATGACCCCCACCTACTCCTGGATGTTTGAGCTATAAAATAAGTCCCTGTTATCTGCTTCAGATTTATTGAGCTCAGCTCTGACTGAGTC
Organism: Oreochromis aureus; assembly: GCF_013358895.1. Lineage (NCBI taxonomy): Eukaryota > Metazoa > Chordata > Actinopteri > Cichliformes > Cichlidae > Oreochromis > Oreochromis aureus. Next base: position 13,050,465 of record NC_052956.1, on the reverse strand, counting down.
AATAAACAGTGTTATCACAATAAGACAGAAGCTGAAACACAGCAGCCAAATTAATTAAGTTAATTAAGCTTTACTTTTATTTTTGAGTCAAGTTTTGCATCATTCTTGACACTAGTTAAGTTTTTTTTTAAATGATAATACGTTATAATAGTCATCCTAAAATGAGAATGAAATGTACAGTCAAAATTCTCCTTCTAAGCCTTCTTTCCATCAGCTAGTCTCCTAACGCTGTCTAAGCTGAAAATACTCTTGCATTAAAAATAACAAACCCTTTTGCAACACCATCAAAACAGCCTGGCTGTCTGGCAGGCTGTAATCCTGCAAATTGCTCCATTACATTCATCCTTCTTTATTTTTCTCAAAAGCCCACAAAACTCCCTCCAAAAGCAATCGTCAGTCTTAATGCATTAACAGCAAGACCACATACCTCTATCACAGTTCAGGCATGTGCTTGGCAAAAAAGAGAAATATTTCCCTTAAAAAAGGGGAAAAAAAGAAAAAAGCATAGGAGTGGGTGGGCACTCAAAGGCTGAGCTTTTTGGAGGGAATTAACAAGCTTATCTGGTGGGCTGTTCTGTGAAAACAAGCAACAGCACAACTCCAGAAGAACTGCGAAAGTAAAAACCATCTGCAGGATGTCCACTGGGACTTAGGAAGGAGATCCCTTTCCCTTTACAACAAAGTCAGACAGATCTGCAGGGACAGACTGAAGGTGAAACCTACTTTGCTCTAGTTATAAAGAGCTTCAGTTACAAATGCCAATATTGAATAAAATCCAGTCTTTACTTTACAGCTCAAATACCACACTTTACACTGTTTTTTTATTATCATTTTGTGCTGAAAGAGCAACAAACACAATCTAGATTTGGGTGGTAAAAATGTATTTGGCTTAGGGGAAAACAAGTGGAATCTGTCTCCTCCCGTCTCTCGTTCCTTCCCCCTTTACCTGAGCTGGCCAGAGGGGCAGTAAGCAACAGATTAGCAGTGCTTTGGGGAGCAGGCTGCTGTAGCGTGCTGTAATGCAGACTGTCAGTCCAACACAGTTGGGGGGCTACACAATGCCTCCTTGTTCTGACTGGCCCTTTGGTGCCCCACCTCTCTACCTCTCCATCGCTCTGTGCCCTCTGTCTCTCTCTTAGCCTCCAAGGGTTTCAAACTATAAAAGGAAGAAATGCTGCTCAAATTGTTTCCTTTTCTCCACTATAGCAACCTGCTCATGGGTGGATGGATGGAACGAGATATCAACTCTTGAGCCAAGCACAAATCAGCACCCAGGAAACAGACTTAAAGACAGAGGAGGCATCAATGCATGGCTAACATTCTTCAAGTCACAGAAATAAAAAAGAGTGACAGTTCTTTTTTTGTTTTGTATTTTTTGCATGTCCACGTGAGCGTGTCTTACCGCTTGTTTAGAGCATAATTCAATAGCCAGTGCAACACCCTTCAGCCTTTTCCTCCCCACATGCTGCTGTTTATTTACAGCTCAACCTAAACAGTCCAACCCTCTGTACTAGCAGCAGAAGACACAACTCAAAAGACTTTTTCTGTAAAACAGCCTGTGGCTGTATTGGAAATATGAATTATTATTGTTAATTTATTGTTTACTAAGAGCTTAAATAGAGACAGAGATTTAAAGATAGATTTGTAAGTGCAGCTGCATACAGCAACGCCAGGGTGCCACTCAAGAATCTTCTTCACAAGTTTCTGTGTGTTTTCTTTGGATCTTCTAACTCTCCCTAATGCAAGAAAGGGCAAGTAGAAACACACACCTGCAATGTGTATATATACATCTTTTCAGCTAAATGGAATTAGACCCTCTCTTCTCTCCCCAATAACAGTTATTACTATAACACCATCCAGCTCAGCGTCTGATTGGGCCATTTGGGTGTTTTTACGTACTGAGAGAAATCTATACAAAATAACGATTATCGTGCAGTATTCACAGCTGACTGGACGAGTTCTCTCCTGATAATAAACCTCGATTCTCAGCTGCTAGTCAGACCTCCTTCTCGGCCTACATTAGTAATTTAAAATTCAGCCCGGATTTAATTATGAAGTTCAGCCTAAAATCAGGATTGAGACAGGCGTTGTTTGAAAAAGCAACACCAACATGGTAAAATTATAGTGTTTTTCTTCTTCTTCTTTTTTTTGTCAGCAGCCAATGTAAGCCCTCAGTCAACACACAGATAACAGTCCGTCACAGTATTTTGCTGAGTTTGCTTTCACACAGCTTTGGCTCCTTTGATTCAGACCCCAGAAAAAAACGTGTGATGTTCATCACCACTACTCGAATCCACCTGCAAAACTCAAAGAGCCCAAAAAGGAAAAGGTATGACCATTATTTGTGTTATTAAGCCCTTTTCAGGCACAGAATAACTATCACTTATCACTGCAGTTAATCACCATATTATCACAAACAGATTGCATTTAATTGCGAAGATGACCCATTGAGTCACAAACACAAGCAGACTGATGGCTGACAAACTCTATGTCAGTGCCATTTTGTTGCCATCTTAAAAACAGCAAATTTCCATTGAAGACAGCAAATGACTACAAACCATTTTAAAAGGCAACAAGAATGCAAGTTCATTGCACAATTATTTTGTTCATGCAGGGATTTACAACCAGTTTTTCCTAGTGTGACAGTAGTGTAAGATGACCATACTAAGGATATCTGCTCTCACCAACATCACACAGAAAGAAACTGAACATTTAAAGCGTTCTGAGTCCTTTTGTATTAAAATGATTAATTAATGTGAGCATTCGTGTCACATTATATGTATAACAGAAAAAAGGAAAAGGACAATAATTCCTGTCACTAGGAGGCCCGTGACCTCTAAACATAATGTACAGCGCTTTTAACACAGCTGTGTTATGTGGGTAATGTCAAGTCAAATATGAAATTCTAAAGTGTTTTGCTAAAAGTTCTAGTTTCAAGATTCCCATTAGATTAATTTGTTTGTTTGTCTCTCAACACCACCTCGCACTTGCCTTCTGTCTCGTTTGGACCCAGGAACTGCAAAACCAGCCCGAGCCCTTCTGGACTCCTCTTATCATGAAGTTCCTGGGAGCATATGGCAACTGCAGAATATGTACTTTCAGGTGAGGGTGTGATCTGATGTTTGAAAGATAAGTTGATTTAAGCAGTTAGAGAGTAGGTACATTTTCTTAATAATCCCACTCTCAAGGGTAGAATAAGCACTGATGAAGTTAATCTTGTAATTAATTGTTGCTTAACTGTTATATCCTGTAGTTGGAGGAGCTCCTGAATATATAAGCAGGAGATACAGATCCTCTGGAGAGCTCATGTGTGTCTGGACATGCTGGTGATTAGGCCACAGTAGTTGTACTCTAAGGGGCCCTACCTTATATATTACTGCTCCACCGCTCAGCAATTCATCATATTGTCATTCAGTGACATCGACAGTGATGGAGAAAGCCACAGTTTGTACAAGATATTGAGCATCCATGTAAAGGACTTACTGTCAGTGTCAACTCTAGCAAAGGAAAACTATAGTTCTGAATTCTGAAATCTCTCAATATGTTCTCTGTTTTTGTGTGTGTGCTCCGCTGTGCTGCTGAATAAGCTTCACTCCTTCCTGCTCACATGTCATGGGCCAGTGTTTTGTGTTTTCGGTCTCCTAAGTTCTGCTGATTATTAATTGTCTTCAGTTTCATTCTTAATTCATTTATTGTGTTTTCAGCCATGTGCCATTTGTTCCAGTTACCATTGTATTTATAGTATTCTTTCTTTCAGTATACCCTGCCTAAGTCTTCCTGTTTAGTTTCTTCCTGTATTATTTTTGTGTGCCCTTGTGCCTTGTTCTTAGTTCACTTCGAATGTCTCATCATCCAGATTTAGCTTACGTATGTGCAGTTCCCAAGATGTCGAGGTATTTATTCCTCCAGTTTGTCTCAGTTCTTTATCGGGTCATACTGGTACCTGTACTGTTCCCGATACTTTTTACCGCGGTTACTGTTTTCTGTGGTTCCTGTAGTCCTGTTGTTTCTGAGCTCCCAGTGTCTCCCTAGCCTTCTTGTGTTTTCACATGGAGTTTGTTATTTTACTGCACTTTGTAAGATTACAATTTCCCCTTCGATAAAATGTTGTTTTCATTTGATCCCTGTCTGCCTGCAAGTCTGCATTTAAGGTCCTCGTTCACCATCAAATATGACATCATGTAGGCTCAGACACATGTCTGGTCTGAATTTGGAATAGCAAAAATTCATCATAAACAAATGTTTTTCTACAACTGAAAATTTTACACAGATTGGTGAGTTAAAATGTCACTGTGTGCTACTGCTGTGTAAAAGAAAAAAGGTTGCCCAGAAATAAATGCAATCATTAATTCTAGTCAGACTTGGTGAGAACGCTTGTTGCAAACAAAACAATCAGAATGATTATTCAGATATGACGAGTTGTTGCAAGATTAATAGACAGGAATGCAAGTCTATAAAGAGACTGAGGCTGTACTTTTCATATTAGCAATAAAGATCAACTAATAGGAACAGGGTGAAAAAGGGATGAAAAAGTATTTTAATATTATTAAGGAAATACCGTGTGACCACTCACTACAAAGGTAGGGTCACATCTGTTTTAAGAAAGCCCCCATCTCAAGTTGTCCTATACCAGATGACCCTAGCAAGAGTTCATATAACACCTATGACTCTAGCCCAGATAAAACAAGCTAAAACAGACAAATGCACCTGAGTGAATCAAGGCAAGCAGGTAAGGCGTGGAAGAGCACACATTAAGACACGATTGAAACTCCACATTTCATAAAACTCAAAGTAGAATAAGCATTCTACAATCTACAAGACTTTAAACACACTTCAAAAATACAACTTCATCCAAACCAAAGGTCAGATGGAAGGTGTCTTAGGTGTGCATATGATACACCAGAAAAAAATGATTGTAAAATAGCTACCTTGATGATGGCAGCTTACAGTGTGTCTGTTCTTTGGGTGGTACCACGACATTACTAACACTCCATCCTCTACTTAATTTAGCATAATATTACCTCAAAAGGTGCCAAAACATTTATTACACATTACCTCACTCAGGATACGATCGCTTCCAATGCATCTTTTGGCAATGACACAATAACTCATTTTGACTCGATCATGTTAATGAGCCCATATGCCACTACTTGACTAACGCAAAGCTCACCTTTAAGGCTATTCCTCCTGTGAGCACACATGGAAACATTAATCATCTCAGCACTTTATCTTAATTCGTTGCTTTGTCTTTTCTTTTCATTTGAAAACACCTTCAGGGGATTGTGGGTTTAAAAAAAAGCTGATAAAGAACTTGATTTATGCAAAAAGAAAAGCTTAAAATCTTATTTACATCTCAACAAGCCACTTTTAATCACAGCCACAACAAAACAGAACAGAGTTTTCTCCGGTTGTTGCACTGCGATGTGGTAAAATTTAATTTCCTCATGCCAGTCTTAAATTAGCGGAGGAGAAGATTTGCTTCCTGTTGTAAACAGCCATCTCTCATCTCCAGCTCCACTTTGTTGTTCCCCTGTGTGATGTCAAGCTCTGCCTTATGCGTGTGTTTGTTTATGTACTGATTGTATCCCGGGGGAGGAACTTACATGGTAGGTCATGTCTTTCATCATATCCATGTTGCGCCAGGCCAGACTTCCATCTTAAATTACACACACACCCCACGCACTCTGCCATAAATGCATACAGGGGCAGAAGTTATCTACAGTATATCCCCAAGCTTTCTGCACCCACTTTAGTTTCCTATTTCCTAAAACTGTGACTGTGGGATATGTCGATTTGCAGCCAATATTTTATGCTTCTCATATATGAAAATATTTTCTGTGTCAGAGCTGCGTCAGGACCTAAACTAAATGTAAAACAACCAGCTTTAGTTTTGAATATTTGCTTGTGATTTTAAATGATTGAAAAAGGATTTGGATCCTATAAGCAGACTCAAAGCATCATTCAGATGTGATAACGTGCTATAAACCCAGTCATATCCCTATTCAACCACTTGGCGTATGAGTGGATTTAAAAGATGAAATCAAGAGAGGACTTTAGTGTAAACCTTTCTGTGTGTGAGCTCCCTGTACTCGAGCCGCTCCTTTGGGAAAATCGTTCACAGAAACCATTCTTCTGAAGAGACGCGTAACCTCTCGCTATTCAGCTCGAGAGAAAAGCGGCCTTATGCCAGGTCCTTGCTGTCCGCCTAGCCGCCTGCCTCCACCGCAGTAGACAAAACAAGTGGGAGGCAGGATTTGTTTAGACAGAGCTCACCTGGCACACAAGCAGACACAGAAACAGTGATCAGGCAAGCCCTAGGGAGGAGTAGAGGCAGCAAAGAGGCGGGGAGGAGAAGCGGTGGTGGTGGAGGTATGATGAGCCTATAGAGAGGGGGAAGGGGCTTGGAGAGGAGCGCATGGGGTTCAGAATGCCACCCATATACAGGACCATTAAAAAATCAAAGCAGATTAAGAATTAAGGGACCTTGATTGGCTTTCAGTGTGTATGCAGAGCTGGGGTTAGGGCTAGCTATACCAAGACTTACTAACAGTTTAACAGCACTGGATTTGTGTGTCTGTGTATGTGCAGGCTGCAGTTACATGAAGCTTAAAGCACTTGGCTATAGAAAAGTCTTCAGCTAATCTCTCACCTAAAATGCATTGAGCGCCACAGGCTTTACACACGATATCAACACACTGATCGTAGGCCTACAATGTACGATTTTAATTATGTATTAATAAGAGAGGCTGCTCTTTTCTCCTTGTTAAATAAGGGATTTGTTATTTTACAAACTTAAAAGTTGACATCACAGTTAGAGTCACGATCAAGAGCCTAAATGCAAGTCGAATGGATCACACAAGCCAGAAATGACCCTTTAAAATGACCCAAAAAACAGTACTGCGGTGACTTTCTCGCTACCTTGCTCATCTTTGAAAAACATGTGAGGTGAGGTTCGACAGGGGAACAAAGCATAAGATGGATGGCAGGTCCCTCTAACCACACACTGATGGTTACTATGGGATGACTTCAGTTGACCCTTTGGCCCCTCAACAGCCTCACTTCCCTTTGAGTAAGGTTAAATAAGGGTTTTGCCTGGGTGGGGGGTTAAGACATAGAAAGAGAAAGAAAGTGGCTTGACTGTAACTCTTTGGCAACATCATCAGTAAAATCTCATTAACAATGGTAGCGGCTCTAGAACATTCTGCAGTTAAAAGAAGCATACGCTATTGTATGCGAGTGTTTTGCTGGAGATGCTTACAGATAAAGCGAGCAACCGTCAGGCCAAAAGGCACAGCTGCAGCAAAAGCTTTATTCCTGTTATTGTTTTGACCTTTTTCTAAACAGCCTGGCATTCATCACTTTCCTTTAGCATCACAACTACGTGTTGACAGAAATGATAATCTGTCCTACGTCAACTCGTAATGGCACCGAGACAGAAACACAGAAATAACAGCCAGTAATCATGTGGTCCTCAGGTTCCAGAAAATGGGCACTAAAACGACTGTGGGTAGCATTTGCACAAAGAAAGCGTTTTTGGAAAGAGAGGCTTGGCAGTTAGATGTTACATTACAAGCTGAGTGCTCAGTCCATAGCGTGAACAAAGATGGAGAGACAAGGAGGTTTTACACTGAATTCTGTGAACTTTCAATTTAGATAAAGTAGCTAGGCTGACACCATTGTTAGCCTATAGGCTCTTAAGTGTTGCATGGCGCACTCTGTGCCTCTAATTAGCTGCTCAGATTGCTGTACTGTAATAGAAAATGATTACAGGGCAGAAGAAGAATTAAATAACCCACCAACATAGTTTTTGTTCCTCCATTTCACCAGTGCTCTCAATGCCATTGATGAAATATGAAACTATGACTACATTTAGTTGTTAACAACAAATTCAAATGCAAATGAAATAAACTTCTACTGCCACAAATGGTCACTTGAAAAGATTAACTAAAAGCAGAGACTGAGGTCCACTGATGTGAGCAGATTGCTCACCATCATTGGTTCAACCATCTGACTGATAAAGGTCTGACTGACAGATGGTAGATCAAAACTTCTGTCGCTCTGCAGGGTGGCAGCACCTGTCAATCAAAAAGGTCTGCACGGTCTCCAGGAACAATCCAGCTAGTCAAGAATGTGAGGCTTGAAGGTTTTCTTTGTCACTGAGGTACTCTGAAAAAAGTCTCTTTCTCATCGTATCCACAGGAAAGACTGGTCAGCATTTCTGTGCATCTGGGGAGTCAGCAACGATGACTCTCCGGGGCAGATACTAAAAACTAATCAGAGGTCAGTGGTCTCAATGGGGGCAGAAAAATTGCAGGTTTCAGAATCACAGGAAGTGAATTTGCACCAAACTTGAGAGTTCAGCAAATGAACTCCTGCCAGACATGCTTTTCGTTTATGTTTGCATAATCGCGTGTAAGCCTGCAGCAGAACTCGAGATGGAATCAGCTGCTTGTTTGGTTTTTACTTGCTGGCTGATTAACCACCATGTAATCCGTTCAGTCTTATTACTTGTGACAAAATTAACATCCACCCGCACATCTATGTGTGTACATGTTAATTACAGAAATGAAAGCTTGTTAACAGCCTTCGCTAGACCAGGGTCTTTCACAACTAATTAGGCAGCAACATGGACACATGCACACAGAATCATACACGGGGGACGCTTTACATGCATCTGCTCTTTAGCACCTTTCCCCGTAGCGTTAGTCTGCTGATTCCAATCATTAGACCCATTAGAGGCCAATTAACACCATCACAAAACTCCCTTTCTGTTTTATGGCACTATAAACAAAACCTGCAGGCTTGCCTTGGGCCCAGCAGAGCTCAACAGACTAATGCAACACAGAATAATTTAATTCAGTAATATACTACCTTTTAGGAGCAGACACAAAGGCTTACAGTCTCCATCACACTGGCTTATGTATAAATTCTGACTCTGTCCTGAGGTCTAAGCACTGATGTTCACTTTTATCTTTGAAGCTGATTGCAGCTTATATGAAGTACAGAAAAGCCATAAAATTTCCTCTGGAGTCGGCTTTTGCTTTATTCTCTGGGTTGTAAATCTATAAAGAAGGGCAGCATCTGGCCTATACCACAGTTCCCATCCAGTAACACATTAACCATTATTCCATTTATCTCAGCTGCATCCTCAATGGGGTGTGTGTGTAGCAGGTTTATGCTGTGCTGATAAACCAGCCTCCAGACTAATCCATACAGTCGGATCGGTTTAGTAAAAGGGAACCTGTTTGAAGTGCCTCATATGGGTCAAACTGTGTCAGAATAGGCCTTAAAGATAAGCACGATAAGAGTGTTTTCCGCATGTTTAAGTCGTGCCCTATAGTGGGTTTGCGCAAACATTTGAGTGTGCATGCTGCAGCACGCCACAGGCATGGGTCGTCCCGAGAGGAGAAGTTGATGCGAAACAGCTCTGAAATCAGTTATAGTAGCAGTCGTGCTCAGCAGTTATTCGTGATGTGTTTCATTTCCCAAGGGGGCAAAAATAAACTCTGCACACAACACGCTCAAGTTTCAAATGAGCGCAAGTGCAGTCACGCAGTATAAAAGCAAGTTCTAAGAAAAGAACGCGCCGCTTTCTAAAGTCTAGAAAACAAGATTGTATTTCGTGTGTTGCAAAACAAATAACAAAATCACAACCTGAAAGGTCTGGAGAGCCCACGGTGAGATCGCAGAGGACGGTCAGACACGTTATTCCCAAGAGGAGCGTAAAACTGACGGCTGAGAGAGTCCCATCTGAGAAGAACATCCTTGAAGCCTCGCGTTTTTAAATTGTCTCCGAATCATTAGAAAGTCCTGCAGCATCAGCAGCAGCGGAAACATCGAGGTTCAGACTGTGAGATGAATTCAGGAGATGTGCGCGTCCATGTCTCTAGCCTTCTCCTCAGCCTCCCACCACACCGCTGTGAGACTGAGACTGGGATTACTTAAGGCTGGAGCAGTACACAGCTCTCTGACTACATTTCCAACTGCGTGCTGTGGAGGATGGCCACCACCTGCGGGATCGACGCTCCCCTGCATGGTCTCAAAGAGACAGAGTTAGCTTAGAAAGTCTTTTTTTTTTCTTAAAGGTGCAATGTTTGAGTCCTAATTGACAACTGTGTCTATGTTACTTATGTATATTATATCTATTTTCCACTTTATATCGCAGAGACAGTCTACTTTCGTAATCTGACAGCTACAAAGACCAATCTGATAAAATACGATTTAAAACAGAGTAATAACAGACTATAGTGACACCCTATAGGTTATACCTGTTACAAGAAGCTCCAACATAACGAGAAAGACCATACAAATGCTACATACTTCTGACTTAATTACTTTTTTTCTAATACCACTGCTCTTATATATAAAATAATTGACGTGGGATTTTTATCAGTACGGTGTGCCCTATGCCATGCTATTTTGGACACATTTTGCTATTGCTAAAGTTTCACTTAAGCAATAACTGAAATAGGTAGAAAGCGATCAGCCGGTGAAGCACTTAGCGCCTTAATAATGTCATCACCTTCTCAGAACATGTTATAATAATAATTATTATTATTATGATATTATATGATATGATATGATATGATATGATATTATAATAATAATATTATTATTATTATAATATCATATTATTATTATTATGGCCTGTCAGGACCAATAGATATCAAATGAAGGAACAGTTTTACCATCTTGTGGGCAACTTGCCGCACTGCAGCTTGGAGAATTCGCGTTTCAAGTACGTTTGACCCACACGGCTTCCGTACAGTCTCACACGCGACAACAGAAGGTCAATCATGGCAGCCTGCACTAAAAGGCTGGACAGATTTATAATCTCACTGAGGTTACTACGAAACTTGCAGCTCCAAAATGAGCGTAAGTAAATGGAATTACTTTTTTAAATCTTCTGTATTATCATATAACTGTGTATTTTCCTGACAGGTCGTGGGACGCGCCGTACTTGTCCACTCTGAGCTAACGGAGCTAACGCTAGAAACAACCTCTCCAAATAACATGCTTAACCCTTAGGTTTATAACTAACTGATGAGAAACAAGACGGTCTTAGTTTCTTCTCGATTTCAGGGTTTCTGTCTACATCTCCGTGTCTTCGTGCTGCTGGGAATGACAGCGAATCGCCGAAATTCGTCCCTCCATCGAAACCTGTCATCGTAGACAAGACACAGACTGTGGCATCTCTCCGAAAGTATGACGCTCATTTGCAGAGCATACACCTCAAAATTTCAGTGACACTGAAAATTTGTGTGTGTATCCGTGAGTAAGTAGGATTTTTTTTTTGTGACTTGTTCCCCCCTGCTCCTCTTTTCTTAGGTTCTTGAGCCCAGAGTTTATCCCTCCTAGACAGAGAACAGATCCTTTAAAGTTTTCTATTGAGAGGAAAGACATGATTCGCAGAAGAAAAGTGCTCAACATTCCTGAATTTTATGTTGGTAAGAACCTAAACTGTCAGGTGTAGTACCACTGCATGATGAGACATTTGCATATTTTGACCTGAATGTAGAGATTTATAACTGTTTTGTTGGTTTCAGGGAGTATTCTAGCTGTGATTATGGCTGATCCAAATGCCAGTGGGAAAACCAACCGCTTCGTTGGCATCTGCATCCAGAGAGGAGGAAAAGGGCTGGGGGCCACGTTTGTCCTGAGGAACATCATTAATAACCAAGGTGAGGTTTGTTTGTTTTATAAGAAATGTCTTCTGAATGCAGAGTATCTGTGGTACTGCATGAGGAAATTAGGAGCAGCAGAAGTATGTGAGCATGGTCCACGACATGCACAAGGACAGGAAGCAAGCGGTGTTGTGGGATTATATCACTGATTGTTGAGAGATGAGATTAGGCAGGAATCTCTGTGAACTGTGTTGTTCGCAGACGACATTATGATTTGTAGTGAGAGTAAGGAGCAGGTGGAAGAGAGAGACGTGTTCTCTGGAAAGAAGAGGAATGAAAATCTGTAGAATCAAGACAGAATACATGTGAATGAGAGGGAGACTGGTGGAAAGGTGAGGCAGAGAGATAGTGAGGATAGATGAGTTTAAATACCTAGGGTCAAACAGCTAAAGCAACAGACGGTGCACAAGAGTGATGAAGAAGAGAGTGCAGGCAGGGTGGATATGAGTTCCTTTTATGTCTCACTTTTTAGCAGCAAGACTAAAAAGGAAGGTTTACAAGATGGATATTGAGACCTGCTGTGATGTGTGGTTTGAGATACTAATAAAAAGTTAAGAGGATGAGCTGAAGATGTTAAGGTTTTTATTGGGAGTGCCCAGGATGGACAAGATTAGAAGTAAATATATAGGAACTTATTAGGTTTAGAGACAAAGTTTGAAAGGCAAGGCTGAGATGGTTTGGACATGTACAGAGGAGTGATAGTTAATATACTGGGCAGGCAGGAGGAAAAGAAGAAGACCTCAAATAACAATAATGTGAGTGCCATGAGGGATCAAAGTAGCAGAAGAATGGCTTTGAAAAGACCTGCGTGGTAGCCACTGGAAGATCAACTTAATACTAAATACCTCCGACCAAAAAAACTGAGGGTTCCTGGAAACCACAGTGCAGTGGTTGCAGCCATTTGCACAGGTTCACCAAAAGATTGTTGAGAAAATGCACATTATTCAATTTATGGAGGTAGTCTTATTTTCAGAATTTCTGAAAGGTAAAAGCTGAATAGAAGATAACATTTGATTAGCTGTTCAGCTCATTTGCTAACTTGTAGCACTTGTCATTGGAGTTTCTGATGGGTTTTTTCCCACCTTGTGTTTGTCTCTTATTCGAAGTTTTTCTACAATCCTAAACTAAAATGTTGCATTCAAAGCCACTCTCATTTTACACTTTTTGTTGGCCATATAGGAGAAGCATGCAAGAAAAATGAACAGTTGTTTGCATTATAAAATGCACTGTCAAAGCTTGGAGTTAATTTTAAAAGTTTAGGAATAAAACGTAAAGGTAGCAGATGCAGAAAGGCTGTCAGATTGAAGTGTTTGGCCAGTAGGAGTCGTTAGCCAGGTGATCAGGGTTAACCCATGTTTTAATAATGTACGCCTGTGATTTTGACCTAGGTGTGGAGATCTGCTATGAGCTGTACAGCCCTCGTATTCAGAAGATTGAGGTGCTGAAGCTGGAGAAAAGACTAGACGATAATCTGATGTACCTGAGAGACGCTCTGCCCGAGTACAGCACTGTGGACCCCGAAATGAAGCCAGTGCCTTTCTCACCTACTGGAGAGGTGCCTGTCAACAAGGTAAGTGAACTAAAAAGTGAACTGAAACAGCTGGATCCAGTTGGGCTTCTCCAAAGCAAACTCGTCTATTACACTTAATGTTGTTTAAATATTTTTGATGAACCTTCATTTATCATTACTGATATTACTACAGGTCTTATTTGTAGCAATGCTGAAATAAATAGGCCAAATGTGTGGGATTTGATCTAAAAGAACTAAATTATAATGTGTTGAGCCCAGTCCAGTTCAGTCTATCTATTTAACAGACCTAAGATGCAAGAATAAAACTGCAGCATGTTGAACCAAAAACAATTACTTGTTTTTGTCCGTCCTCCAGATCAAGGTAAGGATGCGTCCAAAGCCATGGTCTAAACGCTGGGAACGGCCTAAGTTCAACATCCAGGGCATCCGCTTTGACCTCTCCCTGACCCCAGAACAGATGGAGCATGCCCAGAAGTGGGCACAGCCGTGGCTGGAGTATGACATGCTAAAAGAGTACGACACATCTAAACTGGAGGAGCAGATCATCAAAGAAGTCCAGCAGGATATGAGCAAGTGAAACAAACAACTTTTTTTCCTTTTTACCATCAGTGCAGACCTTTCCAAAATTGGAAGATGAGGCGGTCATGGATGCGGAACAAATCAAGTCTTCTTCCAAGTGGTTTACAACAGCCACACCTCTTTATCTAACAAGAAGTGAATATGGATATTGATGTTCTATTTGTAAAAGCATTGTCTTCTTCATGTCTGCGTATCAGTCTGCTGAGGAGTTCTTCCAGTGTCACTGATTTTAGCTGTGACATTCACAGTATGCGATATTGAGTGTCGTCTGTAATAAAGCTAATTAACCCTGCAAGCGTTACAACTGAATTTCATTGTCTTGTTATGGTCTGTGCTCTTTGTTTGGAGTTGTGACACCAGGTGGCGGTGTTTCTCTACTCAAGTTGCCTCCCGTTAGCAGTTATATAATTCATGCAGTGTTTTAAGGAGAAACTCCTGCTGTGCTAAATAAACAAATAATGTTTTATTTAAACTAATGATGACAGGACCATTCCAAACAAGCAGGTTAACTGAGATGTTTTTTTGGGTGGATTTTTCCATCCGTTCATGTTCTAAGGGCTTTATGGGCTAAACCTGGCAGCCGTAACCCAGAACCTTGGTATTCAGGGAGCACACACACCAAAGACACCCGGTAGTGTTTTACTGTTGTGGATGGAAAATTGTGGTGTTGAGATGGTATGTTAGAGCGTCAGTTGGGTAGTATAAAAACTCTTGGACTCCTTATGTTATGTCTGCTCACTGTGAGTGTGAGTGTGTGTGTGTGAGTGTGTGTGTGTGAGTGTGTGTGTGTGTGTGTATAAACATGCTCAATGAGTCCCTGCACTCTAATTTCTCCATATTACAGGATGAGATGTGGAGAAAATGGTCTCTAATACAGGAGTAGCAGATGTTTGCTGAGCTCATTATGGACCACACAGATTCCCTGTGTGGAGATAGAGCGGAATAAAGGGAGTGAGGACTCGTGTTACATTTAGGGTCATGGAGTGGAAGAAAGCCTTTAACTGTGATATACAGCAATTCACAGGGTATCTGCTAGAGTTAATGGCTTTGTAATTGTTTTAGTCCAATTGCCAAATCTTCTGCACCTGTTGAACAAATAGGTTTCCACATCGCTGCAGTGTTGTACACAGTGTGTTTACTCCGGCTAATTTATTCTCTGGCTAATTAGATGTGACCTGCAGCAAAGAAAACCAACTCCATGTGCTTCTGTATACAGTTGACTGAGAGCCTGTCCTGCGCGTCGTCATTATGCTACCTACTGAACCTGCAGGCCCTTTCACCTTTTTCGGTATTTCTCTTTGAGACTGAAGTTCCCATGTGGAGGCGGCAACAGAAATGTTTATGTTGCAGCACATTACCGAGTCTTTAGGCGCATTCCACGGCGACACCACTGAACTGGTAAACCAGTGTAAACCGCAAAGTTACACAGTCCATGTTACTGCTCTAGGGAAACGTTGCTGGTGTGCCTATGTGTGTGATTTAAACTGTATGTGCCTCCCCTGCCCTCAGGTTGACTGCTGCACCTGGAGTGCAGTTAAAGCCCTTTGGCTGGGAAAGAAGATCAAACACCAGCTTTTTTTCTTTTTTTTTCTCTCTCGCTCTCTTTCTCTCTGTGTCTCTGTGTCTTGCTCACACACACAGACACATACAGTAACTTGCAGACGGGCTATCATACCAGCCCTCCCTAACAGACAGACACTCTAAACAGTGCCAACTGTAAACGTCTGGGGCAACCTGTCTGTCAATCCTCATGCTGAAACTAGATACTAGAATCGAGGTGGGGCATACAGGTTTGAAGAGACATAATCCCACCCCCTCAATAACATCCAACTGCAAAGGATGGAGGGCTGATGATAGTTACAGTGCCACACACCACAGTGTAGGAATGTAGGGAGGGACATGCTCTTCTAATCTGTCTTCCTCCCTTTCCCTGGTACTCCCAAGACCTTCATCTCTTTTTCTCTCTAAGGCGGGATAGCTCTTGAAAAGCAGGCAGGTTGATGAATTTGAGAGGATGTGAGGGTGTGCAGCAACTCCCACAGATTGAGATTTTGAGGTAATGTCTTCCACTGGGCCAATATAGCACAGTCTCACTCTACCGGATCAGAGTGCTGATCTCTTAACATCTCTGTCATCGTGTGATTTCTTATTCTCCTGTCTGCAGGCCTGGGGAAATTAGTTTCACTCTCTCTATCTCTGTCAGCGTGTGTGAACTGTGTTTGAGCTGTCTGTGTGTATGACAAGTGCAATGGGATACTGGGCCACCCATAGGCCCCAGGTAAATTACACCCTCTCACTGTGTGCATGTGTGCTTACACATGTGTGTATGTGCTCCTTGGGGCCACCCATAGTCCTAGGTAAATTACACACTTGAGTTTCACCATATGTTTCCAGTGAAACGACACAACCGTCTGCTCCTCTCCGACTGTCCCACGGGACTCACATGGGCTCCTGCTGCCATCACTCTCTTTGTTACGCTCACACACACACACACACACACACACACATAGACAGTGTGACAGCTGTTAGGAAACATTACATTGCAAGCAGCTGATAGCTGAAGTTGAACAGGCACATATCAAAGTCTTTTTAATAGTGTGATCCTGTGTGGAGTCGATCTGGCAGTGCTACTGGGGTCAAGGGTTCACTTCCAGTTGAGGCCAAGTATCTCATCCCAGAAGTGTTTGGATAAAAGCGTCCATCAAATGGAACGTGTTGGACAGTAGTTTTAGGATTATTCATTTAATGACAGGAGGACAAGGATGATGGTACGGCACAGGAGGAGAATGTAATCAGAAATTTCAGTGGCCAATCTGTTTCATCAGTACTACTTGTCAGATGACAAATATATAAAAATTTCTCATCTCGGGGGATTACATTTTTCTTTTTGTCCATAAATACCACACAGAGACCCTTAACCACTGATGACTAGATCCCACTGATACAAATATTGTCTGTGCTGGCAATGACTTATACATTCAGTTGTCACTTGAATGACTGATTAAGTATTAACAATGCATTTAGGCATGTAAACCTAGCCAAATGCAACGTGTTGAAGTTCAAACTGAGTATGAGTAGTTCAAACAGAATGGGAAAGAAAGGAAATTCAAGGCAAACTTTGAATGTCGTATATAGTGTATATTTCCGAAATTCCTGATCTCCTGGGATTTTCCCACACAATTATCTCTAGGGTTTACAGAGGATGGTCTGAAAAAGAAAATATCCCGTGAGCAACAGTTGTCAGGGCATAAATGCATCACTGATGCCAGAGGTCACAGGAAAATGGCTGGGCTGCTTCAAACTGATAGGAAGGCAACAGTAACTAAAATAACTACTCATTCCAACTAGGGCATGAAGAAAAGCTTCTTCAAGTGGACAACACGTTGAACCCTGAAGCAGATGGGTTAAAGCATCAGAAGACCAAAGCATCAGAAGTTGGATTTGCCTAAGAACGGGAAACTGAAAAGGCTGCAGTTCACACAGGATCACCAAAACTGGACAATAGAAGGTTGGAAAAACATATGAGCAGGTGCTCTTAGTGAAACGGTGCAGAGGATAGTTGGGCTCCTTGTGAGCTTTCTTACTAGGCCACATTGTACTCGAGTGTTATTGTTGACCATATCCATCCTTTTAGTTTACCCATCTTCTGATGGCTGATTCTAACAGGGTAACTTGCTCAAATCATCTCAAAGTGGTTTCTTGAATATAGTCAACAGATATGAATCCAATAGAGTACCTTTGAGATTTTGTTGGACTGGAAGATTCCTGTCATGTATGTGAAGCCATCAAATCTGCTGCAACTGTGTGATGCTATCACGTCAACATAAACCAAGATCCCCGAGGAACGTTTCCAGCAGCTTGTTGAATCTGTGACACAAAGAATTACGGCAGCTCAGAAGGGTCCAACATGCTGCTAAAAAGATGTATCTAACAAAGTGGCTGCTGAAAATACTTTATTGAGGACCATTCTGCAAATCTCAGTAGCTACACTCCCAACATCTAGCTATTTTTTACGTGCTTAAGATTAATTAAGGACATACGTGAACACATCTCAAGAATTCTTCAAAAGGATCATATTGTCCTGGAATGCTACTGACGGCTCGAAGTCGTGATTAATAATGAGAGTCACAAGAAACGTACTATTGGTTCATTCTGGGCCACAACAGTAAAACTGAGGAAAGTTTTCCAGCTTCACACCGCAGACTAAAGTCCCCCTCAGTCATATGATCAGAGGAACACCGTGGCCAAAACTGAGCTGAAAATAACACTTAAACCTTTTGTTTGGAGGCAGCCCCAGATATCAAATAGTCACACATTTCTTTAAAAACACTAATAATTTTTGGTATGACTCGAAATATTTTCAAGGCATGATAAGTCAGGAAAATAAAACAGGGAGTATAACTTGTACTTCATTGATTTTATGTCCTGAGGATAGAAGCATAAAGATGAAAGGGAGAACAACTCAAACAGCAGCATGAACAATGCATGCTTCACAGCCATTCACTCACTTAACCTATTATGAATTGACATATGATATTTTTGCCAACCTGAACAGCATTCCTGTCTATGCATGCAGGACGCAGCTGTCTTGAGTTTGACCTTGGTTGGTTGTGTGCCTTTTCAGTAATATCTTGAGTATTTTCTGCTTTTAGGATGTCACTGTCAACATGCTGTCCGAGGTAGGAGCACCCAAGGCTCTTTGGTGCATTCTTTACATTTTGTTGGTATTACTGTTTGTTCTTGCCAAAGCTAGCTTGTACTCACTTGTGGTTTATTGCTAAGGACGTGAACCAGGTCATAACACAGAGTAATATTCCTCATGACAAATTTTCTTCCTCTCTGGTCATGATAACCCTGCCCTCGCACTTGTTTTTAAAACAGTCATGAGTGCTGACTCAAAGCGTGCTTCTGCTTTGACGTGAGGAAGAATTACTGGGACGGAAATATTAGCAGTTTGACTTCCTTCCCTCTGGGAGGCGCCCTTTGTCTTCTTGCTACACCTGTATGCAGCTCTCAGTTCGGTTCCCCTGCACAGCTGGTCTTCTTCTCTCCTGAGCTGTAATTGCAGCTCTGTCCTGGGAAAAAGAGGGAGGAAATCCCAGAGCTTTTGCCTCGCAACAATGACAATAAAAAAGAGGTGAGGAAAAGAGGAAGAAAGCATTTCAGCTGAGATAAAAGAGGGAGGGAGGCTTAGGAGGAAAAAGGGAGGTGGAGGAGTGCTGGCTCAGGAGTGCAGGGAGAGGTGGAGGTAGAGATGAAGGAAGAAGGAGGTAGGAGGTGGTGGAAGGATGGCGTTGGTGATGGTAGTAAAGTCTTGAGTTTATTAACCTCATTTAGTTTAAAGGGGGCCGAGAGCGAGGGGAAGGGGAGAAATGGTGTGTTCATACTGTGAACGCAAGGCTGGCGTTTACTAATGAGGGCTGAGAGTGTACACACACACACACCGACACAGTCTTACTTTACTTAGCTCATTCCCTTGCTCATGCCCGATTCACCTTGATCTAACGCCAAGTATGCAGGAAGAACACAGATTCACAGGACTGGGTAGCAGTCAGCTCCGTTTTTTTCACTCATATCTAGCAGCAGCTGAAAGACTGTTGATATAAATAGAGAGAGAGAGCTGCCGAGGCACATAATCACCGATTCCCAGACGCACCACACTGCTTTAGATTATGACATTCTGGACCTTATAATTTCTCATGCATTGCCAATGTATTATACATGAAAACACAGACTAAAAGACAGACACAGAGTCTTTCTTTCTTCAGCATCCCTTTAATGCTGGTCTTTTGTATGTGGGAGGGAACCAAAGGATTTAGAACAAAACCCAGCCAAGCTCTACACTGCGAGGCCCTGGGTCAATAAGGTTAACAAACAAATAAGTGATTTATATAAGGTCTTGTGAGGTAACATGGCTAACCCTGTTTGCTAAGGTTAAAGCAGACTTAAGATAAATGTCCCCAACAAAAAAAGTTCTAAAAAGCTCTAAGAAAAAAGTATTTTTTCTAATTGACTAAAACAAATGGATAAGTGTGCAATAAAAGTTAACATCTAACTGCACGTTTATAGACTTTACACTAAGAAAAAGTCGACTTTCAGTGTAGGAGCGTGTATTTGGCAGCTCAATGTATAAAGAGCCTTCTGCTGTTAAGTTTTGCGCATATGTCATCATGCACAGTGGAGCTCAAGCATGCATATGTTACATGCATGCTTATAAAACCTTTATATTTGTCATATTTTGTTAGTGACTACAGATGCGAATGAGCGAATCTTCTTATAGATGCGATTCTTTATCAAGTCTGTTATTGATTCTTGAAGCAGTTTTATATGTTTGTTTATTTGTTTCAGTTTATGCCGGATTTCAGTCATGTAAACAATAGTTTACACGAGTAGCGATATCTCTTGTTGTACACATACATAGAGCATCAAATACATGGTAACCCTGGAAGTGAATCCCGTGTCGCATAAAAAGATGTTTCAGGATGTTGCTGGTGTTTCCCCCCAACTTGAAATAATCGTGTTACAGCCATTGCAACTAGCACTGTTACAATCTTTCATTGTGAAGCAATGCTTTGTCCTCACTACCGAGATACACGTGTATGACATTGCTGACTTGCAATAAGTGTGCAATCGCAGCAGCCACAGGCACCAATAAAGGAATTGATAAGCATAGACGCGTACAACTCTGATGCTTTGGAAAACTTGGAACCGGAAGTTTTGAAGTTTTCGATTTCCCTCCCTTTCAGTGACAGGATTTCATATATCAGAGTCAATGTTATATCTCTAATACCACCGATATAAAACTAGAGCAGTTAGCGTTTGTGTATATTGATGTTTGCGGATAAAAGGGCTGTTTTAACACTATTGTGGAAAGTTGTACATTTAGTTTGAGGCAAGAAGACAGACCCCAGCCCATTCATCCATTATGCACGCCGAGCACTAATGGACACAAAGAATGCACACTTAAGACGCTTGCTGAAGACGAATGAGCGAAGATGCACTCTGAACTATTGACAAATGGCGTGAAACATACACACACCACGGACACACAC
The DNA here is from genome assembly GCF_013358895.1 of Oreochromis aureus. NCBI lineage: Eukaryota > Metazoa > Chordata > Actinopteri > Cichliformes > Cichlidae > Oreochromis > Oreochromis aureus. The sequence continues at coordinate 13,029,619 of NC_052956.1, read as the reverse complement.
ACAGAATTCACAGCAAAGATGGATGGCACAGGGAAGATGCTCCCTGAACTGAACTGTAGCTGACAAATGAGCTGACGCCTCAGTGCATGTACTGACCCCCTGCTATGGCTGACGATGGGTGGGTTATTTTGTGATTTGACAAGGGGTTAAGAGACCATTTCTTCACCTTCATTCTTCTGCTGATTGTTATAGCCAGAGATAAACTATGCACCCCCTTTTTATGCGCTATTCAGTCATTTTCTTTAGGCGATGTCAGGTCAGTTTTATCAATCAATCACAAATTTGCATACATAAAACACAATTTATGTATGTAGAGTCTGATTCTAGTAATTCAATGGCTGTATTTGCACTGAAAAAAACATGCTGTAACTAAATATATAGCAAATTCATCAAAGGTCTCCATGCTCTTCATCTCTGCTCATATTAAAACATAACACTGTGAAGCAATATTTGCATTTTTTTTAATTCAGCTATTTGGAGAAGTGGATGAGTGGTTAAACAGAGAAAAGTACAATGTCAACTCTGTGAGCGTAAACCAAATACTCTTTGATCTGATACAGTAAACCCTCTACCATCTGGATCTTTGAGCAGGTAAAGTAAAACTAATTAGCAAATATTTGACCCGATAACAAAAAAATCCTCTAGAAAAGAGTAGATTCCACAGTCTCGAGGCCTCGTCTGAACTGGCAACCCCAAACCCATCAGTCGGGCACTCAAAGTTTGATCTTAAAGAGCTGTGACCGGCCATTCAAGGCAGCTTTGAACCGTTTGTCTGCGTGTCAATACACTGCCCATTCACCATGTTTCACACACACGCTATCATTAAACTTTTGACCCTGCCGTGTCTGTCACTCCTTGACAAAACTCTGTTCTTTGAGCTCTGTGACTACTGTTTAAGCAGCGGTCAGCTCTGTCACATTAGGTTTACTTATCTTGTCTTTATTGTTTGGTTGTCATTATCTCTCTTTTAGGCCACACACCTAAGGGTGCAGGTCAGCTGTTGTACATTCTGATTGTATGATAAATCCTAAAATTTATGGTAAAGACTTTGATTGTTGTGTAGCGTCCCTGCAAAAGTCTCGAGACATCCCTCATTTCTTTATAGTTTACTAGGAAAATGGGAAATAGAATGATAAATACATTGTTTAGTCCATATTTGAGAATTTTTTAAACAATAACAATAACAAAGAAGTATGAAAATAAAATAAGTGGGGTATTTTATTGAAGCGGGTACAAAAATTTATCCAAATACCGTATATAAAGCAGTCTATAAAGTTCTAACAAGCTTGAAAGTCAATATTTGTTATGAGTACCTTATTTTCTTCAGCTGAGCCTGGCTAAATTTCTTGTAATTTCATCAAGTAGTCTTCAGGAATACTTCTGCATGTTTCTTGAAGGAGATTCAAAGCTCTTTTTTGGACGTAGACTGACTTTTGTGCTGTTTTCTGTCCAGATGATCCTACAGTGCTTTAATAATGCTGAGATCCGAGCACTCGGGAGGCCAGTCCATGACTCATAGTGTTCCATTGTGTGTTTTTCTATCCAGGTATGTTTTACTCACTCTATAATGACTCTATAAGATCTGTGGCTGCTAATTTTCAGTCCAGTTCTTGTGTAATTTAGCATACCTGGATCTTTTTCCCTGTTTGCCTTCCTTAAGAATCACTTTGTGACAGCCACCCTTCCACTGAGACCATTTCTGATGACAATTCGGTGAACAGCATTATTAAGGTCCTGTGTCAGATCTTTGCTGGATTTTCTTCCTATTTCTTAAAGACATGGATATCAGATAGTTTCATGTGCTGTAGATAGTTTGTTAGGCATGTCACTTCTTTTTTTTGTCCTCCACTTGTTAAGGTTTCCTCAGATATTTTAAGGGCACACAATACCAAGATATGACATGTTTTTGGCTAACAGGTCTGTCAAACAACTATCTCTGGGATTTTTCACAGATTCAACTAAAAAAATGCAAACAAAGTATGTGTTTTCGTCAGGCTGCTATAAAGCTATAGATACAATTTAAAAGCATTTTTTTTGCGAAGCTGTCTATCATTTCTAGACACACCACTGGTTCATTCCATGAATTTGGTGTCTTTTTAAGCTTGAATGGCTCAGGTCAATGTTTAGTAGCTTAATAAAGAACCTTAACAAACTAAAAAACAAAAAAACATTTCTTGAGAATGGTCAGGAACAAGGGCTGGACTGAAAATGAGTGAAAAACCATTCAACTTCTATGACCTCCAGAAAGCCCAGAAAACTATAGCTAAAGACCACTTAAATAAATTATTTAAAAAAACCTCTGGCATTGGAAGCAAAATGTGAAGAAACAAGGGATGACTCAAGATTTTGTTGTGAGCAGTCATGTCAAAATTATGCTCCATTAACCTACAATATCCCACAGTAACAAATGACTAAGAGCTGCTTCACAGCTCATTACCAGGCAATAATGTAAGACAGTTTAGTTGTTATTGCTCAACCTTCAATGAAACAACCCAGCTTATATAATTGTAGGCAGTGAAATATCATATACTCTGAGAAAGTCACACACCTGTGGGGGGCTTGACATTGTATGTTGGGTGTGGAATGGCTATTTCCATGGTTTTACTACAGCTTAGCCAGCTGATCACTCTGATAACAATGTAGTATCCATTACTCAATGCTCAATCCAGCCACCCAGACAAATAACCTGGAGGTCACGGCCTCTCAGCCATTCAGCCACTATCCCGAGCCAACCGCTGGCCAATACCACTCAATACCCCAGGTCCAGTTTCCCCATCTGTATCAACCCCCATCCCTCTGATCTCCACCACGGTCCCAATAGTAATGTCTGGATGGGGGGCTGTTGGCGCCTAACCAGCAGCAGATGTGGCTCCGCACAGAACACCGGCCCTCATTAACTTCAATGGATTTCCTAATGCGACAGCTACCATATTTCATTTACCGCGCACACAGACCCCAGTGGACCTGACGGGGCCAACTGATACTTCCATTCTCCTGCATTGCAGAGTGGTCGTAGGGGTTTAGGGACTAGGGGGAGAATGGAACACTGAGAGTCAGGCGGTGAGGAGATGGGGAGTGTGAGGGGAGGGAAGAGTAAGGGATGTCAGGAACCAGAGCAGAAGACATGACCCCTCTTACCGAGAGGAAATCAATTAATTCAAGCTTTTTGCAGAGCTGTGCCTGAGAGGAGTGGCTGCAGCCGACTGCCAGCAGCAATCTGAGGCAGACGTTAAATTTAACAGTAAGAGCTTGCAACACCTGCATTAAATCAAAAAGAGAGGAAGGGATAAAATAGGAGTGTCATTGTTGGTGCGGAAGAGAGACGGAAAAGGATAGCGGAAGAGATTAAAAGCGCAAAACATGGATGCTAGGGGAGACCTATGCAGAGGGAGAGACGGAATGAGGGAATTTATGGTCCTGGGTCTCATTGTTCCTGTACACGTGAGAGTGCACAGCTGGGGGAAAAGAGGGAAATGGGGTACAGATGTACTGTATCAAACACAGAGCCCTGGACTTCAATAGATACATTATGATGTGCTCCCCTGCTGCACTCCTTTTCCAAACATCAAAACCTCCTACCTTTCTCACCCTTGTAGCTACTGCTCCTCCCTCCCCCTTCCTCCTCCCAGCACACACACCTGATTACCCCTTTTTAATACACCAATATCCGCAGTCTGCTTTTTTTTTTCTTTCTCTCTGGCAGTAGGTTGTATTAATTTCACTTTGCTCATTTTATTCTCCTTATTTAACGGACGCAGCGGGTATCGCCAAGCTGTGGCCTCCTTTGAACTGCTTGTTTTAAAAGCTACCTAAACGCGCATACAGATGTAAGCTGTAGCAATGTCCAGCCTTAATGACATGGGTATATTATCATGCCCCAGACGACAGTTCATCACAGCTGTTCACACTTTCCCCCACCTCTTACTTCCACATTCCTTTAACACGCACATACAAATCATTATGAGAGAACATATGGAAGTAGAAGAAGGAAGCTTGGGAGGGTGGGAGAGAACCGTGCCCCCTGAATCTTCAGGATTTACCCTCTTTTAGGATTCCTGGGGAGCTGGCTGGACTAATGCAGAACAGGGGTATTAGTGGAGGCTCTGAAAGTGGGACTGGCCATGACACTCTTCTCCTTTAACTAAAGAGCGAGACAGGGAGGGAGAGAGTGAGAGCAAGCTTCCCTAAGGAGCGGAGAGAGCTGAGACGCTTGATAATTCCCGGTGCTTTCCCGGTGCCTATAGAGGAAGGGGGCCCCTCTGGATTTGTCAGTTGTGGCTGCAGCTGTCTCCGGGCAAAATGGACCACAGTGGACTTGACATTTGATCTCTCTTCTCTCTCTTTCTCTGTGCCTTTTTCTTGTCCCTTTATCTCGCTCTCTTGCACTAACTCTCCGTCTTGCACCATCATTCCTTTCACTGTCTTCACTTTCTGTCTGTGTCTCTCTGTTTCTTTCTTGTTCTCCCAAGAGTGTTTCCACACAGAGTTGGAACCATTTTTAAAAATGTACATTTTTTTTTAATCCCATCCTTGCCTTTTGGTTCTCTTATCCTTTGTCACCCAAAACCCAGAAGAAGAAGTTGTTGACAAAGAGCTGCAGAAACAAAAAATAATCTGGAAATATTGTTACAATCGTGCTAAGATGCCCAGCTTTCTGTCACCTCCTGTCAATTGTTTAAGTCAGTATGAAGCGAATTAGTCATTTTTCTATGGTTCAGGGATTTGAACTGGGACAGGTGTTTTCACAGAAACAATGTACATTAGACTCTTTCCTTTGTCTTGACCCAGGAAATAGTCTAATGCACCCTATGGGTTAAACTGAAATTTGACCAAAGGAAGAGTAATGAGACAAGAATGTCGTTGATCAGTCTAGTCTCCGCTTATCTACACCGTCTTCACAGCTGTTGAAGTTCTCACAGTCATGACAACATCTGACGTCATTACTTTGATCACTATCACCATAAACTGCATAGTTTTTCAGAGCTTCCTTATTGTTCTTATTATTATTGTCTTGTGTATATGTATAAAAATGTTGCTTGTTGTTGTATATGAAAAAGTCAAGTTGTAAAGGCAATTATTCCATTAGATTACAAGTATTTTTTCTTAAACTATGACAGACAACATATCAGCTTCCTTAACTTCTCAACTTCCTTGCACGGCACAGTTATGGTGAGTCTGCTGTATTCAACAATTTAACAATGACCCTGAAGATGAACGCTCGAGGGATGTCATAAATCGCTACAGGACACTCAGTCACTGTGACCCGTCCCGACGTTCACATTGTTCTTGGTCAAACAAACAGTGGAAATGACATCATTCGCAACAATCAAAGTGTGATATAAAATAAAATCTGATACAACCATTACAACTATAATAAATTATACAAATCGTGTAGTGTAGCTTGCTGCTAATATTTTTCATAAAATGTGTCAGTATTTGCAATATCTGAAAACAGTCATGAAAAAGAAACTATTTACCTCCTGGATGGCTTTATCAGAATCTCGCATCATTGAGGTTGAATCATTGCCCTGTCTTCTTTAAAAGATTACCTAAGACTATTGATTTTTGTGGGTATTCAGAGAGGTACATTTCAGCCGAGCTTTAGTTGTCAGACAGATGGCTTCACATTTGACTCTTTGGATATGCAGAGGAGTTCGCGGTGACTACAAGGTTCCCGGGTCCTTTGGCTGTAAAACAAGCCCAAATCATCACCCCACCACCACCGTGCTTGACATTTTTCATGAGGTGTTTGCGCTCATATGTTAAATTTGGTTTTCTCCAAATGAAGTACTGTGCATTATGGCCACACGGCTCCACTGTGGGCTTTCATCTGTTCAAGGAACATTGGGCCAGAAGGCTTGTCAGATGCAACTTTCCAAATTCTACTTTGTGTTTTTACTGAGAGGCTTTCGCCTGGTAACCTTTACAAAAAAAGTCATAGATGCCATAGTTTTTAAAAAACTAATTTTACCATAATAAACTTTGACATTTAACTTACTAAATGATTCCAGTAAAGTCTGAGATGTGTTTCAGAGTTCCTTTGTGCACTGCACAGTCTGCCTGTGGAAGCAGTAATGTTGCACTTAGTTTTTCACAGGACTGCACAGTATTCTGTGAAAACCTTTTTTTTCCCACATGACTGTATATTCACAAACAGCGGCACATTACTGTTAAACATTTCCTGTATTTTTACGGTAATTTGTTACAGTGAACACAACAGGCAAATTAGCCGAATGAAAATGTGTTTTGTGGGAGACCGACTTGCTGTTTTATGTGAGTATTCTCCTTTGCTTTGAGTAAAATTTAACTGACATATTAGTGCCTTTACCTGAGAAAAGCATCCCAGTGCTCTTTCATTCTCAAGTAATTGACCCACTTTGTCCATATAACACATCTGGCTCCCAGAGCCGCCCTGTAAGGCTCTGAGTCTCTATAAAGTGAAACACCATCCATAAAATCTCCATTAGAGCAGTGCTGCCTGGGGGTCAGTGCTCCACTGTAATGCCTTCACACATGGGGTTAGAGGTTAGTGCTGTTGACATTCCTTCCATGACTGTCTGATATCAGAGTGATTGATAAGCCCGAGAGAAGCTCTGGGAGGTACACACCCTCTCAGCTCCTGAACTTAAACATTTACGTTTAAGATCTGCGCCTTTCAGTCTATCCGCCCTTGCCTCTTCTTCTCCGCCTGTGCATCTTGTTCTCCCTCTGTCACCTGGGTGTCTGGTGGATCTCCAGTGAGGCTTAAATGTCACACGGGGATTGACCTTGGAGACATCGTAGCAGAGAGTGTTTATCTGGCTTTCCTCTTAGCTAAACCAGATAAAAGAAGAGAGCTGTGATTGATCGCCCACTCTTCTCCTGAGCCTTCATAGGTTTTCTGTTAGCGGTTCCATGTGAATGTGAGCTACAGTAGAAGGCTGTGAGTTACTGCCTTGTCAAATTCCACACCTTCTGAGTGCTGTTGGCCTTGGAGGCATGGTAAAGACTTTACCTGTGGACAAGTACACGAATGGTACATTTCTTTATCTTTTGATACATTTCAAGGTTTTACTGCTGACAAAAATGGGTGGGAATGATGACATGCCGAATGTATTTTAGCTTCCTCCCCTATCAAACATAAGTTAACAGGCTCTTATTGACAAATTGTAATAGCAGATAAGAGTCGTTGATCAGATCCAAAACAGAGCTCATGGAAAATACTTACCAGTAGCTAGGTGGAACGAGTCAGTGTGTCCTGAGGTGCTTTCAGATATCTCTTAGCATCAAGATGGACTTTTGTTTGAAAACAGACATGCGCGAGAACAAAGGGTTTTTCTTTAATCTTTATGCAGGCTGTGTAAAATGAGGATACAATTACAGCTTTTATAGACACTTGTGACTTACAGTAAGAAGACAAATGAACAAAGCACACCCAGATTTCCCGTAGGCCAGTCAGTCATTAGAGCCCACTCACAGTCCAGCTTATCTTTCCTAATCAAATACTCTAGCCCCACAAAATCACGTGTAATTAGAGGTTCTCCATTTTTTCCAGTTCCTCTCGGTCTAAGCTCTGTGAAGATAACCTTCCTCGCTGCCGCTGTCTCTGGTGTCTTTGAGTAAACAAATAAACAAACAAAGTTGGAAACAGACGGGCAGCAGCAGGGCGGGCTGGTCAGGGTTCAGTCGCCAGGGCAACGGGATCCTGCCTGTTAGTTTTCCCCCTGGGAGGTGTGTATGTGTTGTGGTGGGGTGACTTGTTGTTTATTACTATAATTTGTCTGAGTGGCTCTGGAGAGATTTCAGAGTTCTTTGAAGAGGGGCTGGATGAAGCCTGGAGCGTGCCATGCTGTGTCCGGGATTTGGGCCCAGTGTTCAGTTCGTCTAACCCCTGCCTACACCCAGCCTTCACCCAGCCTCCACCCATTCTCTAATCTTCTTCCGCAGTGCTTTACACTTTATCCCAAACCCTTCTGGTTCTTCAGGCTCTCACAAATAGAGAATTCTTCCCTGAATTTAATCGCAAATTGCAAAGCTGGCAATTATTCTGTTGCAGGAGTATCAGTGTGTTAGGTTATATTCTGAAACTGATTGGAGTGGTCTTGTTTTAGAAGTAAAGGCTAATTCATGTGGGAAACCCCCACCCCCAGCCAAAAAGAAAAAAAGAACATACAAAGGTTTGCTTTAGAGACCAGTGCTAAATTCAGTGGAAATTCTCCTTTTGGTTTAGAGAGTTTCTTGGCTGCTTTTTGCCCAATTGCTGTGTGGCAACAGCTCACCAACCCTCAAATGTTAATGAAACACTGCCAGGTAAAGCTCCAAAGGTTTAATATTAAAAAGTCTGAAAAGAACTTTAAAAAGAACTTTAAACATCAATTTGTCAATAATAAAATGTGCATCTGCTGTCACTTTATATACTGGTCTAAAAAACTTGAACACTTGACCATCACACTTTAACACAAAGTCAGTTAAACTACAAGGAACCCAATTTGTCCAGATAGAAAGCATAAACGATTGGAACTCGACTTCACCTGCTTTGGCGCAAATGGCAGTGATAACAAGTGCACTAGAGAGCCCGCAACAAGAGAAACTCTCCAAAAGGGAATAGTTTTGCATGTAGTGGCTTCCGACCATTGCTCTGCCCTTATTCCTCTGAGAAGAGTTTTGCTTTTTGTTCATTTTTGTTTTCACTACTGGTAGCATGAGCTGGCAGCCCATTCAGGTTTCACAGGTAGTCCAGCTTCTACAGGATGGCACAATCATTATATGATGTCACAAGAAAGTTTGCTGTGTCTCTCAGCACAGTCTCAAGAGTGTAGACAAGATAACAGAAGACAGGCTGTTATATAAAGTTGACAAGCCGTAGAAGGGTATCAACCCAGCAGTGGGATCAGTATCTGCTCCCTTCTGTGAGGAGGAACAGGAAGAGAACTACTCATGTGTGTCTTTCTGACTAAATTTTCAGAAACAGGGACCATAAGGGCCTGATATCCTTTTAGTAGGACCTCTCCTCAGAGACGAGCTCCATGCAGCTTGAATGGGATTCATCAGTGAACAGTAGAACCGGTGCCTAGTTCTCTTCACAGATCAGAGCAGGTTCATACTATGCACATGTAGTAGAGAAGAAAGACTCTATGGAATGTTATGCCATCAGTAACAAAGGCTGTAATGCCACTGACTGGCCCTCATGTTCCCCAGACCTGATTCCAATGGAGAACCTCTGGGACTATGTGTTAGTGCATGTCATGCTCCCAAAGAGCACCACAGACTGTCAAGATGCTCATTCATTCCTTTAATCCAGGTCTGGGAGAAGATCCCCCAGGACACCATCTGCTGTCTCATCAGGAACATGCCCAGACGATGTTAGGAATGCATACAGGCACATGGGAGCCATAAGAAGGACTTGGTTGCATTATGACACAAGCCGGATCAATCTGCGATTTCACTTTTAAGTGTTGATTATTGATATGATTTTAAATCCAGTCCGAAAAGGGTTGATTATTTTGGTTTCCACTGATTGTTCTTGTGTTATTTGGTTCTTAACATATTACACAATTCTTATTGGTAACTTGAATATTTCACTCATCATGATCCATTGTGTGATATAATTGTTCCTTGAGAGTTTTTTTTTCAGTGTAGTTTTTTTGTAAACAAAACAAATTCTGTTTTCAGTTCAATTTTAAGTGTCAGAAGATCTAAAAATATCTGGCTGGTGGCTGTCTGCATGTTTAGTGTGTTTGTGTTCTGACATAGGAAGCCGTCCTATGCAGCCCAAAGCCATCAAAGTGCATGGCCGTCTGTCTCCTGTGTCCACCGTGGGAGGGTGGGGGTCACTTAGTCCCAGACTAAGTTTAATTGGTGTCAAGCAGGCCACAGTGAAAAGCCATCAAAAAGTAGGGAAGCTCAGTGAGACAGGAAACCTTTTATAAGGGGACTTCCTCCATCTGCATGACTCTGTCCCTTTCTGTCCTATTGTCTCTGCTCTATATCCCTGGCTCTTAAAATCTCCCACCACCACTCAGCTTCCATCTGCTCTCTTCCTCTCCCACTCACTCTCCACTGGCTTCAAACATTCACTATTTACCACCTCCACTCCCACCCTCAATGCTCACTCTCTCTTTCTCCCACTGTGGTATTGTTTTTATGTCTGAAGGCTGTCCTTGGGTAACTGAAGAAGTTTGTCTCTGGGGGAAACCCGTGACCACAGAGCCAAACCGAGCCAGAGGGCCTAATGATGAGAGGACTTCCTGACAGCTTCTACTACAATACACACAGACACACATAACTAGTCATAACACGAAGCTGATGCACTAGACTATATTTTTACGTGATTATTCTCAATGCATTATGTAGCAGACATTCAGACAGCTTTCTTGTAATCGAGCTTATGTGTAAGTTCATTAAGGAATGTCTGTAACCACTCGTCTGCCTGCTTTCCTGGGTGTTCGGCTACTTTTCTGTTTACACGTCTACCACTTCCCACGCTGTCAATCTCAATACTGACATCATGACTCTAGTCCAATCATCTTCTCGCCAGCCTTCTTTGAGCTAATCAGCCTCCGCTTTGCATGGTTTAAATAGTTGCTCTCCGTCATTCTCCCTTTCAGACTGTCTTTTATGCAATCCACCTCCTCCCCATCTCCACCTCAGACACCTCAGCCAGAGCTCTATTCAATCCTCAGTCTTCATCTTCACCACCATCACCAGCGTCTAGACTCCAGGAGGTCCTGTCCTAAGTCCTGTCACTGCTGGGATTCCATCTAATCGTCAAATACATTTCTCTATCTCAATAAATCATGTTCAGTGCTTCCAAGCGGTCTCTCCTTATTGAAATTTCCCTAAGTAGTCTTCAGGAATAGTTCTCCAGGCTTCTTGAATGACATTCAAAGCTCTTCTTTGGATGTTGGCTGCTTTTTGTTCTGTTTCTTTCAAGATGATCTCTTGTTGAGGTTCAGGCTCTGGGGAGGCCTATCCATGACTATCCAGGTATGTTTCCACTATATTGGATGTTTGTTTGGGATCATTGTCATGGTGAAAAAGGGAATCTGTTGCCAGTCAGAAACTTTCCATATTATATTGCGCAGTGGGTCAAAATCTGATGGTACTTTTTTGCATTCATAATTACATCAATTTTGACTATGCAGCTCCAAACCATGTCAGGGGTTGACAAAAAAACAGATGACTATAGCCACTCATTATTGCACTATTTTCCTGACCTCATCTATACCTACTGATGTTGAAAAAATTAAATTCATCACATCATAAAACCCATTCCCACTTGTTTTCAGTACAGCTGAAGGGCAATCATCTCTCAGGCTCTGTGTTAGGTCCTTGACAAATTTTTCCTCTTTCTTAGTAACATGACTTTCAGATACTCTGCATCTGCCATAGAAATGTTTTCAGGCTTGCCTCTTCTTCTTTTGTCCTCCACTCGTCCAATTTCCTCAAACGTGTGCCATGATTTTGGCTAAGAGCTCTTTGGGAATCACATTGTTGGTGCAAAACACTATTTTATGCCTGTCATCCTGTAGTATCTTTGGCATTTTTTGTAGATTCAATTAAAGAAATGGAAACAAATTGAGTTTTTCGGTGTAAGGCTGCTAGTAGCAAATTGCCTAAAGATACAATTTTAGTTGACTATTATGTGTAGACACAACACTACTTCATCCCTTGAGTTATGCTTGAATGATTCATAGGTCAGTGATTCATAGTTTTCATAATGTTAAGTGCTTAACAAACACAACATTTGTCTTAAAAATGGCCAGGTACATGGATTGGACTGAAACGGTCTGACACCTTGGGAGCAAAATATAAAGAAATGAGGGGTCCTTCAAAACTTTTACACATGTATGCATGTATGCATGTATTAGCTGAGGTTCAAAACTTTAAGTTTCAGTATGATATGAGAATTTACGTTAAAGTGATTCAGCATTAATGGTTAAACGGTATTATCAGCAATGCATCTTTTATTTCTTTTTAGCACAAACACTTTTGCTTATATGTACACAAACCCATGCACACAAATAAAGATAATGAAGCAGCTGCATTTCCCAAGTGCTGGCTGCTGTGTTTTGTCAGCAACTTTAACTGTAACCGTAACCCTAACTGTAATTACTGTTGCACAAGAGCGACCGGTCAAAGAAAACACCTAACTGCAGTGTAGACAGCTTTGCTCTTTATGCATATGCTTATCTACACAAGCACACCTGGGCACACCTGCCCTTCAGGTATGTGTATATGTACATATATTTTTTTTTTAATACAGTCCTCTTACTGTTTTTGTGCTATGATTTTACTTTCAGTATCAAGCATGGATGTGGTACACAAAGAGATACTTTCTTTTTGTCTTTCTTAATGGACCTGTGCCAAAAATGTTATAGGGAAGTCTCTGCCACCTTTTCGGAGAAATACCTAGGAGGGTGCCAAAGACCATGGGAGAACATTCCATTCTGTGCTGATAAAGGTACGTCACAGCACACTGATCCGCTGGAAAAACCATATTTGTCGCAGGAACCAGGAAGCAAAGAGCGGGAGCAAGTACAAACTCATCCTGACAGCTAAGCAGCAACGGTGGACGCCTAACTGCCATTGTGATGAAAGTATGCACAAAGTTCGTTTCTTGTTTCATGACAAGACAAGCTCGCACACTTCCAGTGAAACTATCTGAATGATCTGCTTAACTGACGGACAGAAGATACCTTTAAAAAAAAATCCAGCAGGTTTTTTTGGCCTTGTTTCTGTAACAGCTATTTCAATGAAAAAAGAAAGCATCCCTCTGTTTATCTTTGAACCAGACACTCTGCAATCAGCCGTTCTGCCAACCTGTGTCTCTCCTATCTTTGTTCCCTTTCACTGTCATTTTTCTTTTATCAGACTCTTCTTTTTGTTTTCTTTCAGCGTCTCCTCCTCCTCTGCACCTCTCTTTCTGAACATCCCCCACCCCCACCATCCTTCCCCTTTTCTCTTTCTCTCTCTTTCATGTCATTATTTCTGAATGCAACCCTTTTTTCTAAGTCCCCCCTTTTTTTCTCTCTGACCCCCACCACCACCACTACCACCACTTCTTCTCCGCCCCTCTCTTGTTCGATCCCTGACTCAACTTTCACATTCCTGGAGCATTCCTGTAGGATTAGCCTTTAGCACTCTCAGGCTATGCAGAGGCCACAGCCCCCCCACTGTGATGGTGGCAGGCACTAACAGACAACAGAGAAAAGTGTGTGTGCGTGTGTGCGTGTGTGCGTGTGTGCGTGTGTGTGTGCGTGTGCGTGCGTGTGTGTGTGTGCACTATCCTCTCACTTTCTTTCATTGCAGGCCCCTTCCTCTGCCCGGCCTACTGCCCCAATTCCACCGAGCTCAGTTTCCATCGCAGATAGCAGCCTTCAGGTCCCATTCCCAGAGTCCTAAGAGCCTTTATTCAATAAATGATCAAAATTCAAAAGTGCTAGTGATATTACTATTTATTTTGTCTACAAAAAAAATGTTGTGAAAAAAACTGCAGGTCTCTTCTTTGACTCAGACATTTATCTGAATTTGTAAGGATGCAAATGCTACGCTATCAGTTTTCAGTGTGGACATTTGTTAAACAGGAAAAGCATAGGTGTCAGGCTCTTGCACAGAAGAACAGACATTTTAACAGATTACTATTATAGCAACTTAAATGCCTCCTTTGGAAGTGCTGTGCCTCTTTCCAGATTAAATACTCCTTCTGGCCACCAGGGACACCTAACTCAACTTAGTGCACTTTTAGGTAAAGATGACCTGCTGATGTTCAAACTGAGCATCAGAATGGGCAAGAAAGTTGATTTAAGTGACTTTGAACGTGGTAGTTGTGGCTGGTGCCAGATGGGTTTGTCTGCGTATTTCAGATTTTCCCACACAACCTTGGGTTTATAGAGAATGATCTGAAAGACAGAAACTAACCAGAGGGCTGCATTTCTCTGGCATAAATGTCTTGTTGATGCCACAGATCAGAGAAGAATGGACAGAGTACTGTGAGCTGATAGAAAGGCAACAGTAACGCGTTACAACCAAGGCATCTTTGATTGCACAACATGTCAAACCTTGAAGCAGATGGGTTACAGCAGCATTTTAGGTGCCACTCCTGTCAGCTACAGTTCACAAAGGCTCACCAAAACTGACCAACTGATGGTTGGAAAAATGTTGCCTGGTCTGATGAGTCTTAAATTCTGCTGTAACATGACATTCAAATTGATGGGTAAGAATTTGGCATAAGAACATGAAATCCTGAATCCATCTTGCCTTCTGTGAACAGTTCAAGCACCTGGTGTTGGTGTGATGGTGTGGGGCATATTTTTTTGACACTTTTAATAGTTTAAAAGCCACAACTTAACTGAGTATTGTTACTGAAGCGTGTCTTCTGGTGGCTGCTACCAGAGCCATGTCACAAAGCTCAAATCAACTCGAAAAAGTTTCTTGATTTGACTATCGTGACTTCACTGTACTCAAATGACCTCCACGCTCAATAGATCTCAATTCAATAAAGCACCTTTGGGATGTGATGGAAAAGAAGATTTGCATCATGACTGTGCAGCGGGGAAATCTGCAGCAACTGTGTGACGCTGTCGTGTCAATATGGGCCAAAATCTGAGGGATGTTTCCAGTGCCTTGTTGAATCTATGCCACCAAGAAATAAGGCAGAGTTCCAAGCTGGAATTATAGCCCCCCTGTTCCACATTCATTTTACGTTTTCATATATTTGTAACCTCACGTATGACGTACCTTCATGTGGTGGGCAAACATATAATATTTACCGGCAGTGATAGCGTAGCTGGTATTGTTTTCACATTATGAGACTGTGCGTGTGTGTGTGTATTCGGCAAAATGTGGTGCTGGGGACACGAACTATATGGGGAATAACACAAAGATGGTTTTGTCTGCTTCGTCAGGAGTTTATACGCTGTTTGTCTGTCTGTGGACAGATTTTCTCAACATCAGAGTGTCACAACAAAGCCATCAAAATAAAGGCTGAGGACAGCAATGGGTGTGGTCTGAAAACTTATTGGCATTGTGGCTGGTTTGATCACATCACAAGAGGATTTCTGGTTCCTTTTTTAAATTGAAGCAGATCTTAAAATCTCTTTTCTAAAAAACTGAACAAAATCCACATAAAGCATCTTGCAATAGAATTACAAAGTAACTGGAAATAAATATCTCACTGTCAAAAAAAATAGCAGTCTAAACAAAGCTGTGCTGTCCCGAACAGAAAAGAGAAACTGAACTCCTCACGCATCCTTTCTGACAGTGTTCAATAAACTGCAGCTGCTAGCGGATTGATATTACTGTTATTTGAGTCATACTAATGATCCAAAGATGATATCTTTAGATTTTTTTTTTTAAAAGTGGATGTCTGGACTGAAGAAAATCAGGATCACTAAGATAACATGAGTTAAAACTACTGTGGCATATTCAGGGACACACTGACCTGTCTCTGCTCTCCTTCTCACTGCTTCTTTTTCTTGTTAATCCGAGCCTTCAAGTTAAAAGTGAAGTGCTATGAGGTAATCATTCCCTCTTTCCTGTTTGTTCTTGTGTTTCTATAAGGGGGCTTTGTGTTGAGTCAGTGTTACATGCCAAACTGGTAGCACTGGCCTACCACATGTGGAAACACTCACTTCACCTCCCGGGATGAAAAACTTGGCATGGACGAATGGGAGGAGGGGTGGGAGAAATAGAGAAGGAGTGTGTGTGTGTGTGTGTGGGTGAGAGAGGCAGGAAGAAATAGATAGAGGGAGAGAGAGAGAGACCCTTTTTGCTCAGTATCACCTTACTTCAGCCAAAATAAAAGTATGATCAGAGCCAAAGACGCACCCCAAAATCTCTCAGCTGTTTCCCCCTGCACTGCTGTGAACATGACTCATTTTTATCTGTGCTCCCCCCTCCCTCACTCCCCTCGCTCCCATTTACTCTACCCCTTTCTGTCATACTCACAGTCTCACTCAGATGCTTATCCAAAAATTTTTGCACCTAATTTAGTGCTGCTTGCTTTTATATATTTCCCGCTTTTGCTAAATCTATTGTTTTTCTTACATATTTACTTTTTTCTTTTCATTTGTGGTCCCTGGCTCAGTCATTTTTCGGGCTGCGTACCTCCACTCTTTTTGCTCTTTTTTCAGCTAGTTTCTCTCCTTATCCATCCCTATATCTTAATCTCTCCCCTGGCTCATATTGCAGTTCTTTCTGTAAATGTACAGTGCAGTATTCTGTTCCCCGACATCAAGCTGATTGCTTTCTGTCAGACTGTACTGCTGTAAGGGCCCCCGGGGAGACCCGGTCCCTCACATCTAAACATCTGTCCATCCCATTACTTTAGCTCTAGCTGAACCTGAGCCCCTTTTACCCATGCTGACAGCAACACTGGCGAGAATGGGAATGATATCCAGGGGAATGCCGCTGTTCCCGGGTGTCTCCTCAAAGCTCCTGATTATGCGAGGCAGCTGGTTGAGAGACATGAGGGATCGCCAGGCGACGTTCCACTAAGGTCCCGGATGTTTTCATAGTATGGGTATGGTTGGAAGCATGTATGCGGATCAGTGTGAGGATGGGAATGCACGTCCTGCACCGGGCATCAGTCGGCTGGGTCGTTTGGCAGGAATGTGAGTCAGGAAACCCATAATGGGACAGACTGTGTGCGCTGTCTGGATGACTGTTGTTTTTTAGCACTGCGAGGTACAGAGGAAAAGGATACGGCTAGACATCATGGTATCGACGATGATGATGATGACGAAGATATAAAAAAGAACAAAGACTTTTCAACTAAACAACGAAAGCGCAGAAACAGCTAGGGAGCATAATCACTACATTTCTTATATCTTTAAATTAGTGGTTTGCGACATCAAATATATTTTGATGTGAATTTCATGGATGACATTTGATTTTCTGTCAAGATATTAGGGGAAAATTTTTAATGGTTACCATGAAATATGATACTAAACACATCTCTAAATGCATTTACTAAAAGAGCTTTTATTTTTGGTTATGCTTAAGTGCTCATACAGCGTGTAGAGTCATATCACATTTGGACTCACAGCAGAGTTTTAAAAGAGCTGTATTGATGTAGCAGAAAGAGAGATAGCTTCACTTTCTTTTCATTACAAACTGGTACCTGCATTACCCGCAACATACCTCAGCTACTAACAGTCCTGGTGGATGTTTTGATTTATCATGCTCGCACCTCTACCCTCTTTTGAAAGATGGGGAAAGCCAAGGTGCCAGACTTGGGGCTTCAAAGCGGTAGCAGACAAATTAATAGAGGCTATCATGGTGGCTACATCCATCTTTTCTATAGTCTGTGGTTAATGCATAGCATGTCACAAACTGCAGCAAAACTGTATTTTCAAGTGGCATTGAGCTGCCTCTGCTCTGGTGGGGAAGTCGATTCCAGGGTGATGCTGGGATTTGGATTAACAAGTGAGAGAGAGACAGAGAGAAACGGCACAAAGTCACATCCATCATGACCGGCCATAGTTAGCAAACCAGAAGCTTTTCCTGAATAATAACTCAAGGCAGGAATGTTTCAGCTATGTCTGTATACTTCACTGTGATGTCTATGACACATTTTCTTCTCTTCTGCCTTTGTTTCGGTCCCTACTGGGACATGTGAGTCGGTCCCCAGCAGTTTGTCTCTCAGATAAACTAAACAGAATCCTATTGTGGCTTTGGCCTGTGGTCAAAGATCAGATAGGAGCTACAGGTAAACACAAACACGGTTTGGAGGGAAAACAAAGATCGGATGATAAATGATGCACACACGCTTGGACGCACATACCCACAAGTGCAACTCTAACTGTGGCTCATTGAGCAATGAGAACTCATTTGCATCAGCTAAATATTTTTAGCTTGTAGATGGCTTACTACCAGAGCCATAACCACACCCTTACACAGAAGTATATACAGATAATCTCTTGAACATACGCAATAACAGACATGTCCACAGACACACACAGTTTTATATACCCAGTAATACATAAACACTAATAGGGAAATACTCATGCATGCAAATGTGCAGATGCCTCTTCGTGTATGCACACAGGACCCATCACACACACACACTATGAACTTGTCTCGTGTAAGTGAGATGTCTTCTGTTTCAACAATGTGTGTAGTGTGTGCTGCCTGCCTTTTATTCCCCTGGCAGAGTTACCCAATCTCCTGACACGCATTCTGCATGGATGACGGCGAACTCTTCTCATGACGCCGCCGGAGCCACCCGTTTAGTTCCGCCTTGGCTCTGTACACGCACAGTTCATAGGGTCAGAGGGCCAAGAGGGGTGCCGCCTTTCTGTGTGAGCATGAATGAAAAAACCCAGAGCAAAAGGAACAGCTTTGATCTGCTCAGCTTGTCTTTGTCCAGAGATGCAATGTCTGAATTGGACTCTCTTATATACAACTATAGTACAGTGCCAAGCAGTGTGGACTAAAAGAAATAAAGCTGACACTTGCTATGACCTCTGAAGTCCAGCCCATATGAATTCAAATCACTGAAAGCATCAACAACTATGTGTTGACCTTGCTGGAAACGAGCATTCATGTATTTGCATGAGTGTTTGCATTTGTGTGTGCTTGCCTGTGGCTATTCCCTCACCTCCACTGACCCCCAAGAAAGGGCTCAAAGGCACAGAGGCGGTGCTCTCTGACCTTTGACAGAATCCAAGCCAAATTAGAAAACTCCGCTCATTTATTATTGCAGGTCATGGCGTTCCACGGATAACATGGGAATGTGCTCCAAAATCAACGGCCCGGGTCAAGACCTGCCTGTTTACATGTCGCCGATTATCATTCCTCATTTATTTACACATGATTTATTCAGTCAGCAGAGTGGTTTTGTCAGATCACACAGAGGATCATTTACACCATCACTTTGATGATTTTATATAAGAATGAGTCAGCGATTTTGGCCAATTGATTATGACACAAACCTCTAGTTTGCATGTTGTGACCTATTTCACTGGAGCCACTGCTTTCAAGGGTTTTACAGGCTGACATCATGAGAGAGCGAAGTGAGAAATTTGAACTGAAACTAAATTAAATCTCAACCATTTGTCCATAATTGCTGGCTTTTTTGCGCAAGCTTCTGCATGTAGCTGCTGATCCAGCAACACCCCAGAGCCTCTCCCCAGATGATTCCCAGAGAAAACAAGTTGTGTGTCTGTGAGACTTTCAATTAAGACACACTGAGCTGTTTATACCGAGCTTGAGGTCTGGCATGCAGCTCCTACACTCACTCACTTTTTATGATGCTCTCAAATCTATAAACTCACTTATGATATAAACATATTCCAGAGGCCATAAAACAGCGGCTTGTTTTTGGCTTATGAAGACACATTAGGGTGTGTGCGTGTGTACAGAGGTGTGTATGACTGAACAGATTATGCGGAGAGTGTGGAAATAAGTAATTGCTTTTTTTTGTCCCCCCCCCCAAAACCCTCCCCACATGCAATTTATATGCATGTAATTAGCAGCAAACACAACTGAATGTGGTTGAGAGCACAATAAGTGTCCATACTGTAGGCTGGAGGGATGGCACTGCTGCCTAAAAGATTGGCACATTGCAGTGAAACTGGCACAAGGTCGCATGTGTGAATGTTGCGTAAAAACAGGGAGAAGCACGCTATCGGAGCCACAACACACTGAGAGAGTGAAAAAGGGTGCAGCAGCATGAGGGAGTGAGAAACATACAAAAGATGCTTTCACACACTCTGGTGCTAATGGGACTGATGCTGGAATGTCAGTGCGGCTGAGTGAATGCTGAGGTATATGCTAAGCGTTTGCTTCAGTTCCATGTACAAAATCTTACCTATATGTAAAGATTTTTTCAGGAACCCCCTCTCCCTGTCATATTTTGCTGTCATTAAGGTAAAGTGAAGGTAATATTAAAAGAGTTAAGGACACCCCAGTGTTTAATTTCACATAACAGAATTTAGAAAAGAATTAGAGAAGCAGGGAAAGTATTTCTATCATGGCTGACTCATTTGAAAACAGTGTTTCTTTACTGTTAACTCAGAATTAAGTCACAAATAAACAAAAATAGCTTGTTGTTCGCACCCCCTATGATATATTTGCTCTCCCTGTAGGATGACATGTAAAGTTCCGCTAGTGGTATCTCATGTAGAGGCCAATCCATGATTGATAGTGTTACATTGTGATTTTTTTCCTTCCTAGGTATGCTTTTGCTGCATTGGCATTATGTTTGGTATCCTTGTCACATTGAAAACTGCTACTGCCAATCAGATGCTTTCCATATGGTATTGCATGGTGGATCAAAATGTGATCATACTTTTCTTCATTCGTTATTTGTCAGTTTTGACTGACATGTAGCCCAAACCGTGACACAGCCTCCACCATGCTTTTCCTCAAAATTTTTAGGTTTCCATTGAGCACATAGGTTCCATAGGTTTCCATTGTATTCCATTGCAATACAGGAGTTTTCCTGTATTGCAACTCAGGTCGGAATAACATAATAAAAATCCCAAAATCCTAAAAAATCTCTTATCAAGCACCATGCCAGATACATTATGCAAATAGTTCTTTGGAAATCAGCTTGTTGGTACAAAAATGTTCTTTTATGCATATCACACTATGTTGATATTGGCATTCTCCATAGCATCAACAAAAGAAATGAAAAGTGCATCCTTAGTTTCACCTAGCCTTAATGTTTTATAGAAAGTAATTTCTCCTAAACAAAGCCAGCTTTAGCTGCATTCATTTGGATGTTCAAATATCTCCAATCAAATAAAAAAACAAGAAAAAACAAATATCTAAAAGAGTTTGCAGTTGAATTTATTACCATAGCGATACGTATAAACATATATTGTTTAAAGAATGGAAATGAATATATAAAAAGTTGATAAAGACACTTTAATAACAATAATGACAAATGAAACAATCTATTGGGGACTTGCCCGACACATCCTGTCCCTCATATGCTTTGCAGAACCTACACTTCCTTCCAGGGTTACAGCCCAGGCCTTGGCCTTTCACCGGGTGGCTCCTGTTGGGTCACCAGCCTTTCACATCCCACCCTGTCAGGGACACAAGACCACCTAACCTTACTGTGTGCAGTTCCCTTTGAGGCCCTTCCATTATTTAATCTGGCTATGTGATTAATCTTGATTTTGATGCACCATTCCTACACCGCACCCTTTCGAGCATGCTGCGTAGGAAATAACAAAACATTAATGTTCCAGTCATTCTTGGCTCGTACTCGGGATGTTTCCATTACATATCCAGCAGCTAGGTCTTCCTGTCTCTGTATTGTCACCTCCACTCACTTCCACACTTATTATGAGCCCACGGGGTATATATATGTTTGCATATTTTTGTGCACGACAAGGTGGGGACTTGGTTAAAAATGATTCCGTGCTCCATCTCCTTGAACGTCTGCATAACGACTGGAACAAGTTCATTTCCACGCCTCTGCTTACTTTGTTTTAGCTGTTGTCTATCTTTGTGTGTGCGCGTGTGTGTGTGTGTCTGTGTGTGTTAATAAAAGGGGAAAAAGCACAGCGGATGTGCAATTGGGACTCCTGGTCCAGACACCTCAATAACAATCAGAGAGTCTCTGCTCAGCTTCCTGTTTGACTTTTTATTGGCTTTGCACTCATCACCGCAGCAACACAGAGAGGAAGTGCTACACTGCTGCATGATGGACAAATGGACAGGAAGATTGAAAACATGAGTAGAGAATGTGCGGATACACTCCCTAATCTATTTTGGGATTTCCAAATGCACACACCGCCACACTAAGGATGCTTTGCCATCAGTGAGTCAGGACATCTGGCTTTTTTTATTATTATTATTATTATTATTATTATTATTATTATTATTATTATTATTATTATTATGGCAAATAACATCAAGTCTGTTTTGTGGTTATACGATGTGAAGAATCCAATAATGCAATGTCAGTTCCCTCGCACTTTAATAAAAGCATCTAAGGAATAGTATCCAATTAAATGCAAGCTGCATATTCTACAATGAAACATTTAGTTTGTAAGGGATATGCAGATGTTAGCAAAATGTACCTAGATGTGGCTGCTTGCATGAAATTATTGAATCAGCCCATTGATCTATAGTGCTGCTTCCCCTACATGTAGAGGCTTATATGTTAGTAGATTTATAGTTCAGCTTTTCTGGTTTTAGGTGAATAAATAAATAAGTTTTTAGACCCCCAAATTTTATGAATTATGAAAGTTAAATATTTATTAAACTTTGTTTGCCTGGGCTGTGATTGGCATCTAGGGTGCTCTTAATTACTTACATGCTGCGCTTGCCTCGAAGACCAGTAGCGCACATATTCTTTCATTTAGCCGTACTTCACTGGTTACTTTCCTTTTTCTAAGTGGGTGTGTCTGTTCCGCCTCCTCCATACCCACTTCCCATCTTCCATTCCTTTTCCCAGCGGAGTTCCAAATAATCAGCGCTCTTTTGATGGGGAGGCAGTGCAACGAGAGGCACAAAGGATTATGTCTGCTTCCACCTTCTACGTTTTCTAAAGCAGCACAACAGCAATCAGGGAATTTTTCCACTGAATCGTAGAAAAACTGATCAAAGGGAACATTGCTCGCACATGTATTCACAGAAAAACGTATGTGCTATATAGTGCGTGTGCACTTTTATGTGCAAAGGAAAGCATGGGGTAACACAGACACACAGACATAGAGTATAACATATAGGCAGAAGAATTACAGTAATCACCTGAGTGTGGCAAAATTACTGTGGTAGGTTAATACATTTCTTTTAGCGGTTCACCCCCCCACCCACCCCGCTAACAAATATGGGCTAAACACTTTTATTGTACACACATATTTCGCCCCCGGCTTCTTATGAAAAAAACTGACAAATATTTACACAACATCAGAGCCTTGACGCAAGGTTGAAACTGTCATAAGATTAATGGATCAGCTTAGTTATTGTCAGATCCACACTGATTACAAAAAAGATTTTGTCATTCTGTAATTTTCCTTGTAACCAGCTGCCTTTATATCTGTATAAGCTAATCACTCACAGTATCTCAGACAATTTGCAAACACAAACGTTGGGCAATTTTCCCTCCCTCTTGTTTTATCCCATTTTATTATCATAAGCTCTTACTGACTATTCCTATCGAAGCTCCTATTAAGAAACATCCCCATCAGGGATGAGTTATAATAGACCACTTTATTGCGTATTCATTTTAAGCTCTTTAATTCCCCAGAAGAGTTCATCTTTGATATTGCTGTGTTGGTGTGAGCTGGGTATTCCATTACATCATGACCTTCTTTCAGGGCCTCATTAGCTAGCTTATTATCTCATTAGCAAATTGAGTGGACCTCGTTAGCACCTGCAAGCTCCGGCAGGATGGTGCTGGCACTGCGCTGTTTGTTAATGAGATGGAGTTTTTAGGTACATTAGTGCTCCAGTTTTTCTTGAACCACTCTGGGTGAATTTCTACTCTCAAATAAATCTGTCTGAAAAGGGCCGGGGCTGGAAAATCATTTTATCACCACGGACGACATCAGCCAAGTCCAGAGCTTCGGGTGCATCATCCTACCAACTTAAAGCTGGAGCGTGCAGCCATAAATTTTGACCACAGGCTTGAGTCACCCGCTGCACGCTGCTGTTTGGATGACTGAGAGCAATGTTTAACTTAATAGATAGCAGTCTCCTCTTCTGTGTTGGCAACAACAAACACACAAATAAATTAAAAATAGCATAGAGAGAGGTTTTTCCTTGAAAAAAGGCTAAAAAAAAGAAACTCCCCCCCAACAAAACCAAGCAAACAACAGGCCAGCATATTCTTTTCAAGGGCTTGTTTGAATTACTCCTTTATTTGTGCTAAAGTGCCGGAGTATTTCTAGAAGTGGACAGCCCGAGGAAAAGACGGGGGTCGGGGTGAGGGTGGAAGATGGAGCGTGTCCTGTGGGTTAATTTGGGACTATTTTGTTGGTGGTCATGTCGAAACTTTGCATCGCCCAAAGGGACATACTGTTTAGGTGGGGTGGTGGGAGGTGGTGGGAGTCTCTCCTTTTCAGAGGGGGGACACAAATGCGCAGAGGAAACACTGGTAGCACTTAAGAAAAGCCAAATAAACAGTTTGAATCCAAATGATTCACAGGTGTGGGCAGTCGGGACTGCCATCTGCGGTGGGACCGACGGTGGCACTTCTCCTTCTGCAGCGGTGGCACTGCAATACAGCATCGGGACGATTATGTAATTTGTTTCAGCTGTTGTCACATCTCTAACCAAACGACAGACAAAAGGAAAGATGGGAGCTGTTGACTTTTTGGTGTTGTATCACTTTGTGATCAAGAATAACTGTGTGTGTGCGTGCATGTAGATGTGTGGCATTCTT
This sequence comes from Oreochromis aureus, assembly GCF_013358895.1. Taxonomy (NCBI): domain Eukaryota; kingdom Metazoa; phylum Chordata; class Actinopteri; order Cichliformes; family Cichlidae; genus Oreochromis; species Oreochromis aureus. The sequence continues at coordinate 13,005,291 of NC_052956.1, read as the reverse complement.
GGGGTTCCGTCTGTTCAGAGTTCTCACATTCCCTGTGTGTTTTAGGGATCCACTGTGAGCACACTGTTCTCGACAACTGGTAAGTGGATGTTTCACAACACCTCTTTCTCTGCAAGTGAGCTACGATGGCTGCTGGACTCTGTTTGGAGCAGATTTTCCTGACTTCTGACGCAGAGCCCCAAAAAATGCTGAAATATACAATTATACTTTTTAGACTGAAAACAAAAAAATCGCATCAAAATCAAGCACTTCTGCGAATTGAAACTCACTGAGCACAGTGCGGTTCATTAATGTTTAAATCAGGTGCTGAACACAAACACACAGTTCAGCTTTTTTGAACAACCCTCCTTTCAGTGATGGCCACAGCAGTCAAAGCCTTTACTTGATTAGCGGGATAAACATCAGCTCAAAAGCATTAGTGCGGTATGGTAAAACGGTGACCTCACTGATAATGCACACACACACTTAGCAAGCACTAAAACTAAGCTCGGCGTGGGCAGCTGCCAAGGCCAGTCAAAGCCCTCTGTACATCCTGGGAGCAGCTGTCTCGTCCAATCATAGCTGCACGTGTGTCATCTGCCTTTCAGTTGGAAATGAAGTTCAGAATAGCACTGTGTGAAACCAGCAGCGTGACTCTTTTTGGTTGCATGTGTCTTCTTGTACAACAGGACTTATTTATTAACCCCAAAAGTCTCACTTGGATTAAACAGAACGGTAAATCCATGAATAAAACTAAAGTCTACAGCTTCAAAAAACTATGGACGATTTACTTTCCAGCAGAGATTTAAATCTAAACATCCTTTGACTAAAAACTAGCCCAGATCCTTACTTTTAATTATTAAGAAAAGTCTGGATCTGTGTTTTCTTACTTCCTCTGTAATTCCTCTAATAACAGCCTTGATAGTCAACCTTCCCAGCAGGTGACGGAGGCTGGGACTCCCACCATTTTACCTACCATTACATTCCCTAATAAGCCATCAAAGTCCTATCAGTGCACACAAGGATCCAGGCAGAGTAAAGCGACCTCAGGTGACCTCTGCGCGGGTGAGTTCCTGTGCCCAGGGGCGCTCTGTGGCTTGTGACTGGCCAAAGGTCATGGGGGGGGGGGGAATGTTGGGAAAAAAAAGATTTTTTTAAAAGGATGGTAGTTGCCTACAACCAACATGGACACAGAGCACAGAAGGATAACCAACTGGGGTCTAAGTGTTCTCCAAAGGGGGGACTGGGATAGAGAGAAGCCCTGTTTCCTCTGTGTCTGAGCACAAAGTGTGTCTGTGGTGAGGTCAGCTGGTGACAGCTGAATGCTCCAAATCTGTACACCTCAGCCAGCCACTGCTTTACATACTTACTGAAAGGCTGATTCATGCATTCATCCCGGTAGCAAAATGATTCACAGCTCACTCACAGACACACATGCTACACAAACATTTGGACCCCAAGAAGGGGCTGAGAGGTCTTAACACAATCACCTTTTCATCTTTGTTGGAAGGCAGGAAAAACAGTGGTGCGACACGGCGGCTTCTCTGCCCATGTGGAAAGACTCATGGGAGATTATCATAGTGCAGCCGAAGCCTGGGCCGAACAAGGGCCCAGCTGTTAAACAGGAAGTCACCTCCGGCACGGCTCTCCGCCGCCAGCAATCCTCCTTACTGAGGGAGGAAAGTCAAAACTGACACTGATACAACAAAGTCTATGGGCTCAAAAAAAAGGGGGAAAAAAAATCTCCCTGTCTGCTCAGATTGTGTGTGTAAATCTGAAAGCGGTGGAGAGAGACATGGGGATCATTTAGAGGGAGAGATGGAGAGAGACATTTGAAAATATGGGAGAAGTGAATGCATGAAGGGGAGGATATGGTCAAGAATGATTGGGAACCTTTCTCAGGTTGAATAAATCCGGTGGAGTTCCTATGAACTTGTGGTGGGAGTAGACTATGACTTTACAAGGAGGTGTTTAATACCAAGGTGGAATCTGAACCTGAAGGGAACTCAAGCTGCACATCTGAGAAAGTACAAGAAAGTGTCCCACAGCTGCAGCTCACACAGTGAAAACTGTACTGCTTTTCTCTGCACGATGAATATCTAATGGAACAACCATAAAGACGTGCTGTAAGGGATCTTTCAATTCACTACCAAGATTGTGCAACATTCTGCGCTCAGCTGAGACATACGGCTTCTTTTGACGTCTAGAGCTTTGATGCAGCTTAAGTTGTGCTGCCTACGCATCTGCAAGAAAAAAAGAAATCCGCAGACAGGGCTGTATAGAGAAAATGCAACCTCTCTCTGCCAGGGAGAAACACACTCAGCCAGTCATTAGCATTGCAGATGCTAGCGATAGGAAATGAGAAAAGGCCTCATGCATACAGCCTGAATCCGAGCATTGTCCAAGGACTACGCAGCAGTTTTACTGTATGCTGCAGTGTGGGAGTGGAGTTAGAATCCAGTGGTTGGAATTCACTGTGGATATGTGTGGGATTCAAGGCTTTCCTCTTATCACAGCCAAATGTCAAAGTGAGGATGTAGTGGCGCGGAAACAGAATAAAGCATAGCAGGAATGCTTCTCAGGCTGTGTCAGCGGCGTGCTTCACATTCAGTAACACACTCAAGTAACGCGCTCTCCCATTTCAGCTCAAGTGCTGATATAACAGGAATAAAGTGATGTGGATGTACACATTAAAATAGGCCTTCTCAGTTTCTTTCGATACCCAAATATTAGTGCACTGAGTCTTGATTGCTGTATGGTGTAACTCACCCCCAATTATTAGATACTGATTATTCAGCTTAACCACTCCAGATACTTACATCGTCCACAGTCTAATCATTTGCAGGGTTTAAGCTAGATGATGCAAAAGGTGAAGAAATCACTAGGAACCTGTTGACAGGACAGACAACCTTTGTAGTTCGAGTTATCTCCTGTAACCTCCGTGATCTCCGATCCAACATGATCAAATGTCTAACAATGTTAGCTGTACCCTAACTACAACCTAAACTCCCCGATGACCCCCATTAACCAAATACATCTGTCCGCTGTATGGTCCGTCAGTTCTGTTTGAAGTGTGTGTGCGTGTCACTGTCGCCTCCAGCTCTGTGACAGATGACCCGCTAACCTTGTCCTTCAAACAAAGGAGGATCAATAAACACAAAGGTTCCTCCTGCCATCATCAAACAGCTCCATTCTATGTGTTTGAATACACAAGCGTGGCAGCGTGGACATCTAGCATGTGCAAAGTCTGCTTCTTTTAAAGCTGGTGCAATTCAGAGTCTAGGGACTGAGAATCAATATGGCGGGTGACTGTAGCAGATGATTAGAATTAAACATGTTCATTGATTAGAGAGTTTGGGGTGAATATTCCCTGGTGCATCGGTGTTTAAGCACATGAAAAACTAATCTATAAATCTATAAAACTATTTAGGAATTAGGGTACAAATATTTGCATGTACTCGATTAACTGCTACTTCTATATAAAATAACTCATAGAAAATGTGTGCTTACAATACAGTACTGTGCAAAAGTCTTTTCTTTATATTAATTTCTTTATATTTTATTAGTAAAATGGGAAATAGGTGCAGTGATTTTTGAAATGTGCAAAAACACAGGATAATACAGCATATATAAACCCATGATAGAGTTTGTACAATTATAATAAGCTGAAAGTCAATTTTTGGTATGACCTCCTTGTTTCTTTAAGTTGTCTTCAAGAATACCATATTTTTCGGACCATAAGGAGTATAAGGCGCACTGTCGATGAACGGGTCTGTTTTCATACATAAGGCGCACCGGATTATAAGGCGCATTAAGTGAAACAAAACAGTCAGATAAGTCAAACTTTACTCAACTCATTGTTTTTGTTTCCTCCACTTCCGTACCATTGATTCATTAATGTTGAATTCTCTCGCAGCTGCTCTATTCCCATGTTGTTGCAGTATATTAATGACTAACCTCATATTGTTAATGGATTATCTCAGTTGTTCTCCTGACTGAAGTTTGGCACTTGAGGCCTGGAGTTGCCTACCCCTGACGTAGCACATCATTATATACCAGCTAGCCCAACTTCAGTAACCCTACAAAAGTCACAGCTGTTTAGTTTTCTGTCTTCATTTATGTTGGAAGTGATAGCAGAGCTGTACGTTTTAATTTTTCAGAAATCAGTCAGAACATGCTATATCATGTTTAGGTAACTAGCGAGCTAACTTCCTGCTAACCTCTTTAACTCTGTTAAATTTAATAAATTCTGTTTTCATGGATGCCTGGATGTTAAGCTTAGTTGTTACACCTGGTAAAGCAGCAACGCTGATCATTTTATCAAAGATGAAAGAATTTAGACAGTTTTTAACTCTCAGTGATGCCACAGTGTTTGTTTGACTTTGGGACTTGAAGCAGACGGAGTTTTGGACCCAGATTACTCCGCGAGGCTCCTGACTACGGCTTCGTAGCTTACCAAAGTCATACTAAAACATTTTTGACAGATTTTTGAGCGCCGTGTACCACATAAAATCGGTTCGAGGTCAGTAAGCACAACCAGAATTCATACATAAGGCGCACCGAATTATAAGGCGCATTGTCAATTTTTGAGAAAATTAAAGGATTTTAAGTGCACCTTATAGTGCGGGAAAAAAATACGGTAATTTTCCCTGTTGAAGGACATTGAAACCTCTTCTTTGGATGTTGTCTATCTTTTGTTCTGGTTTCTGTTAAGATCGTGATCCCACACTGCTTCAATACTGTTGAGGTCTGAAGTCTGGGGAGACAAATCCATGACTCAAAGTCTTCTAATGTGTTTTTTTTCTACTGAGGTATGGTTTTATAATATTGGCAGTGTGTTGAAAATTATTCTCATATTGAAAAACTTGGTAACTTTCCAGAAAGTGGATGCATGGTGGATGGTAGACTAATAAACTGTACTTTTCTGGTTCATAATTCTATCAATTTTGACAAGGTGCCCAACACCCCTGGCTGAAATTCAGCCCCAACCCTTTTTTAAAATTTGGATTAATTACTCCATAAGTGCTGTTGCTACTGGTTTTCAGTCCAGTTTTGTGTCCAATTTGGCGTCCTTCTGTCATATAGACAGAAAGACCCAAATAGATGAGGGAAAAGTAGGAGACAGGGTTAGGAGTCACAGAGGAAAGGTCAAAGGCACAGAATTTTCAACCAGACAATTTTTAACATAGATTTTCTAATCATATTTGTGTTTATTAGAATCAAAATTAAATGAAAAGTAGTCCCAGACACAGTATAAAGCATACTTGCAGCCATATAGCACTCTTACTCAAACACCCTCCCAATCCAGGGAGCAGTTCCAAAGCAATATGTAATAGGAACCGTCTCGGTTCTTTCCTGTAATACATCAAATGATAGGAGGATACGAGATGCGATTATTCACATCTTCTATTTTTCTATGTTTGAAGAATAGAGCTTGATATTGATGTCTTTGGGAAATGCCGAGCACTGCAGTGACAGTAAAAATGTCATCTCCACCTTTAAGAATGGCTCACTATGTATTTTTTTTTTACTTCCACTGACCTCAAATATGCAGCCTAAATTGAACAGTTACAGCAGCTCCCTGAGAGTTTGGTCAGGCTGCATAACTTGAGGTGAAGACGTGTGTATTTTCCATACTCGCACAGCGTGGAGGCAGATTCGCCTTCACGTCTCACGGCAATCTGTCAGAGAGCCACAAGCAGCACGCTGACACACCAAAACAGGGGCTCCATTCTCCTCAAATGTTTCTCAACCTATATGAGTCACAGAGAAACTGGCACTGCTTGAAACAAGCATGTCGGCCATTCGGTTCCTTGCGGCCAGGGCTGAGGGGATAATAAGAGAGCTGGTAGGAATCAGGGGCCTTTCTAATCCTAACCTCCTCATAGACAGTACTATTATCAGCCTTGTGTTTAAGTCAGATTACATGCTGCAATTAAAAGAGGCATCAGCGGGCTCCTTTATGGGAACCACTAAAGCAAGCCAAGGGCAAATGGTTTGGCGTTTCAGAGAAAAGGCCTTGTTTATGGAGCACAGAGGCTTACACACTGTCCTGGTGGTAGCTGTGGAATGGTTTAGTCATGAACATATGCTAAACGTGGGTGGGGATGCATAAACAGAGGAATATTTTCATATTCAACAGGAGCAGCATTTAGAGAAAGTGTTCATAAACATTTTATACTCTGCAAATAGGCAGATGTTGCGTCGCGCCAAAAGTATGCTGCTCAGCTTTTAGTCTACACTTTTGAAAATGTAAAGATGCGGATTTACAGGAGCTTTTGCATTTCAGGAAAATGAGCTGGTTATAAATCATGTGTTCTGTGTTATTGGGCAATTGACAGATGAGTAAATTAGAGGGGGGAAACAGATTCTGGTTATGTGGAGGTCGGTTAACTATAAGACATCCTTACACCACTGCAGCTACTTCAATATATAAAATGTGTACATCCATACACAGTGACACATGGGAAAAAAGATCTGTCACAAAGCAGGTGACGGCTGGATCAAAGCAAAGGCGGTAGTAAATCAGGACATGAATACACAAATGTGTAAATGAAGAAGCAAAAAGACAAGTGAATGCATCATTGTGTAAGGCTGACTGCACACGGTGTGTGTGTGTGTGTGCGTGCGTGCGTGGGGTACTGACGAGAAGCCAATGGGGAAATCAGTGGAGACGCTTTAAATGCCTTAATGCAGTCAAATTGTTTTCAGATTTCCCATTGACGGACAGTTTCCTTTCAACCATTTCATTACCGTCACATATGCACACACACTCTTTCAAATCACTGGTCAGTTGCTCTAAGTCTGGACATTGTTATAACGTTCTTTGCTCGACCTTTACCCTCTGACCTGTGATCCCAGAGTGCTGTTGCATCGTGAAACACTGAGGTGGGCAGGATGGTGAACTAATCTGAAACAGGAAGTCACGGCCGGAAGACAAGAGGAGGCTAGTGAAGGCCGACTGATATATAGCCAAATAAACTAATACAGATCAAAGACATTGATAAGTCTTTCATATCTGCACACACTTTTTTTCTCTCCCCTTTTTTTCCCTCCTCCTCCTCCTCACAGAAGCAGAAGTCACAAAGTGTGAGCGATACTTGAAACACCAGTGGCATCCGGTTTCTGCCCAGACGTGTGCTTTACACCTGATTAGTTACAGGAGCTGTTCAGATGAGTACAGATGATATGAGATGGAACACGAAAGGAAAGGAAAGGAAAGGAAAGGAAAGGAAAGGAAAGGAAAGGAAAGGAAAGCCAGTGTAAAGCAAACTAATTGTTTATCTCCAATCATCGCTTATCTGGCTGGTCACCCTGATATGACACTTTGCATTTTTTATTGCTGTTTAATTAGGGGTACAAATTTACTGACAAAGAAAACTGAAAGAAAAAAAATCAAAGAAACCTTCTAAATTCCACAAATGTCTCTTTTTTCTGACCAACACTCAGAGAGATATTAAACTTGAAGTTATAAGGAGAAAATGAGAGAATATGTAAATCTGAGGAGTTGAAACAAGAGAAATGTTTCCTTTTTTGCCTATTAATAATAATGAGTTATGAAAATACTTGCAAGTTAATTAGTTTTCAGTCTAATATTCAAGTAAAACAAACATTATTTTAATAGTTTTTAACCATTTTTGTTTGTGTCTCAATTAATTGAATTTATTCAGATTTTAATTGTATTTCATGTATTGTGCTTAACAATACCAATAGATCAATAGAGAGGCAAGGATGAATGAACAGAAAATTAATCTGCTGATTGGTTTCCTGACTTACATTCTGCTAAACCCGACATGAGCTGAAACTTAAACTGTTGCAGTATTATACAGACTTCAAGCCACTGAGTTAACCTGCTGTTTGTGAACTCTTTTGGTTTCCCAACTAAAGACTTCTCATCCGTTTTGCCTTAACAACTGGCATTTTTGTGTCTAATTTATTCTTTTTTAAGGTATTACAGTCTGTATACTGAAAACAGAGCCAGTTTACAGTAGGCACACATTCCTCGCCACCCCCCTTTATCTCTGAAGTTTCATTCCAATAATCACTGAAATAATCTTAGTCATGCCGGCTCTCGTCTTTGACTCTGACAGGCTGAGTCATGTTCAAAGATGTGTTAGAATACCTACATAAACAATCATGGTGCTTCTTCTTGTAATGTGTGTGTCGGTGTGCCTGTATTTAACAAAATAAAATGACCAAAGACTATAACATAAGTTTTATCCCTTCACTGCTACTTATTCCATTGTTGCTCCTCACCATGACTTTTTTTTTAATGACATTGCACGTTTTGAAATATAACCCACCATTTATTTTTTTATTCTTCCTGTTCTTTACTCTTCCCTCTTGTTCTGGCAATAAATTGAGACTTCAAGCAAAACACACTTATCCAACAAAAGGGTTTACCAAGAGTGGTAACATGCTATGACCCATGAAGCGCGTATAAGCCTTTCAGTCTCTCTACCTCACGGAACACACACACACACATCTGTGTGCAAACAACACATATGGCAACATCTGCATGTGATGAAGTGGTCAGCACTCCAGTAAAACTGGATGAGGCTTTAAAGACATTCCTCCATTTTACGGCTAGGTGAGAGAGGGACGGCCGGAGGTAATGAGGAGGCAAACAGCTCAAGTGTCATCGGCACAACACCACCTTCTTGATTTCTATCACAGCTTTCGGCGGGGGCAAACAAACAAACAGCAACAGTAAACGCAAAGCTGAGGTAATTGACATTCCTGATGAGGTGGAACATAATCCCCAATAGGTTTGTATTTATGCTCTTTTGTGTGTTTGTATGCATAGTCCGTGCAGTCCCTCGGTGCAGTATAGAAATCATGTTATCAGTCAAAAGGCTCACTAGATGTTCAGTATGACCAGTTAAAGAAAATTCCTTTAGCTGCACCAAGTGGGAATACATTGTTTAAAGTTTGGTTATTTAGCACAGCTTTGTCAGTGGATTTCATAAGGCACTGTACTATACCCAGCTGTTCAATTATATAAAATGCAATCATTTTTCAACAATAATTTTGTGAAGCGATGGGGATGTGGAACAAGCAAAAAAGAAGCCAATAAAAGTTATCCTGCACAGAACACCAGCAAGAATGAAAAAAGGTTTAGCTGCATGAAGACAGCCGTTACCTCATGCTTGCAATGACAGCCTGCTCTCACTCTCATCTTGTCACACACAGACAGGTTAGGACCAATAAATTGCACTGGACACTCTTTTAGCATCATTTTTCATCTAACGTCTCTTAATAGCTGAAATAATCATACTGAAACTAGGGAAATGTTCTCTGCTGCTGTCATCATTGTCACAGGAAGTAGTCTGTTACAAATATGGAAGTTGGCTACCCTTGGAAAAACCTGGTATTTATTCTAATGGTCATCAAACCGTGTCTTTACTGATATATACAGAGGCGTCAGAGCTTGTCATAAAGGGTGCAGGGGAGGTCATCAAATGTCGTCTTTATGGGGGAAAGTGCTAAGGGCCAACCACATTTTAGTCAGGCTGAAGTCTAGACTTAGGCTGGAAAACAAGCCGCAATCATCACCTCTCCACCACCGCGCTTGGCGGTTGTTGCGAGGTGTTTGTGTTGATATCTCCACTTTGGTCTTGACATTGTTCCCGAACTCTTGAGGTTTGTTCAGCTCCAACTTTGCAAACCTAAGCTGCATTTTTAGAGGGATGCAAACGCTTCCAAACAAACCACATTTTAAATGCTAGCTAAGGCCTTTAGAGTATGAGATGTAGGTCTTGGACTTTTTGCAATTTCTCCGAGCATTGCACAGTTGGGGGTTGAATCAGATGAGGTATCTGCTCCTGGGAAGATTGTAGCATTTTGTTAACACACACCTCGATGCTTTAGACCAGCAAACAGTCAAAAGTTATGCTTTTGCAAAGGTGGTCATACTCACTCGTGATCACTTAATCAGGTGCATTTGAGTAGAAGCACCTCTCTGCTACTTACCCTCTAAATTCTTATGGAAGCAGTAAGGAAAACCTTCTTTTTTGCATGGCTGTATTCAAGGTACGTTTTGTAGAGAACTCGCAGGAAAGCAGAAAGGTATAAAACAACAACCAAAGCAAATGCATACAAATACTTGTAGAGTTTAGTATTTTTTAAGTCTGAGGTGTCAGGCAAGGTGTGTACACTACTAAATATATCACTTAAAATAAACTGTCTCTGTTCTCCTATAGTTTGTGAATTTCTCTTTTCATTCTACGTAGCCTCTCTATAGTCTTCTTTTCTTTCTTCTCTTTTCTTCCTGCCCATCTTTAGCTTGGTTCTGCTGGAGATCTGTTCCACCCCTGCCAAATGCTTGTTCATGGGGATTCTCTCTAAAAAACCCCTCAAATAACTATTTTTTGAGCTGACTTACATTCATAAAACTGATGTAAAAATTGTAGAAAGTTGCAGTAACTGTGTAGCTATATCCTGTTCATATCTTACAATTTTGTTAGTAGCAATCTAGAAGAAAGAATAATTAATCTGTGGGACTTATCACTAAACTGTTCTTAACAAAACTATTTTCAACAAAACTATTGATCATGCTCAATCAATAAAGCAGATGTCAATAATGGATTAATTTGCATACAGATTGCACTCATGGGATCCACTGTTAAATAAAGCATTTATATTCACATGAAAATTCTTAGGATGTGTTGTAGCTCACTTAGAAACAGATGAAATAAATAAAAATAAAAACACTGGCAGATGCTGGCTGACAGATTAACAGCTCTCTGTTGTGCCGCATTCCTCTTGCGTTGAGTCATGCCATGCTGCAGATCAGACACCACCTTCCCGGCTGCCTCTCAGTGAGTGGGTAATCTGGAGTGTCACACACCCTTTCCAATCCCAGGCCAAGCTATCCAAACAGTTCTGGTGAGCAGGGGGAGGAAATTGAATTTCCCCCCTCAAAGACAGGCCTCCAAATCCCCATCAACAGGAGCTTAGGGAGCCTGCAGTCCATCAAGTTTCATCTGCTACGGTGGTCCGGCCAATCAGGTTTCTCCTTTTGCACACATGCAAACATCGGCGGATGCACACACAAAAACTAACATACTCACACACGCATGCACAGAGGTACTTGTGTCACATGCACAAACAGAAAAATATGCACACAATCAAACAAACGCAAACTTGCACACACACACACACGCACAATCCTACCCCTCCTCACAGCACCAGCATTAGGATCAACAATCAACAATCTGAGGCATTGTGGAGCCTGTGATCCTGTGACCTTTGACCTGTGGAGTTAACCCTAGAGCAAGCAGTGCTGAGAGGTGAACCAGGCAGCTCATTGAAGGGAGGGGAAGTTCCCATGAGAACAGGAACAGGGGCGGTTCAGAGATCCAAGACCCTGACGATGATGGCGATGAAGGGCTCGAAGTGGACTTCAGTGTTCTGACATGCCGGTGGGCTTGGCTGGGGCGTAAGATGTTCAACACGGAAAAACCTCAGAAAATGTGGCTAAGATTGTTATGCAAACACAATCCTCTCAAACTGCTCTGGGGGTGTCTGGCATTATTTTTCTGCTGGATTAATGTTATTCATAATCAAACTTTCTTAAGTAAAGCAAAGCAGATACTAATGTAACATGAGAACAAACTTCAACCAAAACTCCTTGTGCCTGATTTAACCCCCCCCCCACCCTCCACCCCTCCCTTTTCATTACTGTGTTGACAGTCTAACACACAACAGCTGCTCCCACCAGCACCAGCATCGTCTCTCTAGAGTAAAGCTCCAGCTGCAACACCTCTTTCTGGGCATCCAGGTCAGCAACCCAACTCCCCGCTGGAGAGAAGAGGGCCTTGCATGTAAGGGGCCAAAATGGCCTTTCAGTAAACTGAAACAATTAATTACTGGATAAATTACTGGATAGCAATTTGGTGACAAAATATTCAAATTCACAACATATTAATACTATTTGTATTTTATTTTATTTTTAACAATGTCTGTCTTGATATCAACAGATTGGCAGGTACATCTGTGTCTGAAGCTCACATGACGTACTCAAGTGAAAGACACCACCATGTCATAATTATGTTACAAAAATGCCACTAAATAACTCCATAACATATAGCCAAATATTGAAAACCATCTGGTCCTCAATGACGAAAGGTCCCATACAGTTTTATCCCTCTGGATTCAGAAATTTCTAAAAAAAATCATGCAAAGCTTTCAGTTAGTTTACTATGCAGCAGCAAAAGTACTAAATACCCTTTATCTTAGTTTCTCTTCAATGGCTCCCAGTTAAATTGTGAATTCCTACTTAAACTCTTCTCCTCACATACAAAGTCCAGAGTCCTGATGCGACCCCATCGTATCTAAAAGACATCAGAGCACTCTTTTATCTAAATATAGCACTTTGTTCTCAGAGATTCCTAGACTACCTAAAAGTAGAATGGGAGGCAGAGTCTTCAGCTATTAGTTCCTCTCCTGTTGAACCAGGTCCCAAGTTGGGTTCAGGAGACAGACACCGCCTCTAATTTTAGGCTTAAAACTTTCCTCTCTGAAAAAGGAAGGTTTTGAATATGGTGACATTAGGACAGGATCAGCTGACCCTAGACCAAATCTTAGTTGCACTGCAATAGACTCATGCTGCTGGGGGGTTTTCCGTGATGGACTGAGCGCTTCTTCACTCAGCTCTTTTCATTACTGATGCCTTTACATGCCACTGTTGATGGTCATTATCTACAACTTCTCCCATAGTTTGTCTTTTTCTATTTTTATTGTTAGTGGCCTCTCTATGTTCCTCTTTTTATTCTTTTCTTTCCTCTTAAGCCCAAACTGGCCATGGCAGTTTCCTGCCCCCTCTTGAGCCTGGATCTCAAGCCTGGATTCTCTCCACCCCTGCAGGGTTAGCTGGCACCAAAGAAATAAAAATGATTTTTAAATTTTAGAAAATTCTGTGTAGTTATATATGTTTTATATGTTACAGTTTTGATAGTAGCAGTTTGACTTATAGAAGAGAAATGAGGCTCCTGTATACTGAATGACCGGCGAAAACTGCAATAAAAGGCCTCGGCTTTTTTACAATACAATCCTATGTAACACACGCGCAAACACAGACACACTTTCTAACAGTGGGCTATATCCTGTGAGGCGGTCCTCCAGCAACTTCCAAACAATGTATCTTTTAGATAAGGATCTGATCGCTGTGTGTGTCGAGCGTGTGGGTGTGTATGTATCCGTGTGTGCGTGCGATGCTGGCTATAACCGGCAGTATTCATGCTGCACTGGGCTCCCAACATTTCTACAGCTGTCGCCTCTTGTACTCTCTGACCTCCACCAACAGGTCCTGAGGCCATAAGTCCTCATGGCAGCTACTCAAACTCTCCACTCTGTGAGTGGATCTGCAGAGCCAAGGACAAGTTCCTCAACAGCAGGATGCGTAGAAGCATTTCACACTCTAAACAAATGTGTGGATAAACACGGGCATAGATATAGTATGTGAACACATGCACTGAATAGAATCCACAAAACAAGAACAACAAACGGGATAGAGTTACTTGGCAGTAATTTATCAAAGCAAAACAGGAAATCCTTTTATTCAAGCAAACAAATAGATGACTTTAAATGTGCAGGAGCGTCTATATTCCAGCAGTTGGTTGTGCTGTGCTAACAGCTGTCCGAGTCTATATGCTGTCTGATGACAGTGTAACATTACCTGAAACAAGCTGAACTATTTCCAAATACTCAGTGATTAGGCACACACTGCCCTGCTTTGAAAACATCTAACTTCATCTAACCTAAACCACTCAAGAGTCACAAACGCTCACCTCTTTATGAACAGGTGGGATTCATTAGTGTGAAATGAATGATTTATGGCAAGTTTGCACAGTTAAAAGAATCTGGATAATTAGACTGAAAAACAAGATAAATCAGTTTAGAGCAAGGATCCAAAATTGCTCTTCTATGAGGCCAATTGTTTCTGCAGTTGACACAAAAATGTAAAAAAGAAAAGTCAGAGAGTTTGTTTTTTCACAAAGGCATCTGCCATTTTTTTCCCTGCTGTATTCCTATTTTTAAGACTTTTCTCTGAGGTGTTTCTGTTTAAAAGGAATTGTAAATTTCCAAATTTATTTATAATGAAAGAAAAATGATCTGAACATTTGATTGTAACACCACATCGAGACTTTTGTTACACACACTTAAATCCATGGACAGAAACACATTAATCTAGCCCCGCCACCAGTGAACTAAATATCCACTTCCCTTCCACACACTCAAAAGTCTTCATTCGTTCCATAATGGCCAACGGGCAGTTTTCTGGGGGCCTCAGATGGATAGACCCTCTCTCTGTGGACCCATTGCTAGTCACATGAGCCTCATGAGTGTGCACATCTCCCCCCAGAACAAGGCAGACATAGTGTGTTATCCATCACCGATGGCATTCATATCTCCCAGCTTCAAGCGCGCATTGAGTGCAAATCTTCACTATTGGAATCATGTGCAAAGAGATAAGTGCCAAAGCCAAATGGCACAATGGGAAATGATGGGGGGCTCTTGAACAAGAGCACATCCAGTTCTTCTTCCATTGCAGCAGGGGTCAACTTAAGTAAAAGGAAAACCTTCTCAGGAAAGGATCATCAACATCAGCACAGATGCTCTTCTGTTCTCTCTCTCTTTGCTCCCACCGGAAGCCTCTATCCCATATACACATGCAGACACATTTCTCTGTCAATCTGTGATGGATGTCCACTTCACAAATGTGAGCAGATGAAGTCTGGGGATTCCCGTTTCCCAGGGGCCATTGGGTGGCTTTGGCGGGAGAGAGGACCTCTGTTATGTAAACATAACAGGCTGCACTTCCTGCTTGGTCAGAGAAAGGGGAGAGGGAGTGAGCGCGAGCAATGCTTTATGTTATTTCTGAGACAAAACACGGATCATGGAGGAGGACAAGGGAGGAACAGGACTTGGAGGAACGGGGGTGGCAGAGGAAGAGCCCTTTCCCTCTCAGCTGCACCTCCACTTCCTGTGTGGGGAGGAAGTCCCTTGTTGGATGCGCACTGATCTCATTCTAGGTTGCGAGGAGCTTCCGCCCTGGCGAGGAGTGGCTCTTTGAACCGCCAACTAAAGAAGGAAAATTGAGAAGTAAGGTGCACGCACGCACATATCCCTCTACTGATTATCACAGTGGAAAACACCCCCCTCCCCACACACACAGCCGGTCCGACAGGAAATAGTGCTGCTTGGAACAAACAAGCACTTCCTGTGTGTACTGGGACCTATTCACAGAGAGAGGCCAATCAAAATCCAATGTTTTGTCCACAGCCTCATTATCACCATCATTCAGGGGACATTACTTCTCATTTGCTAATAGCCACATGGCCTTATTGATGCTTACACTGCCCCTAAACCCCAAAGACCAAATGCAACCCACTCTCTGATGACCCATGTTTGGGCTTGTACTATGCGGAAGTCCGCTTTTCCTTTAAAAGTTAGCCACTAATTGAAATACATTAGCCTTTAATTGCCTCTTTTTTCCTTTCACCCATCATGCTGACAGGCGACCCAATATTTAAGTTTGCCTCTCTAATTTGTTGTAGAAATACCACGGCAGCAAGGCAATGTGGCTCAAGGGGCTTTTGAGTTGTTAGTTTACAGTACCATTACATTGAGAGATGGCAGGAACAGAACAGCCATTATGTTCCTAGTTCACTGTGCGGTCAGCACGGGACTGCATCTAAAGACGGGTACGTGCTGGGCTGCTGAACTGCTGTAGTTTAAGTCTCAATTAATGCTAAATTATGAAGAACACCACATGATGGTGGCATGTTGTTCATCCATGAGAGCGGCTCAGGCAAAATAAAACACAGCTGCTCATGATGTCACATAATACTCATAAGTAAGATTTTAAATTTGGAACTTTTAGAATTTGTCCGTCTCCGTTTTTCATATCTTTTGTTGCCATTGTGTATCATTTACATTATGCTATTTGCTTTCTCCTAAATATTTTTATTTCTGGTGGTTTAGGCAAGATGACTGTTGTGATAGTATGGTTTAATGCCACAGCAAACACTGCTTGAGCAGCCATGTAATTAATACAACAGGAGGGTAACTGGTGTTTCCGAATCCCTCTTTTTGAAGCTAAGTTTAGCACTGTGGCCATCACATCTTGTTATTTTGCAGCCAGAAGTGACCATACACAGGCCACACAGACCCATGCTAATTATTCCTAAGTGACCTACAAAAAAATACTTCAATTTCACTCACCAAAGCCTGAACAAAGACCTTTTCGGAAACGCTGAGCATAATTAACCACATAGTAAGCCGTAATTTTTTGTCAGACAATTGCTTTAAAATGTTCCAAGAGGGGTAGTCAAGAGGGGGAGTTCAGTGACTAAAATTAGCTGAGGTGAGGCACAGCAGTAGCTAGCAGCTACAGCTGCCAGTTTCATATACAACCATCACTCAAAGTGGCCTCACCGTAACCTTAAGCCCGAGTACAATTTCAAGTGTGAGTTTTAAAAAACAAACAACATTAAAAAACGGTGCAAAAAATGCCATGAAAACCTAAAAGACTGTGTTTTAATTTTCTGATGTCCTTACCTCACAATATAAAGCGCCTTGAGCAGACTGTTGTTTAGTTTTGGTGCTATATAAATAAAATGTAATGACTTGGGTGTACAAATATTTTTGTAGTGGAAAAAGACCAGTTCAAAGAAATCGTGCGAAACTACAAACCCCACCACGCCCCATCAATTCTATTTGATTTTGCCAAGTTTCATTTGGTAGCTTGGACAACATATCCAACCAAACGTCTACACATCCACACTCTCTCTAAATTATTGATTCACTTTTCAAACAAATGATACCTGCGATAAGATTTCGCTGTTTGCCTCCAAGCCTCCTCTTTTTTTCTTTCTGCCTGTCCTTCTTTGTTTTCTCTTTGTCTGTGTATGTTTAGACCAGGAAGCAGCCTTCTTATCTGAGCACACAACCCCAGTGAACAGCAGGGCAGCCTGTGGAAGCTCAACTCTGGGTAAACTTTGCCTTAACTTTGAAGCTGGCCATGTGAGTGCATGTCCTCAGGGCTGCCTGGAGCACTCAGCACCGGTGACTCTCCAAAGAGGAGGTCAATGGGACAGGTAAACAGGAAGTGCCAGCGTGGTGATTGACAGCCTGTTTAGACACAAAAAGATGGATACTCTGGGAATGCTAAGTCACAGACAAATGAGCACTCACTAGATGCAGCAGGGCACAAGGCTGCTTTCTTGTTCTCTTAATTAACTACAAAAGAGCTTTCATTTTATGTTTTTTATGTTTATTTTCATATCTTGGGCCTAAATTTTGTGAGTTGTGGCAGTCTTTTCTATCGGGCCAGCAACTCTGTAACTTTAGGAATGAGATTTGTGACATTTTTCTTCCTATCCACCTTGACCTTTCTTGGATTTAGCATGTCCTTGCATTTGATTGCATTATATATTTGCCTAACCCTGATCCTGGTTGTTCAAAAGTGGCCTGTAACATAAAACAACTATTATACACTATTTGGGATTTCTCTCCCTAAGACAAGCTGTTTGTTTCTGACATAGCACTGGTTTCTTTTCTGACCCCATAAAAGAGGAAGTTGTTGTCTTTTTCCCACAATTCATATTCTAAATAAGGTCAAAATACTGAACTAATGGCTTAAGGGATCCCTCCATCTTTTTAGCCACAGCCTTTTCTTGTTTCCTTGCACTCAGAATGAGGCATGTTTTAGTTCATTTTAAGTCTGAAAATTTTTTGGAGGGTCTTAGCTTTTGGACTAATTACACGAATTGTGAGCTGCAGCAACACATTCTGGGAAGAAGGTTGATATAAGGTCTAACAGAGACAGATACTCAACATGACGACACTTTTTAGGTGTTTTTGAAAATGAGAGGAGAGGGGATTTAAGAGGACGAACGATAAAAAAGATAAAAGACGGATGCATACATGCTTCTTGTAAAGCTAGCAGCAGATATGACTTTACAGTGGAAGACACACCCGTCCCATTTTTAAACAAATTAATGTCAAGTATAAAACCAGAATACAAAAGCCCTCACGGGTGATGATGACAAGAAGTAGCATATGCATCTATGCCATATAAAGTGGTGAAGTATGTTTGCAAAATTGCAGTTGCATATTAAAATTAACTGGATCAAATATAAAATTGTGACCCTTTCAGGTGTGAAAAGGGATCCGGTCTCTTGTATTCCCACCCTGACCATTCCCATGCAGCGATGCTGAGGGTGCTTGCAGGCCAGCAACAACCTGGGTGGCAGACTGAGGTCTGGCACTGCAGCTTGCTCAAGCTAATCACGTTGATTGTTGCGATTACAGACCATTTCCCCTCCTAGTGTCATGCTGCAACTTACTGACCTGGATCTAACAGGAAGTCCTGCTCGCCATAGGCGATCTGTCTTCCTGTTCTCCTCCATCCAAGTCCTCACCACCCACCCATCTACCAAAAACACCCACTCCCTCCCTCCTTTCCTCAACTCAAACACAATCAGTCCAAAGGTAACTTAGGGACTGTTTCCTCAACCCTTTGCCAAGCATGTCATTGCCAGGAGGTTTACTAGAAACTAGCTCTCTCACACACACAAACATACACATTCTAATATTGTGTCTACACTTCCCTTTTGGCCAGCTTCCTCTTTTTCACTGGGGGCTTGCAGTGGGATAAAGTCTTCCCTGTTCCTGTGTGGCCAGCAGGCGTGCAGATGTTTGTGCCCTGCTCTTTGCCCATATGTTTATCAGATCACCGTGATGTTTCATAATCTGCGCTATAAGCACTGAGCAGATAACAGGCCCTTTGATTTGGGCCTGATTTCCCCTTATCCTCCATGTTAAATTTAGCACAGTGATTACTAAGTGAGATAATGGGCCTCGGTGGCCTCGTGGAAATCTTATGGGACACACACATACATACAGACACACACCGGTCCTGCTTAGAGGATGTGAGCTCATATGGTCAGAAAAGATACAAGTGTAATGTTCAAGAATGTAACAGTGAGAGATGCTGATTATAAGATACAGCTAAAACAGTTTATCACATCTCTTTTCAAAGGAACCAAGTGATTCTTTAGTTGTGGCAAAACTTCAGCTGATTGCAATATTATATTATTTTTACCTCATTTGTTTGCAACCTAACAGCATATCATTATTGTTTTAGAGGCACAGTTCCATCAAGCCTCTTTGTAACTGGCACTAAGATATACTAAAGACACAGCTGCTAATTGGCAAATTTCAGTGTTTTCAGTCCCATTGCCACAGGTGGGTGGTACTATAAATAGGATGCCACCACAGCAGCAAGTCATGAAATGTTGCTTCTTCTAAATATTTGATGATCGGCTGTAATGGGTATTATTGTAAAGTGTAACTGAGTGGTAAGGCTCATAATGCGCAAAAGTCACCGACGTTTTGTTGGGATTAACATCAGTATGATAACTGTGTACTGGGAGCTTCACGGCATGGGTTTCGATGGCCGAGCAGCTCCTGTAAGTGCAATGTATAGGTGGCCCAGTACTTTTGTCCATATACTGTAACAACTCTTTCTTCAACTCCTTCTGCTGTAGCTCAGGAGGTAGAGCAGGTCATCTGCTGGTTGGAAGGTTGGTGGTTTTATCCCTGTATCCCCCAGTCTGCATGCCGAATATCCTTGGGCAAGATAATAACTCCAAGTTGCTCTCCGATGCATTCATCAGAGTCTGAATGTTAGTTAGAAAGCACTTAAAAGCATAGAAGAAAGTGCCTGTGTGAATGTGGCATGTTGTATAAAGCGCTTTGAGTGCTCCCGGAGAGTAGAAAAGTGCTATATGAGAATCTGTCCATTTACAATTGGTTGGCCATGCATACTCTGCATATCCAATAAATGAACAAAAAACAATCCTCACACATCCTGTGGGAAAGGTGCAGGGAATTAATAGTTCGCACACAGCAGAATTCCAAATTCATTATTTATTGCATGACGGTAACACCAGGCAGCATCATCTTAAATCGCCTGAGAACAGTCACATGACCATGACTAATTGCAATAACATCCAGTCAAGCACCAGATCTTATATAGGACAAGTATATTGATAAAAATTCTTCTAATCACCAGATTACACTGAATAACAGAAACCAGGTTATGTAAATATGAGGTTTCGAGTGAATAAAAGGCAAAAAAAGAAAAGAAAAAGAAAACGTGATGTGATGTGATTAAAAATGTATTTCCTTCAGTGTCATCAGTTTTTTGCCTGCCTTACCATGACTTCCACCTTAAGCTGATTTCTTTTCGGTCCAGGTACAGTTTGTCACAACAGTTTGATAAATATAAATATACATATATACATATATACATTTAGAGAGAGAGAATATATATAAAAGATTGCTAATTACATACCATAAAAAGAACACTTAGTGGATCACATGATGGAAGTCAGAAGATGGAGGAAGGGGGGAAGGCTGTCGAGCAAGTTTTTTTTAGAAGGGTTGACCTTGTGGAGGGCACAAAGGTCACAGGCCTGTAGGCTACTGGTGCCTGTCAGGAATTCATCCACAAAGACCTTCCGTTCCAATACAATCACATCAATTGACAGCAAAGGATGATCAATGATGACAAGACAGGGTGATCTGCTGGGTCAGTGGGTTGTAGTGGGAACACAGTGTCCCTGAATCTTGAATATTAATCATCCCATTATCTCTTTCTCTGATTATGTCTGCCACTTGTCCATCTCACAGTGTGTTTCTGTCCCTTTTTGCTTCCAGTATGTGCATTTCTGTGCATAACATCCATGTGTCATATAAATAAATGAGCATTGCATTCCGGCAGGTGGCATGCTTTTAATTTCCATGCGCACTAAACCATGAACAGATGGAACAGCATGGTATGTCTGGCATATTACCTTGTTGGTGGTCACACTGAACTCGATGCCCTCTACGTTCATTTTCCTGCAACGCAACTGTCCTTTGTGAAGAGACTCAAAGTCACTGAATGCACAGAAAGAAAGAAATGTGCAACTGGGAGCTACATACTAACGCTCTTCTGTTCTTTTACCTCACATGAGGTATTTATATCCCCAGCTTTCATTTCAAACTCCAGAAACTTCAAAACACATCATGCAAACAAAGCTTCTATATATAATGTGCTTTGCATACATTGCACATTTTTAATCTAAGTGTTTAATGCCAACGGGAATTGACATTTTTTTTGCTTACAACAATGATTTTGTGTGCCAGGCATGCTTTCATATTAAAAGCTTGAGGGAGGATGATGTGAGAATGAGGGGAGGAGAGGAGAAGAGAAGAAATACACCAAGGCTGCCACATGCCTGTCAATACTCCAACCAAAGCCAATTCTCTAGAGACCATCAGGGGGACCGTCAGTGGGAGCATCACTATGACAACGCCTAGACCCCCAAAATCAGGACTTCAAAAGTGGAAAGGCGTCCCACTGAGTGAGTGGGGGACCACCTCCTACAGTCATTTACATCTCATTAGGAAATAACTGCCATTTAGCAACGAGGTGCTTAAACACACGCTTTTTCCATACCGTACACATGCACTGGTATGTGCTACTCTTCTTGTATTTCATACATTAGGCACAGGCTAATGTGCCAATACATGGCGCTGAAAGTATGTATTAAAAGATGGGCATGGTTAGGTAGGCTGAGATATTTAAACAATGCTCGTGCTCAGCTGGTACTAAAAGAACCCAAAATATGCCAAGAAAATCTACCCACACGTCATTACACTGCCACTAACTGGCTGAACTGTTGATACAAGGCAGGATCCAAGCTTTAATGTTGCTTAAAATTCTCACCATACCATCCAAATATTGCAGGACAATTGAGACTGATCTGAGCAGGCAAGTTTCTTCAATCTTCTCTTGTCTTCTGTCGTAAATTCTAGCCTCAGTTTTGTGTACTTAGCTTACAGGAGTGGCACCTGGTTTGATCTTCTGGTGCTGTAGCACATCTGCTTCAGGGTTTCGCATGCTGAGCATTCTGCAATCCTAGGTTGTAACAAGTGGATTTTATGAGTCGCCTTCTTATCAGATTGAAACAGTCTGGCCATTCTCCTTGGACCTCTGGCATCAACGAGGCATTTTTGCCCAGAGAACTGTCTCTCACTGGATATTTTCTCGTTTTTGGATCATTCTCTGTAAATCCTGGTGATGGTTGTTTTGTGGGAAAATCCCAGTAGAGGAGCAGTTTCTGAAATACTCCAACTAGCCTGTCTGGCATATACCATGCCATATTCAAAGTCACAAAACTCCCCTTTCTTCCCAATCTTGATACTCGGTTTGAACTTTAGCAGGTTGCCTTGACCATGTCTACATGCCTCAATGCATTAGGTATCTAATGCATTTTTTTATTTGAAGATTTTTGTTGATCAATTGATGAATGCATGTAACTAATGAAGTGGCCAGTTAGTGTATGTAATGTAATCATTACACATTCATGCATTTATAGGTTTTTTCCAGACTGTGCATCTCTACTACATTTCATTATAGCTTCAATTATGCAGTTTTAATTTGCAGTTTATCATAATTTATCGTTCAATATTCTGACAATACATGATTTATTTTATATAATTGCTTTATTTGTTTGGGACCTTATTTGTATTAGTGTAGTGGCAGTTCAACAGACCTGACGTTTGGTGGTTAAAATTGTGAGCTCTGAATACTGCAGGAGGGTCCAGCACAGGAGGAAAGAGTCACTCATCGCAGAGACAAATGGATCCTTTGCCCACTGATAGCTGGACGTTGCTAGCACAGACATTTTTCTGGACGGCCGACTTCCTGTTTAGGCCAGAGTTCAACAAATCACCAATGATATCATTAAAACGGTGCTAACGACACTACTTCCTGTCAACACAACCATTCACTTAAAATTTATTACATTGGTTTCCTTTGCTTGCCTTGCGAGCAAATAATTCTTCTTTCTTCTCTTCTCTTTTTTGCCTTTCTTCTTCTCCTTTCTTCATTTTCTCTCTTCTGCTCAACCCCTTCCTAATTCTCGTAAGTCACACTAATCTGACTAGAGCAGACCGACAGGATGGATCATGTCTGCAGGAAGCAAAAAGTTCTCTTTTTTTTAGTCTCTTCAAACTACACATTGATGATCTCAGGGGTGATATATAGACCAGGAGGCTGGGAACCCAACCCTCGAGGAGGAATGTATTTAGACACGCACATACGTGCATAAACAAATGTTCACATGTGAACACACACACAGACGCACTGTGGGCCTCTCCTGCCGGAGGTGTTGAAATGCTTGCAAGTCTTGAAATGCCAGTTGAGATGCTAAGCTCCCCTTTCACACAATGTGCAGCAAGAGGCAAGAAGCCTGACAAATGGATGCGTTGAAACATATTAACCATCTCCCTTTGTGAGCAGACAAACATTTAGTCTTGCTAATGACCCCTGAGGATCAAAACAAATGCAAGGAGATAAAGACGGGCCGAGGAGGAGGGGGAGATGCTAAAAAGAGCTCATTGACCTCCATCAGAGCTTTCCCGGGTTCACTGGGGCCAAGAGCTGGTACTGTGCAGATTATCTGTTTATGAATATACATAATATGGAGGGGAAGTGAAAGAATTTAATACCTGTTCATAGACATGAGGGTGGTGTTAGGGAACATGCAGTGCTTGCATGTGTGAGGTAAAGACAAATCCAAACAAAGACTTTTGATATCACTGTCTCCATCGGTGTTCATCAATAAACAAGTCACTTAGCGTAAAGCTATCTAGCTCCTTTTTCCCCTTCAAAACCCACATGACCGTTTATCTTGAGTCACAGTCAAGCTGGTTATGTTATCATTACACAAATGCATTATGCGTTATCTGTCCCGCTATCAAAACTAAGCAACAGCTGCACTAACCAGTCAGTGGAGGTCACCCGCAGTCATGAATGTCACTTTCAGCACATGTACTGCTGATTTGTTAGCACACAAAACAAGATCCGTTAATATTTTAAGATAGCCTGTGTTGAAATGCTGCGTTGAACAAGGCTATTGTGGCTGCTGCTGCAAAAAGCTGAAGAAGGAAAGTTTAGATTTGTAGGATATATTTGTTTATATTTGTATTTGTAGGATGTGCACAAAATGAAAATAAGAGTGGTGAATCTGAGGTATTTCGGGTGGACGGCTTAATTGCATGCAACCAAAGACTGCTTAGATGTGATTGGTCAACAGTATTTGGAAGAGAAACAAAAACCACAAACAAATCTTGTCGTCTTACAAATATCTGCATATTCATTTCATACAGATTATTATCCACTGGAATTTATTGGGGTGTCTCTGGGAAGCTCACTACTTAGTTTCTAAATGTGTCTGTCCTGACCAGGTGGTCCACGTTTGTCCAGCGTTTTCCTCAAAAACAGGTGTGTGCTGCAGCCAAATGTACCCTGATGAGAATGTTCAGAATGAACTAAAACAGTGACACTGCTGTCTTTAAAAACACAACAACGAGCTGAAAGACACTGCTGAGTCAGGTGGCCATTCTCTCTTTCTAATGAGCAGGCATCGGAGAGTTGCTTATTGTATGGCTTTTCTTATCAGACTGGAGTTTGTTTAACAGTCTGTGGTTTTTCTGTGTGCGTGTGACTGATACCCACACCAATATCAGTTAAATAAGGCTTCCTTCCCCTGATTCACAGCTCCACAAACACACCAAAATCCTCCCTTTTTTTCCACAAGAGAGCAACAATGGGCCTATAAAGCTGTCAAGGCAAAACTGAATTTACACACGCCACTTTAAACGGCTAAGCCCTGCTCCCAGGCTATGTCTGGCGAGCTTTTTGTAAATAGGTGCAGTGGGGCTGTGGGGGCGCGTTTTCCCTGTGATAGTGTCCAAGTGACGGAGTGATGGATAAACTTTCCACCTCACTGTGAAAAGAGCAGATCAGACTCAGTGGATCACATTAGCGTGACCCATGCTGTTAATTTATCTCGTATTGATTTCCGATTGTGCATCGTTGGGAGGTCTGGAGTTTGGTTTACGGTGGCGACTTGATCCATAACTTGCAATATGATCCATGCCACAACAGCGATGGACAATTACACCCAATGCTGTATCCTATTTTACGCTTTATGGGAACTGTTGAAGGCCAGAACGGATCAATTTAATGAATAAATAAACAACTCCCTAACATGGGACGCTCCAAAGAGATCTACGATGTAGATAACATCTAGTCCCACCTTCACAATGGGATTGTTCCTCAGTGCAAACACCTTTTGAAATCTTTTTCTTTAAAATCTTAAAAAAAAAAAGGTGAAAACCCAAACAAAAAAAAAGTAGATACTCATATCACTTTTCATCTCTAAATAAGCTCCCACATTGTGGCTGGATGCCTTCTCATCATTTGCATGACATCTTTTTATGCATTCCTGAGCTGGCACTGGCAGGTAAAGATCCTAACAGTTAATGTGTTTCTGTACTCCCTTGGCAGCAACCTTCGATGAAGCCAACCAAGCAAACCTGTATCTTTTCTCACACTGAGATATGATGACACTACCTGTAGTTGCAATGGCTTTGCTTTTGAAACATAGTCATGCAAATTTGCTTTTCTGTTGCAAAATATTTTCTGTGGCTTTCTAGACTTTACATGGAAATGTCTCCCAGGGGGTTAGTGTGCTGTTGTATTCTTTCGCACTTTCAAGGATCTCGGAGCACGACAAAGGAAGCATTAACCTGGGTGGAATGGATTGCACTAGAAATCCTGAAAATAATATTCAGAAGCAGTACTCAAGTGGAAAAAGTGATGTTTACATGTTTCATGAATCATGTGATGTGCCGGGTTTAATTGCACAGGTAGACCTGTAGGCATACTTAAGACACAGTTTGAGGGCAAGATCTAACAAGACACTTCTTCACACAGGCACACGTTTGGCACTCTCAAAATGTAATATCTAAAGGCCAAACTACTTCCTCAGCAAGTTTATTCTTCCCAAAATAGTCCTGATGGGAAAACGAGGACCAAAAATAGACATGGGAAAACAAACATTTTTCCAAGCATGTCTGTCATATTAGTTTATATGGCTTTCTAATGGTCGAAAAATGTTTTTGGCGGGGTTTTTCACTGAGGAATGGCAATAGAAATCTCATAGAAATTCCTCAGGGCTTTGTTGTAACTCGCTCCTTCTTTCCCTTACAAAGTTAAGTGTCTTACAAAATCCTGGTGAAGTCATAACTGGCGGCAGCATTAAAAATAAAAGGCTTCCTTTAACCTGAATCATCATCTGCTGCATGTGAACGGTCAGATTCCACTCAGGACTTTTGGAATAGACACGCGTGCTCCTTAACAGAAAATCAACCACAGTGTCCATGCATGACATTTGGTTAGCCTGCATGCTAGGTTGACTCTAAAGAGGATTAAAAACTCATGAAGCATAAATTATATATTACACTGTCCTCTTGAACCAGTGCCAAGAAATAATGAAAAAAAAGGGTGGAACAGTAACTTCAAATGAGACTGAAGCGGTTGGATTTCTGTGAAGGTTTCTGTTAAAGGTGCAGTGTGTAGGGGGATCGATTGCTATAAGCAATAAGAAAGGTGTTAGTACCAGATCAAACCATTGGTAAATGGCTGTGATTGGCTGTTTCGCTGCTAGGCATTTGAAAAAGGGCACGTTGCAGCCTTATGTGTCTTTTGTGGACTTAGCTAAGTTGCTTTTTACATCCTGACTTCTGGACACACACACACACTGCAGAGAAATATGTAAAAAAGCACCAAAGCTCAAAGTTACATCATCACATTATTTACTTTGTTCAAACAAGAGCCCAAACCTTTAAATGAGTTTCTGCTATTTTTTAAATACAGTTTTCGCAGGTTGGTCATCAAACTCTGAAGGCATTCAAAAAAATCAGCCTTATTGGAGTTGACTGTTATACTGATATACCCATATCGTCTCCCAGCTGTTCCTCCACCCAATCCATTATAGCTCTACAGATGTAGCAGGACCTTTTACTTGAATCCCTACATTTTGCACCTCTTTGTTTCTACAGTAGCCTAAAATGGGCAAACCAAACACTGGCTCTAAAGAGAGTCTTCTGTATTTGTGTGTGTGTGTTTGTGTATGTGTGCATTTTTAGTGAAATTTCCTTAAAACATTTGTGAGGGGAGCGTGAAGTGAGGGGCATTCTGGCTGCAGTCTGTAACCCTAACCACTAGGTGCCACTAAATCTCAGACACTGCTTCCCCAGGTGGACCTTAGGGATAAGGTTACCACCTATTTTACCTTGGGGAGCGAGGTAAATGTGAAGGTGTTGGGGGAAGGAGTGGGTGTGTAGGCTCTGCTGTTTAGGTGTGGTCTGTGGGATGGGGGACTCGCCGGAGCTGAAATGTAATGGTGTGGATCGAGAACAAATACGGCCTCTTCTTGGAATTGGTTTGTTTTAGCAGAGGATTGCCACTGTGCAACCTGACCTGACACGATTACAGAAAAAGAGACTCAATGCCTTACACAACTGAGCAGAGCACAGATTAATTTATGACCTGAAATTGCTGGATTTGTACAAGGATTTTCTAGTGATGACACTGTGCAACGTCTCTCTCGACTCTAAATACACCTTAAAGATTTAGATACTTGCAAAAACATGCTGAAATACCCATATGAAACATACAGATTTTCAATATCACCGGGCAGGAGTGATATAAAACAGAGGATTATTGTTTGTATTACAAATGATGTTTTTTGATGATATTTGTTAAACCTTGGAGAAGACAAAGCACCTAAAAAGGTTTCCAAAAATATAGTCTTTTTAATAATAGCAGAGTTGAATGTGTTGAGGAAAGTTGCAGGAAGAGAGTTGCCCTTCATCTCTTCTCAAGCCTAGTTTAAATTAGTGCTTAAAGTCAATAAACCATGTGTTTTAATCATACACATCTAACATACATGTATACAATGTTTTAAAGGAGTAAACAAGTCTGTATTTCATCTCCAAAACACTCAAGGAGAACATACACCGTGGACAGCTTATGAATATTTGCAAGTCATGGTGATGTGATCATGTATACCGTATCAGCTGTATAGCTTCAAGCCCACTACATCACTGAATGTTTGCTCTGAATGATATGTGACATCAGTAAGAATCAACACACACATACGCAGCCACCACACACACACATTCTGATGCACGCAATTCAAATATTAATATCGTATGAATGCTCTCTGACCGCACACAGCCTGTCACAGCAGTAGAATTTACTCACAACATGCTTGTGTTTGCGCTATCCACTGGGGTGACTTATGAATCTTTTATCAAAACTGGCCTAATTGCTTAACCATCCATGTCCCGGTCCAGTGGCGAATGCTGGGACGGGGTACTGGGCATGCAAATTGTCATAAAAACAAGGAAAGCATTATTCCTCCAGCATTATTCCACCTCTGGCAAATCTGTCTTTTCTCTATATAATTATGGATTCTACTGAGCTACATATTAAGCAACAAATTAATTTACAGTTGACAACTTCAGGGAAAGAGCTGGAGTTGCCCCTTTATCTTATTTAGGCTGGGAATGAGAATGGCTTTCTGGTGTTACTTCAAATAACCAGTGATAATATTTTAAGAACATCTGGGCAAATTCAATGCAAAGAAATGTGCGTGTGCATCTCTTCATCTCATCTGTTTCAGCAAGTGTTTTTAACTCTATGCCAAGACACTTCATAACACCATGAAACCATCATTGCTTTTGACTGTTTTTTTTTGTTTTTTTTTTTGGTCCATAGGAGCAGTAAACAGCTTCCTGTGCTCAACTGATCCACAGTGGACAATAAATAAATAAATAAATACAAAAAAACCCTTCCCCTTCTGTTCTCACTCCCACTCTCTGCCCTGTTTCACAGTAGAGGAAGCTGCCGAAGGGTCAAGCTCAACGGTAGTTTGAGAGAAATAAAAAGGATCTAACTGGCAAGAACCATGATTTCATGGCGTTTCTCACTCAAAACCCATCTCTCCATGTTCCTGGGAGCTGCATAAAAAGTCCCAGGAAACTCCCTACTATTCCTACTCCGTACACCAGACAGCTGCGGATTCTCACTTTTCGCTGGCTTTAGTCCTTTGAACTCAACCTCAACCCCTCACAAAAAAAAAAAAAGTTTACTGATGAACTAAAATGGACTTTTTCTGTTATGAAATGGCTGGTAGCTCTAAATTTAAAACATCTTTTTTTTTTCATTCATTAACAAATATATCATCGCAGTCACATTTATGATTAATGTCAATTGTTCATAGGAGAAAAAAAGATAGAATCTCAAAATATTAAATGCTGTTTTTATCATCCTCCATTGTTTGTCTGAAAATAACTGGAAGCCGTCACTCTTCCTGCCCACAGCTGGCGTTGAACCGGAATCTGCTTTGTAAACGTTTTCCCTGCAAGTCAGTATCAGGACTGTGTGTGTACGCCTGTGCCTGTGCGCATAATTACAGATGCGCCATTCTTCCTAAAGCTGTCATTAAAAAGGGAATGGGAATGACTCCAACTACAACCACCGCTTGGGGTTACGTAACAAGCTCTTCTTGAATTTTGTCTTATCCCGGAGACAGCTGAAATCTCTCCTGCACAGCCGGTTGTCCCTGAAAATGCTCCTCCTTCAAACCCAGGAGAAGTTTGTTATTTTTACCGACTTGCATTCTGTCTTTAATTTTGGCGGAGAGAGAAAAAAAACCCCGATCTGGTGTTTTTATGTCTTTGTCTTGCTCACTCGGTCGTGTTAGAGCGCGTTTCCACTGTTGTTTTGGGGTGTGTCCGTGTGAGGGCGCAGTGAGCCCTACTTTGTCTTTCATCCTGAAATGCTGGTGGTCCACAGACAAAAGAGAAGATGACATTTAGAGCTCTACAGGACAGCTACAGGGCCAGGAGGGTTTGCTGTGTAGGAAAACATCTCTTAACATAATTTTGAATTACTGACACGTGTTCATAACAACTTAAACAAATACATAAACACATGGATTGCATTTATAAAGCTGAGTCTTACCCTGTTCTAACATGCGTTTCATGAAAGATTAATGTATTACGTTGGTTTTTGTTACTTTCATCCCAAAAAGTTTCTTCTTTTTTTTTTTTTTTTTTTCTCAACTCAAAAACTCAATTAATAATCAATTAATTAATTATAAACAGACATAAAACACTTGGGGTAGAGCTCACTAACACCAGCTTGCACTTTGTCTTGCTTCTGCTTCAGTTTCGTATGACACCCCATTGAACAGATAAGACAGTTTGCCTGAGTGTATCAATAATGCATGATGAGAATATTCTCTCATTTACACTTTTCTTTTGCATCCTTTTCCCTTCTTCCTTTTTACCCCCACCCCCCGGCTTTCGTTCCTGCTCACGATGTTTAGGCTGTTTTCTCCATTCACCTTGAAAGAAAGCTCCTGTCTCCCGCGTCCATCAAAACGAAAGCCCGACCCTCGCTTTGAGAGGGAGGAGCTTCCTAGCGCATTACTGAGTGTATAACACTCTGTGGCCATCCAGAAAGTGTGTCAGAGGACTGTGTTTGCTCCCAAAGTAGATGACTGCTCACATTCTGGTCTCTGTATTACTGACTGCGAGATACGAGAAATTTTTATTTCGTACATCATCCCAAGCCAGGACAAGGTGAGCGTCTTCACACTTCAGCAGCTTAACGTACAAGTGTTATTATTCTCTCCCATTTCAGGCAAAACATAGTGTCTGCTCGATTTCATTGTTGTCATTTGATTTATTTATTTTTTTGGTAAGCATGCTTTTTGTTTCTTAATCTTTTTTCTTGGGGGGTCTTTAGTGAATCGTGCGTCAAAAAGTCATTTTGCACCGCCTGTGCGTCATGGTCACATTTACGCACATTCTCCTCTGAGATTTTTGTGGCTTTTAAACCCCACAGAAGAGTTAGTGCGGAATTCAGTCAAGCAGACTGGGTCTGTGTGTGGGCTTTGGCTCATGCTCTTTCTACAGCGCCGTTTTCAGGTGTGATAGAGGAGAGAAGGAATGTGACGAGACGCTCTTTCACTGAGGACTAAACCATCTTTTGTCTCTTCACAGGTTTTTCGATTGTGGGATAGAATGCCGGCGATCATAAGTAAAAACTCCGATTTGGAGTTTGACTCCTTACAACCGTGTTTCTATCCGGATGAGGACTTCTACTTCTGCGGTCCCGACTCTGCGCCACCGGGGGAGGACATCTGGAAGAAATTCGAGTTGCTGCCCACTCCGCCCCTCTCTCCAAGCCGCGCCGCGCTACCGGGAGAGCCGGCAACTGCCTCGCCGGAAGCAGACCCCCTTGGCTTCGGGTTAGGGGACCCACTGGACTGGGCTTCCGAGCTGCTGCTCCTGCCTGGGGACGATATATGGGGAGCATCCGACGATCTGTTCGGCTCCGCTTTGGATTCTAATCCCAATAGCATCATCATCCAGGACTGTATGTGGAGTGGCTTTTCTGCCAGGGAAAAGCTGGAACGGGTGGTTACGGAGAAACTCGGCAAAGCTATTTCCACGGCGACCGCAGGCAGTAGGAGCGTGTGCGTCAAGGCGCAGGAGGTGGTGAGCCGCAACTCGATGTCAGAGTGTGTGGACCCCACAGTAGTGTTCCCCTTCCCGATCAACAAGAAAAACAGCACCAGGGACTCATCTGGGACCATTATTACATCCACGGTCCACGGGAGCGCGCCTAGTGACTCCGGTAAGGATTTGAGGACATTATTATTATTATTATTATTATTATTATTATTATTATTATTATTATTATTATTGTATTGGTTGTTGTTGTTGCTGTTGTTTTTGTTGTAAGCCCCTACCCTAACAAATCGGAGTGAGTGCAGCTTGTTCATATGACTGGTCTAGAATCGGATTACCTCGTTAGATATAACACACACACACACACACACAGACACGCGCACATGATCGCGCAGTGGAGTAGTGACACAGTGAACGAGGTTTATGTAATCAACAAGGTCTCCATCCGGCAGATGGCGGTAAAATGGGGAATTCTGTGACTTACTGAACTCAGCTGGCATCTGAGCCAAACAAAAAGACATCACACACACACTCACAGTCAGACCAGGTTGTGGGAGGAGATGAAAAGGTGTTTAATAATGCGATGAGCTGATAAAGTGTCAGGTTCACGGTACCGTGAACGCTTTCATTACGCATGAATTGAGGGACAATTTGCGCACAGTGGGTGACAAACTGACACTTACTCCACAGTCTGAGACAGACAGTCTGAGCCAACTGCCGCCCGAGATGTGGGGATATCTAAAATTAATACTCAGAAAGAGAAAACAAGAAATAATGTCTAAAACGGAAATACGGGATTTGTGTCAGGATCATAATGTTAGATGTGTTTAGATTGGGTAATGAATGTTATGTGTACTTAAAAACTAAGACTTCCATCACCGGTCTTTTATAAGTTCCCTAAACAAACACCAGCCCTTATCAGCGTGTTTTCGTTGTGGAACTGTAGTACAAAGCCCCCCAGCTTGGCACAGAGGATAGACTCAGCCAACCTTGCCAAACACCTCCTCCACAGCGAAGAAAAGAGGACGGAGGAGAGCTTCTTTTAGGCGTGTGTGTGCGTGTGTGTGTGGGAGGGGGGGTGACAGCTTTGAACAAGCGCTCCATCTCGACAGCTGTCTCCCTGGCGCCCCTCCAGGTCTGGGGCTTAAAGGGTGGTGATCCGATCGCCTGCCGCCCCACCGTCCAGCGCACACTGCCGCCCCGATGCGCTTCTGGCGTTTGAAGCGACCCATTCTTCGTTGTGCAGCACGCCTTCTGCACTTTTACATTAAGGGGAAACTGACCCTAAATGATAAACTGTGAGGACCCCCATTTAAAAAACAAACAAACAAAAAACAGAAGCTGTTCGCAGGAAAAGCATGGTGAAGGACTGCTCCTCTTCATTTTCCTGTTTACAAATTGAAACTAATATCTCCTCAGACATGAATTTTGAGACTTTCTTCTCTTTATATTCATTCCACCTCAATTAAAGAGCTGTTCCATTCTGAATTTCAAACAACAAGAGCTAAATCCCAGCCACACATGTGGCAAAATCAGCGACACCCCCTCATCCAGCCAGCTGTGGCCAGCTTTGTTGTGATGACAGGAATAAACTGTGTGTGTGTGTGTGTGTGTGTGTGTGCAGCATGTGTGTTCAGACATTCTGGTGCAGTAGTGTCTGAAGTGGGTTACCATAAGCTGTAAAATGCCACACTCCTCAGATGCTCCTGAGCTGATAATGGGAGCCGTTATCACAAAGGCATTTTAACGGGGCCTCACACTCTGCTTCGTGGTTGGTCACTCCTTGTCAACCCCAAAAGCACCCGCGGATGATAAGGGTCACCTGCTCAGCTCAACATTAGCACATGTATTAAGATCAAGAGCTCAGGTGGAAATGAGATTTTTAACTTCAGAGGTCAGAGTTAAACCTAAGTTCTTAATGCGTCTGATTCTACTGGCACACTTTCAGTGTGAGTGGAGGTGCACCAATAGACTGAAAGCACCAGACTAAAGCTGTCTCATCCCCAGAGAAGATTAAGAAAGTTTTGAATAAGGGAGGGAGACTGAAATGCAGAAATCCAACCTGTCTGCTCAGCGCTGACACTGAACGTGTCAATTCCTGCAGAATAGATTAGTTACCAAATGACTGACACTAAGCATTAAGAGGTTTCTGCTTGTGCAAACAGAATTGAGCAACATTCTTTCTCCTACACCTTGATCTCGCTCACATGTATACCTGCCACTTGCTGGCACACACAAAGGGAATAGTGCTGTGTCAGAGCAATTAATCACTCACGTTGTTTTCTTTTCTCAGAAGAGGAAGACGAAGATGACGAAGAGGAAGAGGAAGAAGAAGAAGAAGAAGAGGAAGATGACGAAGAAGAAGAGGAGGAGGAAGAAGAAGAAGAAGAGGAGGAGATTGATGTAGTCACAGTAGAGAAGAGGCGCTCTACAATCACCAAGGCATCACCCATGGCGTCAGGCACTGTCACCATCTCTGTACACCCCAAAAGTCAAGATGCAAAAGGAATTGTCTCAGGGTCCGGATCCGGTGTGGTGAGTCGATTCGTCAGCCGGGCTCCTCAGGAGCTCATCTTGAAGAGAAGTTCAGTCCACCAGCAGCAACATAACTACGCAGCCCCCTCACCCTATGCTTCAGACGATGACCCAACCCCGCCTCCAAAGAAGCAAAAGGTGTCCGATGCCCCGCGCCTTCCTTCCAGAACCATCTCTTCATCCTCCTCATCTTCCTCCTCATCCTGCAGCTCAGTCACCAGCACATCAGGGGTGCGCAGCAAGCGCAGCTCCAGCGGGGACAGCAGCCCGAGAGGCAGCTCCGACTCAGAGGACAGCGAGCGCCGACGCAACCACAACATCCTGGAGCGCCAGCGCCGCAACGACCTGCGATCCAGCTTCCTGACGCTGCGCGACCACGTGCCGGAGCTGGCGCACAACGAGAAGGCGGCGAAGGTGCTCATCCTTAAGAAGGCCACCGAATATGTGAACTCGCTAGAGACGGAAGAGATGAGGCTCCAGCAGGAGAAAGAAAGGCTCCAGGTCCGGAGGCAACAGCTGATGCGCCGGCTGGAGCAGGCAAGGACTCGCTAACAGACAACTGCTACAACACAAACACTCACAATATACCCTGGACGACCCCCCCACCCCCACCCCTCTGCATCAACTCAAGTCTGATACACAAGAAGATACACGCAGAGGCCTCCATATCTGTTGCACACGTGCACACACCAACACAACATCTCAGAGGATGTTTATCTTCAGATGTCAACACACACCTTGGAGGGGCGGGGTGCCGGGGGCGGGGGGATGCTCGGACTTTCACTGCCGCCACTTTTTTTGCACATTTGTTGACGTTAAGAATGTTTAGGGTTTACTTTTTCAATCCAGTCACATTAAAGAAAGATTAAAAACGCACGCGCACACACACACACACACACACGAAAAACAAAAAAGCATGAGGAAGGAGAGAGGACACACTTTTTTTAGTCTTCCCTTCTTCTGTTTTTTGAAATATATAATTTCTATTTGTACTTTTTTTGTACTCACTGTGACACCAGCCTGGAATCTAGTTATTCCCACAGGGACGGGTGTTGGAGGGCACTTTGCTTGGAGAGTTCATGTACAAGAAGAAGTGCACACTTACTTTGCCTTCACCACTGCAAAACTGAAAAGACTGATGACTGAGGCGTCACATAAACAATGCCACTACAGGTCCTCTTTCCCTCACTCTTCTCACACTGGTGCTCAAACCAAGTCAGTGGATGTATAACTGCGCACCTTGCTAGCCGACACTTTTGTATATAACAATAGTGTACAGACAAAATACACTCAGATCTGCCTTGTTTTGTAATACAGTTTGTCCTTGTTCTTTTTTATATATATATACATGTCAGAAAGCTGCCAACATTTAGACTGGAAGTTTATATACCTTTAAAAGTACTGTAAGGCCTCAATTTTGAGAGTCATGAAACTTTGTAATATAACAATATATTGTTTTTTTTCTCTTCCCTTTCTTTGTATTGTATTATATTACTAATTCAACACACCTTTATGCTTTTAGTGTGAACCTGATACATACTAAATTTGATACTTATATTTTCGTATGAAAATGAGTTCCTGGTAGATATCACTTTATCTCGTCATTTTTTCTTCTATCTCAAATAATTCTTTTGTACAGCAAATGTGTTCTATCCTCATGTACCTGGCCTTTTTTTTCTTTCTTCCTTTTTTTTTGTTTATATTTGCTATCGGGTGCATAGAACTGGGTAAACAGATATAAGATGTTTGTTTTTTTGTGTTTTTTTGTGTTTTTTTTTTCAATTTAAAATGTACATTTAGTGCTGCAACTCATAGCACTTTGAAATACCTCATTTTGAAAAATAAATAGATATCATAAAATCTTCATCTTTGCCTTTGTGGATTTTTTTTTCTAACCCTGTCACCCTTTCATATCTGCCTCAATCTGTTTACTTCCCTGTTTGCCTCCACATTTCTGTATTTGTTGTGCTGCTCTCAAAGACTCATCCTGACAAAGAAAGCGAGTGTCTTCTGAATGCTCTCTGTCTCCGCACCCTGCAGCTACCTCCCCCTGCATAGCCTCTCACACCCACCCCCACACACACCTACACACTCACTCACTCACTTCAGTTCACACACACACACAGACACACACACCTCTCTATTTTCCTCTCTCACCAGCGCAGCTCTTCCTACTACATTGTTCAGGCTGTTGCTATGGAAACTGGAGCAGCTGCTGAGTGGCAGACACGAGAGTGAGGCTTTTATTTGTCTGTTAGTAGTCTGTGTATTTCTGCCCGAGTGTGTGTGTATGAATGCAAATGTGTGTCTACCTTTTGTTGCGGTCTGTGTGTGGCCCCAGCGCCTGATATCTCCGGTGTTGTGCGCTGCCTGCCACGATGCCAGGACAAGGCTGGATACTGTTTACCAACATAGGCCACATGGCTTTGCCCCTCCCCACCTCCTCTTCCCCTTTTTCTCTCTCCTCCTTCCCTCTGTGCATCCTGTGTTGGGCCTTAGCCCAAATATGCGCCTTTCACGAGTCTGTTCAGGCGCTCTCTGGAGATGGCTGAAAGAGAAATCTGTTGCCACGGTCTGTATAGCCATTTAGCACAGCAGTGTGTTCACAGAGGGTATAAGAAAGAGAGAGAAAGAGAGAAGGGCACTAATACAACATAAAATACACACTGCTGATGAATTGCAGTAATCCCTTTAAAAAGATAGATAGGACAACATGATCAATGATTGTTTCTCTTTCACCAAAAGTGATATATTACTTCCTTTCTAGAACAAACACTCCAGCGTTTAATTTTTCAGAAGCACAATTGTCATTCAGCTACTTGCAGAACCAAAATGATCCTAAGGTATGAGGCCTATGTGAGAGACAGGGGTATATGAAGACCGATGACTTTGTTTGGGAGTTGAGACAGTACAACACTGAGCTTCTCAGTGGGGGAGTGGCATTGGTGGATTACATAACAGGGGTCTGGTGTCTTTGTGCATACTAACTGTACATGTGTGCGTACGGGACAGGAGTCCCTGTGTGTGCGTGCATGTGTGTGTCCTCTCATGGGACTTCCCCTTACCATCTGCCTAATGACTTATCCTGCCTGGTTATAGGATAAAAACAAGTTCATGGACAATAACACAGAAAAATAAATGGGGGTAAAAAGAAAAACAACATATCACAGCAGATAGACGTTGTTTGGTTCAGATGGTAAGATTAACTTTAATTTCACCTCATAGTGTTCAGCGCCAAACCCCCTGCCAATATAGGTAAACCTGACTGGCTCGGATATGCTCATGCATTGTTTTACATGCTTCTTCTTGAATCTCACATGTTCCAGTTGCAATTTAGCAACCTTTTCCCTGAACAACTTATCCAACCTGACATTAGTGGGGTGGACATTACTGCTGACATTGGGCGAGAATAAGGGTACACCCTTGACATGTCACCAGTCCATGACAGGGCTAACACAGAGGGACAGACAGCCATTCACGCTCCCAGCTAAGCTATCTGCTCTCTAAAATGAGGCTAATTGTTTTAGAAGGGAGTAGCCATCTTCTGCGTTAAACAGACATATGGCCATGGCTTTTCCCTGATTAATATCCATTATCTCTCTGCCCGCTGACTGCCTGGCCTGAACTGCTCAGACACAGAGACACACGCACACACGCACACACGATGCAACTCTAATGGGCTTACACCCCACTGACGGATGTGCATTAAAGCTACACAGGAGATAGTGTGGCATGTTGCGGGTTTGTGTCATCTACTTTGAGATCTTCATTACCCCCGCCATTAAGACTAGCCACAACATTTCCATTGTGCTGTTGGACACCGGATCTGTATTCAACATATTAACCTTCCTATATGTAGGAATACAATAGCGTCTGTATGTATCCATACACAAGTGTGTTTGTGTGCATGAAATGTGGGCAAGCTCTGCGCAATGGCATGCCCATCACACATGTGCCACAATAAGCTCCGTATGGCGAGAGCCCCTTTATCTGTGTGTGTCGTGCATGCGTGTAAGGGGCAGGGGATGGGGGTGAAGGGGTGTCACCATCTGTTATGGAGTCCAGCACGGTCGCAGGTGCTCAGAAATGGTGTGTGTTGGGCTTGTTGTAGGTACAGCCTGAAACAAGGAGGGTATCGGGGGGTATTGGGGCAGAAAACGTGGATGTGTGCGCGTGGTGGAGGCAGTTCCTCCAGGGAACTCATTGCCCTAGCTGAGTAATATGCAGCCGTGACAAAGAGCTGTGGAGCTACAGTAATTGCAGAACACATAGTGGACAGCTAAGCAAGAGAGGGAGGGGGGGAGGGAGGGAGGGAGTACAGCAAGAGAAAAGAAGGCCTGAGTGTTTGATCAAAGTTTACCAAAGTCTGAGGAGATTTGCATACAGATGGCACTGTAGCATGGCCCCCTGGAATACCTTTCTCTCTCTTTATTTTTCTTTCTGCAACTCCCTCTCTCTCTCTCTCACACACACACACACACACACACACACACACACACACACACACACACACACACACACACTCACACACACAGCCTCTCACACAAATGTAATAGGGTGTCATTGAAGAATACATGAATAGCCTTTCAAGAGTGCGTTCTGAGGAAGAAACGGCCTTGGCTGCACAACACAGCACCTACAACAAGAAAGCAAAAGTGAAGAAGGGCAGTTAAGAAAGACTGAAAAAGAAAGAGCGATAAAAAGTAAGAAAAGGTAATGATTAAGACAAGATGGGAAGAGAGAGAATGGTAACAATAGAAAGAAAACAAAGAGGAAAAGCCTTACCACATCAGTAATTACGCAAACAGCTCTGGGACAGTAAATTTTGTTTCAACAGTCATCCGATGCACATATATTCAGTAATGTATCTACGCTGACATTTATACACTTTCTCCATTAATCCATTCCCCTGGCAAATTCTTACACTATATTGATCTTGAATGTAACTGTTTAGGGGGTATTGATCATTTAAGTGCTTTCCTCTTACATAAGTTACATATTTCTTTCAAGTCATTGTTATGAGCCACAGACAATTAGCCAGCTGTGCCAACTGCCTCAGCTTCTATGCAACATGACATCTAACAGTTAAAGCCACAAGAATGCCACAAACCAGCCTGAACTTGCTGTCAGCTGCTGAACTTCTAAAAGTTTAAAAGAATATTAAGCTACTGGTGTCAAGAGGGCTCGGAGGCCATTATGTGGGAGTGGACCCAAGTGCAGACACAAATGGAACAGTGTTAAGGTTTTCACAAGCTTTATTATTAACACAGAGAAGCAAATACAAGACAAGAGTATGTGGCGGGGGCAGAGGACTAGAGTGCACGGGATTGACTTGGGAAACATGGAACGTGGGATGTATGCACAATGCACAGAGTTTAAGTTTATCTGCTGTAGGACTGATGACGGGCTCACCTTCACAGGGTCTAGTGTAGCTTGGGGTGAGCTTGTGGGTGAATGGCCTGAGGGGAATGTCCCTAGCAGCGAGTCATACCTTTTGGCCTGGAGTGTAGTTTGGAGCGGGTGTTCTTAGTTCTCATCTGTGTAGCGGTGCTGTCTACGAGTCGGAGTGCAAAGTGTGGACATCGTTGCATGTGGTGTTAAACTGAAGGAGTGCAAGATCAACATCATTCTCATGAAACAGGGATGACTGATAACCTAGAGAGGCTTCAAAAGGCTCTAGATGAGTTAAGTCAATTTGTGCATACTCTAACCAAGGAAGATTCAAAGACCAAATTACCGGGTTTTGTGTGGTGACACAGTGGAGGGCTGATTCCAACACCTGGCTGAGCCTCTTGGTCTGTCCATTGGACTGTGGGTGATATCCAGAGCTGAGGCTGACCTTGCCTCAAAGAGCAGTACAGACGGTCTTCCAGACCTGTGAAGTGGATTGAGGACAATTGCCGTAGGGATGCCGTGGTGCCTGAATACATGATCAATTAGGAGTTTGGCGGTTTCGGAGGCAGAAGGGAGTTTGTCTAGGGCAATAAAATGGGCTGACTTGGAAAACCTATCAATAAAAGAAAGAATTACGGAGTTTGCGGAGGAAACAGGCAGCCTGGTAACAAAATCTAGAGCTATATGAGACCAAGGTCCACGGGGGTTGTTACTTGTTGTAGCAAACCTGGTGGTCATTGAGTGCACAGATGGTGCAGGCAGCTACATAGCCTTTGACACTTCTTTCCACGGTTTCCCACCAAAAGTGACTTTTGATTAATGAAATTGTCCTACCTACTCCAGGGTGGCGAATTTAGAGGTGTGAGCCCAATGGATGACTGCTGAACGTGCTGTAGTCGGGACATAGTGGACTGGTACCTATGTCCGGCTCATCCTAAAGGGCCTCACGGATGGTATCTTCGACGTCCTAGGAGTCGAAAGGCACCTTGCAGGTGGCAGGAAGGAATGTGGCAGTCTCAGGTGGGTCGGTGTTGGTGACGAACTGGCGGGACAAGGCATTGGGCTTGACATTTCTGGAGCCTGGGCTCCAACAGTTCTTCGTCACCCACATCATAATTTCTCTTAGCTGGAGGGAGGTAAGAAGAAGGCACAAGGCTGTAGCTTGGCTTGGGGCCCTGAATGTTGGGGGAGGAATGCCCCAGCTCCTGAATCTTAAGCGTCTACTTCAACTATGAATGGTTTTGTGGTATGGGGTGAATCAAAAGGAGTGCAGAACTGAACAAGTTTAATTTAATGAAGCCTGCTTCGGTATCAAGAGACCAGATAAATGGGATCTAGCTGGAAGTGAAATGAGTGAGTGATGTTGCTACCTGGCTGTAATTCTGAATGAAGAGATGGCAGAAGTTAGTGAAACCGAGGAACCACTGAAGGTGTTTTTGTGATGTGGGAGTGGGCCTTTCACCTCAGGCTTAAATCCTTGCAGGGTCGGTTTTTCTGCAGAGGGTATTTGTTTTTAATTGTGATCTCATTCAAACCTTTATTGTCAATACACGGACGGAGTGTCTTATCTTTCTTAGCATTCATCCATCCATTCTCTGCCGCTTATTCTTTTTCAGGGTCGCCAGTCTGTTGAAGGGCTAAAACATAGACACAGACAACCATTCGCACTCACATTCACACCTATGGGCAGTTTAGAGTTTCCGGTTAACCTATCCCCTCTAACTGCATGTCTTTGGACTCTGGGAGGAAGCTGTAGTACCTGGAGAGAACCCACACAAACATGGGGAGAACATGCAAACTGCATCTTTCCTCCGCTCTGTAGGGAGGAAGGGACAATGCCTTATCCTTACTGAAGACCTCCTGGAGGTCATGATATTCCTTGGGGACTGAGGTGAGATCTGGCGGTGAAGGTACAGCAGGAGATGCTTCTGATGTTCCTGAGAACAGAGCTGAAGAAAGGCAGTTTGTGAGGCAGAATAGACTCCAGCTTGTAACCTTGTGTCCTGACCAGTCGATGTGTAGATTGTGTTTTCTTAACCAGGGGTAGCCGAGAATTAAAAACCTGTCAGGGGAGGCAAAGGTGAAAAAGGAGAGTGTCCCGGTTTGGGTGAAGAGAATGAGTGGTCTGATTTCTACTGAGTGACACTGGCAATAGTAAACGGGGCTTAAAAATTAATCAGAGATCCACCCACTCGTTTCCCTGTAATTTCTAGGCGGCAGTAACCATATTGGGCAAACAACAACCAAGTTATCCCGAAGAATATCTCTGACTAAGCACAATGACGAATTTTGAGTCACATGGGCTGGAGCAGCAGAAGACCACACTGGGTGCTACTCCTGTCAGCTTAGAAAAGGAAACTGAGGCTACAGTCCACATAGGCTCACCAAAGTTGGATAACAGAGAATTGGAAAAATGGTCTGATGAATCTTAGTTTTTGCAGTGACATTCGAATGGTCTTAAACATGTCAATGAGTTCTTTGTATTCAAATTACCTTCACAGTCGTGAGACCTCAACCCAGTAGAGTACTTTTGGGATGTGGTGGGAGATTTGCGTCATGGATGGACCAAAATCTCTGAGGAATGCTTCCAGGAACTTCTTGAATCTATACTACAATCTATACACACGATCTCTGGACAAGTAAAGACCTTCTTTCATTTGTCACAGACACTTGTATGCAGAACACTTAAACACAACTTGTGTTTGTTGTTTTGTCTTCAGTGTAACTGTGTTGCAACGAATAATTGTAAAGGAATTAACTACTGACCTTTGAGCTCCATGTTACTACTAG
This sequence comes from Oreochromis aureus, assembly GCF_013358895.1. NCBI lineage: Eukaryota > Metazoa > Chordata > Actinopteri > Cichliformes > Cichlidae > Oreochromis > Oreochromis aureus. The sequence goes on along the minus strand of NC_052956.1, from coordinate 12,963,135 downwards.
CCTGCTGTGTGTAATCGTTGTTTTACTGCTTGATTTATAAGAGGCACCAGCTCCGGCATTTCATCACTGTTATACAAATCCTTTTACATATGGGTGGGGCACAAGATGAAACATAAAGTGTGCTGTGTTTAGTATAAATAAGCCACCTAATGCAACTACTGTGAATATATACAGCGGAAACAAAAACACAAGATATCCCATGTGTTATACTAATTACAAGACTTTCAAAGAATGTTTTTCTCCATGTATATCTTTCCATAGGAATGCTGTGTGCATTTGCGCACTCCCCATGTTGTTCTGTGCATACGTGTGTGTACACTTATCCCATTGTGCGTGTGTTTATTTGGGGTAATCACCGGGGCGCTTCTGTGTTTGTACATTTGAAGTGAGATTGATTCATGACTGTTCCTCCAGAGGAAACAGATAACAAATGGTTTTCTGGTCCAATAAACACCCTCTGCCTGTAAAACAAATTAGAGTAAACTAAACCATCCTCTGCATGCACCAACACATGCTTAATAGATGGCTGGCTGGGAAACTCTCTGGTACTAAGGTAAAACTCAGTGAGAGACGTATCGATTAAGCCTCCCAGACTCCCTTGTGGGCTTTGCCGCTAATCAATGAGTATGTGTTTGACTGGGGCAAGGTTTGGCAGCTACTTCAAAACTGTGGCAAAAGCGCACGATCAGTACAGCAAAAATGGGTGCTAAACGTGAAGTGCTTTATCAGAAACTCCAATTAGTGGACAAACCAACAGAGACTAATATAGTCCATATTTAGACTCTTAATGAACATATTAGACAAATATTTTTAATGCTTTAAGATTCCTATTCATGTTGAATAGCATTGTCAAACTGAACTGCTTGCACTGGAGAGTTGATAAGTTCAGCTTACCGAGCACCAGTGGTGCCACTAGCCAATCAAATCAACTTTTGAAATCAAGACATTGTGAATAACATACATGTACTTGTCATAAAAATGATAAGTACATTGGGTAAAAAAAGAAAGATCAAACCTCTGTATGGTTGGAGTATGCTAATGCCCTGTGGACACACTTGATATATAAAAGAGTCAGGGGAAGACACCTTACCAAATTAAAAAGTCACTGAAGTCTGCAAAGGGAACATCTGGATAAACCAGAATTGTTTTGGAAACAAGTGCTGTTGACTGATTGTGCACAAGGCCTGGACTGGGGGTGAGAACAGGATGTACTGGGATGGAGTGCGAGTGGTTTAGGAGTGTTTTGCCTTTTCAGCAAGAGCCTGCCCCCACACCGCCAACAAGGAAACAATACAGACATTAAACTTGGATTTGTTGTTGCTCTCAAAAAAAAACCTAAGTTCAAACAAGGGTAGTTATATTAAAGCTTGTGTAAAGCAGCACGAGAGTGTAGCACTTGCTTTTGATACTACTGAATCTAAAAGTCTACCACTTTGAATTTCATTTATTCTTTCTTTTCCCTCTGTTTCACACATGTAAGGCATGAAGAGTTTATTTTCTCTACTTTAGCAAGCATGCGAGTGCTTTTGGAAAGTCTAATTAATCACCTCTGCAGCATGAAATGCAATACATAAGAGAAACTATAGTGCTACTACTACTATGAAAACAACTCAAGTCCTGAATGCCTTTTTTAGATATTAATAGTGAATTGCAATGACATGTGATTGCTGCAATCTGTTCTTTGAAAGCCACACGTGACCTTTTGTATTGTGCTACAAGCTTAGATAACTGATGTTTTCTTGTATTCTTCTTACAAAGAAGAGCATCTTACTAGCTGATGCCTTCTTTGCTCACTTTAAAATAACTGCCTGAATTAACATAAAGCAATATTGATTTGATATCCTACATCTGGGAGCTGAAAGGGGCTATAGGATGTGCATGGAGGCTATCAACACTTCAGGCCCGACCTTGCTGCTCGACAGTTATCTGTCGGTTTGATGGCGAGCTGGTGCGCGACAGGGCAGAGGACGGGGGCCGCCCGGGTCAGCAGAATCCTCAGCAGGCGCCTCGCTGACACATGTGGGACAGAGCTCAGTGGAAATCGGGTTAATGAATCGTAGAGAGAGGGAAACGGCAGGGTTACTCGTCTTTCAATATCCCCCATCATTATCAGTTGGACCAGTGTTCATCTGCACAACATGGGGAGAGAAAAAGATGAGGAGGTCAGTAGGTGGCAAATCTGGACCTGTGAAAAGGATTTCAGACAATAGATCATAGATGTGTGTAAAACAAAGCAACTGCTACTGAAGCGTCATGGTCAATTTTGAAGGAAATAAAAGATGGGTCTCTCTCTTTTTGTAAGACATCATGTTATGTGATTCACTCTGACCATTAAGAACCATGTGAAAATTTGATAGTTTAGCTATTTTTCCTTCTGTATGCATTCTCTACAAGCCCTTTTGTGCCTTTGTAAGAAGATATTCTCTGGTGGGCCTTTGGTCCATGACCAGTCCATTACAGGCTTGTCTGCCTTTGCTGTCACTTCTTTTCGATGGATCAGTGAGCTTCAGATAGAACCACCAGTCTCAATTTTAATAATACCAGCCTGCTTCTGCGCGCAGACTCAACTCAGATGCAAATCACCGCGTCTTATTAAATTGGTTAAAACAAATTCACTCCACAGCTACACCCTTTCTTTCTGCAGTTGTTACTGTTCTTGAAAGGTATGCACTGACAACCTGACAGTGGTGAAATAAAGCTTTTAATTACTGAAGAAAATTAGGACAAATAGCCTGAATCCAGCCTATTCACACACATAATTCGCCTATCTAAGAGGATGAAATATATTAGCATATTTAATTGGCGGCTTATGCCCATCTCTTGTGTTTGACAGCTGTTGAGTCAGACGACGGCATTGTCCGAATATGAGTCAGCGCACGCTAATCTAATCAGGGAAACCTTGGTTGGGGATTGAGTTAGCATTTTGGATATCTGTCAGCAAGCTCTCAGGATTACACACAGGGGTTAATTACAGAAGAATCAGATTCAGAGAGAGCTTTAACGGTCGTAAGAGTAAGGCAGTAGTATTCACGAGCCGGGCTGCTGGGAATGAAGGTCTACAGAACAGCCTGAGACTATGATGCTGTGGTAACTCAGGCATGGCATTGATTACTTTAATTGGTGGACCAGGAGCAGGGAACATTATTGGATTTGATTTAATGCCCCCTCCCTCAAAGAGACACTTCAGATACAATCCACCAGTGCATTGGTCATTGCTGGACGTTTGCACTATTGGTAACATTTAACATCCATCTGGGATTATACATCAAATAAATGTCTTATTTTACAACTCCTCCACACACGTTTCTCCAATGTCCTCCAACCTGTCCTTGTTTGATATTGATTAGAACTCAGAAAAATACTCAAGTCAGGGTTTTTCTCAGGTTTTCTGGCAGGTAAACAGCTGTTCATTGCTAAATACAAGCACGTATAAGGACAAAGCTACGGCCAAAAATGACACTTTAAAGTGCTCCTTTATCAGTGTTATCAGATTGAGTGAGGTGAGTCTCAACTGGCCATGCTCTTTCAGTCGTCAGCAAGACTAGAAAAGCGTTATATAAAACCATTTCCACTTGTCTTGCAAGGCTGGTTGGTCAATTGCACGCAAGCTAGATGAGACCTAATTCTAGTCTGTCCTTTTTATCTATGTTGGGGCACTTATTAATCCTTTTATTTTCAGATGTTTTGATTTGATTTCATCAATCCTGAATGGGCAAAACAGTTTTCAAGCTTGGTTGCTGAAAAGATCACATAGTTTAATAAGAATATGCATTTGTACAATTGACCTCTTCCTCCTAACAGTCTGCAAATATTTTAAATATACAATAGTTTCCTCCTGTTTGGACACCACAGCTTTCCATTGTCTCAAATGTCATTGGTTAATGTTGCAATTATGTATCTGCCACTGTAAAACTCTGTGGTGAAAAGGTGAATAAAAGCACTGGAAAATTCAGTTTTTGTGCTGGAAACATTGCTACAACCACCTGCTGCTGATGAAAAGGGGATATCATGGTGAGAAATAACACCTCAGCAACTCAAAATACAAGATTTACTGCAAAAGGTATATCAGGCTTATATTTCCTCATTTGTTTCACTCATTCTGCCATCTCCAACAAACGAGTGATTAATTACATCATCAAGATATTTCCAGTACGTTATCCAAATTCCTTTTTCTCTTTCCTTTCTTCCTCTATCTCTCTTGTGCACACAAAGTTAAATAAGATACACAGCCCAATACACTGACGCATTCGAGTGAGTGTGCAGCATGCCATTGATGCTGCTCTGGCTTCATCCATCACTGATAATGGCTGAGGACAGCTGTGTGTTCAGTCTCCCCCTCTCCATCATACCGCAAGCTTGAGGCGGAAGGATGGAATGGAGGAGGGGTATATTTATTCTACTCTACCTCCTAATCACACACTAACCATCCTGTAATACTATCGTGAAACCTCCACCCCCCACAACAGCTCAAACACCCCCCCACTCCAGAGAATACCCGCCCGGGGCCGGGCCCAGATGGCCGTGCCCAGCGGCGGCCTGCGTTTTGCCTCTATCTGAATGTGCACTTGAGGCTGGATTTGGAATCATCGATGCAAAACGGTGTTACACACAAACACGCACAGACACAGATATGAGTGCCTTCATGCACTGCTATGCACAAACCGATATGCATACTCCAACTCTTGCAGTGTCACTCACACATCAGTACACACACACACACACACCAAACAAGGATGCAGTGTTTAGACTGGAGTTAATGAAGAGATAACAGCTGATGTAATTTGTTTCCACATGAATGAAGTCTGTCAGGGTTCCATTCTGGTTGATATTTCCGATTTCATACACTACCTTCGGTGTTCATGAGTTAAAAGAAGCTTTTAAAAACACTCTGTCCTTGAACATCTTATTCAACTGAGCCGATTCACAAGGAACAATTTCCTAAATAGCACTGGTTTTAAAATTAAATATGCGATAATCACCTCCTTGCACCATGAAAAAGTCCTTGGCATCTTTTGGGATTATGTGCTTGTTCTCTGGCAGTTCATTTATATCAACAATGTCACTTGAGCTTTTATCTCTTTGTATATGAAGGATCTGTAAAACCACATACTGTCAGCAAAGTAGCATAAATTAGGCAATAAATGTTCACAGCGAGGGCAGTGTCAAGTCAATGATTATACCTGACACAATGAACTTAGAACTTCTGTCGTGAAACTTAAATAATATCGTGCTTTTAAAAGGTGTTACGGGTGCATAAATGCTAGATATGACCAGATTCAGAGAGAGGTGGTTGCTAGACTACATGATGATACATTAAATTTGATATAGATAAAATATAATAATCAGGTTTTGTTAATTAGTGTTGAGATTTTGTGGGCACATGACCAAAAATGTGCCATTTTGGGACTATCATAGTGACAATGGATCAAGGGAATAAGGTTCCAGTCACATAGGCCTACAGCCAAAATTCAGTTTTACCGACTGGAAACATTATTGCTAAAGTCACACAAGCCTACAGATTGGCCAGTGACCCCATGGCAACCACCTGTTGCTAGGAAAAAATGTGTATTTCTCAACTGACTGCTATGGATGGAAGTGACAGACTTATCTACAAACACAGGCCGTCTACTCTCTGAACTGTAGTGAAACTGTGAAAAGTGCGGCACAAACCAGAAATGGAAAGATTTCCCCTTCAAAATAAAAGCAACTTCCAGGAGCCACTGACAACGAATTGAGGAATACACATTTTTCCCTAGCAAACAGTTTTTGTATCAAGTCCAGTATGTCGGACAACTCATGAGCAATGTGCGCATGACGTCACGTGAAAAACCTCAATTCAAATTTGATGAGATCTGATAGGATATTGGGAGATACTCTGAGGTCCCTACAGAAAATATAACTTACTGGCAGATTAGCTCATTGAGGAGAGGAGACTGAAGGGTGGCTAACAAGTAGTTATCAGTGTACTTAATAACAGTTTGGAAAACAAAGCCCAGCATGCAACATGGGAGTGTATAAATGCTGAAGGGAACTAGATGTGGCAGTAAGACCGAACTATGGATTATATATAAGACATGGATCATCAATAATCACAAAGCTTCTACAGTCTCAAAAGCTTTCTCCCTTCTGAACAATGAAAAATGTAACATGCCTAGATTTTGCTTGGAGATTAGACCTTTTCCACATCTATGTATTTTAAAATAACTACCTATACATGGTATGAATTATGGCTTGAGTCACACCTGAGTTCAAAACTGACTGTAAGTCAATTTATAAATAAGACCTAAACTGTGAATCTCCAATCAACTCCTGGGGAAAACATTTGTTTGGGTCAGTAAAAACAGTTTACAAAAGCTCAGATGGATGATTATGTTGAGAAGACAATAACAGAATTTGTCACCAGCAAGCCGGAAATTATTTTGTTTTATTATTCCACAACAGTGGACTTTATTTACAATGCACATCTTTCCTCATTATTGACTAATCTGTAATCTAAACACAACAATGAGGTCATTTCCAGTAAATCTCCACAGATGGCAAGCTAATGCTATTCAATTAGCAGGTGATGGAGAAGGGTGGAACCCGATCCCCAACAAAACACCAGTCCAGCACACTCCCTTCTATAAAGGACACCTGTCAGAAACAAGAGCCTCTTTTACCCTGGCTGTTAGAGAAAAGCATTCTCCTTGTCTCATCATCATTTAAGACTTAGGCACTTCAAAGCTGGCCAGGTACAATAGCAGTGATCAGGCCTGCCTTCAAAAGAACAGCACAAGTTATGGTGGGGCAGCAGGGGGAGAAGAATAGCCCTGTAAATCATAATAGAGAGGAAAATATAAAAGACGAGGCAGAGAGACGCAGTTCACCTGTTCTCTGTAACACAATCACTTAACGATCCTCAGGGCGCATTGTACGGGAGGGCGCTCCTGTAGCTTGCGCCCTCGCTTTGTGCCCTGCTGGAGCACAGAGATCATCTTCCCCCTCTCCACAGACCCCCTGACCTTCTCTCTGTTCCACTCACACACACACACCCATCGAAATTACCCTTACTCCTCACAGATTAAGATCAATGTCATTCATCGCGTTTAGAGTATCAGCCTTTGATTTGGGCCAAAGAAAGGGAAGGGAGGGCACACAGGGCACCTGGGAGCTGTATAAGGATAGGAAAAAAATGTCCTCCATTCGATGGGGATGAAAGTGCCTTTTTTTTTACTTTCCCCTTGAGCTTGTGTGTGCTTTATCTAAATGGAAGTCGATCTTTGAAGTTGCTGCAGGTTAGCACAATTTGCATATTTACACTATATGTTAGGCAAGCACTCGATCAAAGGGTGTCACTCTTTAAAAGTAGTGCCGTATTTCGAAACACTGTATAACTTCCGCTGCTTTCGTGGAGTTTGTGCTTGTGTGTAGATGTGAACTGAAAAAACAACCTTCGGTCTACACGAATCCACTCTGCTAATCAAAATGGCTATCTCAACAAAGCTGTAGCCTGCAGCTACCTTTACTCAAACACAGTTAAATACTCTGATTCTGAAGAACAATAAGAAGATCATGTATCTAAATGGAAATCAACATATCAATCCCGACAACAACAGAAAAGTATAGATGATTACAAACATTATTGCTAGTTTGAGATATTAGCATCACAGTGCAAGCTGACAGGATTGATTCCCAGGGATGTTTGGTTTAAAATGCTAGCTGTCTGAACCAGAATTTTTTAAAATGTCACTACACTTCCAAGGTAGAAATACTCATCCTCATCATTTACATCAAACTGACAAATAAACAGGGTAAAAACTTAAGAAGGGCCTTTAAAGGTCTTTAACACAAAGATGCTGAACAGCAGTTTAAATGGAACTGTTTCAGGTAATTACCATAATGTCACACCACCCACTTCACACTGTATTCTACCTGGGCTGTGCACTTATGCTTATTTGATTGGCCGGAGAAGTGTGCTGCCAAATGAGCCAGATGACCCTGCTGTTTTTGGCCCGACCGTGCCAAGTAATCTTATAATTGAAACAAATAAAGAGGCTGCATTTTTGAACACAGTCTTTAAGTCATTAGGCTCAGCCCCCTTTGGCTCTGCTTCCCTCAGCATTACCACAGGGATTCCTCTGTGTATCTATTCCCTGACCTTTGACCCTGCCCATAGGTAAGCTTAGCTTTTGGACAGCACTGACCCTTTTCTATACATAGCTTTTTTCCATTGAAGTTTCAAACTCTCCTATCTCTGCTCTCTTGGCTTCCCTAGCACCCCCGACATCCCCACCCTTGGAGCCACCAGGGTATGTGACGGTCTAAATGCCCCCTTTTGTTGGCAGAATGGGTCTTTTGTCTGCACCCCCTGCCTGTGCTGACTAAGGGACATCCAGTGAGCCCACTTTTGAGTCCACATAGGGGTATGAGAGCGCTGGAAACAGAGGGTCAGCTTAAGCCACCCTCCACCCCCTCCCCCAAGAGTGTTTGAGGAATTTCCTGATTCACTAACTTTTTAAATAGCTAGTCCCCTTGCCTTTTTATACCTCAAACAGCACCCACTCTCATCCTCACACCTCCAGTCTAGCAGATGGCCTAAACTGTACAGGCCATGACATCTACACTGAAGCTGTACTAGACACCCTGCTAGGTACACTTTGCTACTACAGGTTGGAGCCCCATTTACCTTCAGAAGTACATTAATTCTTTGTGGCACAGATTCAGCAAGGTGCTGGAAACATTCCTCAGAGATTCTTGGTCCATAATAACATGATAGCATCACACAGCTGCTGCAAATTTGTCAGCTGCACATCCATGATGTGAATCTCCTATTCCAAGACATCTCAGAGATGCTCTATTGGATTGAGATCTGGCGACTATGAAGGCCATTTGAGTACAGTCAAGTCATTGCTTTATAACATGGTGAATTGTCCTGCTGGAAACAGGCCAGAGAGGGACAGACATGGTCAGCAACAGCACTCAGGTAGTCTGTGGCATTTAAACATCTCTCACTCTGTTGATACTAAGGACTGTGCCAAGAAGATATCCCTCACACCATGTTGTTTCATGTTAAGCCAAATTCTGACCCTACCATCTAAATGTCAAAGGAGAAATCGAGACTCATCAAGCCGAGCAACATTTTTCCAGTCTTCTACTCTCCAGTTTTGGCGAGCATCTGATGATTTTAGCCTCAGTTTCTGTTCTTAGCCAACGGGAGTGGAACCTGGAACGACTTTAGGACAGCAGCCAATGAGTATCCGAGCGTCAAATGTGTCTAACAATCAGTTTCTTCAGGAATGAGTTGTTTGTTCAGCGTATAATACTTTGATTTTATTTCTACCCTTTAAATGTTTTTGGTTTTTGTTGTTGTTGTTTTTTGTTTGTTTGTTTTAAGATTCTGTTTTCAGTTAACTTTTAGAAATATTAAAACAAAATTCATATCAATCTGCTAAGCTAGATTCAGACAAGGCGCAGACTTAATGTCACCATGAGGCAGCCATTCTCTAAAATGTTGTGTTCCCTGAAACTAACAGGGCATCCTGTTAGTTTCAAGAGACACTTTCACTGAACATGTCTATGGAATTCAAGCAATGAGGTTTTGTATCTTGAGCAAATGAAGTGCGGAAAGAAACAAGAAAACCTGACAGGCAGAATAAAAGACAAACTGGATTGGTAGCTTTGTTCCTCTAATGAGAATCTGCTCACACAACATTTTGTAGACCTGTAATTAATCCCCCCTAACATCCTTTTTTTAATAGACTTCCATTAACATGCTTTTAAAAATGGCACTCTTAAACAATACCCAATTCACTGCATACATCAGAGCACACATTAGTGCTGAATAGTATTTACTGGCCATCCTTTAAACAGCTCCCTTTAAAATCTCATCCTCTAATGTATCCAAATCACACGGCTGTCCCGGACCATATATCTTTAATTGTATGTCGCTCCACTTTAACAAGAGTCAGATGCCTGCTAAGGACTCCTCTACATCAAAAAGCTGCCGCCCAGCACCTCATATCCTCTGCCTTCACAATGCTGCTGTTTCACCACCCATGTTCATAAAACGTACTCTCCTCCCTCCACTCCCGACCCCCTTCTTTCACTTTGATTGGGCTAATTGTGTTTCCTGCTAAATGCAGTAAACTTAAGGGAAGCTAGGAAGTGCATATGCACATACCCTGGAGCGGGTTATACAAACTCAAATTCACACTGCAGGCAGCATCTCTAACAAGAGGCCATTAGAGACAATAGGCCGACTCGTTCACTTTCTGAGGGTCCAATTTACATTGCAGTGGCAGGTACTAAAGCCTCTTGAGCCCTTTGGATTATAGACTCCTCTTCTGACACCTCTCCCATGGTCATGTGTTGCAAATAGCTCATTATGTTTCAATGGTTTTAACACATGAACATCAGTTTGAGCACCTATCTATCCATACATCTATTAAAGTGTCATTTGGCAGAGAAAAGAAACCTATTTGGTAACTGATCCTATAGCCAGACCTGCAGTTGGAGGGAAGAAAGAAAATAATTAGTTTTTTTTAAACATGAAAAGATACATAGAAGCACTCCATATTTTAGTGACCACGCAACACGTGGCCCAGCCAGATCGCACTATTCATTGGTTTTCGCCCAGGGAGCCATCACAAAACCATACTGTGGTTGCCTTTGTTATCACAGTCTGCCACTCTTTCTCTCTTCATCCCCCTCTCTTTCTCTTTTTCAATCTGGGTGAGCTCCCATTGAACAGAGGGTCTCTGCGGTGGGATGGGGAAACACTGGACCACTTCAGAGCCCATCCCAAAACCACACCAAGCTTCCCGTACTATCTCTACTCTCTCTGTCTTCCTCAGTCTGAAACCTCATCCTTCTCTGTGCCGGTGATCTGGTCTGTGTGTTGCGGCCTTGGCAGTGGCAGACAGCGTGTTACTGAATGGGAGGGAAGTCATATGTTAGCAGTTTGAACCTACAGCCCCAATTAGAGGCAGCTGTTGCTGCACTATCACACCACATCGGAGGGGAGGGGTGGGGTGAATTTATGGTCTGCGTCTCCGTGGTGACCCCTGTTTGATGTGCAGAAAATTAGGAAGTGAATGACTTCCTGTGGGTTGCTGCTGGAAGGGCCAGCTCCATACAATAATAAAAAACAGAGAGTAAGAGAGAACTAGGAAAGCAACAGCTGAGAACTAGGATGAATATTGAGGTAGCAGGGTCAGGTTGTGTGCTTACACAAGCCAGAGGTCATCTTCTCCTTAAAAGCTGTGCCATCGTGCATCCATATATACATGTGGGTGCTTGCTGACAAACGTGACCCCTACTTTTGTACAGGTCCAGATTCACTCATACTGTGAGACAAAATCAGTCGACGCATTGCAGAAATCAGCGTTTTGTTTCTTTACACAAAGTCCTTTGAATCCCGCAAGAACACGCCTGTGCAAGTAAGCTGCTCAGAGCATATTTACAAACTTGAGAAAAGATGAGGTAAAAGTCCAAGTGGTAAAAGACACAGAATACATCAAAGAAGAAAACGTATGTCCCTATAGATTAAGAAGAAAAGCCAGTCACATCTGTCCAGACTTGTAATTTCAAACATCTTGAGCAATCTTCTGTCAGATTTGCACGACAGAAGTTTCTTTCAAGACCACCTGTAAAGCTCGTCTAAAAAGCTTGATCTTAACCTAAATACCATTTGTTCGTTGCTTAGCAACACTTTGTTTTTCCTCTTGCTTCATCACCACATTGGATGTCATTTCAACTTTGACCTCTTGAACCAGAAGTAATGACCCTTACTGATTCTCCTCCCAATTCAGAGGATCTGCACCCACTCAGAGAAAGCCCCTCGAATAAAAATAAATAGTATTTGAATCTCGAAATTCCTCACAGCCAAGTGTTAAATCAGTCAATAAAACTTTCTAACAGACTCTGCCAGTCACTGTATGAGCAACAATAGGGCCAGATTGTGATGCTCGGCCTCTTTTGTTTCTCCCCAGCTTTTCTGGTGAATAAAACACAATGGGAAGGAATGCATTGGTTTCTGGTTGAGTGCTAAACCCAATCAGGATGATAACAATGTGCTTTAAAGGACTAGAGTCTTTAAGGATTCGCCATAGCATCAGATTAGCTTGTTGCCATCTACCCCCCGTGGCCACCTATTCATGTGCAATGTAATGCTAACTGACCGCTAAACAACAACACAAACATAAACACAAAACCTTCTTCACATTTGCTAAAATCTAAAATCACCTCCACGCATCCCATTTATCAGCAAGCTGATTACAAATGTTAGGAGAGTCTATCAGGACTAGCGTTTATTAGATGTGTAAGTAAATATTTTACCTTAAAATTGGCTTTGTGCTTAGTGAAAAACAAATGAAGGCTTTGAACCAGAGCGTACACACTCTTAAGGATAATAAATTTTTTTTACACATGAATTTTGGAGTCAGGTCCAAAGTTCTCAAATATAGTCCAGAACAGGGTATAATTCTCATTAGCCACACTTCAATACTAGAAATGCTTAGTTTGGTTTAGAAAATATTGTTACCTGAGTAGAGCATGCAGGGTGCACAGCACAGAACTGCCACTCACTGGCTTTGATATTAACAGTGTTACCTGAGATATGAAGTCAGTGCAATAATGCAATGGAGCTGGCAGGTTATAGACTGTTTTAATGTCCAGTCCAAATGCATGAGGCATCTACCTCCATGGGTTGACATCTAGAAAAGTTTAGGACTGCAGTGTAAGTTTGAAAATAGCTGAAGATGGATAAGACTCCCTCTTCCATCTGAGGGTAAGGAAGAGTTGACTGATGCCCCGTATAAAGGCTCTGATTTGATACAGTGTAACATAGCAGAATCACCACTGAGTCATGATGGATAAGCAGAATCCATCACATAGTACATTTAAATACATTTTCACTACTTGTCAGTGACTTGTTGTATGCTGTATGCATTTTTACTATCTTTACTTCTCCTACTGAAAAGGCAATCCATTGAACTAACATTGTGACTATTAAAGGATCAATTTTTATATTGATCCAATAGATATAAATATTGGATATTCTAAACAAGACAAAAAAAATGTGTTTTAATATGCCTAAATACAATGTTACATGTTACTGTCGATATAAGTGTTGTGGTACTGCATGTTTAACTAAGTAAATCACTGATTCATTGCAAATCTATGACGTCATAAAGAACGCAACTGGATTTGGGTAAGAAAACAGAAGCATGCAAACGCATACACAAGGTTTATCACAGTCAAAACAAACCAGCCAAGGATTCTTGAAGGCCTGTCCCATTCAAAGGAATGTAGAGAGCAGGGAAAATATTCTGCTTTGATAAGAAGCTGTTTTCTTATGGACAGCCAGGAGGGGTCCGCGGTATCGTGTTTTGCTTAGTATTTGTTTTACTCAATGAGAACATGTGATGTGTCTGAGCTGGTATCTGGATTCCCATTACAACATGTACTTTGGTGCCATGAGAAAAGTATGCGTGCCTGTTGCTGATGGAAAAATTCCAAGGCTCTCATGAAGACACGGTGAGACAGTGTTTAAATGGAGGGGTAAATGGGGCATATTTACTGTGCCAAGGGCCCCGATTTTCTATATTGCCACACCATGTAATTAAAAAAGAACATCAACAAACCCCATTTTTTAGCCCCTCTTTTATTCCTTTTCCCTTTTCTTATTTAGTTTTTTCCATCTTTTTTCCCCTTTTACATTGAAAAACCAGTGGCCTCTCCCCCCTCTACTGCTTTTCTGTGCAGAGGGTCGCTGACAAAAGGAATTGTGCAAACGAGCCTTTAAAATCCCTAAATGGTTGTGGTCTGTGCACAAAGGGCCAAAGAATGCAGCGCTGGACAAAGGCTGGCCCTTGCCCCACCACTCCGCCCTGCAGTGATGGATCCGAACGGACGCATGAACGTGGGCTGGATTTGAGGCTGCCGAGGCGCCACCTCGCCCCCCACTGGGCCAAGCAAAAGGGACGGGCCTCAGGGATACACTGGAACCCCAGCCAAGTGCCTCAAAACAATCACGACCTGCTAACTAGCCTCACCATCCATAGGCCTTGATTGATATGGGAAACGCATGCTTGCTTCTCCATACAGCACCCTCCATCACTCTTTATCATCCTCAAAGCCTGAAATTATTCCCCCTTTCAAAGTGAATGTTACAGATTAGATGCGGGCAGCCATTAAATTGTGATTTTATGTACATAACAGGTTTATATTAGGCTCAAAATTCATGTTTCATGAGTGTCCAATATGCCTCACGAGTACATAGGCTGTAACGAATGGCAGAGAAATATGAAAGCATGATGTTAAAGGTATGGAGAAACTACAATAAGTGTTTTATTAATGGCTGTTGCCCCCCTCATGTTTAAGAAAAAAGTTAATTTGCATGGTTCAAGGATATGGAAAATGTGCTCTGACAACCCACATTAAAGCTATAGTAGAGGATGGTGATTTAAGGATCAGACAAACAGAAAACAGGTTTGCTGAGCTATGACAGCAACTCAGCAGTTGGTCCCTTTATCATTTACTACAATAAATTAGGATGATGGAAAAAAAAAAAACTGTAAAATGCAGCTTTGGTTGTTTCATTTATTTATCTATTAGTGCAATCCAGTGTTTGATTTGGATGTTCAGGATCAGAAATTAATGCAGAATGCAGTGGAATAGCCATTAAAACGACCAGCTTAGAGTTTTCACTTAACCTGGTCTGCTAGTGACAACAATACCACAATGCTAAAATGAATCTATTGTTGCTGCCACAACAACACATTAATATTAGCATAATGTAATCCATATCTAGTGTGCAGGTGAAGAGTGTGGGCATGTTTCAGGACTTAGACTGGCAGCTGATTTCCTTTGCCTTTAAAATTTACAACAACAACCAGCAAGAAGCTTGAAAGAATCGCTAAATATCGCAAGCAAAAGCGTAACACGTGAAAGCTCTGGCTACAAAACAGCGTCCAATTTGTTACATTTTAGGCTCCCCAGGTCACATCTGATTTGCAGTCTCTGGTTTTAAACAAACAGCCACTTCACTACTGAAGGTCTCCATAAGCCGCTAGCTAATTTCTAAGAGATAAAAGGCAATAAACAACAATTTTACGGGACTGCAATTACAGCACTGCAGGCCTAGAGGACAAGGGGTACCCATTCAGGGAGATATTTTGAAACACTCTGTGTGTTATTACAGTTCCACACAATGCCAAATGACATCTATTTGAGCATGTGACTCCTTTACTAGAGGGGCTTCACACATTTGGCTGAGTGCTTGTCTGTGTCTGCTGTTCTGTGTCAACAAAGCAAGTTGTAGCATCACGAAAACAGAAAATAAAATTGAAGCATTCATTCCTACATTTACAATTTCAGCATGAGTGATCGCGTGAACGTAATATTTTGTCATATTTTGCTCTCTGTTTACTCAAACATCTGACACTGAACACCTCATTTAACTGAATTGGTAAGTTGCATCTTTTCTCCCCCTGCAAACCTTTGAATTACAGAACCGCGCATTTCTGCAATCCATCTACATTTTGTTTATAGTTCTTAAAACTCCCCAAAATTTTCTCTTCCACGAGTGTCAGACAAAGCAAGTAGCCCTGTGGCAAAGTCTTGCTCCACCTTCTAATCTAAAACCAATCAACTCAGCAATGACACCTTATAAATCAGCCGTTTGAACTTCCTGAAATTTCTAACTGACTCAGTGACGCACATGCCCACAACACACAGGGATCACGGAGTTCTTGAATTCCACCTTTGCATCTTTTTCCTCCCTTTGTTTCTTGCCAATGTTTAAGCACTCTATTATAGTCTTTATCGCATGTATACAGCCCTGTACACACACTTTAACTCCCGTTTCTCTTTTTCTTCCTTTATACCCTGCAAATAATGGGCTGTAAAAGTTAAATTAGAACTTTAGCTCCTTGTAGGGCTCTATTGGACCCTACAGAGATAAGATATAGCAATAACAATAGAAAGCCGGCATGATGAAAATCTTTCGAAACACTTCCTGTATTGCTGTTCTTTGTAAGTTGCGGGCATTTACTGTAAATGAAACGTAGACGTACATGAATGAGTAGGTAAGTCTTCATCACAGTTGGATTATAATCGTATATCTTCAGCTTAGGCAATGATCCAAAAAGGGCTTGCACACCTTCTGCATGTATCCAGTAAAAGCCTGAGGCCCGCATTACTCACAATGGTGGTATTTTCAAGTACTGACTTCATATCCTGCCCTTGGTTTTTTTTGTCTCGTTTGACCGCAGGACCCAACCCTCATGGTGCACCCCAATCTATGTAAATCCCCTATGCATTCCTCAGATGCACTTAGAAGCACATTGATTACATAACTGGGACAGTCGCAGGGTTGAGCAGGCCAGCAGAATTAGACTTGGCATCAAACTGAGACACAATCTAGCTCTGTTTAATTTTTAATTCAGGACAAAGGCTACATTCATTCATACCCAGGAAAAGACGTTTGAGTTCAGTTCTGTTAATGGTTTACGTTTTCTTTACCACTTTGCTTTCACTTCTTGTAAGACACTCCTCCTCACACTTGTTTTATTGCTTTTGAGTGGGTGGTGTTACTGATACCTTACTGATTCATACTGTTGTTTGAAGTAGGATCATTTTTCTAGCCATGCACATGCCATGCATTCAGGTGTCCACCCACAGACATTGCTGCCCCCCACAACCACCTTTTACTTTAACTGGTAATGGGTTTAGGAAAGTGGGAGAAGACTGGACTTGAAAAGTTTGCCTTTAGAATCAAACAAAAGCAGCAAAAAACACAGAAACAAAATGACCTACTGGCTGACAGTGTATAGTTTGAAAAAGATATTGGACACTTCAAGCAAAGCACTACGAATACATAGAAAGACAGATGGAGAGAAGCGCCAGTGATTGTTTGGTCACGGTGCAAGCTCAGATTTCTAGTTGTCAGTTCCTCACCGCGGTGCAGGTATGTGAAACGTTTGTTTGTCTGTCTATTTCTGTTTGAATTTCTACATGTTTTTAAACATTTACTGTCATTTTGACTTTGAAAGCATACACAACAGACTTGTTCATAATTCAAATCAAGATAAGAAGATATGAATAAACTGTAGTCTTTCAGCATTATTTTGCAAGGTCTAACAAAAATATTGTATTAACTATTTATGAACTATGGTCTTTTTTCCCAGTTTCGTTATTGCAAGGTTATAAATGAGTGGACTACCAAAGCGCAACCATATTTATAAATATAGCACTACATGGAATGAAGTATAATCAATACCTGAAGTTAAGAACATCACCAAATGTTGGGTTTCCTGCCATAAAGAAGCCCTTTTTGTTTCTTGTCCATGGGTCTCTTGGGCTTCAGTTTTGGATTTAGTGTCATTGTGTGTGTGTATGTATAGCACCATTTCACACCACCAGTCACCTCAGGGGATGTTCCCATTCAATACTGTTCTTGTCTAGCCATTCTGGTACAAGTTCATCTTGGTTTCATCTGTTCAAAGAATACTTTTTACAACACCAGTAGTGTAGAGAGGTTTCAGTGCAGGTTACACGTGTCCTGATGTTTACCAACTGCTGGCAGTTGCATATGATTTTTTCTCTTGATACTGTTTGGCATTTTCGTCCAACTAGATTTCAGAAGTCTAAGGCACTTTTGTCATGCAAAAATTAAAATATTCAAAATTATGCAATTTGAATATGCTGCAACCTTGTCAGTCATTCACTAGTTACGGGATCAAGTGATTCTAGTACACATGTGTATGTCAGCTAATATAATTTTTAATGGTCTCAAGGCTAAGTCGCACTGGAAGTCTCTCTGAAGAGGAACTACAGCTACACCCTATTAATGTTAGCCACACTCCCCAACAAAACATTGAACAAAAAGCTATACAACAGCCTACTCATTCCTTTAGCCAAAGTCACGCCAGCAGTGGTGCAGCGCAATAAATTAACGTCTGATTAAAAATGGTTGTCTCGCCCGCCAAATTGTCATCAAGTGGCACCATTGATACGGGCAACAAAACCGGGCACATCACCAATCACCCACTCAATGAGAAAAGGAAGGAACTAAAAACAACATTCTTGAGCAAGTCGGTCTTTCATGAGCTGGATGCGTTGTGGGGGTGGGAGGGTGACTGGGTAGAGTAAGTTTCTGGGATATGTAAAGCGGGGACACAGGACCCCACAATGGTGTAGAGCAGGAAGGGCCACCCTGACAGCCTTAGCGGTGCAGTTCTTTTTTTTTTAAGGGGTGTGGGGGTACTAGAGGGATGGAAGGCAGAAACTGGGAGGGGGTGTTCCCTTCTTCAAAGCCTTTCCGCTGGTTCTGGGGCCCTGTAGATGGAGAATGTAGGTGGGGGGTGGAGGTGAAGGGGTGGGGGTAAAGGAGAGAAAGGGAGAATTAGGGAGCCCTCTCTTTGTCTGCTGTCATCAGGGGGGTCGGTTAGACACTGAACGCCTCGGGAAGATTAACCAGCCAGGCCCGGTCGGAAGCTGAAGGGTAGGTGGGTGGGTGGGTTGTAGAGGAGGATAATGGGAGCCCGCTTTGTTTCTGATCCACGATAGGATGCTGGAGAGGAGAGAAGGAATGTAAGAAATGGAGATTGATTGATTGGTACAGTGAGTACTGCTGAAGGGACAGAGCAAGAAAGGGAGGGAGGATGACCGCGTTGAGCTTTAAGTCGCTCCCTGAAGTGAATCACAGTCTCCAGTTTTGAATTTTTAAAATATGGAAAACATAAGTCTCAACGGAGAAGAATGGTGGGAGTGAACAAAAGAGAAAAAAAAAACCCCAAAAAACAAAACCGGCAATAAAAAGGAAAAAAAGAGAAGCAGAGAGACCGAAATGGGGGAGGAAACTTTAGGGGTGGGGGGGCTTCCTCAATACGGATTAGTGCAGTGGGGAGAGCGAGGATGGGGTTAGAAGGAAGGGAGGCAGGAGAGGATGAAAGTTGGGGTGGGAGGGAAGGGTGAGAATGAAGAATTGCCATTCGCTTCACTCACTTCACTACACAGGAACAAAGCATGATGGGAGGTACTTGACATAACACTCTTCCAGGCCATGTTGGTGTGTGTGTGTGTGTCTGTGTGTGTGTGTGTGTGTGTGGTGTCCGCTATCTCAAGACAAGGTATTAGCATGCACAGTGTTGAATTTTATATATGATGAGTGTTTCTGATTAGACTGAAGTGTGAAAATTTGGGGTTTCACTGATTATGTAGAAAGTTTTAAAGGACTCTCTTAAGAAAAGGTGGCTGACTCTTTTTGCAGACTGAGCATAGCATGTATTAATGTACAGCAGCTTAGGTTGGAGGCAGTATAGGTGTATGACTCTGTGAAAATGCAAAACTGTTTTGAGAGGGTAGCTTAAGCTGAATCACTTCTTACGAGTGACTCAAAGTGACACTATGTTCTTTTCAAACAGGAAAAAGAAGCAGAAAAAATGAAATTAAAGACTCGCTATTATTTTATTTAAATAAAACATTTATTTGCTGTATTTTCTGTCATAGCTGAGCTTCTTGCACTGATGAGTGATGTAACAGCTGAGGGGAAAGTGGCTTTCTGCAGAACCAGCATTCCTGCCTCGAGCTAATGACCTGAGGCAGAATTTCAGCACCCTAATTAAGGCCTCATTAATTACAGGAGTGATAACGTTTCTCTCCACAGCTGATAGCCCATCAGGACCAGAAATACTTTAGGAATTATAAATGTGTCAAGTAAAAAAAAACAACATAGGGATTCAGTTATTTTATCTTTCATCGAGTTGTTATGATCAGGCCATATCAACGTCTCATTCTGAATCACATTTATTGCTTAATACTAAAGTATCCATTCATGCACTGCAGAAATGTGTGAGAGCCTGTGCTCCTATAGTGGATCTATCTTTAGGGGATGCTGTGCAATCAGGTGTGTGACACTGACAACAGACAAAGTGGCTGACATTTCATTTAACTTCACCATCCCATCACAAATCATATTTTTGCTATATGTTGTCCAAAAAGAGTCACGGTAAGTGGCACTGTTAGTGGACATCAACAAGCAACTGTCACAAAAGCCATTTAAATCAAAGAAATCCATTCGCCCACCTTGGAAAGGTTATAGAGCCTGGTATTATTTGAAATTTTCACTCTCCATTTCTCTGTCTCTTTCTCGTCCAGTCCTCCTGCCTGTATTTAAATGATGTGTTTCTGTGCAAGGATGCTGAAAGCTTTTGTTTGGAACTTGTCACCCTGAAGGCCAAAGGTGTAGCCAGAGGGGAGGGAGAGGATATGCAGAGGTATTGTAGATGGATTACACCAGAACCAATAGTGGACCATGCTCTCTCTCTCTCTCTCCCTCACACACACACACACACACACACACACACAGACACACCAGCTCCCTGCAGGTACAGTACCCCCAACGCCCTTGGTTCCCTTCTGATCAACAGAGCTGAAACAAGAAGGCCAGGAGGGGCTTCTGGTTCCCACATTATACCCCCCATGGCAGCAGTCTCTTCTCACCATCCCTAAGAGGATCTTTACTGTGCCCCAAACCTGTCATCTGACTTTCCTAGATAACATGCACATAAGGGCATGGACATAAATGACCAGGGGTCAGGAATTAATTATTCAGTAATTTTTCAAGTAAAATGTGAGTACTGTCTGCTGTTCTCTGTTTAAAATACTCTAAATCTAACACTTGTCTAAATGTTATGAAGGAAACTTTGGCCTCGCAGCAGTTCTATGTAGGTTTGAATTCTATTAAGTTAGGTCCATTTATGTGTGGACAATGGCACAGTTACTAACAAGTTACAGGGGAGGGCTTCATCGCTGGGGACACTGTGGGGTGTGGATGACCAGCTGAAAAACACAGAGTGAAATAAAACTGAATGAATGGTTTGTATTGAAGAAGTCCCCCCATCCCTAATAAGAGTTTGTTGACATTCTTGTGCTGTCCTGAGTCAAATTTCTTGACTGAATCTGAGAACCACTGAGCTAAAAGATGAATATGGATTTAAACTACATATTTAGCTTTAATAGCTTTAATACAAGAGGCTGAATAAAGATATTATAGCCCACTGCATGATGTACAGTCATTTTTAAAAATAAAAGG
The DNA here is from genome assembly GCF_013358895.1 of Oreochromis aureus. NCBI lineage: Eukaryota > Metazoa > Chordata > Actinopteri > Cichliformes > Cichlidae > Oreochromis > Oreochromis aureus. The sequence goes on along the minus strand of NC_052956.1, from coordinate 12,942,059 downwards.
ATAAAAACACACTGGTGAGCTTGGCAACAGAAAATAGGCTTGGACAGCCACATGAAACAATTGTGGTGGATCATACCAAGATCCTTTCCAGATCCTTGAAGAAGAGAAAAAGTCCTTCACACACTCTGCTTACTAAAGAATACTCTTCAGGAGGTAAACATCATCAGACTTCATGTGATCAAATAAAAGTTAACCAGCCAGTTGCTGAAGTTCAGGTAGATGAATATCCTGTTCTAAATCTGAGTATAGCTGCAGACATTTAAATATGTTTAGGTGCATGATCTTCATTTCTGTACACATCTGTATGTACTCATGTATTTATATATGAGTGGAGATACTGTTGCAACCATTTTGTGGACACTTAAAATACAAACCTCCAGTAGGTAATTAAGGACATCTGAAATGCCCACTAATCCCTCCAACTTCATCCATTAACAGACTGAAAGAAAAAGAGAAGAAAAGTGGAAAAGGAACCCTTGCACTAGCAGATCAGCCCTTTAAACCTTTCCAACAGCCCCTTTCCTTTAAACAAAAGCACAAAGTCTTCCTCTTATCTCCCCTCTCTCTTTTTGTGTTTTTTACTCCTTCCTGCTCTCTTGTTTTCTTCCTCTGTAAAGTCAGTGGTCAGACTCTCTCAAAGGCACCTAGAGTCTCCACCCTGCTCCTATTGGTTCCTCCTTGCTCTCCCACACTGAGTGCCCATGGCTCCTGAAGTGATGCTCTTTGTGTGGGGTTCAGGGGTCGTGCCTATTAGTGTGAAGAAAGCCCTGCTGGGTCTTATCCTGACCCGGACGAGTACGCAGAGCTCTTCACCTCAACCTCAGCCCGGTCAGCCCCCTCCCCAGACGGGACACTTTCATCCTTTGTCGGGAGGTCAATGAGCGGACCCCCAGAGGGGAAGGAGGGCCTCCACCAATAATGATATGCATGACAGTCATTGTATGACCCCCATGGGGGGGTCATGGTTGGTTGAGGTGGGTGGGACAAGGGAGGGGAGCGTTGGCTGCATAACTAAGGATCTCGGTTATCTTATCCAGAAGTAACTGAGTTACAGAATGAGGGTGATGAGGATGAGATAGCTCCACTGGACCGTGATACAATATATCTAGGATCTTGTATGATATGAAAAATGTTGGCCCACGGGAAGCTAACTAACAGTTTCACAAAGGTTTATGCTTAACCAATAAGCTCAATTATTGGGAAACCATTCAATTATTCTTCATATCTATTTTAAATGGCCATTCTTTGACACGCCATCGCACCCCAGTCCCACCCACACACACACACAAACACACACTCAACTTAACCCCTAACCTCAACCCTAGCCTTCGCTAGAGAGATGGATTTGACTTGGTTCGCTTCACTCGATGCCAGAAATCTCAAGTATTTGCCTTGATATGCAAATTTTAAGTTACACGACAATGTCATCAATAGCAGATAACGGCCCGAACCTTAGAATAAAACTTCCATGGAAGTGCTTCATCTGAAATGAATGCCAATTGAGATTAAATGTCTAAATCAGAGTTACATTCAAAATGACAACTAAATTTAAACGCTATTGAAAAAGAACAAAAACCCATTGATCTTATTGAATAATATTAAACCTTTGTGAATTTAAAATCAAATACATGTGAAGTTGCTAAGTATGCGAACACATATGGCTGCGGATGTGCAGGGAGATGGCCAGTGATCATCATTTACTCTGGAGGAAAATATAATGAAAAGAATTAAAGACAGGAAGTGAGTTCTGAGCTATTAGGGTAATACGTTGCCGAGGCTAAAATATGTATGACTCAAGTGCATAGTGTTCGTTATTGATTCAGGAACATGTCATGACATCATGTTCAGAAGCTATCAAGACCTAGACAATTTTGATGTATTATTAATGGCTTGAGCAATTCTTCATGGTCGCCTCATTAAACATAAAAGAAGCTGCTGAAGATTTAAATAAGACTACACTTTTTTATTATTTAAATTAAGCATAAGAGCAGAATAATGAGCTAAAATGCACATAGTATTGAAATTATTCAATATCTAAAAATCACGCGATTAAATCACAATTTAAACAGAAGGCTGGTCTTAGATTCTTAGATTACAGTTAGACTTAGATCAGACTACTTCCGCACCTCTGCCTTGCTTCTCGTTTTTTAGGCTATCACAGGAGATGCACAGCCAAACAGCAGTTTGAGTGCATCTGTGGAAGTGCTCTTTGTCTTTGTTGACTAAACTGTACAGCAGGACTGTCATGTAGCCAGACTCACCAGCTCATGTTTCACTACCAGACTTCAGTCTGGAAAATATCTTCTGAGCCCACATACAGATAACAGACAAATCAGAAAAGGAAGCGGAGTGTTCAGATAATGTTGTGGCACATTGCTTCCGAGTATTTATTTGTGAAAAGAAGGCTAAGGCGTTTCTGTTTTATTTGCAAGAAGGTTTAGGGGGAAAAAAATCACTTTTGTATTCATATAAAATCTACAGTACAGCCTACAACATGCAGCTTGTTACACTTATCTAGTAATGCAGGAGGCAAGGGTAAATCTGAGCATTGAAAATATAACCATCATCAAGCGAAACCATAATGAAAAAAGTGTGTGATTGTTATGCAACTGCAACTATACAGATACATGCACAAATAAATAAATGAATTCAAGGTTCAAATTTGAGATCCAGCACTTTATTGCAGTAAATGTATTTCTACATCACCTAGAGGTAATTTTCCAGGCAGCCAGCGTACATCCACAAACCAATGCAGCAGCAGCAGCAGGAGCAGCAGCAAAGCTGATGCAAAGCATAAATGTTCCAAGATGTCAGTAAATTTGCTTTAGGGGATTTTAATCACAATTAAACAAGTCTTTGAGGAGGTACAAACAGTATATGATGGTGAAACCACACAAAAGAACTCTAGGACTGACCTTTGTTATTGTTCATTGAGCAGTGCTTACTAATCCTTGCCCGTTCCTTCCTCTGGTGCATTCTACCACAATCGTGTGTATCCTGCGCCTATTTACAAATCCTCCTTCAGGTGTCTCGAGTGTGTGGAGAAAATGACATAGCGCTGCTCCTGTGGATTTAGACTGTCTCAGTCTCTCTCTCTCTTTTTTTTTAAAACTTCACGCAGGCTTGATTTTGTTGAAAACAGGCCTCTGATCATTTCTGTTGCAGGACTTTTTGTTCTTCTTGATGGAAAAAAACTCATTTATGACTTTGCTTATACTTTGTCTGTCACTGTGAAACTGGCAAATAAATCTGGTTCGTGTTAAAGCACGCTGTAAAGAATTTAAAGCCCTTAGGTGCAGAAAACTTTGTATTGTATTATATGTCTTATCCCTTTGTTGCACTATATGTTCTAATTATTGCTATCTTCAAACTGTTATGAAAAGCTCAAACACATCAAAATGATTAGAGTTTAAAATTTTCTATGAGTTTCATTCACATTTTGCGTTTTCGTTTCATGTCAGTTTCAGTTCGTTTCCAAAGCAGGTTTGCTCCTTTACTTTGTTTTCTTCTCTTTAAGTTTAGTATTTTTATTTGTGACCTAAAATCTTTCTAAACCCCGTGTTACTTTTTATTTCAGTATTAACTAGCCTTAAAGCAGACGCACACAAGGCGCTGCTCTCGTTCACGTTCTGTCAGACCCACAGTGAAACCATTATATTTTTCCCGCCAAACCACTCTTGGCTGTGTGACTGTGTTAATTAGCTGAGCTGCACACAGAGGCAGCGAGAGATCGACAGACAGGAGGAGACAGAAAAAATAAATGTGGCCGACCCCGACAGCCACTTGACTACACCTTCTGCCAGCGAAATGATTTTCTTACAGATTTTGGACAAGTGTCACAGGGACCACACTGTCCCCTCTGTCTGTCCGCTTGCTGCGTGTCACCAACTCAAGACAGATCCAAGACCAAAGTCTATGTGTGTGAGATGAGGATGAAGAGTATTAGCCAGTTCCCTGCTGCTAGAGCTGTGAGTGTGAGCTGCCAGAAGAGAGGGTAATTATGGGACCTGTTGTGCCGAAGGAAAGCCAGGCCACCGAGGAGGGATTAAGACCGTCAATCTCCTCTCTTCCACTTCGGTCCTCCCTTTACCCCCTCTATCTGCACTGAATCTCTTCATTGAACTAGTGAATTGATTCAATTAGATTTGTGAATTCAACAGAAATAGATTTTTGTCAAATAAAGCAGACTCTTTGCTTTTACTGTAAGCAGTCAGATCCTCCTCCTCCTTCCAGTGATCATTCGCAGCCAGGAAAAGGCTATTTGTATTTTTATAGGAAAATCAATTCATTTATCAGACTGGAAGAATCAGTTTAATGTTATTTGAGACATAAGTGATACATCCTAAATTCAGAAGTTCACTTGGAAAGGTGTTCAGCTGTATTCCTATATCCTGAAGAAGGGAGTGGACTCGTTTTGGTTCCCAGAGCTGGGTTACTCAACATTTATATTACTCTGAGGCCGTCATTAAAGATAGAGAAACTCTATGTATTGCAACATTGCACAATATCCCACTCCTGCCAATACCTGCCAACTTTGCTCTTGTGTCTTTGCCTTCCACGTCTTTATTCCCTGTTCCCTATCAAAACGCAGCCCGAACAGGCTCAGGTTCTAACACCAACCATTGATCCACATGGTGAAAAAAACAGCTCTTTGCGTACATGTAGCATGATCGAGCACATGCACATACAAATACTTCTTACCTGTGTAAAGGGAGCCCTTTGACAGGTCCATTAGAAACCCCATATTGGCTAATAATTGGTTTTGTGGTGATTATCTGGCCTCCTCTGTTGCCAGGCCACCTTTGATCCCTCTCATCTCTCATTGTGTCACTCTAGATCTGTGCGCAGGTATAACATTTCCTCTATTAAAGTTCCACTTGAATCATTTTTGATGCTTCCAAAAACATGGGGGGAAAGTGCTTCCTCTTTCTCTTAAGCTCCTGATGAATCACGGATCATTTCTCCGCTCATCTCCTCTCTTTCTCTTTATCTTCCCGACCTGCCGTCTGTGACACTGGAAATTGTGGGTATTTGAATAAAGCTGATTGCAAGTGGCAGATGGCAATTAAATAGGGGCGAGGATGTAATGCCGGGAAGAATGGCAAAAAAGCAACGGGAAGAAAAAAAAATCCCTAAACTTATGAATGTGTAAAATAGAGAAGAGATAGAGGGAGGTGAAGAAAAAAGATCAGAGAGAGGAAAAGAGCGATAATATAGTGAGAGAGCACATAAAAGAGGTCTCTGCTGGTGGTTTGTTTGATCAGGGAAGAGCAGTAGTTATCTGACTGCGCCCCGTCTCTTTGTACAGTTCAGTCATCAGTGCTGATTCATCCAAATGGATACCAGAACATCTCAGTAGCTCATAGTACAGTAACTGCCTTATATCCCTTGACAGAGCCTTAATACAGACCAGACCCACATAATCACTCACACACTGCACCTCACTGCACATACAATCAATCTGTCGGCTTGGCCATAATTTCTCAGACTATTGTGATTAGGCCATCATAAGAGCAACTGAACAGAACCAATTGCCAGACATTACTGAGCAACTTCATCTCACGGTGTAATCTGAGTGTGCGTCTGTCTGTCCTATAGCATCAAAGAAATGTGGTACAGAGGAGATTTTTTTTCACTCTCTCTCCCAGTCTGTGTGTGTGCGCATGTGTGTGTAAACTATGTGTATATATGTGTGCGCTGATCATCAAAGGGCAGCAGTGAAGACACTGGAGCGGCGGGGATCGGAGCATCCCCACAGCGGTGTAGCGACACACAAGCAGACAGCATCACACACAAAAAATCTTCTAAGACACTGAGAGAATATCATGCCTCCTCTGTCTGCCTGTAACCCGGGCAACCCTGGCACAGAGCGGTACCCCCATCCCAACCCTGCGCCCGCCTCAGCCTTCCCTCTCATCCACCCTGCTCCTCCCTCCACCCGCAGGATCCTTTAGAGTCCATCCAGCAGCACGTCAAGTTCATCCCCCCACACTCTGCTTCGCAGCAGGCTCTTGACTCGGACTGGCGCGCCACGGAGGCTACAGAGGGCGTTTGCGCTGCGGTTCTACACCGAAGTATGGCTCGCCTGTGTGGGGTACATCTCAATCAGCAGGGGCACGGTCCGGAGAGGCCCCTGTTTCCATTCCTGCACCACCTCTCACTGGCATGGAAGCCTTCATACCCTCCCACTGGTGACTATGAAGCAAAGGGTGCATTTCACCCCTCCACCCCTCAAATGTCTTTTCATTTTCAGTTGCTCCCAGTGTCCTCGTGTGAATGCAGTGACTCACACTCTGCTCACTGATTTTTCTCTGAAAATGAGGAGAGGGGAAACAATGCCAAGCTGAATAAACACTTTGATATCTAGACAGAGGGTGAGGAGGACAGACGGCGCAGGGAATGGCAAGGCTTAACAGGGACACTGATGGCTTTATACAACAGACTGGAAGAAAGTGTTCCTTCTTTCACACATTTCTCTCAGTGTCTCTCACCCCTCCTGGCTACTTCTCCCCTGCTGTAGATGACAGAAACAGGAGAAGTTAAACTAGTGAGAAACTCACAGAACAGGAGGCTGGGGATGCGAGGACAGAGCAAGACAGGGAGGATGAGACAAGGCAGGACGTTATCACAGCAGGGGGTGTGAGAAGGAGAGTGAAAAGTAGTGGCCTTCGCATGCCCATCTCATTACTATTTCATTCCTTCCTCAGTCTGCACCTCTCGCCCTTGTTTCCCCTATTTTCTCTCTTTCCTTTACCACTTTTGTCACATCTGCTCATGGGCAAGTCAAACATGGGCAGCTAAATAATTAATAATGTCTTAATATTTTCTTCTATTATTAAAAGTACATTTTGCATAGAAAAGAATGGGATTTTTTGTTTGTATATGCAATAACATTAGAGTCAATGCATTGCTGATACCAACACTATCTTTGCTCACCACCTGCCCTTCCACACAGCCTCCTGTATTATTGTAGAAGTACTGCTGAGCACATAGTGATGCGAAAAGGAGACTTTTATGGTTTATCACTGACCACAATTTGTTTACAGAACTGAAAAAATAAAAATGAGCAAAAATTCAAATTATGACACAATTACACTAATATTTGTAGAAATGTGTATGCCAAAAAGAAAAACACTGTAAATTGACATACAGGGGATTTTGAAGTAAGATTCAGGGGTTTTAACAGTAAACAGAATCCTCCGAGTCTCTCAAATCCCCTTTTCAAGTCTACTATCATCTCTTCTTTCCCCCAACTCAAAAACAACTCTCTCTATCTCTATCTCACACACACACACACACACATATGTGTGTACCCCTCCATCTATCCTCTGCTTCCCCAGGGTGTTTCAGAGTGACCCACTTTCCCTTACTCAACCCAAACAACTCAACAGCAAAAAGGCTGATGTCTGGTTTCCAGTCTAGGAGTTTTGAAGGTGTGTCAGCAAAAAAAAAAAAAAAAAAAAAAAAAAAAAACGAAGATGAATATGAAGAAATATTTTATTAGCATCCTTTCAACTTTAAAAAATGCAAGATGCCAGAAGACGTGAATAAAATGAGGCAAAAATATTCAGAGGTTAAAAAAAGCTACGCCAGACAGCATGATGAACTGGCGGTTTATACATTTTACACTTGACGTATAGTCGTTTGGCATCTTTTCAGCGGACAGCTCTGTGATTAATTGTATTTTCCTATGCTCGTTGCATCTATAAACCGCTGCATGTAAGCCTGGTTCTGTCCTCTGCTCACCCTTGGGTGAGGAGTGTCATTGCCGTCGCTGTCACAGCTGAACCGCTCGGCAGCACCACAGACTGAGTGCCGCCTGGTCGAAGCAGACATGTCAGCAGATTTCCAGAGCATTAGTGCGACTGTGTATGTGTGTTTGTGTTTGCCCTTGTCAGCCTCTGAGCTTTCTCTATGCAATGTATGGAAAATGAAAAACGCTGCGTCGGGACATTCTGTGGTCCAGAGTCTCCCTGTGTGGATGGTGAGTGACTAGTTTAACATGCATCACTAGCCCCTTACTCCCATTGCTATGTCTCCGCTCAGAGGTCAGTAAAACACATCACCATGCTTTTTTATTTTCATTTGACTTTGTGTTTTCTCTCTTATCATCCTTTGACTGTATTACTGGTTTCCATACTGTGATGCCAGAACAAACAGCAAGTAGTGGCAGAAAAACAGGTTGTAGTAATTACGTCGTGGATTATGCAGTTATACTTCTTGGCAGTAGCAGTATAACTGTAATTAGTAGTATAGAGTACTGTGAAAAAATCTCGAGCCCTCATTTCTCTGTATTTTGTGATTCATTGAAATTTGCAAACACACATGGAAATATAGTAAAAATTATAACAAGCTTGTGTAATGTTTGGTATGACCACATTTGTTCTTTAACACAGCCTGAACACTTTTAGGCAAGTTTTCTTAATTCCTATAAGTAGTATTCAGTTCTCCAGGGGTCTTGAAAGGCGTTCAAAGCTCTTCTTTGGATGTTGGCATCCTTTTGCTACATTCTTTTGTTATTTCTTTATTTTGTATGGTGGACCAAAATGTGACAGTTTGTTTCTGAGTTCATAATTCAATCAGTTTGCAAGCTCTTCAACACCACAGCCTGAAATGTAGTCCCAAACCAATGCAGAGCCTCCACCGTGGTTTACAGATGGCTGTAGACACTCACCTCTCTGTTTAAGAGACCAAAAGTTATTGAATCAAAAGTTTCCATTCCATTTTATTAAACCACAACACCAGTTGTCACTGATTTTTAGTCCAGTTTTGGTGCAATACCCCAGCCTCTCCTCCCTTTTTCTCTCCTTCAACAATGCAATTGGTCAGTTTGAAGTGGTATAACGAAAAAAGAAGAACCAAAAAAAAAAAAAAACAATTTCTCTTAAGATGCCCAAGTGCAAGGACTTACATTCCAGGCCTAACATTTGTAGTCCCGGTAGCTATATCATAAGTTGCATCACACTCTGGAAAAAAGAAATTGCAAAATTCACCTTCAAACAGAGACATACTACTTGATATGCAGAGTCAGTAAACCTGTTTGAATTCAAAGGTGACATAGGCTACGTTCACACTGCAGGCGAAAGCGCATCAAATCCGATTTTTTCGCCCCTATGCGACCCATATCCGATCTTGGTATGACAGTGTGAACGGCACAAATCCGATATTTTCAAATCCGATCTGGGTCACTTTCGTATGTGGTCCTGAATCCGATACGTATCCGATGTTTTAGAAAGCGACTGCTGTGTGAACGGTCAAGTCGCATTAAATCCGTCTTTTACGTCACTGACACAAGACAGACGCCAATTATCAGCCCTGGAGAAGCGCCCGATAGGACATCGCGAACGATTTCCTACCATCCGGTGAAACTGTTGGGAAGACAACGTTGGAGAAATGTGAACATTTTATTTTTACTGTATTTTCTGCAGATTCTGACAGAAATCTGCAACTACCCTTTGAAGCACCGCTCCTCTAAAACAGCAAAAAGGATCATTATTAGGTCATCTACATTATTATGTAAATAACAAAATAACTTAAAGCAAAAATCTGGAAACATAAAGTCCGAAGTCTTTATATTAAGGGCAATCAGTCAAACAATATTGTTTGCTCTGGGTCTAAACAGAGCGAGTTGTGTGTGACATCTTCTTTTGCGCATGCGGGCCGCTTTGAGCGTTCACACTGGAGAGCGTTTGATGTCGCATTTTATGTGTAGTGTGAACAAGCAGACAAAAAAATCGGATTTGATCAAAAAATCGGAATTGAGCATTAAGACCTGCAGTGTGAACGTAGCCAAAGTGACCCAGATCGGATTTGAAAATATCGGATTTGTGCCGTTCACACTGTCATACCAAGATCGGATATGGGTCGCATTGGGTCAAAAAAATCGGATTTGATGCGCTTGCTACGTTCACACAGTTCACACAGTTCACACAGATTCAAGTTGCATAGTGTCACAGTTAAAAACAAAAGAAAATAAATGTGCTCAAGTAAAAAAACAAAACAAAAAAACATTGTAACGGTTCCTGGCCCACAAACAAGTCCAAAAATATTACTGAAATAGTCAGCACTCACAATTACACTACTATAAATAGTGAGGAAAGCTACGGGCTCAAAAACATCCATTTCTTACTGCTGCTGTGTAACATTAAAAGTCCCGTGTGATTGTGATTGCTTTTTGTTATTTCAGTGGAATTTGGATTCCCTTTAAAGACTGTATGATTACAGATGACATAGTGTAGCTTCTATTGTTTATGTGTTCATATGTTGGAAAATGTGGTCCTAAAATGTGGACCCACTTTAGCAGGAACTAACACAAAAGGTAGTTTTCAAGTACTATGGAAAGTGTTGAGAAAAATGCATGTTCTTAACATTTTTGAATATTTTACAATGACATCATCTTATTTGTCTGACTTTTTCACAGCGCTGATAAGATGCACTAAAATAGGAAGCACCGAGACGTCCAAATCCTCTTGCAACTGTTGTTATATAATCCGCCAATCACAAACTAATGAAACCAATTTCACACAGTGACTAAATTCCCCAGACCTCATCTTGCTTTGCAGCCTGTTAACAGCCCCTTGGGCAATGTTTGAGTGTGTGTGTGTGTGCACAAGCAGACACTGTGTGTTACGACGCATTCTGTTCAATTGTAGTACTGGGCCCAGTCGGAGGAACGAGGCTTGGCGTTCGTAACGGTGCTTCACAGCCAAACACAGAGAATGTTCTGCCAGCTTTATCTAATATCTTTTCAAACACTTTGCATTCCTTCCCAACTTGCACAACAACTTCTGCTCGAACCACTCTTCGGCTCTCCGTCTCTTACCCCTGCTGCTCCACAAGTTGTTCACAAAAACTCTATTGTTCCTGTAAGTTTTGACTTATGCGTAAAAATTTTTACACTGCACCGTCTTGCTGCCTGTGCATCCTGAGGGTAAAGCAGCATACATGAGTCATAGTTCCAGGATGTAAATTCAAATATGACCTCTGCATATAGCAGATACAATGTTTCCTTTTTCATTGAGTCAATCTACAATATGAGTGCACAATGTGAAGTACTGTTAATTTTTCTTTCCTTGGAGGAAAATTTTGTTCAGTTTGAGGCAATAAGTGAGAAAAGTGCAGGAAGTTCAACAGGAGTTTCCCCCGCGGGCTTAAAAACGTTAATCAATCAGCTCTTCCGACCTTAAAAGAAAAAAACAAAACAGCTTTAGGCACCGATCCGCCCCCATCATCATTCTGTCACTCACCCCATCCGAGCGCAAAACCCTGCATCCCTCACTCACCCACCATCCTGAAACACATGTATACCGACCCGGCTTTTAACCAGCACTGCTTTTCCCACAGTTTCAGTCTATCATCTTTTCACTCTCTTCCCCTTGTGTCTGTTAAACCCTGATCCTCGAGACCCGCGATCCTTATCAGGGACCAGACTTCCGTTCAGTCAAGTGTGACGTCTGGAAGTCAGCAACTCCAGGTGCGATGAGGCCTTGGAATAAGTTTGAGTCTACCTCCCTGTCCCTCAACACCCGCAGGACAGACGTTTATACATGAATCTAATCGGATTAGATGAGATTATAACACCAGCATGTAACAGCTTCTGTGTGAAAAAGCGACACTTTTCTACACGCACAAAAAAACGATAACGATAAACTTAACAAATACAAGGACACCCTGCAGTATGAGCTTGCACCTACTCAGAGGGACATGTGCAGCCAATTATCTTTAATCACTTTGAGCAAACTGAGCTGGAAATACTTCAGTATGACATCAGGTATGCACAATGGAAGATGAACAGTTGTTCAACTCCACCACTCCCTCTTCCTCTTTGCTCATTGTGCATGCAGGACATCTATCATGTTGATGTCACCTTACTCTCGTTTAGCTACCTTGGGACAAAGCTGACGAGAAACAGCACAGGAATCGATAAGTGAGAGGAACAAACAATTTCCTTCTGCAGAAAGTCAGACCCAGATTGGCAGCTCTCTGTGTGATTTACACCTGGCTGCAGGTTAATGGGGTCTCTGTCGTTGATCCCTCTCATTTCGACTCATCCGACCTTCTCTTCCTCTTGAAGTCAGCTTCTTTAGTCTCGTTTTTCCACTTTTTTTCCCTCTTCTAAGACGCTCTTTCCATCTGTCATCTCGCTCTTGAAAAGAGAAAATGCGCTCCCCCAGCCTATTAAACAGGTCTCTCTCCCTCTTTAGCTCCCTCTCTCATCTTCACTTTTTTCTCACACACACCCACATACCATCCCTGACACTGGCAAGCACCGGCCCATCCAGCCTGTTGCGTCCTCGCCTCTCGGTTTTGTTGAGCGATCAATCACATGATTTGATGGTTCTTATTACAGGCCTTCCTTTCCGGGTCAGGAGGCAAGAATCTTTATAGCAAAAGATACGGGCTACTCCAAAGCCACACATCTTCGCAAAGAGGAAGACAGCCTCACACAGGTGTGATTTATTACCATTTTTCCTTCTTGTGAGAGGTCAAACAGCTTCCCCCCCCCCATCTTGCAGTGAAAAACATTTAGCACTGATGGCTAATGAATGATGGTTTTAGTGTGCATTAGTTTGGAATGAAAACAAATACCCAAATGTTCATTTTACTCGTGAGCAAAGTAACTGGTGTGAGGCATTACCTTTCATCGATCCTGCCAACACAAAACGGCCAAAAGTTCTAAAACAAATAAAACCTTAGTGCCAAGATTTTTGCCCCAACATGCTTTCAAATATTTGTCCATTTACTGTATTACGAGTCATAAAAGACACAAAGACTGATGTTTGGAAATTCAGTGACTTTGGATGCTCTAGGTTCTCTGTTTCTTAAAAAGGTTTTAAATGTAAATGAGTTTTGAACTTACTTCCAAGGCAGATGAAGCGGATGTTAATCGTGCAATATGGATAGCCACACTTGTAAGGTAAAGTATTACCTCTTAGCTATCAAATAACTGTAAACACCATCCCACACTTACAGTACAGTGCACCATTTGTCATCTGCATGTCAGATAAAGAGGTATATCACCTCATCCTATTCATCAGAGCCATAACAGTCACATTGCCCAGACAGCGCAGGTGAGGCACTGTTTGAGAATGCAACCCACAATGCAGGCCCATTCAGCTCCTGGATACGGTGGTAGCAGGCATGTGACAGATTTATGCTGCAGCACTAACAGAGCATCTCTGATTTGCATTGCACTATTAGTGTTTTGACCGATGCCTGTGTGTGTGCCAGCAAACATCCGTCATAGAGCCCCCGTATACAGCGCTAAATCCAACCTCAAGGATTTTACCAGCATTTTAACAACCTGGCCACCTCTCCTCACAGCTATTATCACTGGATTCCTGTGGGCTAGTTTAAAGGACTGTTTTCTTAGAGTTACTTTGCTTTTGAGTTCTGAACAATGAACTTGGTATTTGGGACATCTGCACAGTTGTTTTGTCAGTATATAGTATCACATACTCTAATGTATACATGTGGGTGCTCTGGAGTGCATGCCATTCTCTATGTAAAGGAAGTTAATGATGTGGAGACATAACTCATCACAACGTTGAAGCTTTCAGGTCTTCACTGGTTAAAAATCACACGGCACCTATTTTTTGCTCCCGCCTAAGTGACAGCGTGACCCTTAAACGCTGACCTTTACACAGGGTGACCTCCACAGCCTGTTAATGGAAACAGGAAGGTATTAGGGGTGGGGAAGAGCGCAAAGGAGTTCAAGGGGTCCTAGGGGTCAAGCCCAAAATGATGCATTCGAGCTGGACAGCACTGATGAAGGGCACTGTGTTTCCCTTCAGACAATACTGCCTCAGTTATTGCTGTATAATTTAGCCAATTGATTACCCCACTAATTGTTGCCATAATGAGCTGGTGTGGATAGCTGGCTGTTAGTCAGTGTGTTTGCAATCGTATTTTCATGCGTGAATGACTCTTAGTGAAACATCACAGGTGTGTTTTCTGCAGCACCAGTACAGCACAGTCATGTTTCCTGTGTGTGTTTATAAAGGCATCTGTCACCAACATGCCAGGGCTTAAAATAAAAAAGAAAACAATCACACGCTATCATGTTACATCTAAGATTATTATAATACTGATATATGCAGTAAACATTTTTAATGATGAATTCTTTTTTGACGAGTTTAACATTTTGTGACAGTGTTTTGGGGGAGCTGACTGAAGAGAACTGAATAGTTTCCTGCAGATAAAACTTTTTGTTTCCTATTTTACACCACTGTTCATAGCAGGCAACAGAAAGTGGTTTTAGTTTTTGGAGGTTTCGGTTTTAAGTTTTTGTCCTTGTTTTCTGTGCTTTTTAACCACACATCCAGTTTTATCATTTTTTTTGGGGGGGGGGTAACCTTTAAAGGCCTCATTTGAGGACGATTGGTTATTTTACTGGATAATGAATTAAAGTCACCAATGTCAGACTCTAAAAGACTAAAACATTTTGTTGAGCAGTTGTACAGCATAACATGTAGAATAACCAAAATTTAACGCCCCAACTTGAGGACACAGGGTTTTAGGTCTTCAGGTCTTCAAGAATTATTTTATAATAACATTTCTTTTTTTGTATATATATAATAAAGAGCCACAGAAAAAGCAGATGATCCTAAAATCTGAAAAACTGTAAAACTGTAATGGTATATTTATAATAAGAAATTGCACTGTGAAAGCTGTGGAATGATTATTTGATGAATCCATTAATCAATCAACAGATAATTCATACATTTTCATACAGTAGGAAACATGCCAAATATGTTCTGGTTCAAGCAACAAATGTCCAGATGTGAAGATGTCAATCACTTCAATTCCCTCATTATTTAGTAATTAAAACTGATGTTAGTCACACTCTTCTTTGACCCCCAAAAATCTATAGCTACGGACATAACATTGAATAATTTTTAGTCTTTTCAGTGGTTTGTCATAAAAGGAAATAGAAGAAAAATTCCTACTCTCAGGGACTCATTCATCAACATGAGTTTCCATGAATGTGGCTCTTTGTCAGTCTATGAAATCATTTTTTATTCACATAATCTGGAAACTTAGTTTATGCCTTTTTTTTTTTTTTTTGCGGTTGGTTTTACAGCCCATAAATGAAAGGAGTGCTTTCTAGCCCTGCAGCATCCTGGGGAGAAGCTCATCACAGGGGTCAGTGAGCCTCCAGGGCTTCTTGTGCTCTGATGGGTACATACAGAACCAGAGGGCAGCCAAGGCATATACTGAGGTCAGATCAGAGCATATCAGACAACACAGATGATATCAGTGCGGGTTAGCACGAGAGAGGCAGACCAATTATGTGTATGCGTATGCATGTGTGTGTTGATAGACTAGGTCAGCGAACATGTCAACATCAATAGTAGGGGGTTGTACATAGTTCACTGGTTCGCCCCGAGGGATCTAGGGGGCTGGCAGGAAAAGGTCTCATTTTGACTTTTACAAACAGGTTTTTAATCACTGTGATCTATGAGGTTTGTTTTAACAAAATCTCTCTGTGGTTTGTTTAAAGTCGCACAAAACCTATCTTGAAAGATTATATATATTTTGACAAAGTGTGAGAGGGTAGTCTGCACAGTGTCAAGTCACATCTCATCTGTGACTGTGGCCCTCTTTGTCTGCTTTTCAGCTTGTCTGAGCTCCTGAAGGGGACAGGAATGCCGTCTCATTTCGAGATTCCCTGCTGATAAATCCAGGTGAGTGACAGGGATGACACAGCCTTATCCCAGTATTACTAGAGTCTCCTGGAATTCTGGCTCCATCAAAGAACTGGTAACATCCCAGGCTGAAGTTTCACTCTTTGCTTATCCCTACACACAGCTTCCAGCATACAGAAATTCAACTATTTCCATCCCATGTATGCTTTCAAGAACATGTAAGGAAAATCAGAACTGCCCTGGGCCTGCATTTAAAATTTTAAGAGTTGAAACAGAAGAAAGCTTGTTTTGCTGTATTGCTCTCACAAGCATTGAAACATATACTAAGCAATAATTAAATTTCAATGAGATTTAATGATGAGCTGTTTCTTCATATATTTTGTTTATTTATACTTTTTTGTAAAGCGTCCTTGTGTTTCTTGAAAGGCCCTATACAAATCTAACGTATCATTATTATTATTATTATTATTATGATAGTAGAACATGCTCAATTATTCAGACATAGGTATTACTGATGAAACTGGTATGATACATACAAAAAAGACATATCCTATTAACGAAAGATCCAAAGAGAACCGGAGTTCACATGTCATGAGTCATGCTTTTTTCATCCATTTCAGGCCAGTTTTCTCTTCTTTTTTTCCTCTCTGTTGTGCTATGCAGCTTGAGAAAAACAGAAATTTGAACTTTAACTTATTACCTTGCCAAATCATAAAAAAGTGGACTCTCATTCCTGAGCCTGCCAGGAAGAGAATGGAATTAAGTCAACAACATGAACTTCATCTAAAAACCACAAAACGTTTTTTGCACTTTTTTTTCATGCTAAGCGCAGCATATAACTCTGTTTTTATTTGCTTATTTTGTTTTATAAGCGGGATGTTAGAGACTCCGTGTATTTATCGGTAGTAATTGGATTCCTATGTTTTATTATCATGTATGATAGAAATTAATAAACTTATTCTTACCAAATACCGTATTTTTCGGACCATAAGGCGCATCGGATTATAAGGGGCATTAAGCGAAACAAAACAGTCAGATAAGTCAAACTTTCAGCTCATTGTTTTTGTTTCCTCCACTTCCATACCATTGATTCATTAATGTTGAATTCTCTGCAGCTGCTCTGTTCCCATGTTGTTGCAGTATATTAATGACCAACCTGGTATTGTGGATGGATTATCTCAGTTGTTCTCCTGACTGAAGTTTGGTCCATTTACAGCATCCTGACATGCGATTGCATTTGTCCCTAACATTTGGGAACCCTCACGTTAGCTTTTATCGAGTGGAAAAAAGTTAGCTTTCATCCTCCAGCGTCACTGTGTTTTTTATGCTAACATAGCTGTGTTGCTAGCAATACGTAGCACGTCATTATATACCAGCTAGCCCAACTTTAGTAACCCTACAAAAGTCACTGCTGTTTAGTTTTCTGTTTTCATTTATGTTGGAAGTGATAGCAGAGCTGTACGTTTTAATTTTTTCAAAAATCTCTCAGTCAGAACATGGTATGGTCGTGTCCAAATTCATGGGCTGCATCCTCCTGAGGACACATTTGTAGACCGATTACGTCACAGCGACGTGCCGAAGGCTGTCCAAATTCGTAGACTCCTCCGAATGCAGCCGACAAATGCGTCCTCCTTTTCCCCGAATTTGAAGGATGGGTCGGGTGTGTCCTTCGTGGCCCACCATATCCCAGAATTCAGAACACGGCCCAGCCAAACTCCAGTTTCCGGCAGTGGCGGCCGCCACTAAGTTTTAAAATTACTCTTATTACTCTTTCTCGGTCACAAAATAAACTTTTAACATATTTTCAGGCGAGAATGTGGGTGTGTAAACTTCAAATATCTGCTCGGTTTATCAAGATATCGCATATTTGCAAAAGTGGTTCGACGTTTTCGGAGACGTCTGTTACCCACCAGCTCGATAGCTAGCCAAGAGCTCGAGGGTCACTGAAGCTGCCGAGAACGGCACAACTCCCGGCACATCATTTTCAGATCACCGTGGACTTTTGCTACTCTGGTTAAACGTAATATATAAGTCACTTAGACAACCTAAAAATGCTATTGTTTGGCTTTTTTCAGTGTTTTATTTGTTCGTGAGTAAATCGGTTTGGCTGAGATTAAAATTATTAGATTAGATTAGATAAAATAAAACTTTATTAATCCCCGGGTGGTTTTCACACAGCTGAATAAACGTCAAACAGAAAACTGATTAAACAGAAGTGTGAGATGGTCGAGAATTTACGCCAGTGTCCTGTTATATTTTAGATAGCAAGGAGCAGACGGCCGAGTTTATTAAACTCCACCGAGACAGGCTAGACCGTCCAATTCCACGGCTGTTTACTTCCGGCCTACCCGACCTTCTGAGGACCCGGCCCACGTAGACCGCGAAGGCCGGGTCCTCAGGAGGATGCAGCCCATGAATTTGGACACGACCTATATCATGTTTAGGTCAAAACTAGCAAGCTAACTTCTTGCTAACTTCTAACTCTGTTAAATTTAATAAATTCTGTTTTCATGGATGTCTGGATGTTAAATTTAATTGTTACACCTGGTAAAGCAGCAACGCTGATCATTTTATTAAAGATGACAGAATTTAGACAGTTTTTCTCAGAGATGCTGCAGTGTTCATTTGACTTTGGGACCTGAAGCAGACGGAGTTTTGGACCCAGATTACTCTGCGAGGCTGCTGACTACAGTAGCCGTAATGCTCCGATAATCCATCAAGTGGTGCGGCTTTGTAGCTTACCAAAGTCGTACTAAAACATTTTTTTTAGGTTTTTGAGCACCGTGTACTACATAAAATTGGTTTGAAGTCAGTAAGCACAACCAGAATTCATACATGAGGCACACCGGATTATAAGGCGCATTAACGATTTTTGAGAAAATTAAAGGATTTTAAGTGCGCCCTATAGTGCGGAAAATACGGTGAGCTTGAAACATAACATGACACAACTTTAAGGAGGCAGTTCTCTCCAAAATCAAATTTATATAATTTTCCTCTTGATTATAGCTCTAACTGTCCAGATAGTGTTGAAACTAATAATGAATACGTTTTGAAAATATCACATCTAGATTTATACGACTATTCTTGGATATGCTGGAACTAAATGGCACTTGCCTTGTGGACTTCAAAGCACCAAAAGATTTTTTGAAAAACTGAGGAGCAAAATAAATCACACCTGTGCAGAAAGGCTCAGGCTGATTATATGAAATTAGGTAAAACTGTAATTTTAGCTGCACATTTCTTTTCCTTTTTTTAATGTATTTTGGATTTGTCTCACAATGCCATTTAGTTGCATTATTTTCAAGGGAATGGAGGTATCCTTCCAGGTGATAGCAAAAAAAATCTACATGGAGAAACAGCACAAACTATAGGGGGAAAAAAAGAAATTAGATTTAAGGTTAAACTCTCCCTTTAATGAATACCTGTATATATGAAAAAAAACTCTTAACCAGCATTTAAAATTTTAATCTGCAGGAATTTACTGCATTCTAAACATTTTTTAAAAGTCATTAAATAATTTACAGTACTGTTTAACAGTCTTAGCCACCCCTAATTTCCTCATAAAAGAAAATGGGAACTATATTGCACAATTATTTGAAACTTGTGACACAAAGGAACTCTCTTAGACAACCTTTCTTGCAATTTCTCTAAGTACTCTTCAGGAGTAGTCCTGCAGGCTTCTTGAAGGACATTCCAAAGCTCTTCTTTGGATGTTGGGTGCCTTTTGTTCCAGGACAAAGTCTTCGCAATCTTTTTCGCATGGCTGTGGACTCACTGTGGAAGACCTGTTGTCACTGATTTTCAGTCCAGTTCTTGTGTAGTTTGGCATACCTCCGCCTTTTCTACCTGTTTTCCTTCCTTAAGAATGACTTCTTGACACTGAGACAATTTCTAATGAAACTTCAGTGAACACAACCATTCAGCTAAAGGGTTAGATGCATCTCTCAAGACAAGTGGTTAAAGATACAATTTAAAATCTAAGTTTAAAGCTAAGTTTTATGTTACATGTAGACACTATAGTGGCTCATGCCTTAAATTGAGTGCCTTTTTTTTAATGCTTTAATAAGTCATAAGTCAGGGTTAAGTAGCTTAAGAAACAAAACATATTCCTGTAAATATACACAATGAAAAACTGTCAAAAGACCTTCAGTAAGTCTTTTATTCAAGACCACTTTAAAAGGTTACAAGAATGTCTGGCTCCTTAGAAGAAAACTAAAAAGAAATAAGAGCTGGTTCAGTACTTTAGCACATATAGTTAGAATATATTTTTTTTTGCACCTGGCAGTTTGATGAACAGATCCATGCAACTTGCGTACATTTTTTCCCCTAACAATTTACACTGCATCAAATTTATACAGAAATCCACTATTACTTCTACAGCAATGATTTCCAGGAAAATGACCCCGCCATGTGCTTTCACACTTTGTTCTCATTGAATAAAATGTTGCCACTTAAAGCTTTAGATATATGTAATAATCCAGCCTGCTTGTGCTCTCCTTTGTAACCGTGGAGACAGATGCAATCTGGCTCTTTTCATTATGTGCATCCACAGCTTTCAAAGAGATGGATAGAGTTTGTGTGTGTGTGTTTTGTGTAAATATGTGTATTTATCCATATGTTCAAATTGGGGGCTGTAACCACACACGTCCTCGGGTTAGGAAGTGCTAAATTCTCCACTTCCTGTATGTCTGGGTCCGTCTCCACAGCTGTGGCCAGACATAGAGCAGGCCAGCACTGAAGTGCATGGCTCTCCTGAAAGGCCATGTAATAATGGTTTATTCTCTCCTGAGCTTAACCCTAACCCCCTCTCCTCCTTCTATACCTCTCACACAAATACATTTCTTCCCTCCACTACCTCTCTATTAGTCTTTCCTCTTTAAGGCACTCCTGCCACCTATAGAAAAGCGGCCATACCTTTGCACACAGGTTGAGTGCCCCACTGACCTCCAAGACTAATGAAAAAAACTCTTACATTCTCCCCCATCCTCACGGCACCCCATTACTTATAGAAAAGTCTTCTACCTCACCCTCCTCTTGCCCTCTTGTCTTCCTCCTCCTCCTCTTCGTCTTTACTACCCGCCCTCCTTCTTCAGTAGCCCTCCCGCTGCGATGCGGTTGGCTCCTTTGATCTGGCCCAGCGCTCTAATTAGAAGGAAGTGAAGTGTAGGCCAGTGAGGTCACCATTACCCACGACCCCTCTCATCGACCACTCCAAATGTCGTTAGGGAGCGAGACGTTCTCACGGCGTTGACCCGCTGGCTGCAATGGCGGGGGATCTGGATCGCGTTAGGGACCCCCGTAAAAATCAGGCACAATTTACATCTAATTTGAGCTGTTGCAGAGGTCAGTGTGCAGCGTCTCGTTAGTGTCCAACTGGGGAGGGCACGGGGGGGAACCATATTACTACCGAACCAAACTAGTACCAACACTAAGCCATCTTGACTGGCTAAGGTTAGAAGTTCATCATAAACAAAACTACTGGGCTTAAAAGTTTAGTATAAATGCAAGAGTACTGAAAATTAAACTTTCAGATTTGTCACGAAAAGCCAGGATTGGGCCTTCGACATTTGAGGGGGTTCAACATAAATGAAGGCACCGGTTGTGACATAGCTGCAGGATTTATCTTAAAAGCAACAACTTGGATTTAAAGTTTGAGGTTTGTCATAAAAGCAAAGATTGGCATTAGTTTGTGGTTAAGAGTGATGAAACATGTATGACTACTGCTTTTGATCATGCCTGTAAAGTAGCGGGAGCTTACCGTGTGTGTTGAAGGATAATGTGTCATTACTTGAGGGATGTGAGTCACCAGAACAGACCGGCGCACACATAAACTAACAGACTTAAGGAAAAAATGAACGCTAATCACACTCTGACTCTGCTTGTTAAGGGTATTTCCTCTTGCTCACTCAAACTCCCAGGGCGATTAAATCTCCCAAAGTCTGTCGAATCCCGGCAGTACCACGTCTAAAATAAAGAGACATTGGCAAGCAGCGCTACATCCATAGCTGCATGCAAACACATAACCTTCATGCATGCACATAACAATACACACATGCGTGGAAAGGCAGACCGTTACCCTCCTCTACCTGGCCAGGAACCAAGCATTTGTGTACACATGATCACCTATAGACCGATAGCTTCTCACAAGGGAACCAAAGAGGAGGGGGAGGGCTTTTAAGGTAACACATCAAAGCTAGAGGGATATTTTACTTTGGATAGGGTAAGAACACATCAAACGACACGGTCCCACTTCCCACCGCCCTCCTCCCTGTCGCTCACTCTGCATTGTGTTGTACTAAAATGAAGGGGGTTGGGCACGAAATCCATATATCTGACAAAAAAATGCATGCTCCCTGACACTTCAAAGACACTGTCAGGGTGGGAAGGCAATGATTTAATACGCAATGAAAATTTACACCGTGGGTACGTCTTCCATTGCACTCGACCCTCAATTGGGGCAATATTACCAAATTGATGGGTGTGTTTCTGCATTCTGTGCTTGCCTAAGGTGGAAAGGGATGATCAGGTGTGTGCGCGGGTGTGTTCATCTAGTAAAAGAGAAACATATTATTTATAGTTTGCTTTATAAGTAAGAGGGCAACTCTTGTAATTATCATGTCAGAGATTTTCTCGTACGAATTGGGAGGAGGAGGGGAAGGGGAGAAAGAAAGTATGTGTCTAGGTGTACTGTATGTGTACAGCGTTCAGTCTGGCTGTCATCCAGGGAGTTGATTTAGGTGGATTATGTTAATCCATACGCGCTCTGTCTGTCTCAAGATGATCTTTGAGCCGACTTAGGTCTAGAGTGGGGCCACCCTCATCTGAGAGCGGAAGTCCCCTAAAACTGCAGAACACCAGAGCCTAGGAGCTCTGTGAGACAAGAGATGAGACCTGTACATTTGGTTTTGTCCAAAATATGCCTAACAGCAACCCAAAAAAACTCATGACCAATGAGCATAGAATGACCCATTTTAATGTTCCTATAATCACACAACACCCAAAAAAGTTGAAAAACATTACTGATTTTCTGGCAACTAGAATTGAGATACAGACTAGGACAAAACCTTGGATAAAACAATAAACTGTTGCTATTTTTTTTAACAAACCTACTTGCTTCAGCTTCTCATGGACTCCAACTGCCTTTACTGTGGAACACAAACACATGGAATACGCCTTTAAATGGGAACAAACAAATTCATTGGGATATTTTTTGGAAGTCAGTTTGGAACAAGTGTACATCTACCCCTTGAAATAGAGCAGAATGGAAAATTTCCGAAAGAGGTGGCAGTACCCCGACGGAAAGAAAACTTGGGACTGTAGAGTAATTGTTCAACTTCCATGTACACAAACCTTTGATAGACAGGTTCTCTCTTCCCGTGACCGTTGCCAAGGTTCTCTTGAGCAGGGCAAGAAGCTCAGCTTGCGTCTAAATGTTTTAGATGTGTTGTGTGAGACTTATGTGGGTAAATTCCCATCACCAAATCCCCCGCCTTAACAGTTTTTCCTTGAACATAGCCTAGCTCCGCTGCTCCTGCTTTCTGCATGAATAGAATTATTATCCCTGCCAGATAAAAGAGCGGAGTCCTCTGGAGCTAATGCCTGAGCTGCTGTTTGATCCTGATAAAAACACCCAAGCTAGATAACAAATGCATTCGCACTCTCTCTGTGAGCAGCAGGAAGTTATTCATTCATTCTTATAATCAGACCAATAGCACCACTCCCTGCTTCTCCTTTTCTTTGATATGTGCAGTAAAACTGATAGTTAAAGAGAAGAGAAATAACAAATAAAGACTTACATACTGTGCATGATTCATATCCTCACACCAAAGTTGCATTTCTGATTATATTATTATATATAATTATATAATATATATATATATATATATATATATATATATATATATATATACTTTAATACTGCATTTGTTAGAATCTTTTGACTATTTCTCTTTATTTCTCTCTTTAAGATCTGTACCTGCCAATCAGTACAATTAAACTAAAAGAAACTGGTTATTTCCATGTATTTGATTATTTAATAATTACATATCTAATTATTGATATCTATAAATATACATGCACAAATATTATTTTAATAAAATACACGGACGGGCTGTCTTTAGAGATATAACTAACAATCTTTAAGACAGCATGCCTGGGCGATCTAGAGAGGGCTATTTATTTAATATTGTTACATATTCACACAAAGACTTAATTTTATTTTTGCGTTTGTGTTCAAATTAGTAAATGTAAATACTCTATTACTCTTGTCATATTAATGTTTAGGTCTGTGCATGCATGTCGTTTGTTTATCTGTGTTGTTGAATCCTTTTTTTTCTGACCCAGATAAGATCCTGGGCCTCTGTGATCTGAACTTTGACCCTCACCTGTTGCCTAAAGGCGCCTGTCGCCTAACAGAGGTGAAGGCAACAATCACTTCTGCAACCATGTGGAAGACCCTTTTGCACTCACTCTCGCACCCTTACACACACACACACACACACACACCTTTTCACCTCTGCACGGACACAACTGAACACCTGATACTGTTGAGCAAGCCGTTTACTTGCTTTTCATCTCATCACCTGCTCTACTTCCTCTTTTAATTTTCTTTCTCTTTTGCACTTTCACTTTTTTTGGGGACTCAACAGTCTTAAGGTGCCACGGAGAAAAATCCTTGCATGTTGTAATAGTTTTTAGGAGATATAAATGCAAAGGGAGCACTTTTTGAAGAACATGTCTAATCTCGGTCTTTCTCTCTCTCTCACCTGACTCACACACACACACACACACACACACACACATACATAGAAGGACACCTACGGACTGCTGCAAAGATCAAACACTTCTTATTGTATCATAAAACTTATCACACCTTTGCAAGATGAGGTCAATTGACATTTCCCAATTACAGAGAAACACACCCATTCAAACATCCGCTCTTAAGTACACAAGTAAACACTGGTACACAGAAATCCACAAGGAGAGAGACAAAGGGAAAGACTCCAAACATGACTGCAAGTATCATGTGCTGCTAAATTTAAACCTAAGCTCTAAGTGGGTCTCAGGTTTTTGAGTCTATCATAGCTTTATGTCAAGCACAAAGTGCTCAGCTAACACACATTTACACACACACACACACACGCGGTCCATTTGTGTGTTAATGATTAGAAGGGGAGCCATTTGCTGGCGATGGGAATGTGGGTAGTGGTTTCCTAAGTGGTGCTATCTGGGTCACAGGGCCAAGGCTGCTAAGTCTCTATCTGTGAGCATGACACTGGTTTGCTTCACATGGAAAAGATGCTAACAAGGAAACCTCTATTTGGCCTTCAAGCACTATTGCATATGTTGATCTGCACTTAACTCTAAATCACTATAAGCCACCTGAACAGTTGTATGAGATAAAAAAAAAAAAAAACTGAAAGCAAAAGTAGATCTTCACATGAATATTTGCCTTATTGTGTGAAAATTACTTCATCAATATTAGATTATTAATATTATTAAAAATGCAACAAACCCTTCACTCAACCTTCATATCAAAAGAATAATAAACAAGAAGGTTCTCATGCTAAGGTTGTTTTTTATATCCTACATGTTGTCCACAAGAAGTCCAGCACTGGCACTCCAATTTGAAGGACATCCAAATAAAACAACTCACCTGACATTTACAGCTTTTATCAGGTGTGTCATAGAGATGACTGGAGATACTGTAACGCTGTAAGTTGCTACTATGCTGCAATAGTTACAATAAACATATGAATAGTTCTCCAGGCTTCTTGAGGAACATTCAAAGTTCTTCTTTGGATCTTTTTGTTCATAATGCTGAGGAGTCTGAGGAGGCCAGTCACTGACTGATAATGTTATACTGTGTGTTTCTATATCCAAGTACGCTTATACTGCATTGGAAGTTGGTTTAGGATCAAGCACTGTCACTGTTGTACCTCTCTCCTAACCTCCGTCCATACACGTTGACAAGAACTGGAGCCAAAAATTTCAGATTAAATATCATCTGTTTGATCTGTTGCCACAGATTGTTTTTTTATTTATTTATTTTATTCAGTATACCCCAGCCTTTTCTGTTTCTCTTCCTTAAGAGTGTCTTTTTAATCTTTAGATCATCAAATAAGAAAAACTAAAAAAAAACTCCATGAAATACAGTTCAGTGATTACGTGATTACTATTTTTTAGGCCAGACGTATCAATGATTTTCATACATTTTTATTTTTTCTACAGGGTCAGTTTTTTTTTTTTAATACAAAAACTGTAAAAAAAAAAAAATGAAAGAAAAGAAAAGAAAATGCCATCTTCCTATAAATGGCTGTAAAAGTATTATATAGTAATATTTTTTCCACTTTAAACGACACAGTCTTTTAAAACTACTTAAGCCTGAAATATAAATATCAAATATTATTTATAGGTTTTGGATTTTAACCCTTTAAAGAAGAGGGACTCCAGCTGAGGTGGAGCAGAGGCTGACATTGGCTGAAAAAGACTGTGGTTTTTGCATGTAAGGTTTCCACATGGTGCTGCCAGCTCTTCTCTTTCTGTCCAGGCTAAAGTCACACTGCCCTTGCTGATGAGAGGGGTTTGCAGCAGCACCCTGCAGATTGGAATCTATTATTTTGACCTGTAAACACCGTCTAAAATGAGCATCCCTACATAAATCAGCAGTTCCTCTGTGTCCACATAAGTCACTGACTCTTTACCATGCAGGTTTGTCATGGCCACAATTTGCTGCAGGATTTCATCCATCAGCAGCAGTGCATAGATGGTGGGATGGTGTGTAAGTCCCGGGATCAAACCTCTGGTTGCTATACAGAGCAAAGCATTGCATCTTTGTGGGAGAGCAAAAGTCGATAGGTTGAAGTCGATCCTATCACTGCTTCAACCATCTCCTCTCCGCTCTCACCTTCAGATGAGTCAGAGTTGGACTCCAGCTGGTCTGTTTCTACCTCCGAGGCCTCCTCCTCAGCCTCACACTCCAGAGCCTCCTGTGTGCTAGAAAGTCTTGCCGTCTCCAAAATGACTGCTCCTGCATTACTGTTCATACGTCTAACCGTGGCTGCAGTGCAGCTGCATAAACTACTTGAGTGAGAACCAAAATAAAGTCCAATTTTGTTTTGGTTCTTGCTGCTGAGGTATTTTTAAATCTCTGAGAGGCTACTCATCATTTACTGTTACTGAATTAGTTTTTAACACACAGTGTGGCCTTCTAAGAAAAAAGACTTAAAGGTGGACATCTCACACACACACACGGATTTTCCAACATCAGTACTGACACACACATCATTTCAGTAAAGAACACTCTGCACACCACCCCAAGATATGCCAGATTAATACTTTAAGATTATTTCCTATCAAACTGTGTTATCTTTAAAAAAAAATTCAAATCTTTTTCAACTAAAGAAATTGGAACAAATAAAGTGTCATTATGACAGGCAGCTAGTTACAAAATGACTAAAGATAAAATTTTAAAATTGTCTCTTTCCTAAGTTGTCTGTTATGAGTAGACGAAATACTTGAACATCTCTTGAGTTAGGTTCCTTTTTATGCTTGAATAAGTCATAGTGTTTAGAGGCTTTAACAAACCAACAAAAACCACAAATTCCCGTGAAAATGGTCGGATACAAGAACTGGACTGTAAAAGATTGAAAAAGCAGCTGATGTCCAAGAAATATCTCAAGAAAGCTTTGGGAACTACGACTCGAAACCATTTTTAAAAAATTACACGAACGTCTGACAAAACATAAAGAAGTTAGGGGTGGGTCAAGGCTTTTGCACAGTATTGTAGCTCAAAAGTGAAACCGTTTACCAAATAGCAGATACTGTTTGATGTTTTGTCATCTCCTGGGCTGTGGTTTTTAAGTAGAAAACAGAGCTGCCAGGGATAAAAGTATGCGTCTGCCTGCAAGCATATTTGTGCATATTCGCAACCATGTGAGTGACGGCTGTGTCGAGGCCGAGTGACAGGGACTCGTGTGAGTGGTGAATCATAGTGACAGTGCATCGGGGAGAAGGAGCAGGATGGTTCCTGTGCAATGGTGACCTCTGACCTCCTGTGTCAGAGCTGAGGCATCCCTAAACAATAGCATGAAGAGACCGAAAGGCCAAAAAGAAGATTAAAATAAAATGGCTTGAAGTCTTCTTGGGCTTCCCTGATCCAGCTGCCGAGCTATATTGTTCTGTCCATCTCCGACACTAATGCTGCCCTAATGAGCCTCCCTATAATGCCGACTTAACCACGGGGATGTGCTCCAAGGTGTAAGGTGACAGGGTTAATAGGAAGGAGGGAAAAAGGATTTGGGGAACATAAGAAAGACAGAATGAAGTATTAGAATAACACACAGCTACAGGTGTGTAGAGCAGCATGGTCTTTCATTGTGCATCAGGTCTGAGGTTCAAGTGCATTTTAGCACTTTGAATAACTATGAATTCTTGATTAAATCTACATTTTCATGTATAAATCTAAGAGTATAAAAATATTAAGGATTTTAAATGATTATACTCTCACTCTACTCCTCATTACAAAGGTGTACTGTGCTTTACACACATTAAAGCACAGTACATCATTATAGTTAGGTATTATAGTATAGTCTACACCATACTATAGTAGAATAGTATAGGCATTTGTAATATAGTAGTTTAAGTAATTACTTCAGTGAGTATGATAGGGTTTGTGTAACATAATAACTGGATGAAATAGAGCGCTCACTTAGTGTGTAAAGACTTCTCTCTAAACAATTGTGGTCCAACTCAGACTGAATCGCTTTAACAAACAACCATCAAATTCATAAACACAGACAGATTACCAACACGTTGCAATCGGCGCTACTTGTGTGTGGCGTGTCTCTTTGAAATAAGGGGCTTGACTCAGTTGGTTGCCAGCAGGTTTTATTCTGGTTATATTAAAAAAAAAAAGGAAGGTTGCCAAGCGCCTATATCTTTGGAAGCTGAATGACCATCCTGCAGCAATGATGTCACTAGTTGTGGAAGAATATCTGAATTTCTGTTTCAGGCCTTTAAAGTTCTGGCTGGACTCTGAATATAAGCAGTTAATCTGAATTTCTGTTTAATCAGTTTATAGTTAATAGTTAATTCCCATATTATCACAAACAAGCTGTAACTGACCCCATTCAGGCACAAACTGATGCAGACAGATTGCAGACTGAATCCATCCTACTGGGTTTTTTTTACCATCTTGATGCACCAAAGTCGCTTTAAAGTCGGCAGCTGATTGCGAGTAGTTGCAGACCTGTTCCAAATCTTCCAGGCAACCATTTCAAAGACATTGAGATCACAAGTTTATTGTACACTATTGTGCTAAGAGGTCTCCAACAAGTGTTTTCCCCTAGTGTGAGTGTAGAATAATGCTAATAGCTTTGCAATACATTATTCACTACTATCACACCTAAACCTTTAGTGGGTCAAGTTGCACTGTCAGTAATGTGGGTGCCATGCGCCCCAGTAGAAGAACAATGCACATTTTAAAAGAGCATAACATTGTGCCATTAATATTAAATATTGAGAATGTAATCAGAATGTAAGTCTCAGACAGTGGAATACTCTTATAACATTAGTGAGTTGAATTTTTTTCCCCACAGAATAAGATTTGGCCTGTTACAGAGACTAGCTTGGAGAAAACTGACTATCAATAAGTACAAGAGCTGTTAGGAGAGTCAATAATGCATTTCTTACCACCATGCATAGCAAATCAGGCTATAATGGCAATCTGAAAATGACTATTGAAAACCAATGCTATGTGTATGTCTGCCCCGATCAGCACAAAACGCGTTAAAGTTCATAAAAACAACTTCAGACAGGAAACTCAAATAAATCAGTCCACTCTGTAAACCTTAATGCCGTGGAATGACATCAAATGACATTGTGTAAAAGCCTTTTTCAACAATCTGTCTGGGCCTCGGCAAAGCAAACCTTTCTCTCCGCCTGGAATCGGCTCGGTCCACACAGGGCCTCTTTAAGCAGGGAGAGGCTCGCAAAGACAGACTCAAGGCTGGAGTATTGACTCACCAGTCAGCACCTTATCACAGTGAGAACATACACACATGAAGAATGAGTCTATGGCGCAGCAGATAAGACGGCAGGTAAGCGGAAGGGTCATGGGTACAGAGGGTAGACTGTAACTGCAATATATAAGCTGAGCATACATATCTGCTTTGTTTCACTTTGGTTTAGACAGAGGTCAAACATGAGAGACTGACAGAGAAGGATGTAGAGAGGAAGCTTATACGGGTTAATCTGCCTTTTAAGAGTCCACAGAGCTGTCAAAAACACGTTTGAGCACTCTGTATGTGCGAGCAGAGGAAAGACACATAAATGCACAAGAATGTGCATTCCCAGACATGCACCCACATAGACACGCACTGAGTTCAAGGGGCCTCTGAGTTCAGGGCAGTAGGTGTTAGATTACAGCAGCGAGGCCATCCAAAGCGCCGC
Organism: Oreochromis aureus; assembly: GCF_013358895.1. Taxonomy (NCBI): domain Eukaryota; kingdom Metazoa; phylum Chordata; class Actinopteri; order Cichliformes; family Cichlidae; genus Oreochromis; species Oreochromis aureus. The sequence continues at coordinate 12,911,961 of NC_052956.1, read as the reverse complement.
CTGGTTCTATCTTTATTTAACTGCTGATTAGAGCAACTCTTTGAAGGCTCCTTTAATTGCTGCAGTGATAGGGCTCTTAAAACTGAGAGGCTTTTTTCACCTCTTTTATTGATTTCTCCACTCATTCCGCCATAAAAACACCCACACTCCCATCTACAAGGCTGTCTGTTTCTCCCTCTCTGCTCTTTCCCTCTCCTACTGCTTTTGTCTTTGACTACCCTTCTTGTTCTTGTTTTTCTTGTTTACCCGTTCCACATTTCATCACTCGGTTTATATCTTGTCTGCTTTTATCCTTGTCTTGTGTTTCTGAGTAAAGTTTTTGCTCTCAAGACTGAATTAGTGACTGATTCTAACAATATAGACTGAAGCCCCGAGGCAAAAATTTTAAAAAACTTGTGACCCGCCCTGTAACTTTTGATTTAAATATTTCAGCAATCCTTTTTAAGACGAGACGTTTTAAAAGCGAACTCAGAATAGAGGGTGCTAAAGTAACATGATGACAGACTGAGAGTCAGTGACAGGTTTGTATTGAAAGTGCGGTATCTCAGAGGTTTGTCACACACCAGTCTGTCGTCACTTCGAAAGGAACTCCAGCTTATTTAACATAAATTTCTAAGTAAACATCGTCTACAGTCTCTTTTATTATTCACATTCATTTATGAGAAGAAGTTAAGTTTGTAATGTTTAAAGATATTTTAACAGCATTTTATTCATTACATGGTTTTGGTTCTTTTTTAACGAAAGGCAACAAATAAATTGTCATCAACACCTCAAGTTGTTGGCGACAAGAGAACAACTACATCGAAGTGTGCTTGACTCAAACAGCAATTTCATATCCAAACTAGACTTGCCATCTTCTTATTGTATGCTTTCAGCAAACTGCCAGCCAGTCACACCCAGAGTGCTGAGAAAACACAAGAAATCCACAAATTTTAAAATGCACCACAGAAAATCTCTGCTGCCAACCAAGTGTCCTCACTTTTACAGTCTTCCCTTCTCTGGCATTGAGTATGGGTGGAACAAAATATTAATACAAAAAAACATCTTTCATAGCGATATATAATTAATTTTCATGTCCTGTGAAAGTATACCACATGAGTAATTAGCTTGTAGAACTGCGTTTAGCAGCAATAACCGGAGTAATCATTTTATGCATGACTTTATCAATCGCTTACATAGTTGTGGAATAATTTTGGCACACTCTTCTCTTCTGCATTGTTTCGGTTTATTGAGGTTTGTGGGTATTAATTTATGCACAGTTCTCTTAAGGTCCTCCCACAGCATTTCAGTCAGACTGGGATCTGGACTTTGACTGACTGACTGCACCATTGCAACATCTTGATTTTTCTTTTTTCTTTTTTTTTGCCATTCTGGTGCAGATTTCCTGCTGTGCCGGGATCATTAAGCAATCGGAAAGACAGCTTCACATTTGATTCTAATACTATTGTGTCATTGAGGCTTTTTACCTTACAATAAAAAGCACACCCAGGTGAGAGTTGTGATTTGAAAGAAATTGAATTGAATACTTTGATATCCATGTTGATGGTTGACTGAGTGACGGTGTCCAAGCCCTGTGGCTGCAAAACATCCTAAATCATTACCCTTCCACCAACATGCTTGACAATAGGTATGGAGTGTTTTTGATGATATGCTGTGTTTGTTTTTTAGCAGATGTGTATTATGGCCAGACATCTATACTTTGGTCTAATGTGTTCCAAAAGTCTAGTGGTTTGTTAAATTGTGCAAAGCCTCAACTGACATTATGACATTTTTCAATACCAAAATGCTAACGGTACAATTTTTAGTATCATAAGCATCATTATGTGTGGCTAACATGTATCTAGTATATAGTATAATGCATCGAAGTCAACTAACTTGATGATACTATTAGTAGAATACTCTGCAACTATCCAGTTTGTGTCCTGACAACAAAACATAATGTTAACATTTTGAATAAATGTTCAAACAACTTATTAATAAAGAGAGTTTATGTTTAAGTTTATGGGATAATCATTTTGTTTTGTAATCAAATCAAAAATCATGTACTTGTCAAGCGTCACACAGTCTCTTGTCATTATTGTGACAAACACAATAGTACTAGTGTCTTGATGTATGCTCAACCATCTAAGTAAGGAATCCCAAAAAATTGATTCTGTTCATCTGCACATAGCTTTTTCTACTAGTACCAATATTTCGAGCTAATGAATTATTCCACTTTTGATGTATAAAGGCCAAAAAAGTGTTTGCTTAGAACAATAAGGAAATAAAAATCTAAAACTTTATCATATTATTTGCCCATTAGATATGTATGTGAAATTCAGTTGTAATTAATTTTCAATTATAATTCCATTAGTGGCAAAATTGAAGTTCAAACACCTGAGAATGTAAAAAACAAAACAAAAAAAACAACTCACTTATAATGACTTCCCTGCTTCACTTCTGTCTGTTTCTACTTTTGATCGGCATTAGGTTCACTACAGAGTTTGCTGCTGCTGAAGGACACAGTTTATGGCTGTCTTGACAGGACAGGTCCACTGGATAAGGTCTTGACCTCTGACCTCACATCCTAAAGCGTGCTGATTCAGCTGGCCTCTTTCGTCTGGTTGCCATTTCATTTGCACATGACCTCTGTCACAGCTCAATTTCAAGGGCATGGACTTACCCTCATGCCTCTCCTCTCATCAAGACCATGACACTTTTTTTTCATTGATTATCCAATCAGGCAATAACACCACCTGCATATAACTTTGTGTTTAATTGACTATTACCCAGCTGATCTGGAATTGAGGTTGAGATTCGTCAAAGTGTCTGTTGAATAAAGCAGGAATTGATTACATTTGAACTTTATATTTTAAAAAAACTTGTTCTAAATACTCATGATGACATAATACAGGCTTGGCCAACTCCAGGCCTCGAGGGCTGGTGTCCTGCAGGTTTTAGATCTCACTCTGGGTCTACACACCTGAATCAAATAATTAGTTCATTACTAGGCCTCTGGAGAACTTCAAGAAATGTTGAGGAGGTAATTTAGCCATTTGAATCAGCTGTGATGGATCAAGGACACATCTAAAACCTGCAGGACACCGGCCCTCGACGCCTGGGTTTGGACAACACTGCCATAATATCTCAAACACCTGCTGATTTGGTCAGATCACACCCTTGGGTGAGAGTTGTAACCTTGAAGATTCTGTAGCAAAGCTGCTGCTGATCCTATTACAGAATAATCAGTCCTTGTGTGGCTCCTGTTCTGCAGCATCAGCCCTGGGTTTGTATTGATTCCAGGTAGATTCAACAGAATCGCTGACCTTTCATCATTGACTGTGAAGGAAAATAAATACTAGGCTTTTGTGATTCTGTTGTGTGGATGGCAACTCAATACCAAAGGCAATTTCACAGTACTAATTGTAAGCCAACACTAATAATTTCATTAAACTTTTGAAAAACAGTCACCAATGCTACTGCATTACCAATATAATCAATGCCGAGACTGATCTGTGTCTAGCAATTGTTGATTAGATATTTACCACTGCAAGCAATAAGGATAAACACAATCACAGCAGGTTTCTTTTATTCAAAACAAAGCAGTTCATATTCTAACAAACAACATTTAGTTTTTTTGATAATTTCCTTTATCTCACGCTGAACCTCTAAGGCCTCGTGCACTTCTTCTGCTCATTCTCGGCAGCTGCCATGACACCTGAGCTTAAGACTGGTATCCTGAAACAGATTAGAGGTATTCATTAGGGATTCTTAATCAACTAATTTACAGTGCAATCCCTTGTACACAGCAAGACGACCTCAGACCTAACCTCGAAAGTCCTGACATACCGTCTTTGACCTTGAACAGGCAAGGGTGCCTAACTGTGGTTGTAATGAAAGGAGGGGAAAGGGATAAATAAAAGGCTGGGTGAGCGGGGGATTAAAGGGCAAAGAATAAATTTCAAGTATGTTGAGGAACTAGAATGTCCAAGAAGAGGGTTAAGGATGAAAAAAGGCATCAGGTCCTAAAAAAATAAAAAGGAGACATAAATATGGAGAGGTGTCGGTGCCCCACAGAGGGAGATGGGAAGTAAGTAACAAGGTTTGATTTGGTAATCCTATCACTGACCTGCTTTTTTAAGGCCAAACAACAATGTGACAGCAGCTGACTGATTCAGCCTAGACACCAACAACCAACCCCCCACCCCATTTCTAATCCTGTCAGCTGACTGACGTGGTTGCGCCCTCCACTAAATCAGCTGATGGATGCCGCGCCATCACCCCGCTAAGGGTCCTGATAGCTGACTAGGTCCCCTATTCTCCGGCGACCCCCATTCCAACTGCTCACCGCATATGCCTTCATTACTGCTGGTGCACTGTGCAACAACAGACCTTTTGTTTATACATTTTTAATTCGCTTGAAGGTTTTTACAACATCAAAATTAGACTTAAGTGACGATTACAGACTAATCAACAAGTCGGCCTTGACTATTGTCTTCTCGTAACCAGCCAAGGCGTAATCCTAACCTTTCCCAGTGACAGACACAACGCCTATTTAGCCACTTTGTTACACAACACTCATTTAGCCACTTTGTTATCCTCAGATCAGCCAGGTTCAAATCCGAACGGTCATTTGTCAAGCGTGGGCATTCTTGCAGTGAGGACAGGATTAGAGTGACAGAATCTGGGTTACAGACACTACACAGTCCATCTGTTGTTTTGGTTTTTCCTTTATAACGACCACAAGCAACGCTTCACCTCCCTCTGCTTCATTCTTCATTTCTCCAAATGAAAACAGTCGGGGCGGAAATGTAAATCCAAACAAAATTAAATGATTTGTAATCATTTTAGTCCTTAATCTAACAGAAACAAACATACCAAACACCAAATATGAGTGAGTTTTAACAAGAGACAGTTAAGTAAGTGGGGCAGGTGCATGTTTACCCCTTTGTTGCATCACCTGTTCATTAATGACCCTCTTTGTTTTCAAAAACAACAGAACTCTCGCCATTTTGGAAGCTACATTTTTCTCTTTACACTTGATATACTCACTTACTGAACTCATCCTGAGCCAATCCAGTGTAAATGCCAGAAGTCAGCTTTCTCATTAATGGTTAGCAAGGAGCAACTCCACTAGTTCAGGAAAGTCCATTCTTACCCTTGTCTTTGAGGAAATGGCCCAGTTTATTACCTTTGTAAATGTTTTTTTGAATATGTTTGTGGTTTTTATTGCTGGTTTAAAGTCTTCTGCAATACAACATGGTGTTCATTTTGTACACTGTGGATCAGTTTAAAGCAAAAGTAGACAATAGAAGGTATAATTTTGTAAAATGCATATATGAACATGTAGTCCCTGATATTCTTAGTTTCAACATTATATATGTTGTCTTTGTACTTTTTTCAAAATAAATATCGGGTGTACATTTCACACAGCCCTAACTTAATTTTCACAACAAACAACTGACTTTAAAGATTTAGTATGGTTTTTGAAATCACTAAAAAGGAAATGTGTTTTTCTCTTGAACTCTTGATCCATAAAAGCAGAATAACAGAGTTCATGGCAAACAACTCTTCTTACTTATCTTCCTCTCTGTGTCTGTTCCCCTTTGTCTTTATCTCTCTTCATCTATATTTCACTATTCCAGTTTCCAAGGCTAATAAACTAAATAATCCATCTCAGCAATTTCTACATGAACACACTAAACCTTCAACATACACTTCTTACTTAGCCACATGTGAGCACAGGCACATTTAAACACACTATGTATTTAACACACACTATTTTGTTGTTTTTCACAGACTGACTCAAACACAGAAATTCTGGGACTCTTCTTTTGAAGAACCTATTTATCAATATAGCAAAAAAACAATTAACAACTAAGCAATTAATGTATATTTAATTACCACAGGATTAAGATAATACTCCACTATAGACAGTGTTTACATGAACACCCCATTGTAATCTTTGTAATCACATTAACGTACATCTGATGTAAGGCTAACCTGTTTACCACATTCAGTTGGCTGTGACTGGACACGGACGTTTCAACAGTCGCAGGTAACTGAATGTGGCTGCGATTGTTGTTTTGCATTTGCATTTGCAAAGTGGATGTAGAAATTCTTTCACAAAGCACTAATGTTGTAAAAGAACTGATGTTGTGAACAAGTTTTCTAAAAGTATACAAAACGATCATTTAAATGTTTATTTATGCGGTTGAAGTAAATCAAATCATATCAAATCAAAATTTATTTCTATAGCACATAAAAATACAACAAAGTTGACCAAAGTGCTTCACAGTCGGTCAGAGCAATAGCATAAGAATAAAAAAGAAACAGTTAAAAGGAGGGCAGGAAACAATATGACAATTGTTTGAAACTAAAACTAGCCACGAAATAACATACTAGTTTGAAGTAAATAAATAAACCCTGATCTTATCAGATGCTTAATGCTACCTTTTGACAGTTGTTGGTTTTGTTAATATTTGGCAGTAAAGACAAAGCTCTAGTGTGTGTTCATCAGGGTAATTTTCACACAGGCTTTTCAATAAACACATAAAAACAGAGTTAGGTCCATAAGGTTTTGGAAAGTAATACGATTTTGCAATTCAGCCCCTTCAAGAACTTTATTATTTGTTTTTTTTATTTTAACTGTTGCATTAACATTGCATTAGGAATTGCAGCCATTTTTTTTACACAATCCTTCATTAGAAGAGGCTCAAAATTAATTGATGTATTGACAGAATTGGCGAGGTGAGACGTGATGCCTTGTTATTTCCTGACAGATGAAGCAAATCTGGAGCTGATTCCAACTGTTGAATTTGCTGTTCATAGGAACTCTTAATATGAGGTCCAAACAGATGTGGGTGCAAATGAAGGAAGCCATCATTAGGCTGAAAAACAAAAATAAACCTATCAGAGAAACAGCAAAAGGCCAAATTAGAATTTGGCAGAAAACATCTGAACGAAAAAATACTTGAATTGAAGCTAAAAGTCTGTGATTTAATCATATTTTTACAAATCCACCGTGGTTATGTAGAGATAAATTATTTCATTGTGCAAATATTTATGGCTTAAACTGTAATGAAAAGTGCAATTCTCACTAAAGGCCCTTGAATACATTCCATATTCATAAGATAATCAGATAAGCCCAGTGACCCAAGTGCACTGAATAAAAATATGAAAAACAACAACTTCTAAACAATTTATTCTTTTTGACACATAAACATATTTTTCTTATTGACCTTAATTTACATTAATGGTACAAATTCCCATCAAATTCTAATTTTATTCTTTGCAACAGAGAGGAGAACAGGAAAAGGTTTGGTAATGTGAAAATTACTTGCATCTGTGTGTTTGGAATAAATGCGAGTAAAAAAAACAAACAAACATGTGGCCCTTCACTAAGTGTGGCCCTCCTGTGTATCTGTTTAAGGACTCTCAGTCCAGCACAAAAGCAACCTTACACCAGTGACTAAAAGACAGAGGGAGTTAGGGAGTGATCGAAATGAAGGAATGATAAATCAAGCCTGAAGAAAGACAAAAGCAACTGGCCAAGGGGCCCGAAGTGTCATCTTGCCTCCACTTGGGGTGAAAAGAAGGGAGAGGAAAAAGAAAAAGGAAATCTAGAATTTACCAGAGGAAAGTTCTCTTTCTTTTCCTGGACAGCTGAGCGTCTTATTATGGGATTAGATTTAACCAGTGTCCCCCTTGGAATGTGGAACAGAGGGCTGGTGGTAATGGGTGGAAGAGTTTTGGGGGAAGATGTGGGTTGGGGAGTGAGGTTTAGGGGTGGGCCTGGGTGAGGGGTGGGGTGCCGCTGGGTGGTGGTAGGATGGGTCAGGGAGGCAGTATACAGGAGGGTTTGGCAGGGCGCCCAGGGTGGGGGTGGCGGGGTGCACAACACAGGGGCCCACATGGACCCTTGCCAACAGTGCAATTACTCCACATTCTGAACAGCTGGCACATAATGGGTATTCAGGCACTTGTAGTCCTTCGATAGGACATTGAGATCCCAGGTCGTCCCCCCTCACGTGCCTCAGCACTACGTGGCAACCAGAGATCACGCCACCAAACTCCTGCTGGGAACACCGTCATGCCAACAGTGCCAATAAAACACACCGAGGCGATGTGATTGATAATGCCAGGTAAAGCGTTAAAATGACTTCCCGTGCCTCACGAGAAGCGTAAAACGCAAGTAGGTGCAAGCCCGACGCAAGCGTCTGCACACACGAATGCATCAAAGTGCAAATGCAGGCCTCGTCTGCATTTGATCCACAATAATATGCTAGCAGGCTGGGACCCGTGAGTTGAGTGTGGGGGAATTCTGTGTTTATAAATTCAGTCTGTTTGAAACTCAGTCCAAGTTTATAATCCACCCACTGTGTGGCGGCTTTGCGCTTTCCCTCAAAGCGCTCACACAGTGTAAACACAGAGTTTAAAAGGGAGATCTTTTTTTTTAATCTAAGGTCTAAAACAAAGGGAGCACAGGAAATGGACTCCGTCTTGAAGAGGAAAACAAACAGACCGCCTGTCACTCAGGCTCACATGGTGCCGTGATGTCATGCAGGACGAGATGTGGGGCCGAGGAGTTCAACCCGTGTGTGTGTGTGTGTGTGTGTTTGTGTGTGCGCTCGGCTACCAATTCCAGTAGCCGGGAACACATGGCGAGTGTATGTGCGGTCTCGAGAAAGGCTACATCCGTTAGAAATACGGCTGACTTCCTGTCTGCAAATTCCTTTCTTTGTCAGGTGCCGATGATGAAGATTGATATCCTCTGTGCAGTGATGGAGCTGTGAATCAGCCTGCCTCCTAGGCAGCGAGGCCACAACCGCTCCAGGGTTCTTTGTGACTTGCAGAAAGCTTCATCTTCAATTCCACCCTCTGAGGATCATACACAGGACGTGTGCAGACCATCAAAGAGCATGTGTAGGATGAGATGATAGTATCGATACAATTGTGTGTGCGCACGTGCACGTGCACTCAGACGCGCGCACATATCATGCCTATGCAACTGTGTGGGGTACAGAACAGATGAGAGCCTTATGTTGAACATTATAAAACACTCAGGCCATCTGATAGAGTTTAACTAGTGTGTTCCACTTCACTTAAAGAGCAGCAAACAAGGGGATCTCTATGTGCTGCTAAGTCAACACAGACCTCCTTCCTCTGCTCTTTAAATGTGATTAAAAGATTTGTTTAGAGTTTATTTATCTGGTCTTAATTTTAGCTGCTCTATAATCTCTGTATCAGTCTTCTAATAAACCGATCACAGCTATCATATAGGATGAGCATGTGTTAATCATTTTTTCTTTCACAAATGTTTATCCATAGTGTAAACCACTGAGGAGCACCACTGCAGTGTCTGTTTTCACTAAAAAGCCATTGACAGGAACCAGTTTGGGTGACAAACTAACCCCAGTTTTTATCAGCTGGTCTCAGTTCGATTCAAAGCCTCCTGGTGACAAGTGCATGACCTAGATTAAATATAGTATTAGAGCAATAGAAGCCTTTAACAAGATGCACTCGGAGCCTCAATAGCAAGTTAATTTTCTCTTGTTCCCATTTTCACCATACCTCATAGAGCCTTAAAGCTTAGACAAGCTGGTCCAACAACATATTTGCTTTGGTTGTGTTGTAAAAAGCATAAGAATGCACTCTGTGATTTCAGCGCTTTACAACATGACTGCACTCACACAAATAGCAAATAAAGGTTTAGTTATATTTCGTTGCAAAAGACTTGCACGCGAGAACACAGATGTCTGAGGCAGCTGACTTTAACCTGCCGACATGCTCAACTCAGGTGAGCCATCACGTAAACTAAATGGAGTATTTCCACAAGGTGAGATTCTGTTTGAAGTTGACTAACTTCTGTTGAGAAATGCAGCCAGGAGGAAAAGCTAGAGTTCATCTATAACATCTGCAAATTCCACACTAAGCAGGACCAGGAGAGCAGTAAAACACGTTTAATGATAAAGACAATCAACAACAGTACGAAAAGAGACATAAAAATCTTTAGGACTCTTTTAAATATCATCCCAGTGTTTAACACCGGCGGTCCAGTGCTGGAGGCTGAGTCTAGCATGTGCATCAGCAGGAACCGTGCCAAGAACATCAGTTTACGGCTCACTGTAATATGATTAGAAACACACAACATAAGTCGCCGCCTTCCTGGGAGCATAGCCATAACTCCCATGCTCATGGGCAGGATTATGCTAATGTGAGACAATTTGTGTGCATGTGTGAATGTGTGTGAAATAGACAGGGAGAAGGCAGAGTGGAGGAAAATGCAAGCAAAAGGATGAAATGGCACAAAACTCTCATTTTCTTGATGTTTTTCTTGTCTGAACACACAGCTTGTCTGAACACACCATTGGGTTTTTTTGTCACTCCCACTCTCCATTGTCTTGTCACCTTTTTATCCTTTTCTCTTCCTCTTCTTGTGCTTTTCAAACTTTTCCTACCATATCAGGTGGCCGGGCCTCAGCATCTGCCCTGTTGGCACGGACCCTGGCTGTAGCTGCCAGCAGAGGCTCAGCAGCCCGGTGATGTCAAAAGAACCTCTTTCATCTAAACCTGCTTCATTCACCAACTCCACTTTTTGCCCTTCACTTTTTTCTGAGCCTCCTTTTGTGTGTCTGGGTGTGTGTGCATGCCTCTGTGTGTTTTCTATCAGTGTGTTTTTCCCCATAGGGTGGCCTTCAATTCAGAGACACACCTGTTGTTAGCAGAACAGGAGCACAGACGTCTCATCCATGTACAGCGAGACAGGTTCAGAAAGATTGGCTGCCAAGAAGCCAGAAGCCAGCATTTGTAGTGACAGCAGGAGCTGAAGTGATGAGAGCAAACATTTGAAACTCAAAAAAAAAAAAATTCTCTTATTTATTGGTCTGTTTATTCTGAAGTTGAATATCTCTACAACTTATGAGGACTTTAAAGAAATAGGCCTTGTGCCAAACAAGGCATGTCTGAACAGTGTCAGTTGGATTGAGATTCAGGTACAGGATTACTGCCACAATAAATAGTTATATTTAGCCATGGTTACAAAAGAAAAGAAAAGAAAAGAAACGAACAAGGCAAAGAAAAAAAATGAATGCTATAAGAGAGCTGTGTTCACAGTCAAGAAATCAATTTAAAGTTGAGTGTTAGGAATGGTGTCTCTACTTAAGTGTTGGCAGTGGTTTGTGCTGCTCCAGTGCCTTCTAATTTCATGATTTATAAGATCATTCAGAGCGGAGAGACTGAAGCGATACAAACACATGACTCAAGGGCCCTGTAATTACATGGGATTAGTTCTGCTTTTGTCTGAGCCATTAGGATGCCTCGAGTGGGCCAATATTTACATACATCAATAATCATGCAGGATAAAAAAAAAATGCTGAACACTTAATAACTTCCTCCCATTGTCAAGTACATCTCTGCTGCCCAAGGTCATGGGGACCTTTGTTGGAAAATGTCAACTCATGGGTGCACCCCCACCCAACCATCCCCCAGGTAGCTGATCTGATTCATTCTGGTCATCCCTGGTCTTGGAGTCATCATCTAAGACATAACCCCTGTGCTGTTAAAACGCTGAGTGTGAAACAACGGAAGACTACACTTGGGAGCTAGATGACTACAAATCTAAGTAACCCACAGGCATCCACCTAGGGTTAGCGAGGCCAAGCCCGAACGCTGGTTCTCAGTGTCTGGGGACATTTATGACGTCTGGGTCTGTGAACAGAGGGGGCTGCCATGACTTACAGGACTAATCTGAGGGGTTATTCAACCCCTTGGAGCTTACAACCATGCATGCTTTGATGTCATATATTGTTATTGCATCTGTCCACATTCCATGGCTTGGAGACGTGATTGGATTGTGTTTGCTCTCCGCACATCTGTGTGTTTGCCAGGCAGGATTAATGGCTTGTTGACCGCGGTTCAGTTGGGTGTTTTCTATTTTCAACCCCTGCGGATTTCACATCTTATCACACTCTGTCAATCAGACACAATGCAATCTATACTATGGTTTCCAGTACAGCCTCTATTCTATATTCGGATCAAATGCTACCACGGATGTAGAGTTTTGTGTCTGAAGTTCACACCCTGAGTACTGACAGACAAACTGAAAGTGTGAGCGACACACTGCCGCTCCTGTCACAGGTGCCATGTTAAATGTCAGCTCCGTTGTGTAATCCCTCAGCTGTCGTGACGTTGCTTGGTGTTTCCAGCGTTGTCTCTGACTTAGCTGCTGTGCTGTGCTGTGTGACTCTCAGCCTTTTGGTACGGAGCTGATTTCCATACTGTTCCCTAAGGAATTGTAATTAAATTTCATAATTACTTTGGGGATCTTAACTCTGCCGCTTTGACCAAAACACTGGGGAAGTAGGCTACTGTGTGTGTGTGTGTGTGTCTGTGTGTGAATAAAGGTATATGTGGAGCATGGAGGTATATGTTAATGTGCCAATGAGTGATAAACTATTTTTTCAGACTAGCTTGACTTCCTGTCATCTCTCTTGTCTTGTCCTGTTTCCTTTCCTGTTCCTCATCCCTTCCTCTTTTTTCTTTCCTAGCCCATAAAGTCATTGACCTTGGGGAGTTCCACTACTTTACCATATCCCTTGTTTCATTGCTTCCCATTGTGTATACACTCTGGGGGTTAAAGGTCATGGCAGGAGGTCACAGTGCAATGAAGGTGTCCAGACAGCTCACTTAAATGCATTTTATTGGGGATCCTTAAGCGTTTTATGGGGTTAATGTCTGAAAAATTATACCTATAATTTTTGGAATCAAATGGTTTTATTGCCATTACAGCGCCAGGAAATTACCGCACACTTCCAGGACATAAAAATGATATGTGACCATGAATATTTACAGCAATTTAAGAGCTAAAAATGTGAAAACTATTAAAAATAGATATATAAAATAACTTTCTCCTCATTAATAGCCCTTAACATGTACTTGAGCAACACACTTAAGCCTGAAAATTCCCAATGGTACTGTACAATGAAGGGTTCAATTGTGTGTGTAAGTACTTTATGGATGCAAAACTTAATGGGGATGAAAATGAGCAAGTGTTCTTCACAAAACACTCCTCGGGACACAGGGATATTCTATTGTTACAGATGGAATTTGCCGTTGGATTAAGATTGTGTAAATTACTAACACGCCCGAATCCCCAGTTGTAGTGCAGCTGGCGGTGCAGAGGTGCCAGCGAGAGGAAGGGGAAGCGCTGGCACAGTTGGGGCTCCACTAGATTTCCCTGTATTGAAGTAGAAAGCAGTGGGGAAGTGATATAATCCTCAACTGGACATCAGCCAATGTCTTCCATCCTGTGTGTACTGCACCTCCAGCACCTTCCCGCACTTTGCAGTGTGCATATTGTACGCATCTGCTTGTGTATTCCTCTTGCGCCTGTCTATGTGATAAGTGCCGGGATCACAGGGTTCTGCGCTATGAAGACTCATTGAGGGAATGGTGGGCACACTGTGCGCATATGTATGTGTGTGTGTGTGTGTGTGTGTGTGTGTGGTGGTGGTGGGGGGGGAGGGCCCTCAGGGGATTCGGCAGCATTCCAATACATCTCCCTTTTACTCTTACTCTCTCTCTCACACACACACACACACAGAGTATTCCTTTGGGGTCAGCACACGACAGGTGCTGACTTAAGAGCCCTTCTCCTTCCTCCTCACACACCCACTTATGCTCCCTTTACATGTATTACAGCATATTCTGCCACCATCCTGCTTGTGGCCAGACCGGTCTGTTGAATATGTGTTTCTGAAGCTACACCTATATGAAATAGGACACACACACACACACAGATATACCTACCTATCAATGGACAGCTGTTGTCATAACAGTAGACCAATGTCCTCTGCACTGCAGATACATTTTTTCCTGTGACATATAGACAAAAAACTATATTTTAGGCTCTGTAGGTACTTCATCACTGTCTCCCTTCTTTACCTTCTCTGCCTTACTTTCTTCTCCCCTTATATCCTTCCTATTGTGTTCTCACCTCATTTTTCTTCCTATCAGCCACTTGTCTGTTTTTTTCTATATTACATTTCTGTTTTTTTCTTTCCCACTCCATTTCCTTTTCTTAAATCCTTTTCTTAAACCCCTCAACGTCCCAGAGCATCCTATTGTGTCTCTCTCCATCTTTACCACTTACTTCATCATTCTATACATTACCTCCTCTTCCTCCTCTTTCTCTGCATTAAATGTTCCCTTTCTCTTTTTTTTTTCTTTGTCCTTTTTTTCTCTCCCTGCAGTGTCTCTCCTTCCCCTCCCTCACTCGGTCTCCTTTCTCTCTTTCGCTCTCTTCCTCCCTTGTGTCTATTGGTGTTAGCCAGTGCCAGACTGTTGTAGAAAGAGAGTACTGCAGACTCCAGGCGGTTGGTATTTGTGCCAGCCGTTAGGGGCACACACACACACACACATACACAGAGTCAATGAGGACAATGTGTCTGTGCTGAGAAGGGAAGAAAAAATGCATGGCTTCGCTGCCACCCTGAGGCGACTGAGAGTATAGCTGCAGCTGGGGTCATTGAGGGGAGACAGAGAGGATGATGAAATACTGGAAGCTTTTCAGTAACGGCTGAGCCGAGCCGGGCTGGGTGGGCGGGATGAGCCTCTGTGAGCTCACTGCTGCTACTACGAGCTCACGGCTGCTATTATGCAAGAGAAAGAAGCGAAGGGAGGGAGAGAGAATCGATGCAAACAACAGGAGGTTCAGTGAGGCTAGTCGACTCGGTGGGATGATGTACAGAATATCATCAGCGCTGGCGCCTTAAAGCCGTCCAACGCATGTAGGGATGATTTTTCACAGCTCTATTGTTTCCAATAGTGGTGATTACTTTCTTTAGATGGCATTCCAGTGAAGACTACTGCCCTGAACAGTAATCATCACAAAGACAAATAGTGATGTCCTTAGGCACAGCAGGGACATTTAGGAGATAAATGGCTTTAATTAATCTTGTTGCACACAGCTTCCAGATATGTTAATCGATGAAATATGGTGAGAGCATCCTTAGTTACATAGATATGCAAATAGTCAACTGCAGGGCAAATTCATTTAAATTTGTATTGTTTCTCATAACACTGAGTGTTGGTTCAAAGGAGGACAATGCATTGCGTGCAAAGGGAAACACTTGTGGAAACACAAGGTGACCTAAACAGAGTGGCTCAGGCATTTTTAAAGGGTACAGCGTTTCTTCATTGCAGGTTTCCACTCAATATCTATTTTTAAGGAGTGATGGAGATGATGAGAGTGACAGTCAAGGGCGAGCCAGTACTGTTAGGGTGGCATTACACAACTCATAAGAAAACATTGATGAAGGCTGAATGTTATGCCAAAGGGTTCACAGGAGACAGCAATGCTGTGCTGCCTGGCAGTTAGTTCTTTCTATAATGCAAGCAGGAACTAAGGTCAGAAATGTTCTTCAGATTTCAAAAAGTGGATATTCAGTTTTATTCTTGATCAGGTGTCTTTGTCCTGATTAGGAGCTAACACGCTCCTGTCTCCTTTGTTTGTGCTTACTCTTCATTTCTGTCTTATTCCACTTACCTCTTATACTTCCACCCCCACTCCTGCGCTACTAATACAGTCAGTGCTGAGGTGACCTTCAAGAAACAGAAAGTGGCATACATGCATACATTAATTCCCGTGCCTATGTCTTTTCCTTTCTATATGTATAGAGGTGCGTCTGAGAACTTCTACCTTTCTATGGTGATGTTATGAAAATCCCATAAAACCGTTTTCCTCCTTTTTTGCAAGATGTCTTGATCAAAGTTGGACTGTCAATTCATTTTCAGCTGTCAAATCATGTTACTTCTCACATAGGTGGTCATGTTGGCATGTGTTTGTTTGTGTCAGCACCTTCCCAGACCCCTGTCCATCCAATCACCACACAGGCCATCAAATGCATGGGAAAATTGCAATGAATATGAACCTCAAAGCACGATCAATTAGAAACAATCGAGGACTGCCGGGACAAAGGGGGGGAAGACAAAAAAGGAAAAACATTTTTCTTTTCACTGCCATCTAAGTACACTGTTTAGACGTGTAAAATTTAGTGAAATTGAGGCCGACAGCCTTCTTTGAGCCCAGTGGGGTACTTATAATTGTTGGGGGAGTAAGGGAGGCAGGGAGCTGAGGCATTGTCCTCGTTGTACTAGAAGCCTGCGCTACTGTCGCTGCAGATTGTTACTAGTAATTTGCTTTATGCTGAGTGGAAGGGGGATCAAGGATGAAGTGAGGCGTGTGTTAAATCCTCTACAGGGATCACGAAATCTTATCAGTCTCCAATCACAACTCCATCAGTGGGGGGTTACGTAACGGCTGTAAACTGTCACAGCGACCACGCAGGGCCGGTGCGCACTACTGCCACGTTGATGAGATTGCAAGCAACTGGCATCATACATCTGCCAAAAGCAGCACAGGATCGATACGCTGTGGAGGAGCAGACGGGGTCAGGCTTATTCCTGGTCACATCTCTTGTGATGCTCAAATTACTTATGCGTCTTTTCTGCAGCAGCAAGACTGCAGGGATTGATTACGAGTGGCTGTGATCAATAGCAGACAAACAACCATCTCAGCATGGTATGAGCACATGTAAATACAAAATGAGTTCACATGCTAGATCAGTGGCTGACAGTTTGTCCACACGTGTCCACTTAACTGACATCGTCCAACTTCATTCAGTTGGACGGAGGTAATGACAGTAGCAAAAGAGGAAAAAAGAGACCAAGAGATGGCGAAAGCAAGCAAAATAAAAGTTAGACACAGCTAATGCAGGCGGACAGTAGCTTTGTACTAGTCATTGTGCAGTCCACTGTGTGATAGCTTCCCTCAGGCCTCTGTGCCCTTTGTTGGCTGTAATTTGCTGTTGTCACATTCAGTTCATATCAAGACCTTTCTACAGGCCACATCATATGAAAAGATTAGTGCAGTTGCCCTATGCTTTCCCCTGGCTCCTGGTCAGAGGCCCAGCATAGGGGCTCAGGGTGAAGCAGCCGGGATGACAGTTTGGGGAGAGCAGCTTGGTGGCCTCCTGGAGCCTCAAAGGTTCTCAAGCCAGAGCTTCGTGGTACAGACAGCTGTGAGAGGCCTGGGGACAAGATTGGAAGGGCTACTGAAGAGGAAGCGCATTTTTTGTTGAAGGGTGTATTGTCACCACCCATCATTTCTCATTGCCCCGTTGAGACTTGAGGAGCTCGACTCACATTTTTCTTTTCAGATGCTCTCCTGCCTTCTCCGATATCACAGTAAAACTTGACAGATGCATGAAAATTGATGATGCAGTCCTGAAATTTCCAGAAGCACATGGTAAATGGAGTGGTGTATATTTACGCAGAGCACTTTTTCATTCTTGTGGACCACTCAAAGCACTCTTGACACTCATTCACACACACATCCAAGCATACAGCTATGTTTTACACAAAAGACACTTGAGCATGCAGGCTGGAGTAGCAAAACCACTGACCTTCTGCTTAGTGGACAATCCCCTCTACCTCCACAACCACAACCACCCCCACCCCCCCCCCCCCTCCACATGGCCAGACTAATGCTTTCATCAACTGCATCTATTAAGTTCATATTTGAGGAATCAGTGCCTCTTAGGATTTTCTTCCATCTCTAAACACATCAGACCCCTAGCTAATATTGCAGGGTAAACACATTTAGACTCAGCTGTCCAGTTCTCCCACATCCTATCGGCTTTGATCTTCCATTTTCTCCTCTCCTGTGATAGATATTTACATTACATTACCAGTGAAACACACACGCATGAGGGCCCATATGCGCATATACACGTTCCCCATCAGAGAGTGCTACTGACACCTCCCAGAGGGGTCGTCGTGGTGGAAGACATCCTGCACATCAGACCGCAGGGTCATCGTTATTAGTGTACTTTACGGCAAAGAGCAGGCTCCAACACTTACGCTCAACTAACTGCCGTGAGACACAGGAAGTGGTGTGGCAAAGTGTAAAGGGAATTAAGAGGCTGAAGAAGAGGGGAGGAGGGGGAGGCAGAAAAAGAGGGAGACAGTGAGAAATAAACAGAGAAGTGTCACAGTTCAAACAAAAGAAACAAAAGACAAAGGCAGGAATGGGGCAATAAAGAAAGGTAGGATTGTAAGACAAAGGCACAAAGAGAGTTGGGGTTGATAGAGAAAGACAGACAAAGGGAGATGATGCACTACCTATGCAGAGTACAGCAGGAAAATCTGTCTGGACTCCCCTCCCCAAGCAGAGCACGCTAGGCTATTACAGTAATGAGTGCAAGCACCAGAGTGACATCATGTATCTATAGCATTAGTGATGTATAGACAAAGAGAGTGAAGAACAAAAACCAAGCAAATCCAGGGGAGGCACTGAAGGATATGGAGAAAGACACTGACTGTGGGGTGTAGCAGGGAACAGCCTAAGTGCAGTACATATGACTTGAAAGCAGAAAGGGTTAGAGACAAAGAAAACAGCAATAGGAAATTAATTTACATAGGCTCCTCCCTCATTTGCCTCGCCTGCTTTGTTACACCTGCAGGTGGAAATATCAGCTTGAACATAGCATATTAGATAACAACAAATCCTCCTCACCTCCCTCCTCCCCCTCATCACACACATTTAATTCCCCTCCACAGCCCAGTTCACAAAAACAATAAAACACTTATTGCACACATATGCAAGTCGGTGGCTTTTTCACAAGGCAAGATCGGAATAATGAAGGCAGTGACAAAAGAACATCATTAATTATCTGGTTCTTCAATCCTAATTGGCTGGAGATTATTATCACTGCCTAATGGGATGCACAATGCTTTTAAACTAAAGCACATGATTTGAATGAAATGTTGTACTCATAGAATCTCTCAGTGAATTTACGAGACAGTCGAGCTCATAGTAAACTCATGTACTGGGCATGAATGAGGCTCTCTTGTGCACAATTCCACAGTTCAAAAACCCTAACAGCTGGGAACTGCCCAGTACAACCAGTCTTTATTTATTGGCCACTGGGCTATTCAGAACTGCTGGGGATTTCTAAGGGCACCTTGATGGTACGCTGCAAAAAATCCCTATTGTTAAGCAAAATATTTATAAAGTAACTTGGAGCAAGACTAACACTTCAATTCATCTTCTTTGTTATATATTGATGATGCTCACTTTTGGTTTTGAGTGTGACAACCAATGCAATGCAACAAACAGACTGAATATCCTGGGCCTGGAAATAACTTTGTATGAAAAATTAACCTGGCAAGATTTGTCCTTGATAAGAAAAATAAGTCTTGTTCTGTGATGAAAAACATGAGCTGTACTTTTTGTTCCTTTAAGAAGGATTCTAGGTAACTGTGTTAACTTTAAGTGTTTAAGCACTGTAATAGAACAACCAATTATTTAATCTTACATAAGAATAGGATACCTAAGTGTACAAATTAACAGAAATAATTAAAGATTTCTTCTTAACCACAATTACAAATGCTCATCAATGTCTATTGGCTACTGAAATATAAGCTGCTTGTCTGAGGTATATCAATGATGTTTCCAGAGCACAAAGGCAGACTTTATTCTGGGCAGGCATGGCAGGGGGCGACCTCAGAAGCTATGAAACAGGGGGCCTCTTGAGTGCGACCACCCCAAAGACAGACCACTGCCGGTGCTGACACTGTGAGATCTGCACAGGAATTTACCGTGACAGCGGAAACAGCCTCTCCTCAGGTGAACGTTCATAAAGAGAGGGCACACACACACACACACACACACACACACACAGAAATACACATGCAGACCTTGGCAGTGAACCCTGCTTTAGCTCACCTCCCTCTAACCTTGATGGTGAGAGTCAAGGAAAATGTAAACCTTTCCTCACCTTCTGATCTTCAAAATGTTCTCGGCCTCTCTTACAGCACTGCCTTGTCAGCAAGGTGTCAGATTAACAGTCATATTATCTTTTCTCTTAAAGGGGAAAACAATTAAATCTGAAGTCAGACTTCCCATAACATCTAAACCAGACACTTCTGCCTTGTATGTTTATGTATGTGACCACATAGTTGCCTCCTAGAGGTCTTGCCATCCTGGGAGCAAGTAGTTGGTGGAGAAGAAATACTTCCTGTATTTCTAAGTATTTCAAAAGTAGTGGCACCGAGAGGCTTGATATAGACCAAGACAGAAATGTTTACATCATGGTGTCATCACTTTCGAAGATTCAAAAAACAGCCATGTTAAGAAACTAAGAACTAAAAAAACTAAACCAAGAAAGCCCTTACACTGTCCTTGCGATGTTTTCAAAGTAAGACGGCGGTAGCAGCAGGGCCCCTTCAGAAGGCATCTAAACAAAGTAGATTTACTGGGCAGGGCCAGTCATTGGTTCCGATCTAGATCAATCAGAAAGGCATGCCTGTGAAGAAAGTCTGAACTCTTGTGACCTGGCAGTGCGGGATAAAACAACATGCACCCTGGCTCTGCTTTCAGGTATTTCCGGAGTGCACCTTGGGCCCATTTCACAGTGAACCCACATATCAGCTTTCAGAGTGAAATAATGTGAATCTGTGTGCTTAAGATCACATGTACCTATGCTGGCATGCACACGGCAGCTTCTGTACGCTCGGCACATACACAAGTATGCCGCTAACATGTGTTTCTGATGAGTCAATCTAGATCTGAATTTCAAATAAAGATAATGGGAAGCAGAGCAAGAGTGAATGAAAGGGAGAGGGGGTGGGGTATGGAATCTATAGGTGGGGAGGGAGGGGGGCATTCCTGAGGTCTGATGTAGGAGGTAAATTAAAAATATCCCCAGCTTCTTGGAGGGGGTCCAGGGCAGCTGACACACACTGCTCAGTCAGGGATCTCGCTGCTGATCCAGTAAGCACTCACTCACGGCCAATTATGCTTCCTGTGAAGTGTGCTCAACCCCCCTGCACATCCCTGCCACCCTGCCTCCCTACCTTTACCCCTCTAGCAACACCAGCCAGAGAGAGAAGGCTGTCAAAGAGCTGGGATCAAACCTCCAATCAAACGCTGGCTGTCACACACCCAGGTGATGATTAATGGCTTATATTCTCTGACCCAGAGAAGAAAGGAGAACAGAGAGCAAGCTACAGATGGGAGTTTTCAACTCATTACAAAGCACAGTAACATGTGTTGAGAAGACCAGGCGTCTTCCGTGTGCCTGTGCAGCTCACCAACTGGCACTGGCACGCAATTATAGCGTCGAGAGATGAAAGTTCACTCCATTTAGTAAGCAAGGCTGTCAAGGTTTTCTTCGCTTCCGGGCAAATTAACAAATTAGATACAAGGGGTTCACAGTTCACCTGTGTTTCAAATTGTCAAAGAAACCAGAGGTTCTCACTTCTTTTCTCACTCACACACACACACACACAGTAAGGGTCTTGCCACTGGCGTCCAACCGTGTTCTACGGTGGAAACCAAACACTGGTCTGTTTTGACTGAATGTGATCCTTGTTTCCGGGCTGAATGCTGCCAGAGGCAGATTGATGGCTCTCACCCAGAGGAGGACGTTTACAGGAAAATCCTCCTGGCTGGAATTCGCCTTCTTTTTTATATTAGAATTGAAACAGAGGGTCACAGTCATGGCTCTGCAGAGGGAAAGTGTTCCCCAAGTGATAATGAAGGGAATTTAGCTGTGCATATCATCACACACACAAGCTTGTACTTCTGGGAGTTGCATCTCTAGACTCAGGCGTTTACATGCCTGACAGTAAACTTTAAACTAACCTCAGCCTGCCCCTGCTACTAATCCTTATCTTAAACAGAATTCTTGAATCTTGTTTTTCATAATTCTGACATCTCATCTCTGCTATGACGACACGAGCAAAGAAACTGACAGAGCTCATCTAACAGCCCAATGGTGCTAAGAAATGTAAGTGATCAGATTGGAAACAGATCCAGAAACAGCCATATAGTTAAAACTACCTTATAGGTCAAGACTGAACTACTGAACTGTAGTAGATGTTTACAACAGAAACATATTTGTTTTCTTGTATGTATACTTTTCACCCTGTGTGATGTTGAGATGATGCAAAATAAATTAAAACTTGTGTTTTTTAAAAGTCATTAAAGATGTATGTTGTAGAGCCATTCCACCTTGGAAAAACTACAGTTCAAAGAAATCATTAAAACACCCAAATTACCATTCATGCCCATGATGAGTGCAAAAACCTCTGACCACAAGTATATATGGGTTAACGTGTTTATTAACCCATCACACTCATTGGCAAAGCCATTTCATTTCCTCATATGTCACTGAATAGTGAAAACCTCTGGGCTGTTGACTTATTGACAAGCGGACACCACAACGGATGACTCCACAAATTTGATTTAGCAGCCTTTCACGCCTGATGCCCTTCCTGATGTAACCCTCCAAAGGACTTGTCTCCTCCCGCTCTTCAGACATTAATCATTTGGATGTTAGGCAAATGTGTTAACCACTACACTCTGGAGTCACAGTGTTAATACATATACAGTACTGTGCAAAAGTCTTGAATCTTTATATTCTGGTAGGAAAATGAAAAATACAGATGTGCCAATGTATTGGAACGCATGCAAACATAAATGGAAATACATTATAAAATACAAAAACAGAGTTTGTAAAATTCAACCTTGGTGTGGTATGACCACCTTTAGTTATCAACACAGCCTGAACTCTCTTAGGTAAAGTGTCCTGTAATTTCTTTAAACAGTCTTCAGGAACAGTGCTGCAGGCGTGTTGAAGGACATTGAAAGCTCTTTTTTAGATATTGGCTGTCTTTTGGTTTTTCTTTGTCAAGCTGATCCGACACTGCTTCAGTAATGTTGCTCTCTGGGAGTGATATGCAAACCATGACAGATCCTCCACTGTGCTTTACAGATGGCTGTAGACACTCACTGTTGAACCAAATCATCTGCTTGTCTAACTTCCCCAGATTTTTTAAGGACACACTGCACAGTACATGGAGATATGCCAAATTTACAGATATTAGCTCTTGGGTAATTGCCTTGTTCTTTAAAAATACTATTTTATGGCCGTTTTAAAATTGGAATAAATTATGCCTTTTAGTCACTGGCAACAAAGTTCCTAAAGATAGAATTTAAAATTGTCAGATTAGCATGGGCTCTTTCCTAAATTGTCTGTTATTCGTAGACTGCTAACTCAAGGGATGAACACTGATTCGCTCCTTGAGTTAGGCGACTTTTATATGTCTGAATGATTCACGGGTCTGTGGCTTAAAAAAAAACCTACATAAACAACAAAAACTTCCTTTTAGAGATGGTCAGGTAAAAGGGCCGGACTGAAACTGAGGAAAAAGGCAGCCAATATCTAAAGACAAACTTCTAAAAACTTCAGAAAAGCTTTTGTAGCACTACTGCTCAAGACCATTTTGAACAACGATTACAAAAGTTTGGCTCCTTGGAACCAAACTGAAAGGAGTTAGCAGTGGATTAAAAGTTTTGCACAGTAATGTAGGCCAAGTTTCCCTAATATCAGGTTTTACCAGCGAAGCAACTGTAAAATAAGGTCCACACTCTCGGGATCTGAACATGTAGCTGGTCCTAACTATACAGGAAGTATAAGAAACCTCATTGTCAAGTATACAGAGACATGCAAACGCAACACAAAGTCTCATATATACACATTGAAGGATGTATTTGTACACACAATCCTACTCCCTGTCTTTATAGCTTAAATGTGTTTACACATGTGAAAACTAACAAAGATGTACAGTACATGCCTGCGTATACAATGAAACAAACAGCAACAAACATTATTTACAGTGGGTGTTACAGTTTGCCTCCACATCCCGCATCTCCTAAACTTCTTGTGTTAACCCCACCCCCCCCCCCCCACACACACACACACACACACACACACACACACACACACACACACACACACACACACACACTAATTAAACTGAACTGAAATGAAAAGCTGATCTGCCATTCCTCCAAAGCAGCAGGAAGATAGAGGAGTGATTTCCGCTGTGAATCGATAGGACAGAAAGACGAACACTTATTAAAGTTTCAGCGGAAGAAAAAATAAGATAAGGAAAGACAAGAAGGGAAGATAGAGGGAAGAGGCTGAACAGGATAATGACTGGTGCTATCAAACATGTTGCATCATGCAAACTGTTGTGTATTAATCGCTGTGGGCTTGTCATTTCTTCATTTCTGTCCATCAGATTTCTTCATGTTGCATGTCGGTTATCGTGAGATAAGAAGAGATAAACTGTAGATACAAACACTAAAACAGAGGGGAAGGGGGAGGGTGGCGTGAAAGCAACAAAGATCATAAGAAACTGAGAGGGGAGATGTGGAGGAAGAGAGATAGACGGGCTGTGGTGACAGTGATAGAGAATGAGCAGACTCCTGGGACAGCAGCAGAAGCGAGTCCATCGATTCAGGACAGTAAGCTGGCTCACATTTCACCTCCTCAGCGGTAATACCAGCGCTTTGCCATGGAACTGAGCCCCATATCCCGTCTGGACAGGGTCACCTCCACTTTATAAGTGTCTGTCTGTGTGTGTGTGTTGAGTGAGGTGGTGTTGGGGGGTGGAGGGTCATGTGCATGTGTACAAAGTCAGGAAAACAGAAAATGTGGTATTGAATTTTTAAAGTTTTTTTTTTTATTATTATTATTTTAAACCGGCTAAACAATAGTCACATAAAAATAACTTACTTCCATGGTATATCACATACACATAAGACAGCAGGGACAAGGAAATGAGCTTCTTTTTGTTGCCCTGCTGTACAACCACATGGCATCTAAACATTCTGTAAAGTCTGGCACATCCCGTAAGTCATATGCTCGACTCATCAGAGGGAACTGATATCCTGAATGAATCACATCTATCCAGAAGGGTGGACTACAGGGAGACTGGACTGGGTTCTCAAAGCCGTCCACTGTCATCCAAGAGGGCCAAACCATGTGACAGACGACCGAGCATGTGGCATCTCCCTGACCCCTGACCCGGAAACCTTTCCCCTATCTGCCCCTGCTGTGGCTAACGGATGGCCCGGGACCTCAGTGACCACTGACCACTGGGACTCTTTTGTGTTAGTGATCAATCACATCAGAAGAGGTCACACAGGGGTCAGATCCCAACCAGGTGAACTTTGACTCTCCAGTGTGGGATCTAGCTTGTGGTATTTGGGTAGGGTGTCTATAGGACAGATAACACTGAGATCTGCAGATAGATGACAGATAAGACAGATACAACATTAGCAATGTGTGTGTTTATGAAAACTGACCACAAAGCCTGCGCACACTTGACAATCTGATGCAAGGACACCAACTCCAAGCAGAGAAAAAAGAAAACAACAACAGGTCTTCTGTATCAATTATCAATTGAGAATTCCATAGAGAGAAAATCTACAAATTCTCTGGCTATTCACATTTTTCCAAGCGGTCAGCTAAGGGCTGTTTTCTGGACTTGAGTCAAAACCTTTTCATTACCAGTTAGGTTTATACCCCACCTGACAAAGATGACCACCCAGGAAGCCAGCGACATTTACAGTGAGCCGTTTCAGCCCATTAGCCAGCATCAGATCCCCAAGCTTCAGCACCTCGTGAGCAACATGACCAGCGGGTCTAGGATTTAACTAAACCACAAGAGCACCGCCATCACCACCTCCTCAATCTTTTCTTGGACAATAAAGCCTGGTACTCTAACAGGAAGAAGAAATACGGTTTCTCATAGACTCCTTCCTGCTTGTAAGGGACCAAGCAGTCAAAGGATACCCAGGCACAGGTATAATTTTTTAAATGTGGGTTTTTTTATACCCCATAAACACAAAGATGATATCAAAAAATATAATCCTGAAAAGAGGCTATTTTAATAAATGTGTCGGCCTAAAAAAAGAGGTCAACTGATTAGAACTCTACACGAAAACAATGCTTAACAAAACCTAAACAAAGTGACTCAATGAAAGACAGCTCAGTCTATATACTGGTAGAGTAAACCAAACACAGGGGGAAGCCACAGGGTCAATAAATAACTTCATATACAGAAACCACATTCTCACCCATGTGGACAAAGACGATGGTTCAGTCCATTTTGCTGGCCCTTTGGCTTAAAACAGCTGAAAACCAATTGCGCATGCCATCATTTATAATGCAATGTAGTGTCATGATGTGTAGTACAACAACAAACCAAAATTGATTAAATCAAACTAACTGCGCAACAATGTGGGAGCCTAAAGTCTTGTGGTTGTGGACATGACATCACACTGCTGTTTTACTGCTATTATTTCACATAAATTCTCACCCAAAATCACAATGAAACGACAAAGGGAAACTGTGGATAACAGTTTATATCCTATACATGAATGTGTGTGTCGGTTGGGTGTGTGTGTGTGTATGAGAGAAAGAGAGACCCAGATGTTCTTACAGGAAGAGACAAATTTAGAGTTCATCCCTCGTATATTTGGACATCACTCACTGACTGATTTATAGAAACAAAAAAGAAGTTCAAAGACATTTTAACCCAAAATATCTTCAATTTCACGACTTTGAAATGTCCGGGACAGCCCTGTAGACAGTTTCATAGATTTAACTTTCTACGTTCACAGACTGAACTTCTGAACTCATGCCGATCCGAAGTTAAAGTTAAAAACCACAGAGGA
The DNA here is from genome assembly GCF_013358895.1 of Oreochromis aureus. NCBI lineage: Eukaryota > Metazoa > Chordata > Actinopteri > Cichliformes > Cichlidae > Oreochromis > Oreochromis aureus. The sequence continues at coordinate 12,885,386 of NC_052956.1, read as the reverse complement.
CTCGTCATTCATGTACACTAAACTCACAGCACTCTTGCCCCTGGTTGGCTTCGCTGCTCAAGGGACGCATCTTAAGCACTGCTAAACTAACATCACACTGGTCTCGGGTCAGGAATTAAACACAAGAGAAAAGAGGGGCTATAGAATGATTTTGGCCTGTGGCAGGCGCTTCTCACAGGAAGTTTATTTTTGTTGAGAGCCATACGGCTCACATACAGAGAAAACATCCAGAGAGAGCTGCCCGTGCACACTTTCAAACATAAACACAGACATGAATGATTAACAGGGAAATTCCTCTTTCATTCATACTATAGCATACAAGCATATTAGAAATGTTACTAATGGGGCTTTTCTCTTTTGAAATCTTTCTCTGAAGTGCAAGGTGTTTTTTTTTTTGTTTTTTTTAAACCCTGTTGTGGCATTTTTTTTTCTTTTCAAAATACTGAGCTCCCTCTCACTTTGACCATCTGGCTGGTCAAACAGATAGTAGTCTCAAAGGTCACAACAGCTAGGGTCCTTCATGACCCTGTCAATACCAGTGCCGCACTTATCTGTAATGGAAGCCACTCTGTGAGACTGGTAAGTGTGGTGGGGGGTTGTGCGCTGGGTACTGCGAGCAAGTGTGTGTATGCATTTGTCTTCATATGTGTGAGCAGTGACTGTGCTCAAATTATTCAAGTGTGAGGACTGTGTCCTTGAAACGCTCACCGGTCAAGGGTGCATCTGTCAACTGTCTGCTGGTGTCTGAGTGTGCAACGAAAGGCGAAGTAAGTCTGTAGCCTGTTTCTGGGAACTAGTACATCAAGGGGTTAGTATGGGCCGGAAACAGCACTCTGATAGGCGGCTGAACACTAAATAATAATAATCATCATCATCTTTTTTTAATGTATTGTACTGTGCAAAAGTCTTGAGTCACCCCTCAAGTCTTTATGTTTTTGCTATGAAAATGGGAAAAGGTGCAGCAATTTATTGAAGCACGTAAACATGCATGGGAATGCAGTATTTAGGGGAAAACCAATTCTAATGTGTTTGAAAGCCAGTATTTGGTATGATCGCCTTTAGTCTTGAACATAGCCTAAACTCTCTTAGAGCAAACTTACTTGTAGTTTCCTTTAAGTAGTCTTTAGGAAAAGTTCTCCAGGATTCTTGAAGGAAAAGAATGCACATTTGAATTCATCACTCCATAAGTTCTGGTGCCTCTGATTTTCAGTCCAGTTCTTGTGTAATTTATCATACATCAGCCTTTTATCCCCGTTTCCCTTCCTTAAGAACAGTCACTCTTCTATTGAAGCAATTTTTGATAAAGCTTCAGCAAACAGCAGATGGGTCAACTCAGGGTTCAGAGGCATCCCAAGTCTTTGCTAGACTTTTGCTATTAAAGACATAAGTGTTAGATACTATTCATCTGCAATAGATAGTTGACAAGCCTGCCACTTCTTCTTCTGTCCTCCACCTGTTCAACTCAATGTTTTTTTAAGTACAGGCTGCACACTTCCAAGTTTTCATAAACTGGTGCAAAAATTGAATTTTATGCTTTTATGCATTATCATTGCCATTTTTCATAGATTCATCTGTTGAAATATGAACAAATTATGTGTTTTTGTGACCGCTACACTGCTGTAATAGATCTTAAGGTACCCACACCTAGCAAATGCTGCTTTAACCCATTTTTTTCCACCCTATGTCTTTCACACAATAAAGGACATAATGTATACAAGAGTAGCAGCCTATAAAAAGCCTTGTTGGAATGAAAGTGTCCTAGCTATAGCTAGCACTGGGAGCATGGATGTTCCTGCGCTTGAGCCAGATAATAATGAAATGCTGGTGTCAGACAAGAGACAGGGAAAAGAATCAGGCCTGTGGAACAGGAGGGCTAATAATAGCAGCTGAAACTGTGCTATTCCCACCACTGACTGAGGGACCATCATCACACTTCTATGCACACACACACACACACACACACACACACACACACAGAGGCTCAGACAGACAGACACACACACACTGGCTTGGCACAGAGTTTAAACAGTAACCTGATCAAGCCACCGCAGAAACCAAAGCAATCAGGAATCAAAGCAAATCCAGTGTGCATGCAGAACGTGCATGTGCGTGCATGTGCCGTACAAATGTGAACACGTGAGGAAGTGTGTGTACAGCGAGTAGGGCGAGTGAGCCAAAGATAAATGGAAGCAGAGTTTGGTGGAAACCACTTTCCCCTCCATAAAGTGAGGGAGAGCATGTCTCTGATGTGCCCTACCAGAGAGGAAAGAAGGCCTTTCATTCAGCATGAGGAGATCTGTCTCTTCTCCTCTAGCCCTTCATTTCCCCCCTCATCTTCACTCCTAGAGAGCATCTGAAGCCCATTCTCTCCCTCCGCTCCCCTCTCCATCAGCCGCAAATATAACAAAAGTCTCTCCCTGACAAGACGAAAGGCTTTCTGCTCCTAATTGTACCCAGCCGTCACAGAGACGAAGGAGGTGAGGAGATCGGGAGAGAAGAGGAGGGACGAAAGAGGAGAGGAGAAAGGACTAGGACAGGGAAGTGGACTTAAAGCAGGAGAGAAGAAAGGAAGAAATGAAAGATGTGTTTGTTCAGTACCACATGCTGACACGTCTCTCTTATCTCTTGCCCAGCCAAACCATATGCCCCTAGGCCACAGAGGGAGGGAGGAGAGAAGGATGAGGTGTAAGTGTGTGAGAAGGATATAATAAGTCTTTGCAGGATGCAGAAAATTGTGACAGAGGCATATGCCATGCGTACTGTAGGTATGAGTTATTCAAGGTCAGCCAGGGAGACAGACACAGAAATCTGAAGATGAATAGAAGGCGTGAAGAGCGGATGGAGAAGAGATACATGGTGAGGCCCTGTCTCGAACCAAAGGGGCTTCTGCCTTGACCCACAGCCCTTTCGCTTCCCCGCAGCTTCTCGGTTGCCTGTTGACCACACACGCCGCCTGGCACAGCGCGGACGCCAACGCCGCACGACACAGAGCCGCCATCAAAGTCTCAGACACTCCAGCAGCAGGAGCCATCAGGCCTGGCTGAATGGAGGAAGAAGAAGCAGAAAAAAACATAAGCGTTTTGGTAATGCACAGGCTTTCAGTCTGTGGAAAAACAAAAGCGGACTCAAATAGTGAATGTCAAGCACCATTTCGACTGCTACTGTATTTTGGAACAGTTCTGTTTGGTTAGTTTTGGGTTACGGCCAGAAATCAAAGCTTGTCAAGACCTTAACATATAGCGAAAGGTTTGATTTGTTAAGTCGAATGGTGAGTTTAATGTACACAGTAGCAGCCTGACTGGGTGACTGGGGCACTCGCTATATATGTGTGGGTGGGTGTTTGTGACTGGCCTCACATGTTCAACTCCAACTGAACCATGTGTCTGATTCTCCCTGTTTATTGGCTGAAAACTGATACCTTTAAGGGCTTCATTCATGCCACATTACGTGAGGTAAATTCAATAGCTCAGACATCATGGTTGGCCCATTCACCTCCTTGCCCTGGGTGATTTTTACATGTTGGATGTCTGCGCCTCCCCGCGTTTTCCTTCACAGAAACTGCTGTGTTTCCCAGTGCTCTGCTGCTCAGCCTAATTTCTCTTCAACACCTTCAGTCTGGGACACTATACGTGCCCAGAGGGCCGGTGAAGTCGGTTTTATTTTATTCAGTGTGAGTTTTACGTGCTTTTAATAGGGCCAGAAATTTATGCGGGTGGGGATTTTATCTGCTAGATTCCGACGTGTGAGCTCACATTACTGGAGCAGCATTAGATGTAAACTCCTGGAAAGTACACTGCTTCTAGGAATAGATTCAAGCGTGGGTGCTTGTGTTTGTGTGTGTCAGTGAGCGTCCAGCTATCTGCAGCTCATGCTGTGGATTTACAGTGCGCCTCCAAAGTATGCCACCAAGTCTTCTCACACGCATGCACGCACAAAAACAAGCACACGCTCCTGGGCGCGGAAGGTGCGCTCTTTATCACTGTGACATTTCCATTTAACACGCAGCCCAGCAGCTCGTACATTCACATCCATGTTTCCTGTGCCCCATGCCGAGGCACAATAGCAACCACTTAACATTTAGCAATAGCAGATCAGCCCCAAATTCTTCCACTTTCCACCGCTTCCATGGGAAAGCTCATTATTTATCTCTGATTTAGAGTGACAAGAATTATGAAGGGGCCACGGTCTGCTACCGAGAAACAAAGGAAGCACGGGCTTACTGCTGGTTTATGGTGCACATTTAGAAGCCGTTTTAGCTGCACTGAACTTAACTGTTAAGCTGCAGTGGATGCAAGTTATGAGGAGAGACAGAAGGAATATGACAGCAGTTTCCAACCTGAGGGGTGGAAAGCGTTCCCGACCTAAGTCCATAGGTCATAGGAGAGATTTAAAGAGCAATTATGCCAAAAAACTTTATTTATTTATGTATGCTTTAGTCTAAAATTTATTTTGGAAAATGCTTTCACCTCCTGATATTGCTTTAAATCATTCAGGATGACAGAAAATAACTACTGTAGCTGAAGACTGCATGTAGAGGTCATTGGTTTTCATTACTTCACAATAAAATGCTAATTATCCTTTTCAATATTTGGCCTAAAACATACCAATAACACTACACTAAACACTACAGGCTTTGATCAGATTATCATCATCAGGTTCAGCAGATCTCACTATACTGTACATCAACACGTCAGCTCTAGATGGAGTTTTCAGGGTAAATAACATTACAGCAATATGCAAGCTTGTTAGCATGATCCAGAGGAGAGGAGGGACAATCTCTAAGAAGTCAGTTATTTGAAATTAACTTGATATATAGGTGTCACTTTGGAGACCTCATATTTTTTTCAGCCACCACTTCAGAAACATGTAGGTCACAGTATGTTGGACTTCTGTTCGTGACTGCATCTCACCTCTGCTTTAATGTAAACCATATGTGACGGATGAGGACTTTTCTCCACTCTTTTATTCGCTGCCGACGGATGCTGACCCGAGGCCGTCCCGGCTGCCCCCCAGCCCCGGGAGTTCCACGTCGGCCTACAGGCCCTCTCTCCGCCCGAGGGACGCCCAGCGTCAACGTTTAACACGGCGATTAATCACGCACAGCGGAGGACGTGCTGCACAGAACACGGGCAATCACCTCCATTAAAGCGGGGGAGCTCCGGCGGACACAGAGAGCACTTTGTGCCGGGAAATACGGGTCATTGTCTGCCGCGACGCCCGGCCGGTAGGGAGACATAAAGGTGGACTTTGTGTGAGTGTTTAGACAAGCTCAGCCAGGCTTCCAAAAACCGCATGTGTGCCACATTTCCTCTTTCATATATCCTGATTTAGTTACCAGGATTACACGGGATAAAATAACGCCTCTTTCCTTCCCCATCTCCCACTGATCAATTAAAGGTGCTTCTCAAAAACTCAAAAAAATAATGAGTCTGTTTATAAACAAATGGCATCGATTAAACCAAACACGTGTGCACATAACAAGGTTGATTACCTTTCTACGTTTATAAATCTATGCATTGATTGGCATCCACAAGTGGTCTCTACCGCCCCCTACTGATTCTGCTCCGGTTTCGTTAAAGCAAAGAAATCATAGCCCTAAAAGAGAGCCATAAATGTCAGACACCTTGCTATTTATAACTGAACTGCACCTTTCTGATAGTGTCCAAAAGTTGCACTTTGCATGCTCTGGACCATTTTGGGAGACTGGCTGCTGAAGTGGTCTGTAATGACTATCTAAGGCTATAAACTAAATTGATCATTTTAATTTAAAATAACGTGACTTTAGTATGTTCATAACTTCCCTCCCTTGCTTCCACTGCTTGTTTCTCTAAAGCTCCTGATTGTATCACACCATCTGCATCAGTTGTAATAAAAATGTTCACTGCTGCAGAACAGGGAGATGGTGGACACGTTTCCAGGGTTCTTGACAGGTAGGACATTTTGTTCTGAGCAGCTGAGCAAACTTAATAAGGTGATAAGATCAAAAGCTCCATAAACAGGTATGTGTGCAGACGAAAAATAAATGTTATGTGAGACCAGATGGAATAGAGTGAAGCAGTAAAAACAGATTGCAATCACTACAGATCACAACCACCACATTATCAGGGAGGTATATATTTGGTGGCAGGGAATATAACTCATAAATTTCACCTTTGTTTGAAATACACAATTGTTTTTTTGTTTCTTATGAAATTATGCACACAGTATAGTAGTGAGCCTCTTCTATAATATCATTTGTTCTGCTACTTTTAGCATTTGCATAGACATCTACTAATGTGATCAATGTATAGAAAGTTGACAATTGGCAGACAGCATGCTTTAGGAGTGGAGCTGATCAAGACAGCTGTCAAAGAGACTTTTCATTGGCCCAGTAGGAAGCTGGACAGCAGCGTCCCTGATGGGGGCTCTTCAGCCTGGCAGACATACAGGCGGGCAGAGCCGGGTGAACGACTTGGCACTAGAAGTGGAGCTGGCATTCTGGTGAAGCAGTGGCTGGCACCAAGACCAAGCTGGCCTCTCCAGTGGCAAAGAGGGAGATCTCACACATACACACACTCTGCCACACTCCTGCTGAGGAGCAAACGGAGGCTGGCAGGGAGGGCTGCTCTTCAAAAGCTGCTGTTGTCTGGAGATGGCTTTCATGTGAATGGGGGCCTTAATAGGCGTTGTGCGACGGCTCTCGTTGCACGCTGAGCACCGAGTGATCCTCTTCTGTTGGGTTTTAATTAATAAGCAATGTTTGAAGGCCACAATGCACTTGGAGGGACAACACAGTGACTTCTTGGTGGCCTTGATGCTGTTTGTTTTTGAGTCGTACTCAGACTCCCACTGAGGTGACCACATAAACAGGAGGGTGCTGACATTTTTCATCAACTTTTTTTTTTCCACTCCAAAAAAACAAAACACTCGCATGGCTACAAGTGCTGCAAAGTGCTTTCAGTTATGAAGATGATTAGCAATACCTCTAAGACTGATTAAAAGAAATTATAACCTCACATTAGTCACTTATATGAGTAGGCAGAATGAATCATACTGGTATAATACCATCAGGATAACAAGTTCTAATGGAGTCTACTTGCAAAATGAAGTTGTGTCTCTGACCTTGTTTTTAAATAAATACTAGCCAGCATCTTTAACAATTTGTCCCCAATGTGGTATATCAAGCCACCCATGTTCCACCCATTACTGTCTCAACAAAGAAGTTAAAAAAAATGCTACATGTAATACACAGTATTTTAAAAACAACAGCAAGGTATTAATACTTTCTCTGTGGAGGAGTTAATGACTGATTTCTGTAAGGACTGCAAAGCACAGGTGAAATAACCCACAATTCACATAGTTGATTCTCTCATGGACCTAGGATGCCATCTGGTGGATTATTAGGACATCAGCAACAAAGTACACCCCCAAAAAACTTGGGACACCTTGTCTGCTAGTTGGAATATAATGGTAATACTTGAGTCCCAGGAATTACAGATCTTTCTTCAGTTTTAACACTATTGCACCTTTTGACCTTCTAGTTTGTGGAACCATTGTGAACCAAAAAGAACTGTCTGCACTACAGAAACAGGGGCATCCATCTTCTAGCAAGGAGCCAAAAAATGTGCAAGATGTAGTAAAGTAGATGCAGCCAAGAACAGTTGATTACTAGGACAAAGGGTAGTAGGACATCTTACAGCAAAGATCATTTTAATGGTCCCAAATTTTCTGAACAACTAAGTGTACACTCATGTAAAAGAAAGGAAAAACAAAAGATATGACAAAATTCATCACATCTAGAATTCCACTCAATCTTTAATCAAGACGGGATTACAAATTCTCCAAAAAATCTGCAGTTTCAAAGGGCAAAAAGGGTAAAACTAGCTCACCTACTGAGGTCTTTAAAAACCTGTTCAAGTGTGACTGAAAACGTCCTGAACATTTAAAGGCAGGTCTTTTTTTGTAGTCATTTACAAAAAAAAAAAAAAAGAAAGAAAAAAAAAAGACTGTGACAAATACAGAACATAAAAGAAAATAATGAAGAAACTGCTGGCTTTTTTTCCTCTTCGGAGAAACAACGTCCGCTGAGGAACGGCGACACTGATGACATCATCAAATGACAACAAGGACAGCGCTTTGCCACATGCTGCCTCCCATCTGGTCCTATATGCTAACTTAAAACGGGAGAAAAAGCAACAGACAAAGAGAAGGGAGAGAGCAGGGGAGAAAAGAAGGAGAAAGGAACAGGAAGGAAGTGGATTCTGAGGAGGGGACGGGGGTGCGAGTGGTGGTTCTGGGTCTGAATTGGCCGACCCGTTTGGGCCGCTGTGATGTCCTTCCCTGAGTGGGGGGCAGGTGGGGGTCAGTGGGTTATGGTCCGAGCCCGCGAGCTCTCTGGGATTTCAGTCTGTGTTGTATGTGTTTTTTGTATGTGGTCTTTTCCTCCAGTTGCTAAATTACCAAACTCATGGCTCATACTGTTTGAGTCCGCTGAAGATTTATTGAGTGAATTTTTTTTTCCCCTCTCCAAACTTTCAATCGTCTCTTCCCATTTTCAGACGGTTTTTCCACTCCTGGTCTCCTGATTGGCACTTGTATGAATTGGACTAGTGTGAGGAGCCTTCAGATCCATTCACAGTCTGCTCCTCATGTGGCCACCCGTTGACACTGAGCGGTGGTTTTCATTCATTCAATTTGTTTACAAGTTTGATCATTCTTGTGTAAAGTCTATGCACTGAGACTGCCTGAGCGGTGCACAAGCTGAGACAGTGACGCTTCTTTAGGAGCTCAGCTTGGACTTCTTTGAGGGTGGCAGAGGGTCTTCTTTACTCTCTCCATCCTCCTCCTCTTCCTCCTCCTCGTCATCATCATCAGGATAGTCCACAAGTCCCACCAAACCTCCCTGAAGCAGAAACGAGACACCCAGTTTGCCAGAAACTGCAATTATTATTTGCAGACATGTTTTAACGCTGCTTTCTTTATAACTAGCAATCATATGCCCATTACACATACATATCACAACTACTAAACTCACTGCATTTTTTCCATTTTTGTATATTATTTGGTGTTAATTTTCCTATTTTGAGCAGTGAGTCTTCTGTTTTTAGAGATCTATTAAATCCATAAATAACACACTTTCTGATAATCTCCATCCCCCTTCTATTTTTCCACCATCTAAATAAAGTCAGCTAGGAAAAAGATCCCAGTCTAGTGGCACAATGGTTATGATGTCCAGTTTTTGTATTATATAACAAGACTAGAGGGGGAGTTGTGAGAAAATTAACAGTATAAGTGTGAAGATTCATAGCTAAAGCTAATTTTTTACTAAATCCTTTACTTAAGTGTTTAAAGCAGCGGTCCCCAACCTTTTTTGCGCCACGGACTGGTTTATGCCCGACAATATTTTCACGGACCGGCAATGAGGTGTCGCGGATGAATACAACAAAATAAAACTAGTGCCGGTACCGAAAAAAAGAAGATTCATTCATAACACACGTGAAAAGACCCAGGAAAACCGAGTTAACGATAAAAACGATAACAAAATAACGTTGAAAACCGATAAAAACCCTGAAACCCATACATTTCACACCTGAGCCTCAACTCTCGCGGCCCGGTACCAAACGACTCACGGACCGGTACCGGTCCGAGGCCCGGGGGTTGGGGACCGCTGGTTTAAAGCATTGTCAACACTGTGCAAATCATTTTTTTGACTTTGCTCATAAAAACAAAATGTTGACAGGTACCTTTGTGGTTACAGTTGTGGTGGAGGGTGAGCTCCGTGCGCCTGAGCCTGGAGACCCCGGCGATCCTGGAGAACCTGGATTTAGTGAGGCAGATGAAGGAGGGCTGGAGAGGCTGGTTTTAGTGGAGCCCGAGAAGGAAAGCTTGAAACTGGGATTCTGTCTGCCCGACAAGCTCGACTTTCCCAATACTTCTTTCTCCTCTGTGTCTTTCACTGTGGGTAAAGATGATGAGGTGAAAAAGAAAAGGTCATGCTCTCATTCAAAAATTTTTTTAAATATTTGAGGGGTGAATATAATTGTCTCCTCTGCAATCAGGACAGGCTTTTGCAAGACTTATTTCCCTTCTTAGGTGTCTCTCACTACTTATATTACATTATGTGCAAAGGCCAATGCACCATTTTACTATTTTTTTTCCCAAGTAAAATCTAAATAACTGTTCCCTTGGCTCTGCAACACCTTAGAAGCAAATTTCAGGAAATTACGTTTGGTAGTTTTTGCTTCTTGCTGACAACAACACAAACAACTTTCATCTGGGGGGAGGAATAATGTAAGAACTATATACACTGGTGATTTCCCCATGACTACACCTAAAGCTGTCAATCAATGTAACCGAGACAACCCAATTACAATGTATTTTTCACTTAAAATTTGCCATTTTGATTGTAATTTATGCCAAATATATTTGGTTGTTTTTAACACTTATTAATACTGTCAGTTTACTCTGGACATGACCACAAAAAATCCAAATGTGAACGTCCAACAACAAATGCACATTCACAGCTGTCTAGCTATATTCTCTTCTTGGTTGCTCCTTAGAGGCTTTTCGAGATTTTTCATTGTATCTGTAACCCTGAAATACTGTTTATAAAATCTATTCTTTTATCAAATTGACAGGGGCTTCATTTTCAGAAATAATCAGCTAGTAACAACAATTAATATAATAAACTAACTAAAGAATGGGATTCTTTCCAACTCCAATTTCCCACCAAACATCACAAGTTTCCTTACACGTACATTTCTTTCTTTCCATGAACTTGCTAATTGGTTCCATGAGGTCTTCCTCGCTCTTCATTTTATCAGAGGGAGGAACAACTGCCTCGCCATCCTCAAGGTCATCTTCATCTGCGTTGAACCACATCTCCTCCTCATCCTCCAGCGTCCGTGCATCACGGCGGAAGCGGTGGTTCCTCAAGATGGAGCGCATGCTGTCAAAGAAAATGCACAGCTCAGTAATCAGGGGGAAAAAAAGATTTTCTATTCTTTGAAAGCTCTTTTGTTGGCCAAATTTCCTCTTACGGAACTAATGTAAACCACGTTTGTGGTTTACATTAGTATACACATACACATGAGTATACACATAGCCCAAGAAGCTGTTATAAAACATACACCACATTGGTTTAAAAAATTAAGTCGATATTTTATAACATGAAATTTAACAGAAGTATTACAGATTAACAAAACAAACCCATCCAGTTTCACTTTAAGAGTCATAGATGAGCAACTGGTCTATTGCTTAACTATTAACGGTTAGACTGCGTTTAGTTGCAAAACCTTCTGTATAAGTGGAAACTTGCTTTTGTACAGTTGGTGAAATACAAGTGTAAGGATGCATTTCAAAAGAATATAAACTAGGCACGACTTACAACACAGCAGCTCAAAATAGCACTATGACTCAACACATTTGCCTTCACAAAAAAACAATTCATGAAAAAAAATTTCATCAAAATTAGTCATTCAAGATGTCACACGCACTTTTTCCATTTAGTGTCAGACCCAAACACTGTCTGTCAATATATAATTAGATAAAGGCAGCAGTCAAGCCAACATCTTCTTACCTATCAAGTTTGGGGTTGTCCTGCCTTTCTCGTTGTTGTTCATACCGCAGTTTTAGGCCTTTAAATGTCTGGACGTAGTCCACATCCTCAAGAGCCTTCCAGTAGTTCTCTATTATATGAGCAGTTAGAGACTTCACATCCTCCTGGGAGCAATGGCAATCAGGAGCGGAGAACACAGAAATGGTAGCAGAGGGGGAAAGTATGGGAAGAGAAAAAGATGGGCAGTTTACAGTTTTGCCAATGAGGGAAATACAAAAGGTAGATTAGAACTAACTCTAATGAATGCACACATAACTGGACTCTGGGCATTTTCAGACCTATAGTTCCTTTACTCTGGTCCAAATCAGTTGATGAGTTTGTAAACCTGTAGCTTTTTCTTCTGTTGTTTTCTTTCTTTTTACACTGACAAAACCCCAAGCTAACTTCACCACCACCTCCTGAAAACGGTCTTGGGCATGGTTGTTTTGGTCAGAACCAAACAACCTTAAAACACATCACAGTTTGGTTTAAATGGAATTAAGACCATAGGTGTGAAAATACTTGTAAACTTTTAGGGATTTAGTTTGACAACATACACATATCAGTTCCTTTGATTAAATATAAAATCACTTAAGATAGGCATTAATAAAGTATTCTCTCTAACAAATAATTACAGCAATGTTTGCACATCAGTTAGCCATGCATTGGTTTTTTTAAACCTGTAAGACATGACCAGTTTTTTCAGTACAGGTTTTACAGGCTCTTCAAATGTGAGAAGCAGAAGCAATAAAAAACAGGAACAAAAACCAGTAACACAACAAGTGAAACCAAACATTTTTCCCTCCAGCTTCCCAAACCAAGTTAACTATGAGATATACAGACAGCTATTATGGCTCTCTGACATCATTTATATGCTGATCATGTTGCTCAAGGTTCTTTTGTGTTAAATATATACTGCTGTTTACCTATTAAATTTTGGTATGAAAAATACTCACCACACGAACATACTCAAACATCTCAATAATAGCAGAGTTCATGAGATTGTAGCGTGAGCCATTATTGAGGAAGGCCTTGATGACAGGTTCAAAGAGAAAATTTCTCATGATGTAGCGATTGTAGAATTCATCCTTTAGACCAATAATTCTCCGCATGAAACGCAGGGCACCTGTGCAGGGAGAAACACAATGTTCAATATTAATCAATAGATGTCCTTATTTGTCAAACAGACTTTAATTGTATCGTTCTCTACTTTGACAAATATAGAGTTGGAAGAACTGTGACTTACATAGAGCCAGGAAAGCATGCCGGGAGGCTGTGAGCACCAATACCCTCCTGAGAATATCCTTGTTGATGATGTAGTTCTTGATGTGATACGTGTGATGTTCGACACAAAATGTTAGCAGCTCCAATATCAAGGCCAGCAACTGGGATGTTTGAAAGTCATCTAAAGGACGAAAGAAAGAACGTGAGAAAGCTAGCAACATAAAAACTTGTAGATTAAAAAATCTCAAACAAAAACTCAGTACCTTTGCTAGGTTTTTCTTCCGTGGTGTTGGCCAGTAGTGGAGCTGATAAAACATGCATACAGTGCTTGTAGAAGAAGCTCAGGAACTCAGTTTTTTCAGTTTTCTGTAAAAAAAAAATAATAATAATAATAATAATAATAATAATAATATACACACACACACACACACACACACACACACACACACACACATATATATATAAAAAAAAAAAAAATAATAAGGAAACGGATGCTTTGCTGAATTGCTAAATTTTGAAATGTACTTGAGCTTTTTACTCCAGTTCAAAATAATTACAAGCAAGAAAGTGAAGGCGCAGATATCCTGGGCAACCTGTTGAATTGGTGGCACTGATGTTTTCAGTTACTAGACAGTAAGTTGATTAACAAGAAAATCTGCCTTTTTTTTTTTTTTTTGTAAACTGATAGGACTGTTGTGTATGTCCAAAACGCAAGAACCCACAGACATAACATTTGTTCTCTTTTGTATTTAAGCACTTACACATTTTGAAAGCCAACTCTTATCTGCGCAATGGACTTGTTTTGTTTTGATTTTTGTTTGCTTTCTTGTTATGTTACGCTCAGTGTAAATAGTACATACATACATAGCGTAAACTATGTAAAAGCAGCATTCACACTCACATTTGCAGTAGCAAGCATATTCTCTGGATCCACCAGAGTTCGCAGCAGACCCATTAACTGCACTGCACCACCAAGCTCTGGGTCTGTGTCACAGATCATGTGCTCTATGATCAGGTTGATCAAGAGGATGTCCTGAAAGGCAAATAATTATGAGTTTATGTGCACCATTGTGATAAATGGACATCGTTCCCATTTATCATGTTGCCTTTGTGTATATACTTACATCATCATTCTGCTGTGATTCCTGCATGACGAACTCTCGTACCATGGAGGGGTTGTATTCCACCAGATAAGAGAAGATATCTGTGGCTGCCCCACGCACCTGAACATCGTCCATTCCCTTTTCAAAATAAATATATGTATTATATTTATCAGCAGATTTTTGATTTGCACACCAGGAAATTTTGAAATGTACTTTAAAATTGTTCAAAAGGAATAATTTTTTTTTAAAAAAAAGGAACAACCTTTGTTGTTCCTCTCTCTGATAAAATCAAGAGTAATATAATGAAAACAAAAGTCATGATTGGCTTCAAAATCAGTTTGTGTGCACAGGTTTAAGAAGTACATGTAATTGTATCGATATAGTGAGAGCAAACAATTCAAAACCCAACTCAAGATTTCAAGAACAAAAACTATCGATTTAAACATAACAAAAATAAAAAGGTCAGTGGCAAATTCTAGAGAAAAGATCCATACAGTGAAAGGACACCTCACTTGCAGGTTTAAGCATTTATTATTGCCATTTTGTGATGTGCTAAACTGGTTTCCCCATGTAAAATTAATCAAGTTGCCCCCAGCCCTTTTTTCTTTTTTAATTCCCAAAGAAAACACTTTAAAATCTATAAATCTCTCTGCCTTGGTGCCTGACATTGCCTTAACTCACAACAGTAATCATTAAGCTCGAGTTTGGTTGCACTTTAGCATTTCTTGTTCTGTCTAACAAATTCTTTGCACAGTGAATCCCCAGTACCCCAATGGCTATATGAGCAGAAGCTCTTTCCTGACCTTCCTCACATACAATTTACAAGCAGATAATATCAATTGTACCACCACAAAAAAAAGAAATAAATAAATAAATAAATAAAATCTTACTAGCTACTCTGCCTTTCTTAAGGCCAAAAAGCCGAACATGCCCTGAAACTGCAACTTTGATGACTAACTGCATGCATGTTCAATATATGTTAAGCCTCAGTGTTTATCACATAGCACTTCTTTTAAACTCATTTAAACTCAAATTCCATGTGAGAAGCTAAACACACCAGTTAACTAAAAGAAAAAATAAAACTTAATTGATATTTATTTTTGACAAGGGATGCATACAAAAGAAATATGCCATCTTCTCAGTCACAACACTCTACAATTTAATGCTACAGATATCACATGCTGGAGTCTGATTCTGCTTTCTCAACTAGGTGTTCCTGTGGTATGCACTGGCAACCTTCAAGTACTGTTCAGCAAAAAATAAATGTAATGAGCAAACTAGCATGTTCCAGTTATTTTTTTTTTTATAGAATAATTATAACAAAGAAGGAAGATTTTTTTGTTATAGAATTAAGTAACATACTACTAGTATGTCCCTTAATTCAATTTTATTGCATCAGAAAGTTGAAGGCATCACCCACGATCACAATGCAAAAGGCTGCAACATCACCAAAGCTACTGACGTCAACAGACAAATTATTTTAGTGTGAGAAAACCACAAAACAATTCATCTGAGATTAATGCCACTGGACTTACCAGAATAACCTCTAGTGCAGGTAGAATGCCCATGTTTGATAATGTCTTGAAGAAAGCATCCCTGTTTTGAGGTTGTAATGTTTGAGAGAATGCACAGAACTCCTTTAGGAAGTTTACCTAAAAGGAATAAACAAACAGAGGTCAACAAAACAAAGATCTTAATAGTTTGTGACTGCAACAACTTTTAATAAATTATTAAATTCTGATATACCAGTTCGTGTCTTTTGTCATCATCTGTGGCCTCATCTGTTAGCTGTGCAAAGAGGTCTGTCAGGAACTTCTCATCGTCCTGACATCAAAAAAGGGAGATGAGATTTTAAGAAGTCAGTATTAAGAGTATGATTAATATGTCAATGTATGCCAGACACCCAATTTTCACAAGTTACAAAGCTGTTATTGGTTTACAATGGTACAAGTCCGACATAATTACACAGAAAACAAAAGTGAATTCCATCATGTTTGTCAATGAGAAATTTGGAGCATAAACAATGTGACCTATCTGGTCATAAGAATACTTTTGATTTGTTTATGCTGAAAACACTGTCTCATTCAATGACATCTACTACCACTTTAAATATTTTTTAAAACCTTGGTTAGTGAACCGCTTGATTTAAGCTTGCCTGCCCTATGCTAATTAAGGAAGCAAAGACTCATATCTGTAGTGTTTGACTTCAGAGCGTGATATAGCAAAGAACACCAGAGTCAACAATGTGCCCGTTTCAGTTTTCCTCTAGCGCAGCATAACAGATTTACACAACACTACTGTGCCTCCATGGAGACAGCCATACATAAACAATGCTGAGTTGACACAGGATAAAAACACAAAGGTCATATGATCATAAAAGGCTGCCAGACAATCTCAGACAGGGTAAAAGTACAATCAGTCAAAAATAAAACCAATGTACAATCCTATAATTACTGTAATTCGAGCCTCACTAACATTTCATAAAAGAAATTCTCCTTTGTGAGGATTACAGTACATTCACAAGTTTACCTATTTATAACACTTGCTTCAATTAAACCATTTTAATTAAAATGTAGTGTTTACACAAAGTAAAAACAACAACTCCATACTATTAGATCATGTCTGCTTATCTCACCTGTAGCATGCCCACAATCTCCACCTTGTTGAAAAAGATGAAGGAGTGCAAGGTGGACAGCATGTTTTCCTCAAAAACAGAGGGCGTGGGCAGCACCATATCCTGAATATACTGCACCCGATATGTCTGGTGAATTTTCTGACGCAGTTCAGGATCAGAGATGGGGATCACCTCCTTAAACCTGGCTGTTTTAGTGAGAAACTCACGATGCCGCCTTGGCTGCGGGAGTGTTGGGTCAAACTCCAGGCAACCAATGACGTCCATTATGCACTCATCAGAGAACATCACCTCAAAGAGTGCAGTACGATTCAGCAGGAAGATGCCTTTCATTATTTCATACAGGTGGTGCAGTCCCTCTCTGTTCTCCAAATCCTCACAAACACGGAACAATTCCAGGAGCTTGCGAATATAGCCTTCATTCTCCACAGCCAGTGCTAGTTTTTCACGTCGCAGTGGTGATGGGAGAGAAGAGCCCACCAGCTCGGCCAGGTCCTCCAAACGGTTCAGTTCGCATGGCGGTAATTCCAAACCTGGGGATGACATGTCATCAAAACGCTCTTCCTCCGATTCGTCCACCACATCCTGTGTGATGTCAACTGAAGGGTCCTTTCCCTGCACCTTAACAATAAAACATAAGTGTGGACAAACATATTAGAACCTCAGGATGTAACTACATAAGGGATCACCGGTAACACAAATAGCATCAAATCCACAAACTAATGGAGATAAAAAAACTCAAACCCACACAAATGAAGTACACTAACCTGGCATATTTTCTCCCAGATTTCATCACAGCCAGCCTTCTCCTGGAAACTGAGTGCTAGATCATAATTTTCAGCCTCTGACCACACTATCAATGTGTCCTTTTTCAAAAGAAAAACAAAGCCAATTTAAAATAAACAGAGCAGAATGGGGAAAGAAATTCAGTTTTGTATGTTCATCATGTTATGTACTGACCTGTTGTTTCTGGTAGGCTGTGTTTGGGTTAATTTTGGACTCCAGCAGAAGGGAACCTGTCAGGTTTAACACAAAGGTAGCCCAAAATTGTAGGTTACTGCATTTGCTTCAAACGAGTAATACGTGTGCAAATTTCAGGTGATACAGGTGGTTAAAATGAGTGCGCGGAAGGTATTGTTTTTGTAGTAATAACTGAGCTACTACAATAATCGCGTGGCATTCCTATGTTCGCTTACCATCGCTCTCTGCTCGCACCAGGAGAGACGTGCCTTTCAAGCGCTCCACATAGCCCGACGAGACGTGCCCGGTCCCACGGTCATCCCACTGTCTGTCCTCATTGAGGGTATAGACTTTGACTCGCCGACGAGTGTCCGTCATCCTGGCAGTTTCTTGTAACCCGTTCTCCCCTTCCGGGCCTTTTACGGGGTGTCTTCTTCACCTAGTAACGCCACAACTTCAATTCACTTTTTACAGCTGCTCACTTCTACAAGAGTATTAACTAAATACGAAGCGGCGGGGGGTCACTTAGGATAAGTTCTAAAAAGCAACTTAAAAGTGAAACGCCTCAACAACTTTCCAGCAGGATTCCGCAATCGTTGTTAAAATTACTACTGCAATATCTCGCATTTCTTGACGAGCTGCCTCAAAACTTAGACTGCCAGCACTATAGGCAAGGCGCCACGCAGAATCCGCGTACAAACCATTGTAGGAAGCTAACGACAAATTAAAGAGCGGAGGACGTCGTTAGCTTACGCGTTAAACGACAAAACAACGAATGTCACTACAATATACAGCTGAGAACAGAGTACTGAAAAAGAAGCAAATGTTACGATGACTGGCCCACGAAACACTCCTGCTTATATGTACAGTTTGTACGCTTTCAGGTAACGTTAGCTATCAACCCTTACGAGTTAACTCGCTAGCTAGTACGCTAAGTACCTACGCTCCATATATTCAATGTTAAACTACCATTTGAAGCAGATTAACTAGAGTTAGCTGTCGATAACATTACTTTATACTTGCGGACAACAGACACCCGTTTTAAGCCTGGAACAATGTTTCTATTCTTCTTTAAATAATACGCCAGCTAGCTAACGTTAGCTGCTATTTCTTCCCCAAGTGTTCCGCCATGTTCTGGCTCGGGGCCGCGGAGAGACCACTCTCTCCTTACTCTTACTCATGCATCCCAAAAACTGTGCAAACCAACAAACTGGAGTCGTATAATTACTTGAAGGTTACGCTTTACATTATACTGCTATTTGCCATTCATTGCCGATGTCTTGCTCAGATAATTGCTAAGTGCCCCCCGTGAGTATTCAGCCATCTTGGGTCCCTTCACAGTCAGTACGGGGTTTCCAGCACGGCAACAACAGGGCAGCCCGCCACATTTAAAGAGACAGTAACAGAGAAAATAAACTGAACTTGAGGCCACGTCCAGCATGAATGGTCTAACTTTTGCAATACTTACCAGTCAGCCACACTACCATTGTGTATAAAAATTCAGTGTTCATCGCACTAATGGTCGCATATTTATGAGTGGACACCAGTCAGAAACAATCGTTTATTTTATTTCAATAAAAGAAAACAGAAATGGAGAGTTGAAATCAGATGTTATGCAAAACAACAGGATTACAAAAACGTTTTATATCACAATGGTAGGCTTTTAAAACATAATGAAAACTCAAAACTTTCCATTAATTATAGTAACAAATCTCCTGGGTTGTCATGTGATCATCAGTCTTCAGCCACTGATCTACTTCAAAAATAAAACGGCTGCTTTCAAAGTCCACAACGTCTTGAAATTCAACCTCCCAGGAAAATGTACATAGGGAAAAAAATAAAATAAAATTCACATAACTTTTAAGGAAACTGAAAAACACACACAAAGAAAGTTTTTCTACCCCGTGGAGTATTTCTCCATGCTTAGCCCATTCTTCTCATCATAGTGTAACAACTTATAAACATGCAGGTTCCCAACCATGACCCAATTTTTCAGTATAAAGCCCAAAATGTACAATTTCACCCCATTTTTTCCAAGCCTCTTTTGCCAATGAGTATGATGTGAAAACATTCCCTTTGTTAAATGGGCAATGCAGTCTTTACAAAGAAAAAAAAAAGAAGAAAGAAGCCCTTTTCATACATGTAGTCCTTTTAAGCCATTTGATGGCACATGTCAGATTCATAATTAAATAACTAACCTTATTAGTTTTTTTAAATGTATTACTTTCAAAAGGTAATGAATACAAATGAATTCATGTATGGCAAATGTCCTGCGAGATCAATGACACTTTTGCCAGTATAGCCGTTGTCACACACAAACTTAAAATGTTGGAACAGGCATATCAGGACATTGTGTAAACTTTTCTTTCTCACACGTAACACAAAAGCAAGCCTTCCATGTGGTTTAGGTGAGGGAGCTGCATGATTGCAATATCCTATAGAAAGGACACAATATGACTACTAAGTTTCTATGCACATCACATGAATTTTGTTCCAGGCTGAAATCCATTTAATGTCCAATCCAACTGCATCACACCTTTGTGTTCTTACATGCACCTCTCTCAGGTAATGTCAAGAAAGACTTCAGGCTGCAGTGCACGTGTGAAAAGAGCTTACGTGTCTGAATGAAAAAAGTGCCGTCACTTAAGCACAGTGGTGGAACCATGTCTGAAAAGGGCTTTGCATTACAAATTACAAACACACACACACGCTGCCAAGGATGACAATTCCAAAAAGAAAATCCCCAATTTTTTTCACATCCCCCAATTTTTTCCAATCTCTCTTCCTCATGTTTGGTACAATATGAAAGAATCCCCCCTGTCAAACTGACTTAGCC
Organism: Oreochromis aureus; assembly: GCF_013358895.1. Taxonomy (NCBI): domain Eukaryota; kingdom Metazoa; phylum Chordata; class Actinopteri; order Cichliformes; family Cichlidae; genus Oreochromis; species Oreochromis aureus. The sequence continues at coordinate 12,865,056 of NC_052956.1, read as the reverse complement.
GCTTGCTGAGCCTGACGCCGCAAGAGGACGTATATCTTCTCCTTTATCCAGTCTTTGTTGTATGGTTGATATGTTTGAGTGTCAGCTCTATATCTGCATAAAAAGTAAAATATTTTATTGAAATGTGACCAATGCATCCAAAGGGAATGTTGTGTTGCATTCAAATTCATACACAGCTAATTATACTTACACAAGACAGCTCAGATCTGCCAAGTCATCAATAAAGTCAAACAACTGACTAATGTCATAAGTAATGGAGGGACTGTTTGGATTCATCCTCTTGAGATGCTCCTCATACATTTTGCAAACACCTGGGGGAGAGGCAGATGACATGCTGAATGGAAGCAAAACAGCAAAAACAACAACAAAAAAATGCAATCCACAGGAAAAACCTAAAACAGCAAAAAACAAAAGTAATTCATAGCGAATTACGGTGTACAGTATTCAGTGAAAGAGAAAGACAGGATAAATAAAGAGGGCCTAATAAAGGGAATAAAGTGATATACTTATACCCTGAAAAAAAACAAACCACTTTGAACATGAAAATAAAGCCAAAAAAAGCTTTTTAAAAAAGAAAGGAAAAAAAAACAGAAGTACACAAACAGCAATAGCTGCATACCATTAATGTCACATCCTTTACAGAGAAAATAAAGTTAAAATGATGAGAGGGGATATCACCTATACTTATTTTGTGTAATAGACTGGGATATTTATATATCAGAGCGATCTGTATTTATTAGAGCTATTTTGAAACATCCTGTATTTAACTGGTACATTAATTTGTTATTTACTGTTCTTACTGTCTTAAAGCAACTGTGACCACATCATTTCCTCTGGGATTAATAAGGTAGTCTTAATCTGAAAAGTGTATACTGCAGTTCAAGACAGACAACACAATTGTAAACACCTCTTACTTATCATATCCCTTTAATGCCTTTATTATCTGTAAACCCCATTACTACGTAATGGATAACTTGAGTAAATTTATGTATTTTTATCACAGTCAGTTCTGAATATGATACCAATGATTATTCTTTGTGTAAGTGAACCTTGATTAATCTCTGTTCAATAGAGCTTAACTGCAATTCAAAATCCATTAATGTAGAGCCGCAAACACACGACATTCAAAAACAGATTTGTATTCTTTATTACATTTTGTTGTTGTTGTTTTTAAACTTTTATAGTAAGCACAAGTTTACACGTTTTTTGTGCTATACAAGTAGGATGTTGACATAAAAAAATGAATTTCAGGTTTCCTGAGTCCATAGTTTAAAGAGTCACATAATTTTTAAAAAAAAAAAAAAACCATGTCCGTTCTCACGTTCTCTTTTTTACTTTCCAGAAACTAAAAAGTGATTACTATCAGTCTGTTTTTTTCACAAATTAGGCTTAACCACATAATCCCATACACAAACAATACTTGGTACTAGGATGAATTTATTATTCACTGGCCTATCATTTGTATGTATTTACTATGAGAAAAAATCCTTTAAAATGAATGAGGAATCACAATAGATGATGAATACAATACAATTACATCTGCTGCTACTACTTGTTACAACGAAAGTAAATATTAAAAAAAAACTGCGAGATGAATTATGAATGAAAACATTAAACAGACTCACCCTCCATGCATTCATTAACTGACTCATAGTCAGCGTATGTGCGGCCCTCTGGTCTCTTGGTTGGTTGGACAAGCAAAATTGTGTGCGACTGTAAAATGATTGATAATGTTTAATACACACCGCCACGCAGTTTCTCTGTGTCAAACCAAATCACCTTAATCGGGCAGCTAATTAGAGTTTTTTTGCGAGTTTTTGAGACTTGTGTAACCTTCTGCCCAGACATTTTCCAACTCCAGTGTAAGGATGGTCATTCAGCTGCAGACCACCGACTTCATCAGTCTTTTACAAAACATCCAGCCTAACGTTACTTCAGCCACATCTCACTTTAATAAAAATATGTAATTTGATTAGATGGTGAAATTAAGTTATAAGAAACACAGAAGCGGTGGGCAAAAATGCGTGTTTAACAAGAATTGCAAAGCGTTAGCCTCGACGCTTGTTAGCTTAGCTGTGTGTGATTAGCACAAGCTAGTGTGGCCTAAACTGAGAATTATTAGCTCTTTAGATGTAAAATAAAGCACACTTACCATCTCTGTTTTCAACGCAAAGCCTCGCTATTTACTGGCTATGCAAAACTGAAAAAAAATCGTATTCAGCGTAACTTCTCAGAACCCCGTGCGATTTAGCTGTTTGGTCTAAAAAAAAAACTTAGGGGAAGTGAAAAAGAACTCTTCCGGTTGTAAAATTGAGTCCCTCCAAAGTATAGTTTTTGCTTCAAAATAAAAGTCCGATAATGCTACGGTAATGATTAAAAGGTGATTTTTTTCAGTAGACTTTGTTTGTGAAGGTACACATTATTTATTCTAAATTCTCTCTTTTAAATTATCATAGACATCGTAAAAGATCCAGGTTGAAAAGTGTAGTCAGCAGAGAAGCGATCTAAAGGTGCCTTACTTTTTAATGGCCAGCAGGGGCTGAGTGCTTTGTCAGCCCCTGCAAGTCTCCTGCATAAAAGACTTCTGGTTGTACAGAAGTTTGTGGGAAATAAATTAATAAATTACTTTCCTAATGAGTTTGTGAGCTCACTTGCTAATTATTTCATGTGTAAAAAAATGTAAATCTAAATTGTAGCAATTATAGTGTAGCTGTTTACCCATTCACATAACATAGAAAGATCTCTCATTCATCACTGAAAGGACACACAAATCTCTTCAGGTTTGCATCAGGAAAGACATCCAGCATACATTTGGAGCTAGCTGTTGTGGTGACCCCTTGTGAACTTGGGAGCACCTCAGAGTAGCTTTTACTATTATCCTGCTTATGTATTGACATGTCAGTAATGATGTCCGACAAGAAATGAAGATGCAAATAAAGCATTTTTTTTTTTTCAAAATTACACCATAGCTGAACATTTATTAATTGGATATATGATTCAATTTGAGTAATTACAAAGAAATTAGTTTTGTTTTAATCCCAACTTACAGGGCAAAAAAGCATACAATGACATAGTGAAGATCACAAAAACAAACTGAAAGACAGTGAAATCAGGGCCAAGAGCTATAACATTTGTGATGGTAAAAATGTTTAAATGAAATATATAATGTGGTTAGTTTTTCTTTTCTTTTTTTTCTTTATTTGGGGTGTACACTATAGGCTGCATTTGTGTACCAAAATCACTTGATTTTCTTCAAAGCGGGAGCATGACTGGGCACTTTTGGAGATATCAGTGGCATGTGTGGTTATGGCCTTGCTCTCAGAAGATCCCTGAGTGTCGCTCTCCTTGTAGTTTCTCTTGAAGTTGTGGATACAGGCACCCTTTCCACACCTCCACACTCTCGTTGGCATGCCTCCATGGACACAAAGTTGTTGGGATTGCCCTGGCAGCCTCCGTACCAGAACTCGGTACACTTGGCAGTGGCAGGATTATAGCAGAACCGGACCATCCAGGTTTCACAGGGGCCCTCATCACGAGGCAGGGAGCACACATTGCCAGTGGATGGAGGAGTGGGTGATGGGTGCTGCTGATATAGGAGAAAACAAAGCAATACATACATTATTTTTGTAGTGTGGTCTGCAGAAAAAGAACTGGAATTGTTAGACATTTTAAATGGTGAAAGAAAAATTAAGCATTACATATATGATTATATAATTGTTTTGCAGAGACAAAGATACTTTCTTATGGTTGTTATTGTGAATAATGCTCTAAAAACACATGATATTTTATCCCTGTAGTGCTTCTAATTGACCTTATCTTTTTGGTGAACACTCAAATTTAGTAAACTTGGCAAATACTTTGTTACTAAGTGAAGGTCATCACCAGATTTATATACACAGCTGTTATATTATTCAGAAAGGTTAACTGTGACTGGCTCATAAAATCAGTTAATAATGTGATTCCTACCACAGTCTGGTACTCAGGACACCCAGCCTGTCCGAATCCTTGAGCCGGTGTCACCCCATCCAAACAACAGCCATACCTAAAACAGAGACGATGATTCTTTTTTTTAAATTTCAGTGTGAAAATTGGGAAAAAAAATTCCTCGACACTTTCACATCACTTTCGTCTGCATTTTCTGTAAAATATTGTTTAGAGGTACTCATGTTACCTAGTGCGGACGCAGTCTTCTTGTGAGCAGCCCTGGTTCCTGGGCCCCGTGGCAGAGGTACGGCCATCAGGACAGCAGCCATAAGGCGACTGCGTACAGTGAGGTCTCACCTCATTAGGGTAAGGGTCATACACAGTGTTTGTAGCTGGCCTTGAAACTAAAGCAAGTAAACAAATGAAGTCAAATATCCTCTATGCATGCGTTCCTTTCTAATTTTAAAAGCTTTTGAATAACATTTCTTAATAAGTCTGTGTAGGTTCTCAGTCATCCAGGTCATTCTTTGTAGGTAATAAAAGATTAGTCATGAAAAGTTTGTTGTTGCTGTTTTTATTTTTTTTTTAAAAAACAACTTTTATAATACAGAAAATGCTTCATAAAAGCAAAAAGAAATGGATGTGTTTGAGCTTGTGGCTTACCTCCGGTTATCTAAGATGGAAATTGGGCTAAACAAGTTTGGAATTTTCTGTTTGTCTATGAAATACAAGAAGGCAATGGGAGGGCAGCACAGTCATAGTCTAGACAGCAACAATTACAACATGCCAAAAGCGTACATTATCTTTATTGCGTGAAGAAACCTCAACTGTGTTACAATACTGAAATTACTGTCTGTGCCTTAACTTAACAAACTTTTATTTATTTTTTTTACAGTGGCTTTGATTTCACATATATAAAATGCACTCTGAGTTGTGAAACACTGCTATGTCTGTGTGGGTGAGTGTCTGTGTATGCACTTCTGCTCTAAATGTTCATTAATTCATTATTCAGCACTGTAATATCAGTTCAGTTCAGATTAGTTCAATTCAATTCAGTAGTACCAAATCACAAGAACAAACGCCCGAAGGAGCTTTGTACTATAAGGCAAACCCCAAAAATCAAACAACCCCATATGACGAACCATTTTGCAATAGTGGGTAAGAGCATAGAGACAGGACTAAATACAGACTACGGGACAGAGAAGACAAAATTTGGTGCTGCAGTGGTGTGTAAACATGTGGGCAATGAAAAGAGGTGTGTAGTCTGTATAAGTTCTTGAAGCAGTCTGTGCCCTATAGCAGTATAGCTACGATCTGCTTCAGGGTCAGCCAATCCAGCCTCAACTATAAGCTTCATCAAAAAAGAACATTTTGAGCTTAGTCTTAAAAGTAAACTTCCCCCAAATCCAAACTGGGACCTGGTTCCCCAGGAGAGGGACCTGAATGCTGAAGGCTCTGCCTCCCATTCTGCTTTTAAAAACTGTAGAAACTACAAGCAAGCTTGCAGTCTGAGAGAAAAGTGCTCTATTGGGATGATATGATACTATGAGGTTCTATTACAGACAAGGGTGGTCTTATATTGTAGTGCCACATATAAAGAAATTGCATGCTCAAGCATGCAAAGAAAGATGGTAACATTTCTGCAAATTGCACTCTTCATACCTGAAGGTTCTTCTGGAATATGGGGCACAAATCCTCTAATAGTGCCTCCACCTGGCCTTGGGTCCTGCACACTTGGGACCGCTGGAAAAGAAACAAGGTTGACAATATAAAATAAATAAATAAAAGTAAAAATGATCAGAACTTGCTGCATTCAGATGTCACTCACTTTGCACCCCAGGGCAGCGCTGCGTGTTGCATTCCTCCCTAGAATGTGGTCTGTGAGCTAACCCACAATGATCTTCAGGGTAGGGGTTCAAATCTGTGTCAAAACAGGCAACTCTCCTCTCTCTCACACCACCACCACAACTTCTTGAACACTGCGAGATAAACGAAGATAGTAACGCGGAAAGGAAAATAACACTTAAAGCTTTTGTTTTTTTGCTTTCTGTTCCCTTACCAGGCCGTACTCTGTCATATGCCAGGTTATGCGTGTGTAACAGGCAGGTCTGCGGCAGGCCTGGACAGAAGGAGGTCGAACCAGTCCACTACATGCATGATCAGGCAGATGTTCACCTCCTGGTCCAACGCAAACAACTTCCCTTGTCTGCTGTCCTTCTCCACAGGTCGCTGAACACTGACCATCAAATGCAACAACTTAGTTAATATGTTTAACTGATTTGAGTTGATAAATACAAGCAGTGTAACAATCATATATGAACAAGGTCATACTCTATCCAAGATAAGTGTTGTGTCAGTGAACGCTGTTACAGCAAAAAAAAAAAAATGTTAAAATGGCAAAGATGGTCTAAGTAGACATAACTACTGTGTTTTATTGTTTTTACAGATCTGAAAATCATAGTCGGATTAATATTACCTTAAATACTATCAACTTAAATACCATAAATCCTGCTCTCATTCTGTTTCATATCATTAGGATAGTTCAAATATGATAGTTTTTGACCTTAGGCGACATACCACACTGAAGCTGGACACACTGTACTCTGCAGTACATGGATGCATGTTGCAGGCCTGCTGACTCGGTGGCCGTTGCAGGCGCTGGGCAATGCAGTAAGTCTCGTCAACCACACGGGGGTTCACTGGGTCCTCAACTACACACTCCACACTACGATGCTGCATGCCTCCGCTGCACGAGGCAGAGCACTCGCCAAACACACTAGCTCTATAGACATATGTGAATGTCTCTCTTGGATGAGGAGCAGCAACAACAACCGGAGCAGAGGAGTGTACTGAGTTAGTGTCTTCATCCAAGCCCATAAACTCTCCACGGGTCAGTATCTTAAAAAAAAGACAAATTATTTGGAAATAACTGTTAAAAAAAGAACCAACAGGTATTATAAAAGTAAAAAGATAGTCCTATAAATTCCCTTTTAGGAGAGTAAAATTCTCTATTACTAAAAGAAAACCAAAAGACTGCATCCACCCTCAAAGACAGGAGCCTAGTTTCCACTTTATGGATAATAATAGAAATATCTCATGTATTCTTTTTCTGCCTTTAACTTTTTTTCTAAGTCTGGCTGACAAACAAGAGTTAGTAATAAAGAAAAACTTTTTTGCTTTGAATGATCTGCATCTTTAAAAGTAAAAAATATAAAGATGATCTTTCGACCTTATTTAGATTCATTTTTATAAGACCCTGCTCTTGGATCATTTGGTACATTGAAACCCAAATATTCAAACTAAGTAAGAGTTACATGCATAGTTCTAATCTGCAGCTCCAAATCTCACCCTGCAGACGCCATCCACACAGATATCACTGCGGCCCATATAACACGGGGTCCCATCTACCACTGCAGTTCTGTGTCGGTAAAAGAAATCCTCTCCTCTCGGGACACAGTTGAGCTCACATGGATTAGGTGCTACAAAAGGTAAGGGAGTCACAAACCTGAGTTAAAAAAACTCAAATTTATGTAATATTGTTGTACATATTGTACATGTACCTCCATAATGAGGCAACCACGTGTAGCGTTTTCCATTAAAGTCCATTCTGTCAAACTGGGAGCACTGCTCCTCCCTGAAATCCCTCGAGCTCACCGGGCATTCCTGCATGACAGGAAAACAAACATATAAACAAGATACTATCCGTTTTTTCTTTGTGCAAGTATTTTAAATGGGTTTAAAGGAAAATTACATGTGTATTGCAGGTGCGGAATGATTTGGAGGATCCTATGCAGTTATGTCCACCATCTGTCCTGCAGAAGGAAATGAAACAAATGGCATTGGCACACTCAAGTGTTAAAAAAGTCTTTTGTAATATTACAAATGAATACAAAATTACCTTAAGTTCATATATTCAAAACACAGTAGCAATGAATATGAATATGAGGCTGTTTACTCCATGCATTTCTTTGCCCTACCTTGAAGTAATACATTTCCTGGTTCTCACTGCCACTCCTGTGCCACAGCTGCGGCTGCAGGATCCATAGGCTCCAAACTCACCCCAGTAGTCGTGGGTCGAACGTGTCAGCTAAACAAAGAAGAGAAACTCAAAGTCAGGCTCTGGAACATGTTGTGCTCTCACATGGGAGATCAGGACCCGACAGAAATCCCTAACTCACACTAAAAGCACGCAAGACGCACCAAAAAAAAAAAAAAAAAAAATTTAGCCACAAACTATCACTTATACATTACACAACATTTTTACAAACCTGTTCTGTTACACAACTAATCATGCTTGCACATCAGAAAATAAATAATTTACCACTTTTATTTAAGAGATCAAAGGAATATTTTCCTGTGTCATAAGGTACTGTTGATATGAATCTGTAATAATACAATACTATTAATATTGTTAACATAAAAAACTTACTGTAAAAGCAGGTACAGCCAGCAGCTGTAGGAGTCCCAGGACTTGCAGGATGTTCATGTTCACCTGAAGCCACTGCTGAACTACTGATGAGGAAAGCAATTAAGTAACGCAACTTACAGTGCAAGAAATCCCATTTAACACAAATGACGTGCGTACAGTTCATTCATCCATTAACAGATTAATGTGCATCAGATGAAACCTGAGTCCCTCAGGACCTCTGCTAAAGTCTTAACAAGCATCTATTCCATGCAAATACAAATGAAAAATTGGATAATAAATAAAACATGTAAAATCTTATTACTGAATTACCCGATTGAAGTGAATTCCCAGCTTCTTGACCAGCTGCACGGTGGGATGTGCACTTCAGCAGTGACGGCAGGCAATGACACCCAGCATTTCTTCTTCTTCTTCCATCACCCTCTCACTGCTTACTGACACCACAGCCCATAAAGTGTCAGATTTCAACCACTAAGAGAAACACTGGTTTTCTATTTTTTTGTTCTGTTTTGATCGTAAATATGTTTCTTGCTGGAGCAGGATGTCTGAAGTTAGAACTCCCACGTACTGAGACTCATGTTGTTCATTTACATCAAGTCTTTTTATTCACACATTTATTTTTAAGGTACAGAAATTATGTAAATGTATATGTAATGTATAGATTCATGCAGAAATGGAACATCATCAAAGTTTGGTCCATTACATAATATAAAGAAGGCTACATATGCCATCACATGCAATTTAAATATGTTTCTGCAACTTGCATATCTTAAAGTTGTATTATTTTTGAAGCGCACTAAAACGTGATCCAGTGTGAAAGAGAATTTTCCATTGATTGCTTTTTCTGAAGTGTCTCACCACTGATTGTCTCCTTCACACATCCTGTAACCACTAAATACAGACGAGTAAATCACAACAGGGGAGCTAGTGGGAGGTAAACATAGGTTTAAAGCTCTATTTAGTTTTATTTTAGCAAGAAACCACAGTGAAGCATGGCCTGGATGTGAACATAGCATGGAGGACAAGGAACACCGGGAATCAGTGAACATCAACATTCCTGTGCCAATAAGCTGCAATACTAGAGGAGCCGTTCAGGCTGACGAGAGTAAACTATATAATCAAAACAGAATGTGAGTATATAATAGTATATCATATAGGGGGGGGAATAATGACAGCAAGCTTGATAGTAAATTTTTAGTTAAATGGCAGCATAGGCTTTAAGTTATAGTCTCTTGTTATAGGTAGCTTTAAGTTATAGTGTCTACATGGCAATCAAACAAAGAAGAAAGGCAATAAAGTGTCCCTTTGTTGGGTTCATATTGTTAATGTTTAAATGAAACTATTATTTTATTACTACATTAAGTCAGTAATATTATATTATGATATTATATTATAAAAATAAGAAAAAAAATCAGAATATTTGTAACTGTGGTTGCTAGACTTGGCAATCAATGACAAAAATCTTCACAAAGAGAAGAAACTACAATTCAGCAACATCAAACTTCAGCATCTCACCCCATCACCAACCCATCCATTCAAAATGTAAGCATGCAAACTCAAAACCCCAATCCCAAACACTCCACAAAGAGAAGCAAAATCTGCCAGTCACTTTTTGTCCCTCAAAGCTGCTGGTTCAGCTTCTGTGTTTGCTTCTCTTGAGGTTCAAAGGCACTCTTGGTGCTGAACAGGTTGTCCATTGATTCCACGATTTCCTGTATTTCTCGGGACAGCTCGCAGTAGCTCTCTTTAAGGTCCTCTTGCTGCTTCCTGAGGTCCGCTGCTGCATGCATCAGCTCAGAAGCCTGTTCGCTGCAGGTGGTCCTCAACTGCTCCACATCCAAAAGCATCATCTCCATGCTTTTTATCAGCTCCTCCAGACGCTCAGCAGTTGTTTCAAACCCTGATGTGTCCAGACTTCCTTCTTCCTTGGAATTGTCTGGAGCGCTGGCTCCTTCTTCTGGATTTGGTTCTGTCTCCATCCTCGTGTTGTAGCAACTTTCAATCACCTGATACTCAAGTCAGTCTTCAGTATAGCAGTTTTCTGGAAGAAAAGGGAAGCATTTAGCTGTAGCCAATGGCTGTGATAGGTTCAACTGCAAACTGGG